>NC_081407.1:749941750-751141750 GCF_030272615.1 Cryptomeria japonica | reverse complement strand
AAAGGTTCCATGAGAGAAAACCTTATCCAGGAGAAACACAATGGGTGTTTGAGTGGCCATTTTGGTCTCAATAAGACCTTAGAGTTTGTTCAACACTACTATTACTGGTCTAAGATGCAGAGAGATGTCCATAGGTATGTTGAATAGTGTATGGTATGTCAGAAGGCTAAAGGTAATAGCACTAATGCTGGTTTATATCAGCCACTTCCAATTCCTTCTAGGCCATGGGAGTGCATCAGTATGGATTTTGTTGTAGGTTTACCAAAGACAAAAGCAGGGTATGATAGTATCTTTGTGGTTGTTGACAGATTTAGCAAAATGGCTGACTTTATACCTTGCAAAACTACTAATGATTCTAGTCATATTGCTTTCATTTTCTTTAAAGAAGTTGTTAGAATACATGGTTTGCCATCTAGCATTGTATCAGATAGAGATGTTAAGTTTTTGGGTCATTTTTTGAAGACTTTTTTGGAAGAAATTGGGTACTAACTTGTCTTTTGGCTCAGCTTACCATCCATAGATAGATGGCCAAATAGAAGTGGTGAATAGAACATTGGCTAATCTACTCAGATGTCTCACCAAGGAGTATGGACAAAGTTGGGATCAGCTCATCCCATAGGTAGAGTTTGCCTATAATGACAGTGTAAACAGGTCCACTGGTAAGAGTCCATTTAAGTTTATTTATGGTATGCATCCAAGAGGTGTTTTTGAGTTACATGATGTGACTAACTTGCAACATGCTAGTGGGACAACAGAGGATATGGCACAATCTCTAAAAGAGATCCATGAACAGGTTAAGCAGTCTTTACAAGACACCACAGCAAGAGTCAAGGCAAGGGTGGATGCTTCAAAGAGGGATGTCCAATTCTCAGTTGGATATTTTGTGATGGTACATCTCAACAAGTATAGATTGCAAATGGGAGTTCCTACCAAGTTATAGATGAGAAGAATTGGACCTTGCGAGATTTGGCTAAGTATAGTCCAAATGCTTGTAAGATTGATTTACTTGCTGATGTTTCTTTGTCTCCTATCTTTAATGTTACAGATTTGTTACCTTTCAAGGGGCAGCCTCCAGAAGAGACTCAACTTGCTTTAGACATTTCACATTCCCTTTCTGATCTATCTCTCCCCTCTTCTTCTTCTCACATTCCTGAACGGGTACTTGATTCCAGAATCATCAAGAAGACTAGAAAGCATGACTACCTTGAACATTTGATCAAGTGGAAAGATCAACCAGCTTCCGAAGTTACTTGGATACCTAAAAGTGACTTCAACAAGGTTGGTATTCCTCAATCTTTTCTGCCCAAAGGAGTCACATGACTTCTTTGTCACCAGGGGAGTATGGTGCAGGAGCACCTAGGCCTCATTTTCATCATAGGTTTGATAGCAAGTTTGGTTTTAATTAGTTTTCAGTTGGAAAGTTGTCTAAGATGTTTTTGAAGTTAATCTAGGTTGTTTGGTTGAGTTTTGAACTCATTGTGTGGTCTTGGTTTCATGTTTTCTTCTTTTTGCTCAAAGTTGCCAGTTTGGGAGTTGCCTGGCAAATTGTTGTCAAAAGTGAGTTTTTAATGTGTTTTTGTTTTGAAAAGTGTTTAGGCATATTTTTTGCTTGGGTTTTAGGTGTGAGTAATGTTCTAAGATGATTGGGGGTTTTTGAGCCCAACCTTGCATCATCTAGGCATCAAAAGTTGTCATTTTAGACATGAAAATGACAAATTTGTGTGCTCTTGGACATGTACTTGTTCATACAAGAGGATAACTGACTTGGAGAGGTATTTATTTTCTTTTTTGAGCCATTGTAAGGGTTGATCATTTAGAATTATCAAGCACTTTGCAAGTTTGCACCATTTATACCTTGTTTTTCACTATGTTTTGACTCCATGGAGAGGTATTTATTGTCTTATGTTTCCTAAAGCTTTTCCCTTTTGTGGCCTTCAATTTCATTAAGTTTTGAGTTTTGTGCAAAAAAATTTAGTTTTGACAGTTTCACTGCCTTGTCTAGGAAATTGGCAAGGATGCTTGACCAGCTTGGCTTCTTGAGGCCCTAAATGCTCATGGCTTCCCAAGAACTATTTGGTCAACTTTTAAGATATGTACATACTTGTTTTGATTTCAAAAGTGCAGTTGTAAGGAGTTTTCTGGCCATGGAGCCCTAGGCAAGTGTGCCATTTGGCTAGTGTCTTTGAAGAAGTTTGATTCTTTGCTCTTCCATAGCAAATGCACTCATCAGATTATCAAACCTGTTTTGGTGCTTAAGTTTGAATATAAAGGAAAAGAGGCTTTCTAAGCCATAATGAGGATGATTTCATTTTTAGTTTGTGAAAAAGATGTAAAAGACAACGAGTCACTGTTTTGGAGTTAATTTCCTTTCACTTGCTTACTCTCCACCATACATTGGAGTTTGTAAAGCCTTGTACCTCCTTCTAATTGCTTGAAAACAAGAACAAGGAGTGGTTTTTGGTCTTGTCCATGGGTTTGAGGTTTCCAAGATCAATTAATGATCCTTGAGGCAAAATTGTAATGCCCAGTTGGCTGCCACAGTCAACTATGACTGATTTTTACATTTTTGTTGAAGTTGTATATGAAATTCTCCTCTTCAAAATGGCAGGTATGAAGGTCAACAAGCAAATAAAGGTAGATTATTGTTAAAAAGCACAAACTATACCTTTGGAAAAGATTTTTGGCAACGTAAAGTGTAGGTCCAAAGTGAACAAGCAGTGAGAAGGCAAAATGCAGTCATAATTAACTTGACAGTGAACAACTTATTGTTTTGTAGTTGCCTAATGCTTTTGTGCAGGGCTAGTGTGATATTTGTGTGTCTCAAATGATAGACATGTTCTCATGTTTTGAAATTTAATTGTCTTTCATACTAAAGATGTGCTTGTAGATAGCAATAATGGGAAAGGTGTCATTGTTGCATACCCCTAATGAGCAATTTTCATAAATCTTTGTCCCTAACCTTGGAAAGATGTAAAACTATATTTTTGTGGCTTAAATAAATTGTAACAATTTAGAACCAAGTTTTCATGGTTCATGTTGAAGGTCTTAAACTTGTTAGTACATATTTGCCACCAAAACCCTTCCAAACCCTCCCTTTTGCACCCATTTTTGGAACAGTCATGGAAAAGGCTTAAGGGACCCTAAAACTTAGAAAATATTTAATAACTCCCAAAAGGGTGTCCATATATGAGATTCTTTCAGTCTGGAAGTCCATCATTGGAGCAGGGTGAGCACAAAACCCCAAAAGGAGGGCTAATTCCTTGTAGCCCGTTTTAGGCCTCAAACTTAGTTTTTTGTCAAATCGGGTACATAAATGGAGGATGTAAAGCCTAAAACCCATCAAATATAGTTGAGACAAGTTTTCCTTACATGAATTTAACTCTTTTGGTTTGGTAGACTCCAAAACTTAGGTTGTAGCACTTGTGAAGGACTTCTACACCCTAATACCTAGAAGACTAAAGTCACCCATTGGGAGCAAAACTTGACACCAACTTGTAAACCAACAAAAGAAGACCTTGTGCAATCAGAGAATAGGTCAAAGATAGAGGAAATGAATCCCAAATGAGTGAGTAAGGTGTCAGACCACAAAGCCTAAAGCTATGGTGTTGAAGCCCGTGAGCAAACAAGAAGTTTTTGTCTTAGGGAGGTGGAACAAGAAGATTTGCTAGGTTGTCTATAAACCTTTTGCACTCTGATTTCAGTAGGCCACTTGGGCAAACCACTTTCACTTTCCTCCCTATCAATTTCCCTCTTTCCCTCTCTCTCTCTCTCTCTCTCTCTCTCTCTCTCTCTCACACACACACACACACACACACACACACACACACACATTTATCTCTTGTCTCTCCCTCTTAGTCTCTATCTCACTGTCCTCCTCTCTTAGGTGTATCTCTCTCCCATTCCCTCTCTCCTCCCCCTCCCTCCCTCTCTAGTGTCATATGGTATCCTAGGAATCCATGCATATGTTCTAAGGGGTCATAGGACACCATGTGACCCATAATGACACATAAGGGGTCATATGGAGTCCTAATGGGTTGTATATTGTTGATCATTTTTTCTTCTAGGATATTTTTTTTTCATTGATGTCAACATATTTTGGTGATTGCTCCGGTGATTGCAGATTGTTAAAGATTTTCTGATCCGGTTTGTAGTGTTGGTTTGTTGATCACTATTTTGCAAAGTCAGGTATATCCTTTGGTATATTCCAATATGATCAGATTTGGTGTTGAGCTTTTGGGATATTTCTTGGGATGGTCTTGTGTATCTGCATTTCAATTGGATTGTGATTTGGTGCTCCACAAGTTATCTTTCTTTGTGACAGTTGTTGATTGGTTGTGTTCTTGAGTTTTCAGACGGTGATCGATGAAGATTTTAAAATTTTTGTTGGTGCAGTTGTTCTGGATGATTCTAACATGCTTTCTAGTGCTTCTTAGTCAAGTCCTATTTGTTTTGGTGATCCACATTGATCGTTGTGTGAGTTTTTGGTGGTTTGTATCAATCGGTGATGATTTCGGTGTTATGTGATATTTTTGGTGGTGTAGCATGTTGTGGCTGATCTTGGCACAATTTTCAGTGGAGTTGATCATTTAGGAATTTGAATTAGGACTATGATATGCTATGTAAATAATTATATTGGTCTGGTAGTTGATCTTTGTACTGTGTGATGTAATTTTGTAATTGTGAGTTGAGGGTTAGGGTTTAGTCAACCTTGTTATCAAGGTTGATGATTTGTGTATGTAGGTGAGATATTCATGTAATTTGGGTGTCCATGTTGTGTCTGCATTATGAGAGAGAGGTGAATGTGTGAACAAGTGATTTATTCTTTGGTGTTGAGTTTGAGGTGAGATTAGTGTTGTTGGACAGTCATTTATGCTTAGCCAGAACTGTCATCAAGCATTTATAGATGCTATTATTGCAGTTCATTTCTTTCGGATGGTAGTCTGAATCTTATTGTAAGTCAGTGAAATTTCCCTAAGGGTTGTAGCCTTCTAAGCCATTATATTTGAGCAATGAGTTCTAGGAAATGTGCCTGAATGCATGTGCATTCCCCATCGTAATGGTTTTACATACTACTGAAGAGTATCATCTTACTATGGGTAGGTTCCTACCGTGGTTTTTCCCTTAACTGAGTTTTCCACGTCAAAATCTTGGTGTTGTGTGGTGTGCTATTAATTTCCTTATCTGTCTTATTGCTGCAGTTTATTAGATCTATGTTATGTGGTTAAGTTTGTTGTTCCGATGAAGACTGATTCACCCCCCCTCTCAGTCTTCCCTCTTGGTTGTTGCTAACACATATCACCCATAACGACACATAAGGGGTCATATGGAGTCCTTAGGGGTCATAGGACACCATATGACACCTTAGCACACCATACGACCCATAATGACACCAAATGGTGTCCTAAGGGGTCATAGAATAACATATGACCTCTTAGAATACCATACGACCCATAATGACACCATATACAGTCCTAAGGGGTCGTAGGAGACCATATGACCCTTAGGACACTATATGACACCATACAACACAATGTGGTGTCCTAAGGGGTCATATGGTGTCCTAGGAGTCATAGGACACCATACGACACATAATGACACCATATGGTGTCCTAAAGGGTCATATGGTGTCCTAAGGGGTCATAGGACACCATATGACCCCTAACGACACCTAAGGGGTCATATGGTGTCCTAAGGAGTCATATGACACCATATGATCTCTTAGCACACCATAGGACCTATAATGACACCAAATAGTGTTCTAAGGGGTCATACAACACCTTATGACCCCTTAAGACACCATATGGTGTTGTTATGGGATGTATGGTATCCTAAGGGGTCATATGACATCCTATGACCCCTTAGGAGACCATATGATGTCGTTATGGGTTATATGGTGTCTTAAGGGGTCATATGTGTCCTACAGGGTCATAGGACACCATATGACCTCTTAGGAAACAATATGACCCCTAAGAACACCTAAGGGGTCATATGGTGTCCTAAGCGGTCATAGGACACCATTTTACCCCTTAGGACACCATACAACCCATAATGACACCATATGGAGTCCTAAAGGGTCATAGAACACCATATGACCCCTTAGGACATCATATGACTCATAACGACACCTAAGGGATCATATGGAGTCCTAAGGGGTCATAGGACACCATATGACCCTTTAACACACCATACAACCCATAATGACACCAAATGGTGTCCTAAGGGGTCATAGAACACCATATGACCTCTTAGGACACCATATGGAGTCCTACGGGGTCATATAGTGTTTTAAGGGGTCGTAGGAGACCATATGACCCCAACGATACACAAGGGGTTATATGGTGTCCAAAGAGGTCATAGGAACCCTTAAGACACCATATGACCCATAAAGACACCATATGGTGTCCTAAGGGGTCATATGATCTCCTAAGGGGTCATAGAACACCATATGACCCCTTAGGACACCCTATAATAACATCAAATGGTGTCCTATGAGGTCCTAAGGGGTCATAGAACACCATATGACCTCTTAGGATACCATATCACCCATAAACAAACAATGGAATGGTGTTGTAAGAGGTCCTATGGTGTCCTAAGGGGTCAAAGAACACCATATGACCTCTCAGAACACCATATGACCCATAAAAAAACCATATGGAGTCCTAAGGGGTAATATAGTGTCCTAAGGGGTCATAGGATGCCATATGACCCTTCAAAATACCATACGACCCCTAACGACACCACATGGTATTCTAAGGGGTCATATGGTGTCCTAAGGGGTCATAAGGCCCCATATGACCTATCTTATGGTGTCCTAAGGGGTCATAGGACACCATATGACCTCTTAAGACACAATATGACCCCTAACAACACCAAAGGGGTCATATAGTGCCCTACGAGATCATAGAGAGCCATATGACCCCTTAGGACACAATATGATGCATAATGACATCATATGGTGTCTTGAGGGGTCATATGGTGTCATAAAGGGTCATAGAACACCATATGACCCCTTAGGACACCATATGGTCTCTATCTCTTTCTCTCTCCCTCCCAACCCCCTTCTCCCTCCCAACCCCCTTCTCCCTCTCACCCTCTATCTCTATCTTTCTCTCACTCTCCCTTGCTTAGGTGTCTCTCTCTCTCAATATCTCCCCCTCTCTCTCTATCTCTCTCTCTCCATCTCTCCCTACCCCTCCCTTTCCCTTTCCCTATCTCTCTCTCCCTCTCTCTTAGGTGTCTCTCTCCCATTATTTCCATTTTCTCCATTATTTCCCTCTCTCCCTCCCTCCCCATTCCTATCTCTCTCCCCATTCTCCCTCTCTCCCTCCCCTTCCTCTCTCACTCTCTCTCACTATCTCTCACTCTCACTCCTCTCTCTCTCTCTCTCTCTCTTTCTCTCTCTCTCTCTCTCTCTCTCAGGTGTCTCTCTCTTCCATTCTCTCCCTTCCCTTCTCTCTCTGTTTTCTCAACTATCTCTCTCTTTCCCTCTCTCCCTCCTACTCACTTTCTCTTTCCCTCTCTCCCTCCCCAACCCTCTATATTCCCTCTCCCTCTCTCCCTCCCATTATTTCCCTCTACCCTTCTCTCCCTCCCTCTCTCTCTCTTTCTATATCTCTCCCTCTATCAGGTCTCTCTCTTCCCCCTCTCTCTCTTATGTGTCTCTCTTTCCTATTCTCTTCATCTTTCCCTCTCTCCCTCCCCCATCCTCTCTCCTTCCCATTATTTCCCTCCCCCTCTCTCAAGTGTCTCTCTCTCACATTCTTTCCCTCTCTCCCTCTCTCCCTCTCTCACTTTTTCTTTCTCTCTCAAGTCTCTCTCTCTCTTTCCCTCTAACACTCTTTCTTTCTCTCCTATTCCCTTTATCTTTTTCTCTCAAGTATCTCTCCCTCTCACCCTCTCTTTCCCTCTCTCCCTCTCTCTCTCCCAAGTCTAACCTAAGAGAGAGAGAGATATAGACTAAGTGAGAGGGAGGAAGGGATGGAAAATGAGTATGAGACTAGAGAAAGAGCCCAGGTGAGAGAGAGGAGTGGAGGAAGGGAAGGGTTGAGAGAGAGAGAGAGGTTGATCAAAAGAGAAGAAGAGACTAGAGATAGAGAGAGCCCATGTGAGAAAAAGGGAGGGAAGAAGGGAGGAGTTGAGAGAGAGTTGAAGTGAGAGAGATGGAGGAAGGGAGGGGTTGATGGAGGGAGAGGGGGAGAGAGAGATCTCAAGTGAGAGAGAGGGAGGGAGGAAGGTAGGGTTCTCTACTTTTGTCTTTCTCACTTCATCCCTCCTTCCTTCCCTGTCTATTTTTATTTATCTCACACTCTTAAAAATCCCTCTCCTTCTCTCTACCTACCACTCTTTTCATCCCTCACTACTTTTAACTCCCCTAACTCTCTACATCCTTCCCTTCATACTCTCTCTCTCTAAATATCACCTCCACTTCTATATATATAACTTATCTATATCTCTCTTTCCTTCTCTTTGCACCTCTCTCTCTCTCTCTATCTAGGTATTTAGATAAATATTTTAAGGGGGGAGTGCAAAAAGGTAGGTAGATTATGTAGATAATAAGAGCTTAGTGATTACTAAAATTTGATTATGTTTGAGAAATTATAATATCTAAAGCTTGGGGAGAGAGGAGAGAGTGAGATAGAGAGAGGTGAAGAGAGGATGCGAGAGATAGGAAAATTGAAGCAATCATTGGTGAGGAGGGACCTCAAAGAGATCAGTCCAAACCGGGAGTAAACAAATCGGAAACACACAAATATGATGGAGAAAATGCATAATAGATAGTTTTATTGCATGAAATTTGATTACATCCAATCGGTGACAATCGGATTACAACATACTGACACACATGCCAATAGAATAGGCCAGACTGGGACCTTGAATCGAAATATATATCTTCTAGGCATAGTCTATCTCTGATTGATCCTAATTGATCTTCAATTGATTATATTCTAAAGCATGATTACAAATATATATATCGATCTGAAGGATCCAGTCGGCCCAAAAATGATCAAAACCCGAAGAACAAGACCTTACGTGCAAAATGAACAAGGTCAGCTTCCGCCAAGAGATTCCTTTGGAAAATCCAAAGGATGAAACATAGAAGGTCGGCCACACACCAAGAAACATCAAGATCAACACTCAAGGATCCACAAGCTTCATAATGGGTTCTGGTAGATCACCAAAATAGGTCTCAGGCAACCGGTAACAAATGAACAATCAGTAACAAGAAATTGTCATGGAAACTAGTAGCTATATCTTTCCAAAAAGTGAGCCAAATGAGATGCGGTTTGAAAGAAAGAAATATGATCAAGTCTTCAAGTAGAATCCAACTCCATTAGATCTGGTGAGCCAAAACTGGGACACACATAAAGGAAACTTGAAACTACAAACAAAACAAAAAGGAAATGTTTTTGGTTGATACAAGATTGCTGTGAACCGGGGATGCTCGTACATAAAAAATAGATAGATCTAGAGCTTAGGGGAGACAAATAGCATGAGATAGAGAGATAGAAAATGAATGATGATACAAACCTACTAATTACTGAAAGTTGACTATCTAAAAAATTATAGGATCTCCTAAAATCTAGAATCTACATTATGACTCCTAGAGATGTGAAACTAGTCTCAAACATCCTGACAATATATACATAAAAATATAACTTAAAGTATCTTAAATGTTATATTTTATGTATATATCCTACTAAAAAACCTAATGGAATGCTAAATGAATTTCATACAAGTCTATATTACTAATGTAACTTTTTTAATTTGAGCCCCATATGCAGTTTGTCTTCCTAAAACCCCATACAAGGTTTGGTTTATTAAAACCCCGTATGCACTTCATAGTCAAAAAACCTTGTATGTGATTTTGTTTATTGAAGCCCCACACATTCTTCATATTCAAAATATCCTATATGCACTTTAGTTTATTTAGGCTTGTGAATAGACTTGGATGACAAAGCTGCAGGTTGAAAGTTTGATTTCTCTCCATTTCTCTCCTTTTTGATGTGGTTTTTTTTATCAACTTGGTTTTTCGACTTTGTAATCATCATGTTTACATTGAACATCAACTAGGTATTTCTAAAATTGCCACCATATTTTCACCCATCTTCTAAGCTTTCTAACCATATAATTTTTTTTAAAATTTGAACAACAATAATATATTATTCTTGAATTTATTTTACCAGTGTCTCTATAGTTCTCAGACACATATGTGTACCATTTTTTTAATAACTTTTGATCTACATATCCAAATTTAAAAACTTTATATATTATTGTAGTGCACTTGATGAACTTTACAATTTAAATAAAAATTTGCATTTTTTATTGTTTTGGTCCAACTTATGCTTCATGCACAAATAGGTACTTGATTTTTAGGATGTGCCTGATTCGAAAAAATCGTAAAAAAAAAATTACTCAACAAAAAATTACAAAAAAAATATAAAAAAATACAAAAAAACTAGTGCTCACTCTTAACTATCTTTCTACCAAAGTATTTGTCGAAATACTAAATCTAACTATAATGTTTGATGCACGCGTCAAACACTATGTTATATTTTTTAGAAAAAATCAAGATCTTTTTTTCATGCATGAAGGGTTTGACCCCCTTAATCTTATCCAATTTTTAAAAAAATAGTAGTTTGGAAACTAGATTCAGAGTGCTACAATCTTTTTTCTTTGAGTATCTTCATATCTTGAGTGGATGGTGCAGGAGCACCCTTCCAATCTCTCCCTCCTTTTTGTTTTTTTGGTGTTATGCTTCTTATGAAGCCATTGTATATAAAATAATGAGCCATGTGCTCATAGGTCCTAGTTAGGGTCCTAGAGGAGATCTTAGGGGTCATAAGTCAAGATTGTGATTTTCTTGAAAATGGAGGGTATGTGTGTCCTTGTGGTGTTTAGGGGTCCTTCATATCATGGTGGTGTCCTTAGGTTGGCCCAATGTGGGTTTAGGAGTCATGAAAAGCAACATTGGGAAAGTTGCTCAAAATTTGCAAAAGTTACATGACAACTTTTCCACTAGGAGGTTAAAATCCTTAGTTTGGTGTGGACAACCCTAATATGGGCACATAGACTGAGGTAAAGGTGGTATAAGTAATTGCAAACCCTAATTGGATGGGTTGGATGTCAGAGATTGTACGGCCCAAGCAAACTCAATTGACTGTGACTGTTTTGTTGGTTACCAGTCAGCTTGAATGAAGCTACCGAGCAAGTTAATGGATTGAATTTCATGCCAAACTATGTGGATTGTCTTCTATGGTGTAAATAATTTCTTTTTGAGTAATTAGTTTAGGTTTTGGTTTGCCGGAGGAGTGTCATTGTAAATATTTTGTTAATTGTCTCCTCATTATCCAGTTTTGGACTGGTTTGTGTAAATGAAGTCTTAACTCCATTCCCCGTTGTGGAATCACCATGAAACCATGGGGATTGAGAGTGAAGACCCTGTACTATAGTCCCATGCAAGAAGGGCCCTTGAAAATGAAAGGAAGCAATTTGAAGACCCATTCCTAGGCGAGACTGGACAGTGCCTGGTTAGGAATGGTTGCTGGTGCAGAGGTCTTGGAGAGCAAGGTTGGTTAGTGGAGAGAGCATCCTTTGGAGGACATGTAGAGGAGTGAGTGAAGCATCATTGGTGTGAAGGAGGAGCCTCCACCAATCCAAAAAAGGTGGCTAAAACCCAAAACACTCACTATGACCCAGGCAAACCCTAAAAACCCTCACAAAAGCCCTTGAAAACCTTAAAATCCACCTAGGATAGTGTACGGACACTTGGAGGCCTAAAACCTAGAAAATCCTTGAGTCCTTGCCAAATGAATGGCAGTCCATTTTGGGAGTTTGGGTTGTTTGTGCATCGTTTGTGAGAGGGAGCCCTAAAGGACCGGGTGGGAGGCCTAACTGGTCCTAATCCTTGTAGCCCTATTTGAAGGCAAAAACACAAAATAGTGAAATCGGTAAGGGGTTGGAGTCTTGAAACCTCTTGGGGGCACATGAATGGGTGAAAAAACTATGAAGTTGAACTGTAACAACCTTGCTAAAACCTTGGAAGGTGTGGAACAAGCCTAACCCTTATTAGCCATAATAAGGGGTTTTGAGTCTCATGAGTAGGTGAGACCTTAGAAGCAGCATTGCAACTCATTGGTGGGTGGATTGGGCAAGGTTAGGGGATTCCTCAAGCAAAGGGAAGTCCTAGAGACCCTAGGGTGTGTAGAGAACACTAGGTGATCCAAGGAAAGGATCCAAGAGCATAGACTAGGCTAGTTTATCCCTAGCCCCATCCCATCAAATTGGTATGAGAGCTTAGTAAAAGACTTGGAGGACTGTGTATGTCTCTATATACTGGTGAATCAATAGGAGAGAGCAGAATGGTCACTAATGCAGAGCTGGCTAGAGAAGTAGAAGAGCAGAAGGAGAAAAATAGACTCCTTGAAGAAGCTATGAGTGAGATAAGGGACAAACTGCAGGAAGTGGTGGATCAGAGGACACAAGGGCCTTGGGATGAAGACACCAAGGGTAAAGGCAAGAAAAATATAGACATAGATGATATTATCCCTGAACCAGATCCCTTGTTCAATGAAGAACCATTTGTAAAGGCTATTAAGGCTTTGAACACCAAAGCTTTTGAAGGATTGCCACATTTCAGTGGAAGAATGGACATAGACACTATTATGGAATGGATTGAGGGCATGGAAAACCACTTTGAGTGTGAGGGATTGATAGAGGCTCAGAAGGTTAAAGTTGCCAAATCAAGATTCTTGGTAAAGTGTGCAAGGTGATAGTTGACTCAGGCTCAACTGACAATATCATATCAAAAGAGGCAATTAGGAAGTTGAAACTCACAAAGATACCCCACACTAACCCATACAAGGTAACATGGTTGAATCATGAGCAGAGTGTGCTAGTCAATGAACAGACTTGGGTAGAGTTTTCTATTGGAGGATACAAGGATAAGATCCTTTGTGATGTGCTACCTATGGATGCATGTCACTTATTGCTAGGAAGACCCTGGCAATTTGATAGAGAGATGATCTATGATGGAGAGGAGAACTCCATTTCCTTTAAGAAGGATAACAAGACCTTCAAGATTCAGTCTTTGACTGAGAATGAAGAGGAAACTTCAAGAACACCTAGTGTCTTAATGGCTACTGGTAAAGAGTTTTTAAACTTGCTACATGAGGAGGAGATAGTGAAGTGTGCCATCTTTGTGAGGCCAAAGGAGGAAGAAGACAAGTTGCAGGCAAAAGTACCCAAGGAGGTGAAGCAAATATTGCAAGAGTATAAGGACATAGTGAGTGATGGAGCACCTACAACACTCCCACCAAGAAGGTCTATAAGTCATCAAATAGACTTTGTTCCCAGTGCATCCTTACCTAAAAAGGCTCCATATAAGATCACACCTGATCAGAACAAGGAGGTAGCAAGGCAAGTGCAGGAGTTATTGGAACAAGGATTGATTAAGAAGAGCATCAGCCCATGTGCAGTCCCAGTAGTGCTAGCATCAAAGAAGGGAGGTAAGTGGAGACTTTGCACTAACTCAAGAGCAATCAATAGGATCACCATAAGGTATAGGTTTCCTATTCCTAGAACAGAGGATCTAATGGACTGTTTAGGAGGGGCTATGTATTTTACCAAGCTAGACCTTAAAGGTGGTTATCACCAGATAAGAATTAAGGAGGGTGATGAGTGGAAGACTACTTTCAAAACCATAGAGGGATTGTATGAATGGCTTGTGATGCCATTTGGACTCACCAATGCTCCAAGCACCTTCATGAGGTTGATGAATGAGGTGTTGAAGGATTTCATAGGTAGATTTGTGGTGGTGTACCTAGATGACATTCTCATCTATAGCAGAACCAAAGAGGAGCACCTTGAGCATTTGAGGTTAGTCTTAGAGAGGTTGCATGAGGAGAAGCTATCCATCAACCTAGAGAAGTGTGACTTCTTGAAGCAAGAGTTGGTTTACTTAGGATTTGTGGTGTCTAAAGGAACCTTGAAGATGGATCCAAGCAAAGTGGAGGCAATCTTGAATTGGCCTACACCTAAAACAGGGACTGAAGTTAGAAGTTTCCATGGATTAGCCCAATTCTATAGGAAGTTTGTGAGGAACTTCAGTGGTATATGTGCACTAGTCCTTGACACCATTAAAGGAGGCCTTAAAACTAAGTTTAAATGGACTGAGCAGGCTGACAAAGCATTTCAATTGTTGAAGCAAGAAGTAGCCACAAAACCTATCCTTCTCCTACCTACGTTTGATAAGATATTCACTTTGGAGTATGATGCAAGTGGAATTGTAGTAGGTGGTGTATTGAGTCAAGAGGGAAGACCTGTGGCATTTTTCAGTGAGAAGCTTAGTGAAGCAAAGAAGAAGTACTCAGCTTATGACCTAAAGTTTTATGCATTAGTGCAATCTCTAAAGAAATGGAGGCATTACCTACTCCCAAAAGAATTTGTGGTGTTCACAGACAACCAGGCATTGAGTTACATTAATACTCAAGAGAAGCTTAGCAATAGACATCTAAAATGGATGGAATACCTCCAATCCTTCACCTTCATCATCACCATCAAGCATAAGAAGGGGCAACTTAACAAGGTGGCAGATGCCTTGAGAAGGAAGTTGTTGACAGTTCAAGAGTTACAGTTGCGGAGCATGGGAATAGAAGGTTTCAAAAACCTCTATGAAGGAGATGAAGACTTCTCATCAGCTTACAAGGTTTGCAAAGAGCTTGAGAACCATTTCCATGGTGAGTATATAGATTACACTCTCCAAAATGGTCTCTTGTTCAAGGGTAATCAGTTGTGTGTACCAAGAGGATCCATGAGGGAGAACCTCATCCAAGAGAAACACAATGGCAGTTTAAGTGGACGCTTTGGATTCAACAAGACCTTGGATTTAGTATAGAGGTACTACTATTGGCCAAAGTTGCCAAGAGATGTGAAAAGATATGTAGAGCAATGTGGTGTATGCCAAAGAGAAAAAGGAGGATCAAGCAATGCTGGTCTCTATCAACCATTGCCGGTCCCTAATAGGCCTTGGGAATGCATAAGCATGGACTTTGTAGTAGGACTTCCCAAGACTAAAACAGGTATGGACAACATCTATGTGGTAGTAGATAGATTTTCCAAGATGAGTCATTTCATTCCATGTAAGACTACACATGATGCTAGCTATGTTGCACATCTCTTCTTCAAAGAGATTGTTAGGATTCATGGACTCCCTTTAAGCATTGTTTCAAACAGGGACAACAAGTTCATGGGTCATTTTTGGCAAACATTATGGAGGAGACTAGGAACTAACTTGTCATTTAGCTCAGCTTAGCATCCCCAAACAGATGGTCAAACTGAAGTCATCAATAGAGTGTTAGGCAACTTGTTGAGGTGTTTAACTAAGGAGTATGGTCAGACATGGGACCTAGTCATTCCACAAGCAGAGTATGCATATAATGACAGTGTGAATAGGACCACTGGTAGAAGTCCCTTTGAGGTTGTATATGGCAGACATCCAAGGGGAGTGTGTGAGTTGAGAGACCTTAGTACTTTGACTTGAAGAGTGGGCAAGCAGAGGAATTCACTCAAACCATCAAGGAAGTCCAAGAGCAGGTTAAGAAGGCCATCCTTGAATCCACTCAAAAACTGAAAGCCAAAGTGGATGAGAAAAGGAGAGAAGTTCAGTTCAAGGTGGGTGACTATGTGATGGTCCATTTGAGCAAAGCTAGGATGCAAAGTGGTAAGCCTACCAAACTGCAAATGAAGAGGGTAGGACCTTGTAAAATTTTGGCAAAATATGGTGAGAATGCCTATAAAGTGGATTTACCTTCAGATTTAGCTATATCACCAATCTTTATCGTTGTTGACCTAGTAATGTACAAGGGAGAGATAGCAAGGCAAACTAAGAACCAAGCCAAGGTACTACAAGACTTGGATGTGAATGCCTTACCTCAAGTGAAGAAGCCTATAGCAGAGGAGATTTTGGAGTCTAGAGTGAAGAAGTCTACTAGACACTAGGTCTACATGGAGCACTTAGTGAAATGGGCAGATCAACCAGTATCTGAAGCTACATGGGTGGAGGAGAGCAGGTTCAAGACAATTGGAATAGACCCGGCTCTCATCTCTTCTTCTATTTCTTAATTGTGTATAGAGGGGGAGTATGGTGCAGGAGCACCCTTCCAAGCTCTCCCTCCTTTTTTTTTTGTTGGTGTTATGCTTCTTATGAAGCCATTGTATATAAAATAAGGAGCCATGTGCTCATAGGTCCTAGTTAGGGTCCTAGAGGAGATCTTAGGGGTCATAAGTCAAGATTGTGATTTTCTTGAAAATGGAGGGTATGTGTGTCCTTGTGGTGTTTAGGAATCCTTCATATCTTGGTGGTGTCCTTAGGTTGACCCAATGTGGGTTTAGGAGTCATGAAAAGCAACATTGGGAAAGTTGCTCAAAAGTTGCAAAAGTTGCATGACAACTTTTAAAAGTTGTCAAGCAACTTTTCCACCAGGAGGCTAAAATCCTTAGTTTGGCATGGACAACCCTAATATGGGCACACAAAATAAGAAAAAGGTGGTATAAGTAATTTAAAACCCTAATTAGATGGGTTGGATGTCAAAGATTGTACACCCCAAGCAAACTCAATTGACTGTGACTATTTTGTTGGTTACCAGTCAACTTGAATGAAGCTACCAAGCAAGTTAATGGATTGAATTTCATGCCAAACTATGTGGATTGTCTTCTATGGTGTAAATAATTTCTTTTTGAGTACTTAGTTTAGGTTTTGGTTTGCCAGAGGAGTGTCTTTGTAAATATTTTGTTAATTGTCTTCTCACTGTCTAGTTTTGGACTGGTTTGTGCAAATGAAGTCTTAACTCCATTCCCCATTGTGGAATCACCATGAAACCATGGGGAATGAGAGTGAAGACCCTGTACTATAGTCCCATGCAACTAGGGTCCTTGAAAATGCAAGGAAGCCATTTGAAGACCCATTCCTAGGCAAGACTAGACAGTGCCCGATTAGGAATGGTTATTGGTACAGAGGTCTTGGAGAGCAAGGTTGGTTAGTGGAGAGTGCATCCTTTGGAAATGGTGTAGAGGAGTAAGTGAAGCATCATTGGTGTGAAGGAGAAGCCTCCACCAATCCAAACAAGGTGGCTAAAACCCAAAACACTCACTATGACCCAGGCAGACCCTAAAAACCCTTGAAAACCTTAAAATCCACCTAAGATAGTGTACAAACACTTGGAGGCCTAAAACATAGAAAATACTTGAGTCCTTGCCAAATGAATGGTAGTCCATTTTGGGAGTTTGGGTTGTTTGTGCATCGTTTGTGAGAGGGAGCCCTAAAGGACTAGGTAGGAGGCGTAATTGGTCCTAATCCTTGTAGCCCTATTTGAAGGCAAAAACACAAAATAGTGAAATTGGTAAGGGGTTGGAGTCTTGAAACCTCTTGGGGGCACATGAATGGGTGGAAAAACTATGAAGTTGACCTGTAACAACCTTGCTAAGACCTTGGAAGGTGTGGAACAAGCCTAACCCTTATGAGCCATAGTAAGGGGTTTTGAGTCTCATGAGTAGGTGAGACCTTAGGAGAAGCATTGCAACTCATTGGTGGGTGGATTGGGCAAGGTCGGGGGATTCCTCAAGCAAAGGGAAGTCCTAGAGACCCTAGGGTGTGTAGAGAACACCAGGTGATCCAAGGAGAGGATCCAAGAGCATAGACTAGGCTAGTCTATCCCTAACCCCATCCCATCAATGGATGACTCTCAACTTTCTCCTCCAAGCTCAGGTTTACCTGATTTCAGGAAAAAAAAAGTGTCCACTTATACCCCCTCTTTTGCACACCATCTTGGTGCACTTACTCTCTAAATTTTAACTAGTTCGACTTCAAAACTTAATAAATTATTAAATATTCAATATATTGTTATGAAACTAATTTCATGCCTTAGGTATCAATGTTACAAACCTAAATTCGAAAGAGTCAATTTTTTATGCTTTGTAGAAAAATAGTTATGTGTTACAGAATGCACATCACTCTTTAAAAATATTTTTTGCTATTAAAAACAAGTTATAGAAGGAGATGGAAAACTGAATAGAAATTGATTCAATTTTTTTTGATAAAAATATATTTAGAATCTATAGACAAAATATCACAAATCACTAGTTTACATCATCTTCAAATTCATAATGGTTTAGCTGTTATGGGTGTTGGAAAGTGAAGGTTTTTTTCTAAATTGTCATTTTAGTGTCAAAGTTGTCCAAAAAGTGTGCATTATTGTGGGATCACCCCTGAAGTGTCTTCCAAAATCCAATCGTTTATCCAAGCTACCACATCAACCTCTATACATACCCACTAGTAATCCTTATCATACCTTTAACAGAGGAAATCCATTATGTCATCCATCCATAACTCCCTCTTCATCCAATATTCATGCTTCCATCTTCCTCCATAGTCATACCCCAACCTCCATCTTTGCACAACAACACTATCACCTTCATACATAGTCAAAATCTACCTTACCATTATCACCCAATCCATTTTTTCTTACATAATCCTCATCGTCCAGTTACTCCTAATTCTCAAATCTATCACCATAATCCCACCATTAATCCTAATCCATCATCCACTACTCCCTACCTTAATCCCCTATCCACTCTCTCCTACCTCAATCTACCATCCAATCCCTCATATCTTAATCCTTCATCCAGTCCTACTCCTCCACCTATTCTTCATCCTCCATCTACATCCAATCCTCCATTTTCTCCTAACCATCCACCTGAATCTAAAATGTGTATGTATATTATTCTAAATGTCCTCCAAGGAATAATCACAAATAAGCCATCACAAAATCTAGATCCTAAAGTTGTGGAGTCATGTCACCCTTCTCCATCATAAGAGGTCACTAATGATTAAGTCCTCCCACTTTCCACACCTATCATTCCTCTTCCACCTCCTAACACTATTGAAACCATCCAATCCACTAACACTATCAAAACCCAATCCCCATCTTCTCCTTCATGTATTATCAAAACCCAATGAAATGAACCTAATGAATCCACCCTCCTTCCATCCACTCTATCTAAATAAATTACCCCAACACTTCACTCCGATAACACCATCCATGCACCAATCCAATCATGTCAAGATCTTGTCCCAAGGCATTTGCAATATCCATTAACCCATACGAATATTCTCCCATTCCACCTACTCCATCTTGAGATCCATTATCATCCCCCAATCCAGATCAAGATTATAACATCCCATGTACTCCACTTCTTGATCCTTTATTAACTCCTATCTAAACAACCCCACCAGCATCCTCTATCCTCCTTTTCCTCTCACCTTCATCCATAGTGGTTGTCTTCCAACATAAGAAAACCTTATATTCACCACCCATTCTCCTCCATCTAATAATGGACTCACATCTTTTTTCCAAAATAACAAGCATCTTATTTTGAATTGAATTCTCAAGGACATGAACTATCACAATAAAGGCTTAGGCCTACACACAGGGGCTTCACTTAGTGAACCTGGGTTATATCACATGTGTTCATGGCATACTAAAGAATCCCCCTATTTTCAAAAAATATTGGCCTAGAATCCTTTTTTTCTACCCCCTCCCAATACACAACCTAAATTAAAAGCCCCCCACTTGTGCCAAATATTGCATTTTTTCATAGCCCGAATTAAAAATCCCCATATTTTCACCAATAGGTAATATATAGTAAATCATTTTTAGGATATTAAATCCCCCATATGAATGCACATGATATGATTTTTCCCAGCTAGTGATGCCCCCATGGGCCTACATGAGAAAAATACCTTAGAGCCCATCCATGTCAAAGAAAATAAAAAATCACAAGGTCTTGATTACATATACCAAGGCACTTGATCCAAAAAAATTGGTACAACTATTGTAAAACCCAAGCATACTTCCAAATCCATAACTTATTCCCATTGTTCCTCTAAACCATTTATTGCATTTCCCTCCTCCATCATATTAACCTAAAACCACTATCCATATTAATCCATTTTGGGTCTGTATATCCCTAAATCCACTATCACATATCTCCCACCAACTAAATTCACTTTGGGTCCTTTTATCCCAAAATTCCATCCTCTATCTTATCCCACTCATCCCCTCATACACCAATCCCATATCCCTACTATCATAAACATCCAACTCCTTTAATTCCCAATTAGGATCAACAAAGAGGGGAATTTCAAGTTGTCACCACTAACATTGCATATTAGTTCCTATAATCATGGGTCATAAGAATTCTCTTAAGTGTGTGACAATTTTAATACCATGAACACTACAAAAACATATCAAGAATAGAACCAATTGAGGTCGACCAAACTAAAAATATTCATTGTATTGTGTTTCACTACAAGATGTCCTTTAAACACAACATGTCTAGCTTGGATATCTACAACCATCTTTGTTATGATAACTAAAAGGCTTGGTGATGAAGTTATTGTCCTCTAAAACTTTTAGACCAAACAATGTGAATGAAAATGGAAAATAATAGAAATGTAAGTTAAGATCATTGAATAGTAGGAACATCTTTTTTAATTGTCAACCAAGTGGCCAAGTAAAATGGGTATAAATTATTCTTAAGAGGATGAAAAACATCAACAAAATTCTCTGCAATACCATTCAACTGGCCTTTGTTCAATCAATTAACTTCAAATTTAATAGTGACATTTTGTTGTTAGATATATGTTTGAGTTCATCTTTTTATTTCTCAATGTTTATTTATGAATATATAGTGAATAAAATATAGAGAACTCTTTATATGCATGTACATCTATTAGCAACATAATTTTTTTGTTTTAAAATGACATCTCTATATATTTTACTTATTTTTTCTAGAATATAAGACATAGGACAAACATATAATATAGAACACTCAAATGCGTGTGCATTATTGTCTCATTAGTTATACATATAAAATAATAAATTGTTTGTTCACAAAGAAAAATGAGTGTTCTACAAATTCCTATCTAATGAATGGAGCAGTACTATGGAGGCCTCGGGGGTGCACATGGCACCTCTGTAATTTGTTTTCCTTTCCTGTTGTTGTTTTTGATTGCTAAAAAGACTTGGTTCCTTTTCGAAGATATTTGTTGTTATAGTGTTGTCTCTGTGCTATGATTTTTGATAGTTCAGTTATGTAAAGGATCGGTTTCCTTGTTCTCACTGCTTTTTTAATAAAAAACAATAAGTATTGACATGAGCACCTTATTTTATAAATGAGACACTTTATCGTATAATAATTACACATAGTAATGTAATTATCATTTCTTAATATGTCATTCTTGAATTTTCATATGTTCGTATAGAAATCTAATTAAATATATAGAATAATTATTAGCATATATAATATAGATATATTACAAGATTAAATCATAACCACAAGCACACTGTCAACAATAAAGCCCCATCCAAATTGAAACAAAAAAATCCTAAAATTCTATGGTTAAAATTTCAACTGAAACAGACAAACAATTAAGTAGTGCACCTTGGTAGAAATCTAAGTCAGGCTAGATGAAATTAATTTTTAACAAATTAACATCAAAGGATACCTAATTTTAATAGGAAAAGACTTTAGCTTGGCATATATAGAACTTGAAAGTTTCGTTGGTTTTAACATCAGCACAGTTAGATCCTCTGACGAAAGATTTCAACGTCAATCATGTTAAAAACATTTTTGGTTAAAAAGGAAGGCATGTTGCTCACGTCCCAGATGAGATACTTTTCTACTCCACTTGAATTACATTGAAGCCTATTTAAGTACAACAAAAAGTTAAAGTGGTCGATTGAACAATGTTAGAGTTGATCGGTGCATAATTTATTGAAAACGCATGGTTGAAGAGGATTGCACGTGTTTACTAGTAAATATGTACCCGAGGAGAGTGTAGCATTTTTAGTCAATTGTTGTCCTGATTTGATTGTTGGTAAATATGCGCTACAATACCAATCTTCAATGTTTAATACATTTTGATCTCATGTCAATAACTTTTCTCCAAGTAATGTTATTTATTCTGAAGATTATCACGCCCTGGTCAACTGGCAAGTCCAGTCCACTTTCAGATTGACATGACTTTTGTTTGCCAACAATAAAACTTCCTCCTTCAAAAGGATGTGTCTCACATTAAAAGCAAGTATTTTTACTCCTTCCTGCTTCAAAAGGGTCTCACACATAACGCCTCACATGTGATACTTTAAAAGCAAGTACTTTTACTCCTTCCTCTTCAGAAGGGTAGGTCCCACACATACATCTTCACATGGGATGCTATAAAAGCAAGTAATTTTACTCCTCCTTGTTTCAAAAGAGTGGGTCCCGCACTATCACCTCAGGACGCGTCTATTCTAGCTCCAAAACGGCACTGTCGTACAAACGACATGCATCTGGAGCCCATTGACATACATCCCTCCCATGTCCACTTGCTACGATGGCGTGGAGGTAACGGACCCACACAACCTATGACGTGGAGACATCCGGTTCATCTGAGGTCACGAAATGTTGACCGCACTATTTCCGTGCAGTTAGATTTAACGGGCAGCATGCGTCATTGCTGCTTTTTGTACGTTTGGGGTAACATAAACGTCCCACCCCACTTTTTTTTCATTTGGGCTGTGGGGTCCCTCACCTCCCATCTAAAAATAATAAAAATAATTTAAAGAACCAAATATATGCAATGAATGTACCTCGGTGAAAATCTCCCAGCGCTTTATTGTTTTTAATTAAAAAAGTTAACTAAACCTATTTAATAAATTTATAATTTAAATTTAAAGTAAATTAATAGATTTATAATTTAAAGTTAAAGTAAATTAAAATTATATAATATTATATTTAATTAAAATGAATAAAAATATGAACTAAATTAATATTATATATTTGATTATATTAAATTATTTTTGGCCATCTCTTATCAATATAATGGTAAATTATGTTTTTTATTAGTTAATTATAAGTTTTTTGGTCAAAATTTTATATTATTTCTCTATCGTTTTTTTTTTATATGTAGGTAATCAATGTGGTAAAAAATGTCAAGATGGAATATTTTTTCTTGTTGATAGTTAATGTAGTCAAGATGAGAAATATTTTATATTAAACTGACTTCTATAAATTAATTCATAGGCTTATGATAGCCAAAGTTATGGAAAAACAAGATTTTCATATAGGTCTTTTAGTAATATCTATGAACAAAACTGATTTTAGATGTAGTCCTAAAATTTGATCCAAGAAATAGTCATTTGTATATTTAATTATGTTCAAGGATTATTGGAAAACAAAATTATAAACCCTAACAAACTCAAAATTGTATATAATTTCCTTTCCATTGAAATCACTAATGCAAATATGCAACTATATCTAATGAACAAGCAATTCATATGTTTTCTTTAAAACTCTAAATATCATATATGAACTCGTCAATTTTGTAACATAAATACAATTATACACCAAAGTGTACATATAAGTGAATCACAATAACTTCATTCATCCCATAGGAGGCAACCCTCCTAAAGCAAGAAGGTGATAATTCGAGAGATATTGAGTGAATAAGACAAAGAATAAGGTATAGAAACATACCAAAATTTACTTAAAACCTTTTGAACAAGCTAGACAAGGAAATTTTCAATTCTCTTTAGATATTTCTTAAAGAGAAAAAAAAATGAACAAATCAACATAAATTGTGGTCAAGAATATGTAACAAAATATCAAATCACTACAAGCAAGGGTTGGACCAAAAGAAGACTTATGAGGATGTTCTTATTATTCTACTAGGCACTTAATTAGTTTTTTAGTATTTTGTATCACACTTCATTGTGATTAGCATGTGGTACTTAAACATTGTGTGAGATAGTTGGATTGAATTTATTATGATTTTAGTCTTCTTCTACTCCATCAATTGATAGCTAATGTTGCAAGTGTGACTATATATTCTGGGTCCTAAAAATATTGTTTCAAATAAATTAAATGTTCACTATACAATTCACAAAAAGTATATTTAGACAACTAAAATTGACACATCGTCATTCCAACTCATCTATTGTCATTTTATTTCTAATTAATCATTTGTATTTCATTAATTATTTTATTTTCTTTCTAAAATTAATTAAATAATAAAATTTATTATTATTGATTCCTATTTCTAGCATTTACTCCACATCATTTTTGTATAAGCTCCCTTAGGTAAATAAATATCTATCTCGCCCCCATCTAAAAATTAAATAAACACTAGAATGTTTAATTAATTAAACACATAAGAAAAATTAAATAAATATCCCTAATCATTTGTGCATGCCTAATAATAAATATTCAAATATTTATGTTCTCAATTTCTCAAGTAGGTGCATATGTCATATCACTTGTACACTTGCAATACTTGAGGCATAGGAGTTATTTTCACATCCCTAAAAAAAAAATACTTTTTAGATCCTTACCATCCACTCTATCCAAGACACGTGTCACTCACCCTTGATTCCCCTTGAATCATGGAGAGACGTTGAGTTCCTCAATTACAAGCATGAAACTTGTTCTCTTCTTATTCTCCCAATCCTCTCAAACTGTGAGAACCTTTGGTCTCTCCAACTAATCTAGGCCCTCTATTTTCTCACACAAAAATCTATAAATTTGTTGAACACCAATCTATTTGAGAATTTAATATTATAGTCTACCCAATTTAGATGTTACACATTGTTGTATTGTCATAATGAGAATTTAATATTATAGTCTACCCAATTTATATCCTTGGATATATGAATATCATAGTTTGGTGCATTGATAAGGCACGGTGGACAAATTTTTTTTGTATGCTTTCATTATATTAATTTTCTTTTGTTGTGACTAAATTGTGTGTCCATGTGAGCTATATTGGTTAACTTCATGCATTAATTCTCTATGTATAGTCACATTTTTGTGTATATAGCATATATAATCTTAATCCTAAATATGCACAAATGGTTTAACATCAAAACTGATGGAATCTATCACACACACACACAAAAAAAAAATCATTTCTTATCTTTGATCACAATTGGACACACTAGTGTGTGCCCCAATATTCAATATCTTGGTGACAAATCGCCCCTCTAGTTGACATCACATGTTGTTGATAAGTGAATTCATTGTCTCATTTACACTCATCATGAATGTAAAAGCTATAATCATGAGCTTGATTTCTTTTGTTACATGGTGTTTTTATTTAAAGCTTCAATATTATTTCTTTTGAATGAGTCTTTCAATGACATAATCTACACTTGCTCTAGCCTACAAAATTTTATAGTTTTCCATAGACGTAGCTAATAGAGATAGCATGTAACCAATAAATAGAATCTAAACTTGTTATTTGACTCCTAAATGGATGACATGATTATGTTCCTATGGTTTGTTTAAAGACCCTTCAATTTTGTCTCATTTATGCATTTTCAAGGCAAGAAGTGTCACGTTAGTAGATGTTGTAAGTTTTGTTGAGTTTTTTGACAAGTTGAAGTTGTGAATACAATCATTTTCCTTCAAGCAATTATTGAATTTAAAACTTTCCGATGAATCAATTATATACTACATGTTTCTAATTTGAGTTGCAAATGAAATTTGATCTCCATTGAAGTTGATTGTGATTTAAGGATAGCAAGTAGAATCTCAAAATTTTAATGCGTCGCCTCCTAGGGCTAGTAGTTTTCAATTCAAAAGCAATCTTTCTATCGTTTTCTCTTCTCAAGTGCAATAATTTTAGGAGGTTTTCCAAGAGAAGTATTCAATAATGTGGAGGTTCATCCTTGTTTTAGGTCACTCAAAGCTTGAGAAACTCCCCATGTTGTGCAAGATTACTAAGTTTTACATCTTAGCATTTGGGCACAATCCTTAGTAACAACAGCTTTTGGCACACCAAGTGTGATAGTTTGGATTGTTTCAGTCTAAGGATTTTCCATACATTGTTGATATTTGTATTTATATCAACAATATCTTCCTTTTGAGGCCATATCTTCACATGCCTAGTGACTCTGAGTTCAAATCTATTGGTTCAATAGTCCAAGTGTTGGTATGTTTCAAAGCAAATCTATTTTATTTTGATTCTCTGGCTCTTTGAATGAATAAATATGTCTATACTTCATAAGAGTTTGTCTTATCAACCCCTATTTCATGAGAGTGATATTCCTACACCATATTATCTATATTAGACCCAAAACACTGCTAGTTTTATCTTAGACAAACTTTCTACAACAAGCTATTAGCATATTCAATATGCTTACCACCCACCCATACCTACTCAAACCCCTTGGGAACTTGAATATAAGTATACTTATCAAGGGAATTTGATTTGCAACAGGATGAGTGGGCTTATCAAGCCTATCATCATGAGAAAGATTTAGAGGATTAAACGAAGCAGTATGAAGAATATCTTGTAGTGAGATAAAAACCAAGGAGAAGTAGATTAAGGTTTTTATTGCTCAATTTTAGAGGTTGGAGACTTAATCGGCTCTTTCAATTCCTATCCTCAAACAAGCTCCCTCAACTACAATAGATCATCTTATGAAAGAAGAGGTTCAAAAGTACAAATTTAAAAGTTTTGGTCAAGGTAAGCCTATTCAACCTTCAAGTGATTCTTCTAAAGTTGGAATCCCAAGTTTTAGAATCTTTCAATGCATGCAAGATGTTATATGTATGTAGAAAACTAGGTCATCATTCCCCAAGACAAACCCTTTAAAGAGATGTCTCCACCTCAAGGAATCCCCAAATCTTATCAAAGTCCTTTTGCAAATCAACTTTCATGCCCTAGCATCATTTGCCTTTGTCCAAGAGGTCCTATTATATATCTAAAGAGCTATTTTGTTGAACAAAAGAGAGACTTTTTTGAGGTAGAAACAAAGTTATATTTTGTCAATACACCTGCAAATGATGTAGAAATAGAAAAATTAAATTTATTGCAATAAAATGATATGTATGATGATATAGAAAAATGGGATAAAGAGCAAGGAAAAAATGTTGATAACAAATTTTTGATTGTTTTGTTTAATGAGTTACCTAGTTATATTGAGCAAGATGATGAGATAATGCTTGTTTTGTTTAATGATCTACCTTTTTGTGTTATTGATGAAGAAGAAGACATCTATAATAACTCAACAATGATTTTGAAACATCATCAGAATACAAATTATGTTGACCTCAAGGTGATGATTCATCAATATTATGTTTTCTCTATCTCGGTCTCCCCCCCTCTCTCTCTCCATCTCTCCTTCTCTCATTTATCTCTCTATCTCACTCTCCTCCTCTATTAGGTGTGTCTCCCTCCCATTCCCTTGCTCTCCTACCCCTCTCTCCCTCTCTATGGTCATATGGTATCCTAGGGATCCATTCATGTGTCCTACAGAGTCATAGGACACCATATGAGTCCTTAGGACACCATATGACTTGTAATGATACATAAGATGTCATATGGAGTGCTAAGGGGTCATAGGTTGTCCTAAGGGGTCATAGGACACTATATGATCTCTTAGCACACGATAGGACCTATAACAACACCAAATAGTGTCCTAAGAGGTATAGATAATGAGATAGAGGTAGAGAGATATGGATAGAAAGAGATAGAGAGATAGAGGTAGAGAGATGGAGTGAATAAGAGAGAGATAGTGAGATAGAGGTAGAGAGATATGGATAGAAAGAGATAGAGACAGGAGTAAGAGGGAGATAAAGAGAGTAATAGAGAGATGAAGATATAAAGCAAGAGAGATGGGGCGACTAAGAGAGATGTATAGATAATGAGATATAGATAGAGGGATAGGGAGATACAGATAGAGGGAGAAATAAAGAGAGAGAAAGGTGATGAAGACAAGTAACAAAGAGAGGAACAAAGAGATAGAGAGAGGTGGAAAGGAGATTTATAGAGAGATAAAATCAAGGAGTGTGTGTATGAGTGAGAGAGATAGTGAAGTGTTGTAACTTGTAACCTTGCACATTTTACACAACTTTATGTGCCCCTACTTTCATGTGTCCCATCTTAGCTCTCACCCGAGTCCATTTCAAGACTTTTTACATCAAAACTAATGTTGTCTTTTTGCACGATAATCTAAACCCTAACATTGAGTTGTTTTCTCTTCATTTCTCATTTATTTGCCCTATTTTCGATGAACAGGTGCACTCGAGGCACACTTTTTTGTATAGGGGTGCCTAGGGAACCCTTGCCTTCCTTAAAAAAGCCATATTTAGATATGTTATTGCACTTCCCCTTCTTGGTGATTTTGGATCTTGGTGTCTCAATTTAATCATTGGAGGTCATCCTAATTGGTGCAAAGAGAGGGAGAGAGGGAGAGAGTGAGAAAGAGACGTAATGAGAAAGGGAGAGAGGGAGGGGGAGGAGAGAGGGAGAGAATAAGAGAGAGATATACTTGAGAGAAGGGGAGAGTGAGATAGAGAGGATGAGAGGGAGAGACTTTAGAGATAAAGAATGAGAGAGAGAAAGAGAGAGAGAGACTTAAGTGAAAAACAGAAAGGGAGGGGGGGAGGTAGGGAGAGAGTGGGAAAGAGATACACTTGATAGAGGAAGAGAGTGAGATAGAGAGATAGAGGCAGAGAGGGAGAGAGACATAAGAAGGAAAGAATGGGAGAGAGAGGGAAAGAGAGAGAGAGAGAGAGAGAGAGAGAGAGAGAGAGAGAGAGAGAGAGAGAGAGAGATGCATGCGGGCAAGTGTAAGCACAGGGATGCTACATAGTGATTACCGAGTACAGAAGCTTGAAGACCTATTTGAATAACAGAGTAGAAAGCCCAGCTGAGGGACAAGATAAGTCCTATGACTAGATTGTATTGAGAAAATAGGAATTTACTTTAGCATTTTAGATGTGAAGTTGCATATAGATTTTTATTACTACTATTTTATAAAGTGACAGAAAATCTCTTAACCGAGTGGACTTAACAGTCTTATTTGTAAAACCCTCTAGCAAGGTGACATTCTGATTGAGTGTTTGAAATTATTTAACAAGGTCACTTCTAACAAGGTGAAGATCCTAATAGATCTAAGGGAAATCCCTTAACTGGGTCACATCTAGTAATGTGTTTGTAATCTTTAACAGGATTTGCTTTTAACAGAGCATACTCTAGAAGAGTATATTTCTTAGTGGATCCAAAATCCCACAATGGTTTTTCCCTATTTGGGTTTCCACGTTAAATCTAGTGTTATGATGTTTATATGCTTATGAGTTTGCATGTTTAGCAGTTTTGGTTATATTGCTGAAGTATATGATTACCGAGGTTGAATCTGTTGTTTTTATGGAAGATTAAGTTTGTATGATTCACCTCCCCTCTCATCTTGTTAGCTTGGCATCTATACTTACATTAAGTATTAGAACTATCAATCAGTATCAGAGCATTGGACTCCAGAAGAAAAAGTTTAAAGGTACTTGACGAAAAGATCCAAAGATGTACAAGAGGGATGCACCGAAGCTAAACAAGTCAATTTTCTCTACATGGCAGAAAAGGATGAAGCTGCACCTATCAAGAGTTGGAGAATATGTTGTATATTATTTGGAGAATGATTTCATTACACCTAGAACCTATCCATTGACAATGGAAGAGATAAAGGCAAATCAAGAACATATTCAAGCAATGATTGAAATAACATCTGCATTGACCGACTTAGAATTTAATGATCTTGAAGGTTGCAATGATGCCAAGGCAATGTGGGACAAGCTCATATCAGTGTATGGTGGTGATGAACATGTTCAAAGAGAAAATGTGGATAGTCTAAGAGGACAACTTGAATCTATGAGGATGAATGAAGGTGAGAATATAATCCAGTACAGTACAAGACTAAAGGAGATTGTCAATCAAATCAAAGGAGCAGGAGGAACCATTGAAGAAAAGGATGTCACAAGTAAGTTATTGAGAACCCTTCTACCTGCTTATGCAATCCGAGTCTCTGCAATCAATGAATTGAGGTCTGTACCCAATATGCCAGTTTCTTTGGATGCTACTATTGGTAAGCTACATGTATTTGAGTTAAGTAACTTTGATAACAGTGGGTCTTCGGTAAATAAAGTTGAATTTGCATTTAGTTCTTTTCATCTTGATGAATTTGATGACTACATTGATAGAAAATATAAGTACTCTGAAGGGAATCACAGTGGAGCAAGTGAAAGATTTTGTAAGAACATGGAAGAGGTACACAAACTGTATGAGGAAATCAGAAAGTAAGAAGAGTTTGAAGCACTATTAGCCAGAAGGTTACCGAGAGGCAAAGGTAAGTATAAAGGAAAACTACCTTTGAAATGTTTCAATTGTGATAAGATAGGACATATGGCTTCTAACTGTCTTGACAAAGATTCTATTGAAAAGAGAGATTACTGAGATGATAGATACAAAAATAATCGTTACAGAGGATATCGAGACTTCAGAAGAAGAGATAGAAAGTCATGCCTAATAGTCGGTGAAGAATCAAATGATGATAAATTAGATGAAACTGATACAGAGGAAGTAGTTTATGTGGCTATCAAAGATGGATCAGATGAAGAAAGGTATGAAGAAAAATCCCTAATATCTCACATAAATACTATTGATTTGTGGATCATAGATAGTGGATGCTCACATCACATGATAGGTGATAAACACAAGTTTGTTATGTTAGAAGATTATGATGGAGGTTATGTAAGATTTGGTAATGATGCACCATGTCCGTAAAAGGTAAAGGATCCATAACACTTCTTGACAATGCTAAATGTAATGATGTTTATTGGGTTGAAGGATTGAAATACAATTTGTTGAGTGTAGTACAGCTAAACAACACAGGTTACCGAATAGAATTTCAGAAAGGAATTGTCAAAGTTCATGATAAGCATGGAAATTTTATCTGCTACCGGGACACAAACAAAAGGTAACACATTTCACCTTGACTCAACTTGGAACAAGTGTCTGTATGCAAAGATAGATGATACCTAGTTATGGCATAAAAGGTTTTGTCATGTAAATTTTGATAATCTGATCAAAATAAGTAAGAAGCACCGAGTAAGAGGTCTACCGAGTTTGGAAAAACCTGAGAATGCTATGTGCCAAGGATGCCAGATGGGTAAAATGACAAGATCAAGCTTTACAAGTAAGTCCTACACTTCTAAGGGAATTTTAGATCTTGTGCACACTGATCTTTGTGGTCCTATGAAAGTTCAAAGTTATTATGGTGATAAATATTTCATATTATTTGTGGATGATTATTCAAGGATGATGTTAGTTATGTTTTTAAAAGAAAAATCAGAAGCTTTTCAAATGTTTAAATGGTACAAGGCAAGAGTTGAAAATGAAACATGAAGACAACTGAAATGTCTTAGATCTGATAGAGGAGGTGAGTTTACTTCTGATGAATTTAACTTATTCTGCATTGATCATGGTATAAAAAGACAAGTCTTTGCACTGAGAACTCCACAACAAAATGGGATAGCTGATAGAAGAAACAGATCTATTGTGGATTGTGCCAGAACCCTGATGATTGAAAAGAAAGTGCCATAAACATTTTGGAGAGAAGCAATAAGCACAACAGTTTACACCTTGAACTGAGTACAATTGAAGAAAGGAACTTTGAAGACACCATATGAAATATGGTATGACAAGAAACCTAATGTAAGTTACTTCAAAATCTTTGGAAGTAGATGCTATGTACACAAAGATGATAGAAATGGAAAGTTTGATCAGAAAAGTGAAGAAGGAACATTTCTTGGTTATTCTTCTAGAAGTAAAGCATTTAAATGTCTAATCAAATCATCTAGCAAAATAGTAGAAAGTGCAAATGTGAAAATTGATGAATTTGTAGAAAGAAATGATGAAGGAAACTCTATGGAACTAGAAGATTATGAAGAATTTATCTATGTTCAACTGACAAGTCCTACTGAGAGAGTTACTAAAGAAAATGAAGATAATGTTCAGTCACCGAGTAATGAAGAAGATCATACAAAGCCTACTGAGCTTGTATTAGCTAAGTATGTCAGAAGGAATCATGCATCAAGTCAAATTATAGGAGATAAAGATGATCCAATGATGACAAGGAACAAACTGAGACAGAACACATGTCTGATATCTAAATTTGAACCAAGAATAGTGAAAGAGGCATTTAACAGTGAAGATTGGATAAATGCTATGACAGAAGAGATTGATCAAATCAAGAAGAATGACACATGGACACTAGTCCCAAGACCGAAGGACAATAATGTAATTGGTAAAAAGTGGATTTTTAGAAACAAGCTGAATGAAAAAGGTGAGGTCATTCAAAATAAAGCAAGACTAGTTTGCAAAGGATATGCTCAAGAAGAGGGAATTGATTATGGTAAGACTTTTGCACCTATGGCAAGACTTGAAGGAGTAAGAACATTGTTGGCATACGTTGCTTACAAAAATTTCAAGGTGTATCAAATGGATGTCAAATCTGCATTTTTGAATGGTATATTAGAAGAAGAAGTTTTTATTGAACAACCTGAAGGATTTGTTGAAGACAAGAATAAAGATCAGGTATGTAAATTGAACAAAGCTATATATGGTCTGAAACAAGCACATAGAGCATGGTATGAAAGATTACACTCTTATTTAATCAAGATTGGTTTTATAAGGACAAGTGAAAATAGCAATATGTACATGAAGAATGATGAAAATGGAATATTGATCTCAGCCATATTTGTTGGTGATATTATATTTTGTGGAAATGACTCTTTATGCAAAAACTTTGGTAATGAAATGAGCAAAAAATTTGAGATGTCATTAATTGGAGAGATAAAGTATTTTATAGGTTTACATATACTGCAAATGAAAGATGAGATTTTCATTACTCAATCCAAGTACATAAAGGATCTTGAAGAAATTTGGAATGGAGGACTCAAAACTAGTAAGTACTCCTATGACTACCAACTGTAAATTATCAAAGAATGATAAATATGCATCGGTTGATGAGACACTTTGTCGATCCATGATTGGAAAGCTACAATATGTTGTTCACAACAGGCCAGACATAGAACATGCAATAGGTATAGTTGCAAGATTTTCTGCAGATCCCAAGGAAACACACATGACAACAATCAAGAGAATTTTCAGATACTTGAAATGCACTGAAGATTATGGCTTAGTATATAACAAGAGAAATGACTTTGATTTAAAAGTTTATACTGATGCTGATTGGGCAGGCAACATTGATGATAGAAAAAGCACAAGTGGAGGAGCTTTCTTTTTAGGAGAAAGACTAGTGAGTTGGCTTAGCAAAAAATAAGGATGTGTTTCACAGTCAACAGCAGAAGCTGAATATGTTGCTGCAACATTGAATTGTACCAATATAGCATGGATCAAAAAACTGTTAGAAGGTATAAATGAGAAAGTTACCGAGCCAATAACTATATTTTGTGACAATACTAGCACCATTGACAATTCAAAGAATCCTGTTATGCACTCTAAAACAAAGCACATCTCTATCAAATATCATTATCTTAGAGAAGAAGCTCAAGAGAAGAAAGAGGTGTTGGAGTATGTTAGCACAAAGGAACAAATAGTAGATATCTTCACCAAGCCACTACCAAGGGACACTTTTGAGTATCTCAGAAGTAAGTTAGGGGTCCTACCCCTATCTTCTACTCATTGACTGAGGTCGATGAGAGCATCAATTCGATGAATCTACATAATATTATGTGTGGATTGATGCTTATTTACACACTTTAGGATGTTTTCTAAAGGTGTGCAGGAAAAAAATATAGGGAACATGAATTGAAGACATAATGCTCTAACCGAGACTAAGTTGACACATAACAAGAAGGAATTCACTCCTTAGTGGAAGAAATCATGTTTTAGTTCTTTACTTTTTGGCATTGTTGTCAAAGGGGGAGAAGACTATTGTATGGGGGAGAAGTTTGATGATAGGGGGAGAGCATTTCAGAATCTCACAACAATCCAAATCAATTAGGTCAAATCAATTGGTTTTGCCATCAATGCCAAAGGGGGAGATTGTTGGCATTATAACAGACAATAAGAGATTGTTGGCATTTCAATTAGGATATTGAGAAGGTTGTTGATGATTATGGATATAACTGATTAAGGATCTTTACCGTCTTAATATTATTATTTTGTCATTGATGTCAAGAAATTGATTTTCTAATTCGGTATGATGTTGCCATATCTTAAGAAGTATGATTTGGTGAGTATAAAGATGTCGGTAAAAGACATAGAAAGAATGTGATGAATAAGGGGAGGAATAAGTTATTCAATGGGCAACTATTACCGAGTTAGACAATGATGAGATCATGATGTTTAGATTGTTTTGATATCCTACATATGTTGTTGATTGTAAGGTTAATACTATACTATGTTACCGAGCAAAGAACCTACTCGGTAAACCCTAAGGTTATCGCTATCAGTTAATGAAGGAGAAATATCTACCAAGTGAAGTTTAGTATTTACCGAGTTGCAACCGAGCTGTAATAGAATGCATTAAATGATTAAAAGCGTTATTTAATGAAGGAAGCTGATGAGCTAGAACTAATTAAATGATTGGTATGTCGTGCATGAAGTTTGTTAAAGAATTTATGTCAAAGGAAAATCGACAGAAAGATTTATAGTGCAGATTGAACTGCAATACCTTAGTACAAGTTCCAAGAAATGTATGCAAGTTTCAAGGCGAGGTAAAATGTTTTCAGATCGAAGGATACATTGAACCTGGCCAAGTTTGAAGATCTGATGGCTATGATTGATCATGGGAAATGTGATCAAGGAGATTAAGCAGTTAGCAAATTGTTTATAAATAAGGAACTGTTGATAAACAATGCATGCAGGCAAGTGTAAGCATAGGGATGCTACATAGTCATTATCAAGCACAGAAGCTTGAAGACCTATTTGAATAATAGAGTAGAAAGCCTAGCTGAGGGACAAGATAGGTCCTATGACTAGATTGTATTGAGCAAATAAGAATCTACTTTATCATTTTAGATGTGAAGTTGCAGATAGATTTTTATTACTATTATTTTGTAAAGTGACAGAAAATCTCTTAACCAAGTGGACTTAACAGTCTTATTTGTAAAACCCTCTAGCAAGGTGACATTCTGATTGAGTGTTTGAAATCCTTTAACAAGGTCACTTCTAACAAGGTGAAGATCCTAACAGATTTGAGGGAAATCCCTTAATCGGGTCACATCTAGCAATGTGTTTGTAATCTTTAATAGGATTTCCTTTTAACCGAGCATACTCTAGAAGAGTATATTTCTTAGTGGGTCTGAAATCCCACAGTTGTTTTTCCCTATTTGGGTTTCCACATTAAATCTGGTGTTATGACTGTTATGATGTTTATATTCTTATGAGTTTGCATGTTTAGCAGTTTTGGTTATATTGCTGAAGTATATGATTATCAAGGTTGAATCTGTTGTTTTTATGGAAGATTAAGTTTGTATGATTCACCCCCTCCTCTCATCTTGTTAGCTTGGCATCTGTACTTACATTAAGTATTAGAACTATCACCTAATCATAAAAATTAACTATTCTTCGTGGGTTACTACCCATGGTAAAATTCTGACAATTGATAATCTGAATAAAAGAGGCTTCTCCTTGTTAATATGTGCACCATTTATTGTAGGGATCTTGAAAGTATAGATTATTTTTTTCTACAGTACCAATTCACAAAGGAGATTTGGGATGACTTGTTCATTTTATGATAATGTGGACCTTCTCAGAGACTATGAAAAACTTAATAGAGCAGTGGAATCATAGTCCTTTAACACACCCAATTGTTAGAAGTCTGTGGTCCCAAATCCCCCCTTTCATTGCATGGAATATTTGGAAGGAGTGAAAAAATAGGATATTTAGATATGAAGCTTGAACCAGTAAAGTGTTGTTCCTGATCATAAAAGAGCAATTAAAGAGAATGTGAATGTTCCTTACTTTAGCCCTTCAAAGGTTATGTCGAGCATGTTGGACTTAAGAATAAAACAACGATGGGGAATCACTCATAATCTTATGATCCCAAACTGGAATAAGTTGATATTAAGAAATGATTGCCTTTGGACCCCTCTAGATGATGGTTGGATCAAATGCAATTTTGATGGCTGCTCTAAGGGAAATTATGGCTTATCTGGAGGAGGAGACAATAAAATATTGTAGGGGACATTTGATAGAAGGGTACTATATGAATCTAGGAAGAGGATCTAATAATAAGGTGGAGGCAACAACTACTTGGAAAGATCTTAGGAACCTCTATAATTTAAATTTTCAAAATGTCATCTTGGAAGGTGAGTCTAAACTAGTTGTGGACTGCTTGAGTGAAAAGATAAATATCCCTTGGGAAATTAAAAATGTTGCAGAAGAGAGTAAAAGGTTGATGGGCTTATTTCCTAAAATTAAGCTCCAGTATATTTTTAGGAAGTGTAATAGTGCTGTTGATGAAGCTACTAATCAAGGATTAAATCACAAGGAATGTATTTTTTTTTTCTACAAAGCCCCATTGGATTTAAAAAAATTTTGGCAAAGGAAAAGACTAAGTCATACTTGACTGACTATGCCTCCTATATTTGTATCAATGAGAAATGATGTAGATGTTTTTTTATTTTTATCTACTTGTCATTATGAGAATGGGGGCCAATTTTTTGCGAATTCAAGTTAGGGTGATGACTTGGATGCTGACTTGGTTGTTATAACCAGGTAACCTTTAACAGGCTTCATGCTTTCTAAATCCTCTAACCAGGTGATCTATTAGCTTGTATTTGAAATCCTCTATCGAGGTTACTCCTAATAGGGTATTGTAGTCAATCCCTTAACCAGGTGGTCCTTAATCAGATCTATTCCTAATAGGACATTTTTGTAAAGCTTCTAACAAGGCTATGGATGATAGAGAATGATCAGATAGTTGTTGGCATTGTGATCGGGGCACAAAATCCAATTGTAGATTGATCTCTAGTTAGGAACAACTAGATGAAATGAGGTTGACCAAGATCAAGGCCGGAAAGAAGGGTATAGTTTGCTATTTTAAGAAAACATACATCGAATGAATAAAAGATGTATAGATGCATCTCCCCATAGTTGGTGAACGATCCAAGGCAAATAAAACAAGATCTAATGTAGGTCTAGTCGAAGGAAAGAAACCCTAACCTCCTGAAGTTTGAATTTGTCATTGGCGAGAAAACTTGTTTTTTAAATATACAAGTCTAAAATCGATTATGAGCAACTGTAGAAGGAGATGTAATTATGATCATGTATGAAAGATAGAGAGAAAATATTGTTTAAGTAAAGAACAAATAAAATCCCTAGTGACTGTGTGTTGAAGGAAAAAAAGGTAAGTTGTGAACCGACATAGAACAATCGATATAGATGGAACCTGTTAGAGTGTGAGCAGGTGTGAGGTGAATCCAACAAACAAAGGAAGGGAAGTGTTTGACAGAGGAAGAACCACCAAAAGGTACTGTTGTAGTGAGTGTGGAGGATTTCACAGGCCGGTAAGATTGAAATCGATAGAGCAATGCATCGAAGGGTTGCAAAACTTCATTTACAACAGGGAAGTTATTTTTGTATTTGAATCATCATATTGCTTTCACTGAGTAGGTTCTTAGTGCAGTTGTTGTAGCTCATTTAGGTTGTAGCCTATAAATTTTTCAAGGGCTGGTGCTCCTTTGAGTTGGTGCTCATAAATTTGGGGTTGGTGCTCCTTGGGATGGTGCACTAAAACTATAATCAAATCATTTACATTATGAGGCTGGATTGGAGTAGAAGATCTCCAACAACTATTCTCATTGAGGTTTTTCCCACATTGGGTTTTCCTCATATATCTGGTGTTATGTGATGCATTCTTTTGTATGATTTATATTTATGTTATAGAAAATCCTTTCACACACTTAGTTTGCATTGTTTGGTCTACCGGTCAACACTCTTTTTGTTTTATATTGTACCGATATATCCCTGTTTGAGAAAAAGTGTTTAAATCACTGATTCACCCCCTCTCAGTGATCCATTGTGTCCAACAATTGGTATCAGAGCATAGGTGTTCTATTTTGTCAAAGCATTCTCTAGCTTGGGTAGATCCTGTCAAGTGTTCACAATGGGAAGAAATGAATCTGCCTCCTTAAATGCCCCTATGTTTGATGGTGTAAACTATACCTTTTGGAGTAGAAGAATGGAAACCTATTTGTCCTCTCTAGGTTGTGATGTATGGATGTTGGTTGTGAACGGGTATACAGTCCTTGATAATCCCCCTACTGATCCAGATGCTAAGAAGGAATATGAGAACAATGCTAAAGCTAAAAATGTCATTCTTAGTGGATTATTTGATAATGAGTTTGTTAAGGTCATGCACTACTCATCTACCAAAGAAACTTGGGATAAGTTGCAGAAGATATTTGAAGGTGATGCTAAATTCAAGGAAGCCAAGTTACAGACATTGAGAGAACAACTTGAGGGTTTGAAGATGAGAGATGAAGAGAAGATTGCTGACTATCTTCTAAGAATTGATGAAACAACAAACACCATTAGAGGGTTTGGAGAAGAAATAAAAGATGAGGTGGTAGCGAAGAAAGTACTTAGATCTCTCACAACTAAGTATGATACAAAGTTTTCAACAATAGAAGAAAAAAAATATTTAAAAGTCTTTACAATGGATCATTGAGAGGGGGGTGAATTAGTGATTTAAACACCTTTTCCTCAAGCAGGGATATACCAGTGCAATATAAAACATACAGAGTGCTGACCGGTAGACAAAACAATGCAAACTAAGTATGTGAAAGGATTTTCTATAACATAAATATAACTCATACACAAGAATGCATCACATAACACCAGATATAAGAGGAAAACCCAATGTGGGAAAAACCTCGGTGATAATAGCTGTTGGAAATCTTCTTCTCTAATCTAGCCTCACAATATCAATGATTTGATTACAGTTGTAGGGCACCAACCCAAGGAGCACCAACCCCTGATTTATGAGCACCGACTCAAAGGACCACTAACCCTGAACAATTTATAGGATACAACCTAAAGGAGCTACAACTCTTGCACTAAGCACCTACTTAGTGATAACAATATGATGATTTAAATACAAAAATAGCTTCCCTATTGCAAATGAAGTTTTGCAACCCCTCAATACACTGCTCTACTAGCTTCAATCTTACTGGTCTGTGAAAACCTCCACACTCACTGCAACACTTCCATTTATTGGTTCTTCGTCTGTAAAAAACTTCCCTTCCTTTGTTTGTTGGATTCACCTCACACCTGCTCACACTCTAACAAGTTTCGTCTCTGCTGATTATTCTCTACCGGTTCACACCTTACCAGTTTCTCCTTCAACACAGAGTCACTAGGGATTTTATTTTTCTTCACTTAAACATTTTGTTCTCTCTATCTTTCATACACAAGCATAATCACACCTTCTACAACTGCCCATAATCAATTTTAGACTTGTATATTTAAAAAACAAGTTTTCCCGCCAACAACAAATTAAAACTTCAAGCGGTTAGGGTTTCATTCCTTTGACTAGATCTACATCAGATCTTGTTTGATCTACCTTGGATCATTCACTAGCTATGGGGAGATGCATTTGTACATCTTTTATTCATCTGATGCATGTTTTCTAAAAATAGCAAACTATACCCTACTTTTTGGACTTGATCTTGGTCGACCTCATTTCATCCAACTGTTTCTAACTGGAGATCAATCTACAATCAGATTTTGTGCCCCAATCACCATGTCAATAACTATCTGATCATTTTCTATCGTCCATTCTTCCTTGAGCCACAATAGTCAGATAATATCCTGGGGTTTTTGGATTTATCATTTAATGACCACCAACTGCACGTACAATCATGTCGATGAACATTTAATCAACCTCTGCATGTCTGCCATATCACCTATCTATGACACACATCGACATACATTCAACTCACCGACTAAGAGCCAGTTCAATATTGAACATCTCTATCGGTGCAAACCCTTCTACCGATACAGACCTTTACTAGTATGCCAAATACACAAGACAACCACTGTTATCAACATTACACAATACTGACAGTTCATATAACCTTCCGACATGTCTCCATGCCATTCATTCAATTCAGCTCACTGGGTGTTGTTGTGACTCATCTAGCATTCTACCTCTTCATAACAAACAAACAACCAACCTTCATACCGATTTATGCCTTATTGGTTAATACTTAGGCATGACAACTCACTCCTAAACTCACTTGATACCAATGATATCATTTGTCAACAAATAATCATACTTCTCTTCTTTATGACAGTTAAATCTTCTTCATACCGGGTCGACACACTCTATCGATAGCCTGCAATACCGGTTGACATCAATGACAACTCAATACCAACAGTCTCCCTCTTTGGAATTGATGTCAACATTTTTTGTTCCTATTTCTCTCCCCCTTTGACAACAATGGTAAAGGGAACCTTAGTCTGACACCATTCATACTGCCAGAGTCTACCCATAATCTCTTCCTTGTCTACATCCAATTAGGACACATTCTCCCCCTATGTCCATGCTTCATGATTCAAGAGTCATAAGATAGTAACAATTGTTGACTCCCCCTAAACCATACATCCTTCTACACATTTAAGTTTTGTCAGATGGTGGGACAACTCCCATCTTTTGTCTCAAGTACTCAAATGGGCCCAAAGGAAGTGGCTTGGTAAATATGGCAACAATCTGGTCACTAGTTGGAACATATTCTACTATGACCTCCTTGTCTGCTACCTTCTCCCTCAAGAAGTGATACTTGATTGAAATGTGTTTTGTTCTTGAGTGCATTACTGGATTCTCAGAGATGTTGATTGCACTTGAGTTATCACACTAGATTGGAATAGGTTCTGGTATCTCCACATGTATATCTTTTAGTGACTGATTCATCCACAAAACTAGTGAACAACATGCAGAAGCTGCTATATACTCTGCCTCAACAGTAGATAATGACATTAAATCTTGCTTCTTATTGTGCCATGATACTAAATAGTCTCCTAAGTAGAAATCACCTCCACTTGTACTTTTTCGGTCATCAATACTTCTTGCCCAATTTGCATCAGTATAAGCTTGCAAAGAGAAGTATCCATTCTTTGGATACCACAGGCCATAATTGATAGTTCCTTACAGATGCCTGAAGATTCTCCTAACTACATTTAAGTAAGACTATTTAGGAGCAACTTCAAATCTTGCTACCATGCAAACAACTTGTACAATATCTGGTCTAGAAGTTGTTAGATATAACAGACTACCAATCATAAACCTATACAATGTTTGCTCAACTTCCGGTGACTCATCTAGTTTACTCAACTTACAACCAGTAACCATGGGAGTACTTACCAGTTTGTTGTCCTCCATTTGAAATTTCTTCAACATGTCTTTAACATGCTTGGTTTGTGAGATGAAAATTCCTTTCTCCTATTGTGAGATCTGCAAACCAATAAAATAGGACAACTCACCCATCATGGACATCTCAAATTCTGTCTTCATCTGATTTGTAAATTCTTTGCACATGATGTCCTTGTCTCGACCAAAGATAATATCATCCACATATACAACAATTATAATCATGTGATCTCCATTTACCTTGACATACAAGTTATTGTCTACATTCCCTTTCTAGAACTCTTGCTCCTTGAAGTATTTATCCAACCAGGAATACCATGCTCTGCGAGCTTGCTTCAAGCCATACAAGGCTTTCTTCAACAAACATACAAAACTCTCATCATTATGTAAAAGATAACCCTCTGGTTGTTCCATATACACCTCTTCTTCAAGATTACCATTCAAAGATGTAGATTTGATGTCCATTTCGTAGACCTTGTAACCTTTATAGGCAGAGAAAGATAAAAACATATGTATTGCCTCTAACCTAGCAACTGGTGCAAAGGTTTCTTTGAAGTCAATACTTTCAACTTGAGCCTACCCTTAGAAAACTAACCTTTCTTTATGTCAGATTATTTTGCCTTCTTCATTCATCTTGTTCCGGTAGACCCACTTGGTACCTATGACATTCTTGTTTGTCGGCCTAGGAACAAGTTCCCAAGTTTGATTTTTCTCAATTTGTTTTCGATCTTCATCCCTAGCATCTATTCACTTTTCACTTTTTCTAGCTTCATAGAAAGTTTTGGGCTCAAGGTCTGTCATGAGACATAAATTTTCCTGTTCATCATTTTGGGGTAGTCTCCTTCTAGTCTGCACACCTTCATTTTTATCTCCTATGATCTGTTCTTCCAGATGGTTCTTCTGCACATACTGGTTAAAGTTCTTTCTTGGTACTTCTTCTACTAGTCCATTGTTAGATTGATCTTCATGGTCATCATCTAAAACATCAATATAGGGTGTTGGTGCAGATTCTTTCTTATGTAGGTCTTCATCTATTCTCACATTTATACTATCAACCAATTTTCTCAATTTATTGTTGTAGAATTTGTAGGCTTTTGTATTGGTTGAGGAACCCAAGAAGACTCCTTCATCACTCTTGGAATAAAAACATCATAATCCATCAACATCTCTCTTGATGAAGCACTTACTTCCAAACACTCTAAAATACTTGAGTGATGGTTTTCGGTCGTAGCATAACTCATAAGGAGTCATTATATTGTTTGCTCTTAGTTGTACACAGTTTAATGTATAGACAACAATATGAACTACTTCCCTCCAGTATGTATCCAATATGTAAGCCTCATTCAACATTGTTCTAGCCATTTCCTTTATTGCCCTATTCTTCCTTTCTACCACACCATTCTACTATGGTTTTCCTACTGTTGAATATTGTCTTTGGATTCCATGTTTCTCACAGTAGTCAATAAATGCATTTGAAGAATATCCTCCACCCCGGTTTGATCTTAAACACTTTAATCAGTATTCATTGTCATTTTCAACCATCCTTCTAAAAGTCTTGAATCTTTCAAATGCCTGTGATTTTTCATGCAAAAAATGTCACCCAAGTTATCCTTGAGTAGTCATCAATGAATAGCATAAAGTATCTCTCATCGATCATAGCCCTTGTCCTTGTTGGTCCCCACAAATTTGTATGTACTAACTCCAAAAGTCTTGAGATATTATACTCTTTTGTTTTTCAACTCGCTTTGATTTTCTTGCCTCTAATGCCTTCAGCACAAAAGGTAATTGTTGGTTTAGTTATTTGTGGAATATTTCTCACATACCATTTTTTACTTATCTTCGCTAGATTATCAAAATTCACATGACCTAATCTTCGATGCCACAACAAAATTTCATCAACATTTCCCATCATGCACTGGGACTCATGTCATTCCTTCAGATTCTAGACATTACCATCTGTTCTCTTTCCCTCTGCTACAACCTGACTGGTACTATGCTTTCTTATCTGACAACCAATAGTGTCAAATGTGAACTTGTATCCTTTTTCACACATCTAACTTACACTTAGAAAATTATGCTTTAGTCCTTCCACATAGTACCTTGAGCTTTCCATCAATATTCAATGTACCAAGACCCTTAATATTGATACAGGAGTTGTCACCAAACCAGACAAAACCACCATTCTAATCATCAAGCTTGATAAACTTTTTCTTGTCTCCGGTCATGTGATTTGAGTAGCCACTATCAACTACCCATAAATTCTTCCTTTTAACATGTAGAGTAGTCTGCACAATCAAGCTTGACTCTGTTTTGTTCTTCTCCTTCTCTATCCAAATCTCTTCTCTTCTTTCTTCTCCTCTTCTATCATCTTGTGTTCAAGTTTATTCTCTATCTTCTGATCTAGTACTATTTTCTTTTGCTCGTCAATTCTCAGCTTACAGTGCCTTGCTATGTGACCAAAATTTTGACACTTGTAACATTTTACATTAGCATTGAAAGATGTATCCAAATCATTCTTGTAGGACATCTACACATTTCTCCTACACTCATAACTCTTATGACCAAAATTATTACAATTATAACATGTGATATTTGTACCTTGTAATGCAACAAATGAGTTTCTACTCTCAAAACTGGGGTTTACATTCATTTTCCTACAATTTGCCATTCTATGACTGAACTTATTACACCGGTGACAATAACCATGAAAGTTTGGAACATACCTGTTAGATTGCCTTGGTCCTACAAATGACTGCTTCACCGGGGGTCTTCCTTTCATGTTGTTAACTTTGGTGAATCCTTCATGATCAACTCTTGCATTTCTCCTTGGATTTGCATGTCGGTGCATTGAGTATGACCTCTGGTTCATTGATTGTGTATACTGGTTTGCATGGCGGTTTCTAATAGCATTTGCATATGTTATCTTACCGGTATCCTTACTTACCATGAATGTCTTCTTCACTTCACCTTCATTTGAAGAAGTAAACAATATCTTCTTACCGTATGTGTCTTTGTTGTTTGAACTTTGACCCTCTTCAAATCCTAAGCCACCAGTATCTTTAGATTGCTTTTGTTTGCTAAACATCTTATCTAAAGCTTTAGTGTTGCCTTCATATTTGCTTCTCACTTTCATTTCTTCCTTACTTTTCTCTAATTCCTTTTGGAGCTTGACAATTTCTTCTTCCAGGTTCTGATGCTCCTTCTCCTTTTTACTCAAGCCAATACTAGTAACTTCACAGATCCTCTTGGCCTCTTCCAATTGAATCTTTAGATCTGCAATTGTTTTCTTCGATTCTTCAAGAGATTATTCCAACATCTCTTGTTCTTCAGCTGTAGCCTTTTTCACATTTTTCAGATCTCTTCTTGTTTTCTTCAGCTCTTCCAAGGCATTGATGAGATTTGCTTCAAGATCTACTTCTCCTTCTTTCTCTTCCTCTTCTCCTTCTTCAGGTAACATAACCTCTTGGACCATAAAAAGGTTTTCTCTGACTTCAAATTCACTGCAACAGTCATATGAGGCACTTTCCTCATCAGTGGTATCATTTTGATGTGTGTAAAGACTGCTCTACTTTTGGTAGCCTCTTCTACCATGCTGATAGACATTCTTCTTCTTATCCTTACCATATGATCTACTACCATTTGGTTGATCCTGTTCATTCTTATCACAATAGGGACATTTGGGAACAAAATGTCCAATCTTTACATAGTTGAAACATTCCAAAGGCAGCTTGCCTTTGTATTTGCCTAAACCTGTCTTGAGTTTTTAGATAAAGTTTGCCATGATGTCATCAGAGTCTTCACTGGTTCCATCATAAGCAGACTCTTCTTTTCCCTTCCTTGATGTTTTGAATGTAGCTTCTTTCTTCATAGCCTTAGTAATGACAGTCCTCATCTCATAAGCAGTTAGGGAGCCATACAACTCATCCATTGTAAAGACTTTCATATCTTTTTCTTCTTCTATTGCTGAAACCTTTGTATGATACTTAGCTGTGAGAGATCTAAATACTTTCTTCACTACCACCTCATCTTTTATTTCTTCTCCAAGCCCTCTAGTGGTGTTTGTTTTTTCATCAATTCTTTGAAGATAGTCAACAATCTTCTCTTCATCTCTCATCTTTAACCCTCAAGTTGTGCTCTCAATCTCTATAACTTGGCTTCCTTGACTTTAGCATCACCTTCAAATATCTTCTGCAACTTTCCCAAGTTTCTTTGGCTGATGAGTAGTGCATGACCTTAACAAACTCATTATCAGATAACCCACTAAGAATGACATTTTTATCTTTAACATTGTTCTCATATTCCTTCTTAGCATATGGATTAGTAGGGGGATTATCAGGGACTATATACCCATTCACAACTGACATCCATATATCACAACCTATAGAGGACAAATAAGTTTCCATTCTTCTACTCCAAAAGGCATAGTTGACACCATCAAACATAGGGGAATTTGAGGAGGCAGATTCATTTCTTGCCATTGTGAACACTTGATAGGATCTACCCAAGCTAGAGAAATCTTTGACAAATAGGGTACCTATGCTCTGATACCAATTGTTAGACACAATGGATCACTGAGAGGGGGTGAATTAATGATTTAAACACTTTTTCTCAAATAGGGATATATCGGTACAATATAAAACAAACAGAGTGTTGACCGATAGACCAAACAATGCAAACTAAGTGTGTGAATGGATTTGCTATAACATAAGTATAACTCATACACAAGAATGCATCACTTAACACCAAATATATGAGGAAAACCCAATGTGGGTAAAACCTCAGTGAGAATAGTTGTTGGAGATCTTCTGCTCCAATCCAACATCACAATGTAAATGATTTGATTGTAGTTTTAGGGAACCAACCCAATGAGTACCAACCCTTGATTTATGAGCACCGACTCAAAGGAGCATCAACCCCTGAACAATTTATAGGCTACAACCTAAAGGAGCTACAACTCTTGCACTAAGCACCTACTCAATGAAAACAATATGATGATTCAAATACAAAATTAACTTCCCTGTTGCAAATGAAGTTTTGCAACCCTTCAATACACTGCTCTACCAGTTTCAATCTTACTAGTCTGTGAAAACCTCCACACTCACTACAACATTGCCTTTTGTTGGTTCTTCCTCTATCAAAAACTTCCCTTCCTTTTTTTGCTAGATTCACCTCACACCTAGTCACACTCTGATAGGTTTTTTCTTTGCCGGTTCACACCTTATAGGTTTCTTGTTCAATGCATAGTCACTAGGGATTTTATTTGATCTTCACTTAAACACTCTTTTGTCTCTATCTTTCATACACCAGCATAATCACATATCCTTCTACAATTGCCCATAATCGATTTTAGACTTGTATATTTAAAAAACATTTTTTCCCGTCAACAACAAATTCAAACTTCAGGCGGTTAGGGTTTTTATCCTTTGACCATCTCTGCATTAGATCTTGTTTGATCTATTTTGGATTGTTCAACAGCTATGGGGAGATGCATCTATACATCTTTTATTCATCTGATGCATTTTTTCTAAAAATAGCAAACTCTACCCTGCTTTTCGGCCTTGATCTTGGTTGACCTCATTTAATCCATCTATTTCTAACTAGAGATCAATCTACAATCAAATTTTGTGCCCTGATCACCATGCCAACAACTATTTGATCATTCTCTATCATTCATTCTTCCTCGAGCCACAATAGTCAGATAATATCAATTGATTTTTGTATTTATCATTTATTGATGACCAACTGCACATACAGTCATGTCGATGAACATTTTATCAACCTCTGTATGTTTTCCACCTCAGCTCCCTATGGTACACATCGACATACATTCAAATCATCAACTAAGAGTCAGTTCAACCCTGAATATCTCTGCCTGTGCAAACCCTTCTACTGGTATGCCAAAATACACAAGTCAACCACTATTATTGACATTACACAATACTGACAGTTTATCTAACCTTCTAGTATTTCTTCTTGCCATTCGATCATTTCACTCATCTAACATTCCACCTCTTCATCAGAAACTGTAGCGTCGTAAATTGTACGCACTTGCTAGGGTGGTACAATTTCACACCTAGTTTAGCACCTGCCTTGGCGCATTTTTCATTTTGCATTGCATTTCCCCTTTAGCACTTAATTAATTAAATTAATTAGGTCTAAGGTTCTATTTCATCATCGTCCACATCATAAAGTTGGGCCCTTTTCATTAAAGTGTGCCCTTTTCATTTTATTCCTCCAATACATCATTTAATAAAAAACCCTAATTAGGTCCTATTTTGAACTTGGGGGCTTGATTTTGGGGGTCAAAACATCTTGAAATCACCTGTAACTTCGGGATTCTCTCTAAAATCATCATATCCAATGGCCCTGAAAATTTGGTGAAAAGTTGTCGGGACCATGGCGCCCGGAGTGCACACGGTCCTAGACATTTTTCCCAAAATTTTAGGAGCATGATCCAATCATAAAATAAAGCTTAACCCCAAGAAATTGGTAGGAGATTCAATCTCTAAGTCAGCCTAAAGTTGAAATTAAGACCTAGGGTTTCATATATAAGAGCTCTCTTTCTTCATTTGAAAGGATCCAAATTTTTGGTTTCAAGGGCCTTCTATGCAGCGAAAGAGCAGATCTTTGAAGACTTCAACAACATTCAACATCCATCCATCAAGCATTCATCAATTTCATTCATCCATTTAGGGCTTTGAAGACATTGAAGAGCAATAAGGGATCACCGACTAAAGATTGGCTTGTACCCCTCCCTTGGGGTTGGGTATGATTTCATGTTGTTTTCATGTCTTTGCATAAGCCTCATTATATCACTTGTATTCATGCTTTAGATCTCTTTGCATCTTGATTTGGAGCATTTACATTATCATTTACAAGCAATTAGGGTTTACTTTCTAGGTTGCTCTAGTTTGCTTACTTGCATTTTAGGATCTTGCACACACACTACTTTTACAATACAACTTGGCTATTCATGGAGGTGGAAATCACCAAAGTGGGGGTTTGACTAAGGCAAAACCCTATGTAGCCACCCACAACCCTTTTCAGATATAAGTGCAGATTTTCAAATTCGAAAGACACCGCAAATTGCAGATCTGACGGAAGCGGACCGAGATAGAACTTCACACCAAATTTCAGAGAAAAAGACCAGGACAGGGGCATGGGGCACCTTGGTCTTGCCAGGACAGGGGCGCTGGGTGCCCTGGTCCTTAGGATAGTGGCGCTGGGCGCCCTGGTCCCTCTGTCAGACAACAAGTTTTAGCATTTTCTGACAGCTTTTCAGGTTGCAAAATAGCAGTTTCAGGAGCAGAATCAGGACAGTGGCACTTGCACCCCCATCCCAAACATTTTCACTCAAATTTTAACTCTAGGTACGCATCTTCATTCTTGTCTTGTCCTTGTGTTTACAACTTTCCATTGTTTAATCTTAATTCTGCAATCTTGTTACTAGTTCATACTTACACTTTAGGGTTAATAGTTGAACTTGCATCATTCTATCTATCATTTGCAACAAAGGAGTAGAAATCCTAATAGGTAGCCTGTGGCTCTCTCTTCCACAAAAAGAAGTAGCCAATTGTGTGATACCTCTAGGCTCTTTTGTATTCCACAAGTGTGTGATTGAAAGTGAGATTAGGGCATGTTAGCCTTGTCTCGCCTTTTCCCCCACACATTTTGGTGACCCGACGTGAAACTCCAATCTTCTCTAATTCTGATTTATGTTTTCAAATTTGAGTTTTTATGCTATTTCAAATTCAAATTTGTATTTACAAGTTTTAATTTCTTGCAAGATTAAAAAATTTAGAGGAAATTTTTGCTAAAAAACCTTAATTTTTCAATTCAAAGTTGAACTTGTGGATAGCTTAATTGGGATCAATAATTTTAAATCTGATTTAGGAACTCATTTGAATCATAAATTTCATTTTCTAAATCTACATTCTAAGTTCTTGCATTGGTTAAAATTAAACATTTCCTTCTATTTTGCATGTGTTATCGTTTGAAAGGGGAAAATTGTTGTCATGATGCATTCATTTCATAGATGTGATAATGGGTTAGCTTCCCTTGTTTCAATTTTTCCTTCTCCTAAAGAACCTCCCCCCATCTATAACAACATTTTAGTCCTAAAAGAGTTGCTACCAATCCCTTTGAGACTCTCCCATGCTCTAAGGATGAAGACTTTAAGAGTGATCTTGACAATTCTCCTAAAATGTGCCCTTCCTATTTAGCTATCGTAGAGGAAGAGAATGATATCATAAACACCTTTCTTAATGTTACTTCACCTTCCCTACATGATGCCTCTCTAAGTGAAAAGGTATTGGTGGACATTGACTTATTTTCTCCTAAAGTTGGTCCTTCCAATGGGGGCATGTTAGTGCAACAAGAGGTTATGAACACTTCTTTCAAAGATCTCCTTCCTAAGCATGAATCTTTGGAGAAATATGTTCATGTTCCTCCTAAAAAACATTCCCTTCATGAGGATCCTTTTGTGCAAGAAGATGACATTATCCCTACATTTCCTAGTGATGGCATTTCCTTTTCCAACAAAATTCCTACTAGAGATGATGAATTAATGATAAATGCTTACCCTTCTCCTAAAGTCTGTCTTACCCATAAGCATCCCTTAGAGAAAGAAGATGAAATAATAAGCAATTTCCTTAATTCTCTCTCCCCTAAAGATCATATTGAACATATTTTCAGGAAAGAGGATGATTTTAACACATCTATTGATGCTCTCCCTCCTAAGGATGAGGAATTAATAAACAATGTTATCTCCTCTCCCAAAATTGACAATACTTCAAACATTCCTTTCAACAACTTCACTATTTGGGATGAACCATTAGAAGGTGTAGATTATTCTCTACCCCATGAGAGAACCGTAGCCTAAGGGGATGAAATCAAGATTGAAAACTCCCTTGATAGTTTCTCACCTTCCTTGAATCTCAATTATTCTCCCTCTAAAAATAAAGCATCTCCCTCTCCTCAACTTGGTTCTACTCATAAGGATACCCTAGTTCAAAACAAGATGGTTAACATCTCTTTCAAAGATCTCCCTCTCAAAAGTGAGACTTTAGAGAGTAATGTTGATCCTTCTCCTAGAGAGTTTATTCCCCATGTAGATCCTTTGATGATAGAGGATGATATGACCTTTCCTAGTATTACTCTTCCTACTAGAACATCAATGCCTACCCCTTGTCTCTCTCCTAAAATTGATTTAATCCGTGATAAGACTTTAGTGCAAGAGAAGACTATCAATAATTCTTCCAACACTTTTGTTCATTCCTCTAAACCATCCTCAATCAATTTGATACATGTGAATGAAACATCTAACAAACCTCTCTTCACTGTCCAAGGTGCTTGTCCTTCTCAAAATTCGCAACCTTTAAATAAGCCTATCTTAGTGGTTCAAGGTGGTTATGCTAATGATTCTTTTTACACTCCTAACAAACCTATTATTACTGTTCAAGGAGGTTATTCTACTAAGAGCCCTTATGAGTATGCTAAGCAATTGAGTAGAGAGAGTTATAATGTGGTTGCTCATACCTATAACACAAGAAACAATAGGCAACCTAATCCTCCTCCAGTTATCCCAACTTCACTTCCTCCTTCCCAACCTATTCTTCCTCAAGCTCCTTGTATTTCATAAGTTCTTGGTAAGGAATATGATCTCATAGAACAACTTAAAACTACTCTGGCAAAGATATCCCTTTGGGATTTGATCCAAACTTCTTCCGCTCATCATGGAATGTTACAAGATGCCTTGAAAGATTTGAATGTTCCTCCACCTAATACATCTAGTAATACAGTGTCTTTGGTTAACTCTATGATGAATCCTAAAGCTTAAATTGTGTTTACTCAAGATGAGTTGCCTACTGGTGAAATTCAACATCAATATGATCCCTTGATGATTGTGGTTATCATAAATGACACTGCTATAAGACGAACACTGGTAGATAATGGTTCTGGCCTTAATGTGTGTAGCATTGATCTATTGCATAAGATGAATGTGGATACATCCCTTATTGAGCCTGACTCTCCTCCCATTCGAGGCTTTGATAATGTGGCTAAGTCTTCATTAGGTATTATCACCTTACCCATCACAGTGGGACCTATTACTTTGCCTACTCCTATCCATGTTATGTCGATAAATATAACATACAACTTGTTATTAGGGAGACCTTGGATTCACAGTATGCAAGCTGTCCCCTCTACATTGCATAGACAAGTTAAATTTATTTATAATAATAAGACATATACCTTGATAGGTGATACTAATTTTCAAGCTTGTTTGCAAACATCTACTTGCAAAGGGAGTTCTTCTAAGCCTTCCTCTTCTAGTGATGACTCGTTAAACAAGATACCTATGGATGAATCATCACCCTCTGATAATCAAAATTCTTTGGATGAGTCTGAAGTTCCTGAAGAAGATTCTTCTCAACTTGAATCTACACATGAAAGGCTTTTGATCCTGAGAAGGTTCTCGCAGAAGACGATTGGGGATCTCTTGATTTCAATCCCACCTTTGTAGGTGAGTATAGGGTTCCTCCTAGAGAGCTTAAAGTTAAAAAGAAGGAAGAAACTAGAGATCAATCTATCTTACCTAAACCTATGAGCAATAATTTTGTGGCCGCTTCTCAAACTTCTTCTCCTCACATCTCTAATTCTGAAGAATTTGATTCTTTGTCTTATGAAAAACCACTTTCTCTTTCTAAAATGGCTAATCGTTATGGTCATGGTTTTCATATTTTGGCTAAGAGTGGCTATAGTGGAAATGGTTGTGGCACAAATGAACAAGGAATTAAAGTTCCTTTAGAACATAACATGCATGAATATTCATTTGGACTTGGATATAATCTTTCTAAGCCCACCAAAGCATCTAAAAGACCATCTCTCAATGTGAATGCTATATTTAGTAGTGATGATGATCTCACTTCAACTAAATCATCTTCTACTTCTATCAACTCTCATTCCCCTCATAAGGAAATCTTGGCAATGAAAAAATCTCTTTATGACTCCCCTCAAATTTCTAAATCCACTTATGAATCTTTATCTCCTATTCATCATAAAGTCCTTTCCTCTAGGGATAAGGCTCTAATAAATTACACTCATCTTTCTTCTAAGATTTCTCGTAACTGTCCTTCTTCAATTTTTATCACTTTATACATGTTTTTGATCTCACTTATAGTTGAGCCTTCAGCATGTCATATTCAAATACCTCATTCAATCTATTATGTCTTTAAATAACATTAATGGCTATTATGTTGCTCATCATTGTGTGACATTGGTAGCTCATTTACTGGGGGCTCATTGTCATTCATGATGGTACAATTTCAAGTGCAATCATATTTTTGAAGCAGCATAATAGCCTAATTTTTCTATGTTATCTCTTGTTCCTATGGGGTAATAGTGTGGAAATATTGATCATCTTTTCTTTAGAGTCATCTTTTCCTAGATATGGGAGAAGATGTGTATTCTCTTTCTTATCCTACCCACTTCTTGTGAGGAGCATTTTACATACACTAATGTCTTTCTTGCATGAACTCATGTGGGTATGTAGTACATTTTGCTTATGTCTAAATCTCTCCCTAGAAGATTGTGTAAGTCCTTCTCATTGTCCTTATCCTTGGGAGGAAATGATCTTTCCTTATTTTTATCTAAGGATCCACTTTTTCCTATTTCATGGATGGTGTGAAATTTATTACTTGATGTTATTCCTTGTATGCATTTGTTGTTGTTTATTCAAGGATTCTCTCTTACAAGAGGTATAAGTCCTTGACTACAACCTCTTTTGCACTTGGTAAAATACATCCATAATGAATTTACTCTCCCAATTGGGTTAAAAAGAGCATCATCCTTCATTAAGAATTACTTTCACCTCGCAAAAGAAGGAAGTATTGCATTCTTATTCTCTTCTTTGTCTTATTCTAGAAGATGTTATATTTGCCTAAGACAATTCCTCTCGGGGATAGATGTCTTTTGTACAAAGATCTCTTCTCCTCTAAGGATCTCCTTTACACATACTACAAGACATCCCTTTTCAACTATCTCATCTTTTCTTCTCTTTGCATTTTGTTTCCATTTACATCCTTCATCTTGCGTTAGAGAACTCTCAAATCCTCACACTCTTTGTTGTGTTGGAATTGAGATTTAGTCCTCTTTCTTACCAAATGATTCTCCATTAGTTTTTGATCTCATATCAAATCTTCTTGTGAGCATTTGTCATCAATATTCTTTAACAATTCGAAGTGGTAAACATGATACCCTGTTTAACTCACTAAAATTAGCAAGCTGAAATTGGGGGGGGGGCATATAGCTACCCTCAAATTTTCATCGCCTTCTTTAGTAAGCATTAGGTGATTTTGTGATCTAATGTGTGTTTTGTAGGGTGTGGTTCCTAACTGTGTACTGCAGATACCGCTGGGGGCTTCGTTCGACAGACTTATGGATATATCCTTTTTCCAATAATGTTTACTTTTTTGTACTTTAGCTTGCATATGCACATAGTGTTCATATGGCCACTAAAGTGGGGGCTAAATGTAGCGTCGTAAATTGTACGCACTTGCTAGGGTGGTACAATTTCACACCTAGTTTAGCACCTGCCTTGGCGCATTTTTCATTTTGCATTGCATTTCCCCTTTAGCACTTAATTAATTAAATTAATTAGGTCTAAGGTTCTATTTCATCATCATCCACATCATAAAGTTGGGCCCTTTTCATTAAAGTGTGCCCATTTCATTTTATTCCTCCAATACATCATTTAATCAAAAACCCTAATTAGGTCCTATTTTGAACTTGGGGGCTTGATTTTGGGGGTCAAAACATCTCGAAATCACCTGTAACTTCGAGATTCTCTCTAAAATCATCTTATTCGATGGCCCTGAAAATTTGGTGAAAAGTTGCCGGGACCATGGTGCCCAGAGTGCACACGGTCCCGGACATTTTTCCCGAAATTTTAGGAGCACGATCCAATCATAAAATAAAGCTTAACCCCAAGAAATTGGTGGGAGATTCAATCTCTAAGTCGGCCTAAAACTGAAATTAAGACCTAGGGTTTCATATATAAGAGCTCTCTTTCTTCATTTGAAAGGATCCGAATTTTTGGTTTCAAGGGCCTTCTGTGCAGCGAAAGAGCAGATCTTTGAAGACTTCAACAACATTTAACATCCATCCATCAAGAATTCATCAATTTCATTCATCCATTTAGGGCTTTGAAGACATTGAAGAGCAATAAGGGATCACCAACTGAAGATTGGCTTGTACCCCTCCCTTGGGGTTGGGTATGATTTCATGTTGTTTTCATGTCTTTGCATAAACCTCATTATATCACTTGTATTCATGCTTTAGATCTCTTTGCATCTTGATTTGGAGCATTTACATTATCATTTACAAGCAATTAGGGTTTACTTTCTAGGTTGCTCTAGTTTGCTTACTTGCATTTTAGGATCTTGCACACACACAAGGTCTGCACACACACTACTTTTACAATACAACTTGGCTATTCGTGGAGGTGGAAATCACCAAAGCGGGGGTTTGACTAGAGCAAAACCCTATGTAGCCACCCACAACCCTTTTCAGATATAAGTGTAGATTTCTGAATTCGAAGGACGCCGCAAATTGCAGATCCGATGGAAGCGGACCGAGACAGAACTTCACACCAAATATCAGAGAAAAAGACTAGGATAGGGGCATGGGGCACCCTGGTCGTGCCAGGACAGGGGCGCTGGGTGCCTTGGTCCCTGGGACAGTGGCGCTAGGCGCCTTGGTCCCTCTGTCAGACAACAAGTTTTAGCATTTTTTGACAGCTTTTCAGGTTGCAAAATAGCAGTTTCAGGAGCAGAATCAGGACAGTGGCGCCTGCGCCCCCGTCCTGAACATTTTCACTCAAATTTTAACTCTAGGTATGCATCTGCATTCTTGTCTTGTCCTTGTGTTTACAGATTTCCATTGTTTAATCTTAATTCTGCAATCTTGTTACTAGTTCATACTTACACTTTAGGGTTAATAGTTGAACTATCATCATTCTATCTATCATTTGCAACAAAGGAATATAAATCCTAATAGGTAGCCCGTGGCTCTCTCTTCCACAAAAAGAAGTAGCCAATTGTGTGATACCTCTAGGCTCTTTTGCATTCCACAAGTGTGTGATTGAAAGTGAGATTAGGGCATGTTAGCCTAGTCTCGCTTTTTCCCCCACACAGAAACAAACAACAACCTTCATGCTAGTTTATGCCTTACTAATTAATAATCACGCATGCCATCTCAATCCTACGCATCTCACCTGATATTAGTGATATCATTTATCATCATATAATCATACTTCTCTTCTTTATGCCATTTAAATCTTCTTCATACCGAGTTGAAACACCTTACCGGTAGCCTACAATGCTGATTGACATTAATGACAACTCAATGCCAACATTAAAGGCCTAATCCTAAAAATTAACTATTCTTGGTGGGTTACTACCCATGGTAAAATTCTGACAATTGATAATCTAAAGAAAAGAGGCTTCTCCTTGTTATTAGGTGCACTCTTTATTGTAGGGATCTTGAAAGTATAGATCATTTTTTTATACACTACCAATTCACAAAGGAGATTTGGGATGACTTGTTGATTTTATGATAATGTAGACCTTCTTAGAGACTATGGAAAACTTAATAGAGTAGTGGAATTATAGTCCTTTTACACACCCAATTGTTAGAAACTCGTGGTCCCAAATCCCCCCTTTCATTGCATGGAATATTTGGAAGGAGTGAAAAATAGGATATTTCGAGATGAATCTTGAAACAGTAAAGTGTTGTTCCTAATCATAAAAGAACAATTAAAGAGAATGTGAATGTTGCTTCCTTTAACCCTTCAAAGGTTATATCGAGCCTATTGGACTTAAGAATAAAACAATGATGGGGAATCACTCATAATCTTTTGAACCCGAACTAGAATAAGTTGATATTAAGAAATTATTGCCTTTGGACCCCTCTGGATGATGGTTGGATCAAATGCAATTTTGATGGCTGCTTTAAGGGAAATTGTGGCTTATCTAGAGTAGGAGACAATACAAAATTGCAGGGGACATTTGATAGAAGGGTACTATATGAATCTAGGAAGAGGATCTAATAACAAGGCAGAGGCAACAATTGCTTGGAAAGGTTGTAGGCACCTCTATAATTTAAATTTTAAAAATGTCATCTTGGAAGGTGACTCTAAACTAATTGTGGACAATTTGAGTGGAAAGATAAATATCCCTTGGAAAATTAAAAATGTTGTGGAAGAAAGTAAAAGTCTGATGAGCTTATTTACCAAAATTAAGATCCAGTATATATTTAGGGAGTGGAATAGTGAAGTTGATGAAGCTTCTAATCAAGGATTAAACCACAAGGAATGCTTTTTATTTTTCTATAGAGCCCCATTAGATTTAAAAAATTCTGGCAAAGGAAAAGACTAAGTCATACTTGACTGACTCCGCCTCCTATATTTGTATTAATGAGAAATGATGTAGATGTTTTTTTATTTTTATCCAATTGTCATTATGAGAATGGGCAGCAATTTTTTTTGAATTCAAGTTAGGGTGATGGCTTGGATGCTGACTTGGTTATTATTGTAGGGGTCGTGTTCGAGTCCTATGAGGACTTATAGTGGCACAAAATATATTAATTTCATTTATGATGCTAGTGGTATAGAGAAGTCTTTTCACCACTTAGCCTTAATTACTAAGGATGGGGAAATAATTAGATGGAAAGGCGATAGTTGTATCTTGCATATTGGAAAGTTTTTTCTTGATGAGAGGCATAAATTCATTTGTATTGGTAGTGGTGAAGATCATTTTGAAAATTTCATTTTTGGGAATTGTTCTTCCTTTGGTGGGGTTAGAATTACGAATTGTAAGTTCTCTTTGTGTTACTTTCAGATCTTTTACCAAGCCACCGTGTTTCTATTTTTTGACATGGGGGGTCTATTGAAGAGGTCAAAGCCAAAAAGTTGTAAAGAGCTCCAAAATAAAGAAGAGGTGTGGGACCCTTTCTCTAGAGATGGCACCTTTTTTCTTTTCCATGAAAGGCTATAACAAAGCACTCTCATCAAGATTATACAACTCCTGGCAGAATGGTGAAGTTTCAATTGGTAGCATCTCCTTTGTTGTCTCACTGAAACTAATAGTGGAGGTGACTATCTATTGAGGAATGAGGGCAAGAAATTTGAGGAAAGAAGTTTTGGAGACTACAAGAACTACCTAAAGAAATTTTTTTAGAAGGGCGAAAAGTTGGTGATGGTACAAAATGGGTATGAGTGCTCGGTGCTCCCTAAACCCTATACTATAGTAGTTATTTTGTTATAAAATACTTTACTCTAGAGGGCCAACATGCTACTATTCATGGCTACCATTTTCCTATCCTGTACCATATAAGGCATGGTGATAGAATGAATTTGCCATATTATCTTTTCACTTTATGTCTACTACCATTTTGAACGATGCTACCCTAGCACTCTATCAAGGGATTATTTATGCCATGTACAAGTATGCGTTTGACCACTACCCCCATTATAGTCATTTTCTAACCCTCCTTGGGAATTCTAAGAAAAGAAATGAGGCCAAACACTCATCTATGAGAATTGAGCTTATAGAAACTAATCCTCTACCTCCAAATGAGAACACCCCTATTTCCAAATCAAAAGGTAAAAATCACCCTATCAAATTGGAGTCTAAAGCCCTAGAAGTTGCCCTACTCAAGAATACCTTTGAAAAAATAAAATTTGGAACCACCAAAAATAGCTTGGCTAGGGCTAGAAAGACTGAAAAGGACTCTAGCAAGAAGCACATTATAATTGACTTCGATTTGTATGATTATGAGGAGGAAGAAGATGACTTGAATGAAAAGGAGAAGTAGGAGGGTAGCTCTGGTAAAAGAAGGTCGGATTGCCTCCTTGCCAAAGATAAGAAATAAAAAAGTGAAACCAAAGATGTTTCCCTTAAACTATTGGAGGATTTTACCCCAGACAATGATGAAGGATCCTCTGGTGAAGATGCAGAGGATGAGGAATTTTAGGTGGAAGGGGAGAATAAGGGGAGGACATTAAGGAGGATTTGACATGATTGAGTGATTCTCTGGAGGACAAGGCGAATTTGGAACAAACCTCCATACCTCAAAATAATTTTGAGGATGTGGAAATGGTGCCCTATTCTTAGGACTCTCCTACTAATAAGGAGAGTTTCAGTGCCAAAAAATAGAAAAGCTAGATAATTGACCTATAGGTTAAGGTCATGAACCTTGAAGCAAAGATGGAGGAATATAGGTAGGGAGACTAGCTAATGAGAGATGCCATGAATTCCCTATGTGCTATAATGGATGAAATTATATAGAAAGCGAACATGGGGTTTGTCTCAGGACAGGGTAGGTTGAAGAAGAAAACAAAAAAGTTGAGGAAGGATTGTAACTTGCAAGAGGAGGAATAGAAAGATGACATGTTGTACCCTAAGATCTAGAAGGAACAGATGCAATAGCTTGTGTGGGACTAGAACGTCATCAAGGATGACTAGAATGTTTTTGGACTAATGCCCTTTTTTGTCTGTGTTAATTTTGAAAGCTGATAGTTTTATTTTACTATGGACTTTTATCTAAATAGGCCTTTGTGCCTTATGTTAGGGTTTCCTATTTAGATTAATTACCTTGATAATATTATAAAATTTGATCAATTATATGCTAGTATTTATATCATGGATAGAAGGAGGGTGGATAGGGTTATTATGTTTAGCTATGTGGGTATACTATTTTTTTATCACTTTTGAGAGCTGATTTTGTGCTTTTTGGGCGTCTAGCTGTCTGATGCTAGTGGTTGTGTTGTTGCTCTCTAGTTTTGTTGTTTTGCGAGTGTTTAGGGCCCCTTACCTACTAAAGTATTCAAAAACAATATTCAAAATAGTAAACCACTATTATTTTCTAGAGCACATAAAAATGTATATAAGGGATGAACTTGAAGTATTTACATGCATTAAATTCAGCAACATTACATCAAATAAAATAAAAAATAGAAATATGTAAACAAATAGAAGGGGGCAAGCTATTCTTCCTAATAAAACATATTGAAATAGAGGATAGAAAATAACTCAATTAAGCTAAATCAAATAAAAGAAGAAAAAGTAAGATTGAACAAGAGGACCAATGCTTAGGAAATTTACAAACAACAACAAGAGGATCAAAACTATTCAAAGAGCCCAATACTCGAAAAACTTACAAACAACAATAACCAATTATAGAACAAAAGTAGTGATTCCAGGATAGATTCCATAGTTTTTATTGTTTCCTTAAAAATAAAATATTAAAACTAAATAACAAGCAAGACAATAGACTTTGTCATGTATTAACTATAATGGTGAAAAATTAGGGATAGGGTTAAACTAAGATAAGAAAACCACTAAATGATCTAATTGACCACTACATTTGGAAGAAGAAGAAATCTTATAGTTCTAGCCTCAAAATATTGAGATTATGATTAGATTCACCCTCTTTGTGTAGGGAAATTCTTCTTCCTAAAATTGAATTGATTTGATTGTTTGATAATTAGGGGAAAGTAGGCAATAATTAAGTATTTTGATAGAAACAATAAGCTACAGATGTCGCATGGAGCCACTAACCCAAATCTTGACAAAATAAGTTGTCTGAAATCTATTATCAAAAGTTTGGCTTGATTTTTCGAGACCAAGTAGTATCAATTTTCCATGGTTCTTTGAACTTTTCATCGTCAATAGTTGAACTTATTCATCAAGTTGTGAAATTTGTCAATCATCCTAAGTACATTTCTATACCTGTTCCTGCACATAGAGAGAAAGGAAAATTGTTGGGAATATGGGTTTGCCTCAGGTCAAACTCAGTTTTGGAATTAACCATGAAATTGAATTGATAAATATATTGAAAGGTTGTAGTAAAATACTCTCCTTTTGAGGGAAAAGCTAAAAATGATTGAAACACTAATGATATACCTTAATGATGTTTTGTTTGACCTTCACAAAGTAATTAGGGTTTCATGTAGGTAGTCTTCATAAAACATAGATCATGGATGTCATCTTCAATGTCTGAAACTTGAATTCACTTCTTTTCTAATGCTTGATGAAAGATTGATTTCTTGATCACTTGAATTTTCTAGAGTGTAGATATTGATTTCAATTCATTTAGTTTAAAATGAGAGGGGTAGACCTCTTTTTATACTTGCTTGTCAAAAAAAAAAATTGAATTTCCAACATATGCTAACACGAGATCTAGGTACCCACCCAAATTATGTGATCGTTATGAGGTTCTAGATTGGTCCCTTTTTGAGAGATGTCATGGTCTTAATTTAGGATTGGGTAAGTGCACCAAGATGGTGAACAAAAAGGGGGGTATAAGTGCCCACTTTTTTTTTGAAAACAGGTAAACCTGAACTTCAAAGAGCTATTTGAAGCTCATGTACTCAAAACTAGGAGCTGAGAAAAGTACTCTGAATCTAGTTTCTAAACTACTATTTTTAAAAAAAATTGGATAAGATTAAGAGGGTCAAATCTCTCATGCACGAAAACCTGTTCTTGATTTTTTCAGACAAACATAACATAGCTATTTTTGTGCACTGCACAAAATATATAGTTAGATTTAGTATTTTGCAAAACCCTTTGGTAGGATAATAGGTAAGAGTGATATCTAGAAGTTGTGTATTTTTTTGTAATCTTCCATTGAGTATTTTTTTTAATGATTTTTTTTGAAGTGACCGCATCATGAAAATTTGGTACCTATTTGTGCGTTGGGCATAACTTTCATCAAAATAATCTAAAATGCAAACTTGTTTTTTTAAAAGTGTATAGAATTTGATGGAGAACAATAATATATATTTTTTTGAATTTGGTCAAGTATATCAAAAGTTATTAAAAAAATGGTAGACATATGTTGGTGAGGACTGCCAAGGCATTGGTAAAGAAAATTAAAGTTTACTATACTAACGTTGTCCAAAAATAGATAAAATTATATGGTCAGAAAACTGAGAAGATGTGTGAGATTATGATGGTAATTTTAGAGATACCCAATTGATCATTTGTAAACCTTATAATGATTAAGTCGAGAAATCATGTTGGAAGATAAAAAGCATGTAAAGGGACAAAAATGGGGGGAAAATAGGCTTGCAAGCCTTAGGGTCATTTTCCAACCCTCTTACCAAGCCAAAACTTGCATGGGTTTTGAAAAAAAAAGTACTATTCATAGTTCTACATAACCCGCATGGGTTTTGAAATACAAAAGTACTATTCATATTTCTACATAACTCGTACAGGTTATGTAGAACTAAAACCATTATTTTGTGTTTCATAAAAACCATACGAGTTATGAAGACATAATAATGTATGCTTGTAAACTTAGCATTTACTACACATATGTATAGACATACAAATATAATATGTGTTTATGTATATATATTCATATCTATAGTTATATATACATATATTTATATAGATATATGTGTATATGTTTGTATACATGCATGTCTCTCTTCTTTTCCTCTCTCTCTCTCATCTTCCTTCCCTCATCACCATCTTTGTCTATTCTGAGCCCTAATTATCCTCCTTCAGTTATATCTCATCTATTTCCCCCTCACAATTCTCTTTGCTAAGTCTCTCACCCTTTCCTCCTTCTCATTCTCTCCCCACCTCATCTCTCTCTCTCTCATTATCCTATCCTATTCTCACCCTCTCCCCCTTCTCTCTTACTCTCCCCCTCCCTCTCCCTCTCCCCCCCTCTCCCTCCCCCTCTCTCCATCTCCCCCTCTCCTTTTCCAAATCTCCTCCCCCCCTCTCCTTATCCAAATCTCTCTCTCTCTCTCTCTCTCTCTCTCTCTCTCTCTCTCTCTCTCTCTCTCTCTCTCTCTCTCTCTCTCTCTCTCTCTCTCTCTTCTCTCTCTCTATCTCCTTTTCCCAATCCCCCTCTATTTTTTCCAATCTCCCTCTCTCTCCCTCTCCCTTTCCCCCTCTCCTTCTCCCAATCTCCCTCTCTCTCCCTCTCCCCCTCTCCTTTTCCTAATCTCCCTCTCTCTGCCTCTCCCTCCATCCCCTCCTCTCTCTGTCTCTGTCTCTCTCTCTCTCTCTCCCCCTCCCTCTCTCATTTCTCTTCCTTTCCCTAACTCTCTCCCTCTCTTCCTATCCCCTTCTCTCCCTATCTCTAACTCTATCTCCCTCCCCCTCTCCCCGCTCTCCCTCCCCCCCCTCTCTCTCTCTCTCTCCTTTTCCCAATATCTCTCTCTCCCTCTCTCCCTCTCCTTTTCCTAATCTCCCTCCCTCCCCACCGCTCTCTCTCTCTCTCCTATTCTCTCTCCCTTTCCCCCTCTCCCTCTCTTTATCCTATTCTCCCCATCTCCACCCTCTCTCTCTCTCTCTCTCTCCCTCTCTCTCTTGCTCCCCCTCTTCTTATCCTATTCTCTCTCTCTCTTCCTATCTCCTATTCTTTATCTTACCCCCTCTCCACCCTACTCTCTCTCTCTCTATGTCCCTCTCTCCCTCTTCCTATCTCCTATTCTCTCTCTTATCCCTTCTCCCCTACTTTCTCTCTCTCTCTCTCTCTCTCTCTCTCTCTCTCTCTCTCTCTCTCTCTCTCTCTCTCTCTCTCTCTCTCTCTCTTTCCATATCTCTCCCCCTCTCTTCCTATCACATTCTCTATCTGTCTCTAACTCTCTCTCCCTCCCCCTTTCCTTATCCTATTCTATCCCCCCCTCCCCCCCCCTCTCTCTCTCTCTCTCTCTCCCTCTCTCTTCCTCTCCTTGTCTTAATCCTATTCTATCCCTCTCTTCCTACCCCCTACTCTCTCTCTCTCTCTCTCTCTCTCTCTCTCTCTCCCCACTTCCTATTTGGTTCCTAGTTCTACATAACCCATATGGGTTATGCAGAACTAAGGCCAAAACTTCTTGTTCTACATAACCCACATGTTTCTAAAAAATATAAAGTACGGGTTTTGAGGAACTTTCGATTTTTAATTATAAAAAATAATTATTTGAGGAGATTTTGAGGAATTTTTTATTTTTTATATGGGTTTTGAGGAAATTTTTGCTTTTTAAATTGTTTTTGGCTACATTTTTGAATTTCCAAAACACACACAGGTTATGAATATTTTTTTTTTTTGCATGTGGCCACTTTTTTTTCCACCATCTTGGTGCACTTACCCGACCAAGGGGTCCAATGCCATGGTCTTGGAAGTTAGGGCTCCAAGTTTGGGGAGAGATTGTGGAGATAGTGAAAAGGCATGCTTGATAGGTTATATGAGAAAAATCAACACTTCAATCAGGACTTTGAAGCTAAAGCGCTAAAGTGATCTCCAAGTGAGGGCAAAATTATAGGTGAGTATAATTTAGGACACTACAATTAGCCCCAACTTTAGTGGGAGTTTGAGACTAAGCATGCTCATGGTAAATACCAAGGTTTGCATTGAAATATTTCATCAAGATACCAAAGAGACAAGACACACTAAACCCCCAAGGACTTTAGGATCTTACTACTCTAATATCAAGATAAAAGGAACATCATAAGAAAGAGAAAAGAGAGAGAGGACATGGTTTCTAGCCTAGTAATATTCTCTTACTATGAGCCATGAAAAATAAAAATACCAAATCACAAAGAAAAAGACTCAGTTTGTAAAGTAAATTGAGTATTGAAACATGTCATGGTGTGTGCATAAAGTGTAACATTGAGTAGAGTGTATCCCCCCATGTTAAAGAGATTTCACATACCTCATTGGGAGAAATTTCTTTAAGGTAGCATGCATCTAAAAGACAAGCATGTTACCAAAATGAGATGCTCCCAAGAAAGGACAAATCAAAGGATAATGGTCACAAAACATAAAAGCACATAAGGGATCCACTATCTTTGGGGTTAGTATGCTCTTATGATAAATAATGTATATCATGAATATTTGTATTTAATTAAACTCATCCTCCAAATGTAGTGGAACTACAAACATAATGGAATAATAGCACATCTATCTTTTCGAGTCAACATCGAAGAGACCAAGAGAGATCTCAACGCTTTGCATCATCCCTAGGTAGATAATATAAGGGAAAACATATAGAATAATTCAGATACAAATAGAAAAATGTCAAAATAGATTTGACCTCTTTATTACCTTGTACCAATTGAGTGACAAGGATAATATAAAGAGAACCTAACATAACACAAAAACACATCAAGGGGAAGCACATTACAGAAACAAACACACAAGAGAGGATCTATGATACAAGTGAAGCTAATCAAGAAAATCATCCACCTCACAATATTTCTTAACATCGTTAGGGATGGTGGACAAGATACATTTGTGTTATTTTTTATTTTATGTCCTTGATTTGTCTAGTTTTTTTTGAGTTCTATGTGTGTGAGGGCTATGCCCTGGTAGGTGATAGATTTCTCACACAAATGATTTTCCCACCTATGTGAGCATATGCACAACCAAACCCTAGTTGGTGAGAATAGGGATGAGAGTACTGAAAATGGTGTAGGAAGTAGAGATAATGAAGAAGTGAAAAAAGGTAAAACATTCAAGGGGGCCCTTGAAAAAGATGATCTTGAAGAAACCCCAAAAATGAAGAGTTCATTATGGGATTTAAAAGAGACAGTCTAGGAGTTGATGGAGCCCAAAGATGAGCCAATAGAATCAAAGTTGAAGGAGGTAAGAACCCACTCCTTTATAACTAGTTAAACATTGTATGGGGGTGTTGGCAGTATGCTTGATATGGTTAAGTGTTGTCATTGATGTTAACATTGTATCCTGGTTAGTCTTGGTGATCATCTTGATTTTGGCTATGTTTCTGATCCAGTATGATAAGTTCTCTGGAATCGGTCTTGGATGCTTTTCTTATGGTTATTATCTATTTATCTAGTTACCGGTTAGCTCGTGCCTTTGCTGGCTTGTTCTTGACTTTTCCAGATTGCTTTTGGCTTTACTGGTTTCTGGCATTCCCGGTTAGCTTTACCAGTATACATTATTTGGTGACTTCATCTATGGATTTTGGGTCCGGCTTATGGAATTGGTTTCTATCATGCTACTAATTCTTTTTTATCATATCCCGAGTATTTGATGACTTTTCATTGAATGGTGTGTTGTTAAGGTGGTCCTATTTGGATTCGGTTGAATTTTTTTATCATATCCCAAGTATTTGATGAATTTTTATTGAATGGCGTGTTGTTAAGGTGGTCCTATTTGGATTTGGTTGAATTTTTTTATCATATCCCGAGTATTTAAAGCTTTTTGAATTTTTGTCTTGGCAGAATTCCTGATGAATTTAATTGTTTGGTTATTTGATTTAGGTCCATGCTATGTAATGTAAATCATAATATTGGTATGGTGATATCATGTGATTTACTTTTTCTAATTATGGGTTTAGGGTTTGGCCGACCTTGTGAATAAGGTTGATGATCTGTATTTATAGGTGACTTATTGATGTAATTCATATGTGAGGGTTAGTTTGCATTATCAAAGATTGGTTCATGAATGAACAATTCATATCATTTAGAAGAAGGTTAGAAAGGTTTTGTATTGCAGGGCAGAGATCAGTGCTTAACCAAAATTGTATCAAACATTTGTAGATGCTACTTTCAAAGTTCATTGTATTCCGGATTGTTGTCCGATGATTTTTTAATTCAAAGAGACTTCCCTTTGTGATGAGTTGTGCGCTTTAGGTTGTTGGCCTTTCTACATGTGTAAATCCCATTATAATCATTCACAATGCTATTGCTAAGTATTCATCTGATTGTGGGTAGGGTTTCCCACCATGGTTTTTCCCTTTCCAGGTTTTCCACGTCAAAATATTGGTGTTATCTGTGTTGTGCTTACATGTTATATTCTTCATTGATTTGTGCTCCAATTTAAGAGATAAATATTCAAAATTAATAAACCAAGTTGACGGTTTGTTGACACAGCCAACTCCACGCTAGAGAATCCATGGTAGTAGGCAATACATGGTTGGGGAACTGTAAAGAAACCCTGCAAATGGTTGAACTCTTTGCATACATATTCAATGCCCAATACAACACCAACACGTAGGAACAAACAAAAGATGATCTCATGGAAGCAAACTTAAAAAGTGTTACACCACAAATACCCTCTATGTAAAATGCAAAGAGCAGCTACTGAAATAAAAGAATGTAGGAATTCATATAACCATTAGAAAGCGCAAGATTGTAGACAACGTCACATACCAAGTTACCATGAAAATATTAAGTTCCCTGAAAATGAGAATAGGAACAACCGACCAAGTTATCACGAAAATCTTAAGTGTCCTGAAACCGCGAACATGAACAACCAGTGGATAAAACTTATACTTACTAATCAATGACCTAAAAATTCCAATCACAAAACCCATAGCCAAATAAAATAAAAGCCCACCTACAGGAGTTGCATTAGCTGAGTAACCGCACGCTGCCAGTTGTTAGAATTCACAAACTCTACCCAATCATTAGTTGAGTTTTGTCTGACACTTCTACATTATTTACTTGTAAAATTTATAACATATTATGAGTATAGAAGCATTGGATTCCAACTAGTTCATAATAATTGTGCATTCCATGTTCTTAATTGCATTGTGGTTGTTGTTAATTATCCGCATGTGTATAATGTCATATTTTAAGTATGTATAGGAAAAAAATCATGTTAATGAAGTGTCTAGCAGAATTTTCATGTTGATTATGGATCAACAAATCTGAGTGAAGTATATATCTCATTTCATTATTCTTGAATATACAAGTATAATTATATCAATTTGGATACACCCTTTTATAATCAAGGTCATAATGTGTGAATAAATAGATTATAAGTGAATTAAAAATTCTTAAATACAATATGTAGTGCTCATAATGTGTCTCTAATATCATTCAAGTCTAGTTCCTAATATTAATTCTCATACTTGGTGGGTTGGATGATCAATATCCAAATGACGATATCTTAACCATTAGTAACATAGAGTGTTAAAGATATTTATACGTTGCAATATGATAGATTACCATGATCAACATAATTGTCATGATAAAATAAGCGCACATGTGTGCTATCATTTTAAATGAGCTATATCTCATTTCATAATATTATACGACATAAAGATGGAATGCATCATAATGACAAGTTAAAACTAAATAAGTGAGATATGAGAGACCCATATGATGGTCTTGAAAAGCACTGAGAGGGGGGGGGGGTGAATTAGTGACACCAGAACATGCACAACTTTAAACACGAACCGGTAGATGAACTTAATTAAGAATTTGAACAAAATACATGCTATCCAAAATGAAATAATATCATCCACATAAAGTAAAACATCCACCATAGCACAAGTGTTTATACATGGAAAACCACGGTGAGATGGAACTCACAAGTTAACTATCTTCAATAATAGAAAATTGACTGGTTAAGGTCTTACAAAGTGCTCTACTAGGAGCGAATCTTTTTAGAGATCCCAGGCTTGACTAGAAGCTTATACTTTGTTAAGAGTAACCTTGATGGAGGATTTTAGAATCCAAACTAATGGATAACCTTATTAGAGGATTTGTACAAAGAAGCTTGTTAGAGCTTACTCATTTAGGGGATTTGATTCTGTTGTAGTGATTAGAAAACAACAAGAAAGATTTGATTTGTTCTAAATAGCACAATACTTGCTTTATCAGATCATTCTAAGTACATTCAACACTGCTAGCTCTATCTTAACACTTATCACTCTTTAACAAAAGCTTTCACTCTAGATGCATATCAGTATTCACATACTATCATTCTCTGTCTCTCACAAAAGGTTAACGAAGATGTCTTTAAATAGACGTACAAATATTATGTTGGCCATAGGAACACAATTTCCTAGGTGTAGTGTATCTAGACAGATAAACATAACTCATCACAAAAATGACCACCAAGAAAATGGTGCTGGTAACTCATCACAAAATCAGATACCGGTTAGAGCAATCATAAATTGGTTGGAACACAACATGTGAACTGATGTCCTAGAATCTTCCGCTTGATCCTCATCTACATTTTGATCTTCATTTTGATGCCGACTAAGTGTAACCACAAGTTATCTCTTAGGCACATACTAGTTGACATAGAGTACCGGCTAGAGATAGACCTTAAACATACTGGTTAACAGTGTAGATCAATGAAGTTACACTAGTAGTCAATGTAATCATATGTGTGTGTGAGAGTGTTTCATCAATGACAACAAGTGATGAATACATGCTAATCATCATCAAGCCAACAATCTCCCCCTTTGGCATTGATGGCAACACTTAGAAAAATAAGTAGTACCGCTAAGTGTGCATAGACAACATATTTAATGTTACTACTTATCAAGTTGCCATTAGTTTTATGTTAAAAGTTATTCTATATACTCTAGTCAGTTATCTTTACCGAGATATTCAGTCGGTATGCACAGTCCAGTCGGTTATAGAAGAAAGTAGTCTTAGAGCGTAGTATACACCGAGTTGTCTACCAAGTATCATTTCATGTCTACTGAGCAGTAAAGATGACATGAAACATGTTACCAGATTCATTGAACCTGGACATACATATGAAAACGCGTTACAAGATTGAGGAACATCTAACCGTTATCACATTGGAAAGTGCACTTAAAGATTGTGTATGATTTTGAGGTCATCTAACCAATGAAATATTTTGCATGGCTATTCATTCAATAAAATATATTTGTAAGATCGAAGCAATGAATGGATCACCGACATAAGAGATCTATATATACAACATGGTTTAAGATTAGACATATACATGTAGCATGACAGAAAGGAAGATATAGAAATATATGAAGCAAGACATGTGAAAGCACTAAGTGTTATGACTCTTATAGAGACACAGAGGTCACCAAGAAGGATTTCAGATAACAGTCAAAGAACAAAGTAAACAGAAGGGTTTATCGAGTTACTATATGGGTTACCGAGGTATGCTATAAGCAAGGCAATCTTATTCTGAGCACATAGAATTTGCTATAACATTCCAGATGTAAAGTTGCAGATATTTGTAATGATTTTATTGTAATATTTTGAAGTTGTAAGAGAAACCTTTAAGAGGGTAAAAGACTCTAATCAAGTCTATAAATTGTAAAGCCTCTAACCAGGTGCAACATTTAGATTAAGTGTTGTAAAATCCTTTAGCAAGGTAGATCTAATAGATCTTGATACTCCTAATAGGGTAAGCTATCAAAAATAGCTAAACATGTAGCTCTAACTGAGAAACCTTTATTATTGCAGTAGTGAAGTTGTGGGTGCCATCCCCACCGCAGTTTTTCTCTCTAACCAAGAGTTTCTGCGTAACCAAAATATATGTGTTATGAAGTGAATCATGTATGGTTGTTATCTATTTGTTTTAGCTTTATATTATGTTACTGCACTATTTGGTTTATATATACTAGTAAAGTTATTGTTGAAGAAAAGTTTTGGAGTACTGATTCACCCCTCCCCTCTCAGTACATTAGCTTTCCATATTAGGCCTAACAATTGGTATCAGAGCTTCAATCTTGGAAAAGGGTTTAACTACCTAAAGAGAAAGATCTTATCAATGTAAGGCTATAAACAATCTCAGAGGATTGTGTATCTGCAAGAAGAGCTGGATCATGCAAATCAAGTGATTGCAGACATGCAAAGACAAATGCAAAAATCTCTGAAAGAGAGAAGAAGATTATCTAATGATTTGCAAGACTCTCAAGAGTTAGTGGAACAAATTGAGACATCATCTAAGAATAGTATGTCTGAAGCGACAGAAAAAAAGATTGGAGTATTGAAAGAAAAGAACAAAGCACTGGCTGATCAACTAAAAGCGATGAAAAGAGAACATGAACATTTTAGCACACAGATGACTGAAAATCTTGATGCAGTGAGGACAACCGAGGAAAAGGTAAGAGATCTAGAAAGAGAGAAACACCAACTTGAAGTATTAGTATCTGATAAGAATGATGAAATCACAAGGATGACTGGAATTCAACAAAACCTGTTAGATCAACTAGGTTATGCACATCATGAAGCAAATCTAAAAGATGATGAGAATCAAGCATTGAAACTTGAAGTATCAAGGTTGATTGATGAACTTGAAACAAAGAAGAAATCCAAAGAAACACTAAAGAAGAGTTATGAAGCATCAAAGATGTTGGATGAGCAACTGAATACAAGATGACCCAACAAAGATGCAGGACTCGATTACAAAGGAAAAGACTCTATCGAGAAGGGAATCCATACTACTGAGAGAGGAGAATCATAAAAGAAAGTTGGAAACAAGAAGAACATCGAAAGAAAGAAGCCTATTTGAAACTATTGTGGAAATCAAGGTCACACTGCCAACATGTGCCAAATCAGAAAAGGTAAGCAACCGAATGTCACTAAGTCCAATGGTTATTGTTACAACTGCAATAGATATGGTCACACATCTAATCAATGTAGGACAAAGTCTGTTAACAATTATCAGAAGGAAAAATTCAAAGGGTTTTGTAAAAATTGTAATAGATATGGACATAGTACTGAGAAGTGTTGGTTTAAGCAAAAGAACTATATGTGGTCTGCACACCGAGCAAATGATAGAGGTTACCGAACTCACACAGATTCTTATCGATAGTATTCTGCAGTACCATGGGATTACAATACAAGGATATGGTGTGAATGTTGTGGAAGATATGGACATATAAGTGCCAACTTCTTTATAAGGTTTGGGATGAACAACCGAAGATCATGGAGAAATCCTAGTATGGCATGTTTTCATTGTCACAAAGTTGGACACTTGCCTGGAGATTGCAGAGATCAACCTAGAAAAGACACTAAGGAAATAAAAGAAAAATTAAAGATGATTTGGAAAAAGAAGGAAATTGTGTCAATTGATGAAAGCACCTTACCTACTGAGTTAGGTGCTCCTACTCCAAATTAATCAGTAAAGGTATGAATGGACTGCATTCTCTCAAGGTTAAATCTTAATAGTTCCTATTCTATTATTTACTTAAATCAAAATCTGCATAGTTAAAGATGTATTAGTAAGTTTAAAATTCTATCAAAGTCTTTTGGAGCACTTTACAAGAAACCTGTCAAGTCGGTGAATACAAGAAACTTGTCAAGTTAGTAAATGAAAGAAGTTTGGTTACTCAGTTAAAGCGAAAAAAGAAAAGAAAGGAAATTTTAGTGGAACTGAGTGCATTTAATGTTTTTGACCTAACCCACATGGAGCCCAATAAGGCATATTATGTACTTAAAGCATTTACACGATAATTTTTACTTACCAAGTTTTTGAGAGAATAGAGAAAAGTGATTCAAAGGCGATCAAACCTCCTACAAAGCAAATTCAAGGTATTTACATCAATCTCAATGCATTGTTAAGCTGGTTTACCGATCTTATCAAGTTGTCATTATCTGCTAAGTGTGAAGCGTCTGCCGTTTGAAATCCTGAAACCCTAAGGATCTTTTGTTAGTTTTTATCTAAAATCTACAAATGGCACCTAAGATCCAAGATCCCATTATTGTCAAGAATGTTGAAAAGCCCTCACTAAAATACTCTTTGACTCCCAAAGTTACATCTGAACCGGATGACAAAACAACATTTTCACTCATCCTGGATAGAGTGTTACTAGTTGAGGATGTGAGATTCTTCACCAAATGTCGTGTTGAAGAACTCAGTCATGTTGAAATCAAAGACACATATGATGAATTGTGCACAGATGGTAAATTGAATAGCAAGTTTGAGCACATTAAGATCAAGGGATTAACTGAAGCCCTAACCTATCCCCATGTGTTCAAACCCCAGTGGGTCAAGTTTGTTCTAAGCAGATTTCACGATGACTTCATGTGGCTAGAAGAGAAACCATTTAAGATTACCAAGGAAATCATTCATCTGATTACTGGTTACCCTATTTATGATCATGCCCGAGCTCAAAAGATGATATCACAAAAGGAATTGATCAGTTTAACTAGAGTGGAATCAGATTGCAGAGGATTGAAATTGAAAAATGTCACTGATGCAGAACTAAAATTTGCCATTAGAGTAATAAGTTACTATTTCTTCCAATCAGCAAGGGAAAACAATGTACCCTGTGCAGTAGTAGACCTAGCATATAAAATTGTGAAAAAGGGAATGAAAATTGATCTATTTGAGGTGTTGCTGAAAAAACCTATTTGAGAATCTAAACACCATCAGGAAGCCGAAGAAGAACAACTCGGCTAATACACTAAAGTTTGGATCAATACTTGTATGCATGTTTTTCTATTTTGAAAAATTCTTTCCATTAGTTGGTAAAGTTGTTTGGGAACTACACTGACCAATCATCCATCAGATAAATGACTTCATTAAGAAGCTAGGAGATAATTTAAATGATATTATGGATGATTACTTTAGTAAGTTCCAAGAGAAAATGCATAATAGGTATAGAATTCCACCCCAGCTAGTGGAGAAATACAAAAATGAAATATGTTTTGAAGTAGACACTGATTACTATTATGTGAATGCTATGGAACCAAGAACACAATCTTTGTCACCGATGGGTTACGAGATTGATTTTGACATCACACAACAACAAATTGATGCATTTCTTAGATTATCAATAATAACTCAATGATGAACCACTAGTACCAAACTGGTACTAAGAGGGGGGGTGAATCAGTACAAACACAAATACAATCCAAAACTAGTTTGACAACAAATACTCCAGATGACTGACAAACAGGGATACTAGTTATAACAGAGTGCCACTAGTAACATCCTGTACAACTCAAACAGTCATAAATCGGTCACTCACATAGCTCAATACTATAGTACCATTACGCTCTCATGCATGAACAGGTAAACTAACATCAGATCTTCATAACAGTGAGTTCAATCTATTTTATAGACAGGCATAAAACATAGAACCATCATATGCTCAACAGGTAAAAACAAAGCATCACAAGATAAAAGCATTACACATGACACACATATTTTTCACATGGAAACCCAACTAGGAAAAACCACGGTGGGGAGGAATCCACGCAAGTTGCTTTTGAAATATTTTGAAGTCCGCTTTGTTAGGAGCCTTGTCCGGTTAAAGACATTACAATAGGTTCTGCTAGGAATCGATCCTATTAGGGATCACCTAGTTAAGGGATGGCTATAATACCCGGTGAAGGGTTAAACCCGGTTAGGGTTACCTTGTTAGAGGATTTCAAGAACTCAATAGCTAAAGGATCTCCAGAGCTCTATAGCTTCTTAGAACTCATTAACCTCGAGTTACCCTATTAAGGGATTTGAATCAAGCCTGTTAAGACTACCCTGTTAAGGGATTTTACATCAAGCCTAGTTAAGGCTACCCTATTAAGGGATTTCACAACTATTGAAGTGGTTAAAGATCAACATGAATTACAATGATCTGATAACAACACTCAATGCTAATGCAGATCCGTTTTGGCTCCTCTTCTCCTTCTACACATTCACTTTGTAGGTATCTCTTCTCTCCTTTGGTATGGCAATAATCACATATCACTTCCCTTGGATACACACTCACAACTTTTTCCAACAACCTTAGAAAGAAACACAACATCGACCTTATAGGAAACAGACAGGTCGATAGCAAAAACCCTAAACCCTAAACCATTTAGGTTAAGCAATTCAAGGGGTTCAATCCTGACTGTTGAATCATACTGCATTAAATGCAACAATCTTGAATCGATCTCAAGACATTATCCATCATCCATTTTCCACTGATTTCATGGTGGCTGATAACCCATCACACATTATCACTATTTGACAGACTTCACACATTCCCGAGGTAGATAGGAATAGTCTTCTTCATGCAAGATCCTTCACATGCACAGAGCTTACATGGCAACACGATCTATTCTCCATTATACTGCTAACTCATCACACAAAGATCACTGATTGCATCACACAGGCTTGAGGTACTCCAACTGGAAATCTTGAAGTGGAAACTACCTACCAACCGGTAGTAACAGAATGCTTCCATGTGTCAGTTCCCATAACTGCATGCCAGTTCATCTTGAACAAATATGCCACTTCACTTTGGCATATAAACCGGTTCATACATATGCCGGTTCCTCTCTTTTTTCACCTATCTCATGTGCCAGTTCTCACCATGTCACATATTGACATCAATGACAACATACAATATCATTATGTCTTCATATCGGTTCACATAATGCCAACAATCTCCCCCTTTGGAATTGATGGCAATATACAAAGATATCTTCTCTACTTCACATCTTCTCCCCCATTTGCTGCAGATATCTTTTCACTTCACTCCTTCTCCCCCTTTGACAACAATGCCAAAGTGGAGGCACAAGCATCTCTGTTCCATTATGCTGCTCCCCTTGAGGAGTAGCATCCTTCAACACATCAATCAACAAAAAATTGACTTTGCAATACCTAACTGATGTGGAACAATTACTTTTAGTTCACTTCCTGAAGGGGCAATACCCCTAATTCACCTCTTAAGTGCACAAATGTAGTCTTTGGGAGAGGCTTAGTGAATATGTCTGCCAACTACTCCTTACTAGAAACATGTTCTAGTGCAATCTCCTTATTCTGAACTTTTTCCCTCAAGAAATGATACTTAAGCTCAAAATGCTTGGTTCTAGAATGTAAAACCAGATTCTTTGATATATTGATAGAACTTGTGTTATCATAGAATATACTTACCGGTTCAGATACAGGGATCTTGAAGCCTTCTAGTACATGCTTCATCCAAATTGTTTGAGTGTAGTTCATGAAAGCTGCAACATACTCTGCTTTTGCTGTAGACTGAGAGATACAACTCCGCTTTTTACTCATCCATGAGACCGGTCTACCACTGAGAAAGAATGCACCACTGGTTGTGCTTTTCCAATCATCCACATTACCTACCCAATCAACATCCGTGAACACTTTCAGATTGAAATCATTGTTGTATGGGTACCACAATCCATAGTCAACTGTTCCCTTTAGATACCTAAGAATCAGCTTGACTGCAATCAAGTGGGATTCTTTGGGACTCTTCTGGAACCTTGCAGTAATGCCGACTACATGTGCAATATCCGGTCTGCTATGCACTACATAATGCAACTTACCAATCATTGATTGGTATTCCTTCTCATCAACCAGTGCGGAATCATTCTCTTTTGTCAATTGGTAACTGGTCACCATCGGTGTACCAACCAGTTTGCTATCTTCCATGCCAAAGGTCTTCAACACCTCTTTGACATATTTGGACTAAGTGATAAAGATTCCATCTTTCATCTGCTGGATCTGCAGTTCAATGAAGAACTTAATCTCCCCTATGAGTGACATATCAAACTCTTTCTTCATCTCATCAGCAAACTCATGACTCATCTTGTCATCTCCTCTAAAGGTAATGTCATCAACAAAAACCTCATAGATCAGGATTTGATCTCCTTCAGATTTCAGGTAGATATTGCTATCTTCACTTGTTCTCTCAAATCCAATCTTCACAAGATGGGAATGTAGGCACTCATACCATGCCCTAGGTGCTTGCTTTAGACCATATAAGGCTTTATGTAGCCTGCACACCATATCACTATCTTCAGATAGGGAAAACCCATCTAGTTGCTCTATATATACCTCCTCTTCAAGTACACCATTTAGGAATGCAGATTTTACATCCATTTGATATACTTTGAACCTTTTAAAAGCTGCATATGCAAGAAGCATACGAACTCCTTCCAATCTGGCTACAGGAGCAAAGGTTTCTCCATAGTCTTCTCCTTCTTCTTGACCATATCCTTTGCACACCAATCTGGCTTTATTCCTAATCACTATGCCATCCTCATTCAACTTGTTTCTGAACACCCATTTGGTGCTAATGACATTTTTATGCTTTGGTCTGGGTACTAAGGACCATGTACCATTTTTCTCTATCTAGTCAAGTTCCTCTTCCATTTCCTTGATCCAGTCTTCATCTTTATGAGCCTTTTTGAATGATTTAGGCTCAAATTTAGAGATCATACATGAGTTTTCTCTAATCTTTCTTCTTGTAAGGATTCCTACATCCTTATCTCCTATGATCTTCTTGGGATCATGGTTTAGCTTGACATATAGAGGAATGGTCTTAACTAGTTCTTCTTGCTTTTCCTCTTCATCCTCATCTTCATCAGTATTAGCATTCACCGGTTCAGGAACACTGTTACTGGTACTTGGTTGACTAACAACCGGTTCCCAGAAGGTTGCAACTGGTTCATTTACAGCTTGCTCACTATAGGTTTCCTTAGTTTTCTCAGAGGATTCATCAACTCTTACATTGATACTTTCCATAATTCTCTAAGTCCTATTGTTGTAGCACTTGAAAGCTTTACTCTTGGTGGAATATCCTAGAGATATTCCCTCATCACATTTAGCTTCAAATTTTCTCTGGTGTTCACTCCTCTTGATGCAACATTTGCTACCAAATACCCTAAAGTAGCTAACCATAGGTGTCTTACCAGTCCAATACTCATAAGGAGTTTTGTCCTTACCTTTCTTGATGAGTATCCGGTTCATAGTGTAGACTGTAGTGCTCACCGCTTCTCTCCAAAAGGTGTGAGCTACCTTTCCTTGAATCAACATGGTTCTAGTTGCTTCAACCATACTCCGGTTATTCCTCTCTACTAGGCCATTTTGTTGTGGACTGTGGGGGGCAGACAACTGTCTCTTGATGCCAAATTCTTCACAATACTTGTTGAATTCACTGGAAGTGAATTCCCCTCCTTGATCAGTTTTGAGACATTTGATCCTTTTACCACTTTCCTTCTCCACTAATGCTCTAAAATATTTGAATTTCCCAAAAGCTTTAGACTTGTCTTTCAAGAATGTGACCGACATCATTCTTGAGCAGTCATCAGTGAGGATCATGAAGTACCTATCACCCTGCACACTTCTAGTTTTCATAGGACCACACAAATTAGTATGCACAAGATCAAGCAAGTTGTCAGTAGTGAAAGATTTACCTTTAAAGGTTGAGGAAGAAATTTTCCCCAATTGACACTCTTTACACAAGGTATTATCCAATTTGTTTAGCACTGACAACCCTCTAACTACCTTGATCTTACTAGCCTTCACAATGTTTTCAAAGTTTACATGGCAGAGTCTCCTATGCCATATCCAACTATCATCAAGCTTAGCCATAAGATAGGTACTTACATTTGCATTCAGATGAAATAGGTTACCTTTGGTCTGCATGCTGGTGTCCACCAATTTACCATCTTTTCCTTTGATTCTGCAAACTCCATTCTTGAATTGCAGAGTGAGGCCATTGTTATTTAGCTGGGCAACACTTAGAAGATTGTGTCTGAGACCATCAACCCAGTACACATTGTCAACACTTCTCTTTCCATTCAGAGAGATGGACCCTATGCCTTTGACCATGCATGGTGCATCATTGCCAAAGTGAACCACACCACCATCATACTCCTCTAAGGATAGAAACTTGCTCCGGTCACCAGTCATATGGTGAGAACAACCACTGTCAATGATCCACTCATTTGAATTATCAAACTGGGAGACAAGAGCCTTCTTGTCTGCCACATCTTCCTTTACAACAACAAACACAATGTCTTCATTCTCTTCATCTTCTGATTCCTCATCTGTGACACCTTCATCAACTGTCACAAAATAGTTTCTCTGGTTTCCTCCTTTAAATTTCTCGAACCTTTTTGGTTTGTCCTTGTTATCGCTATTAGGGCAGTTTATAGCAATATGTCCTATTTGGTTACAAGAAAAACATTTCAAAGGTAGCTTACTTTTGTATTTACCAGTTCCTTTAGGAAGCTTCCTAGCAAGGAGAGCTTCAAATGCCATTGGAATCTCATCATCATTCATTTCTTTTCTCTGACTGGGTTCCCCACTAGTGCTAGCCTCTTTACCTTTTCTGGATGGTATAGCAGAGGCTTTAAATGCTGATTTAGTCTTTTGAACACTGCCATCAAAACTATTTAGCTCATAGGCTATTAACTTGGCTATGATGGAGTCCAAGGATACTATAGACTTATCTATTGATCTCAGCTCCTGAATAGCAGCAACCCTTATTGCATAAACCGGTAACAGGGATCTCAGGACTTTACTTACCACAGTGGAATCTTCTATTTTGCCACCTGCACTCTTGATTCCTATACCATACTGCTGTTTGGTCTCACCTTCAACCTTCCGCATGTCTTCAAACTGCCCTCTCAGGCTTTCTTCCTTACCCTGTTTTACATGCTCATCACCACCATAGATATTTTCAAGAGCATCCCATACCTCTTTGGGATTTGCTTTTTCCTGAACATCAATAAACTCAATGTCAGATAGACTACTGATGAGGGCTTCCATGACTTGCCCATTTTCTTGTATCTCTCTTTTTTGGTCATCGGTGAGAGTACCGGTAGGAACAACATATACATTTTCAACATAACTCCAGTGTTGAACACCCATGCTTCTAATGAATATCTTCATCCTATTTTTCTATATACCGAAATTTTCCCTGTTAAACTTTGGACCTTCCCTCTTCATCATTTGACTAGGATCTTTTCCTCAAGCGGTTAAGCTTACAACACAAAGGACCTGGAGGTGCTCTGATACCAATTGATAGCTCAATGATGAACCACTAGTACCAAACTGGTACTGAGAGGGGGGGGTGATACTTCTGATACTAAATATGATTAGTACAGATGCCAAGATAACAATATGAGAGGGGGGGTGAATAATTCAAACTTAATCAGTCAATAACAACAATAGATTCAACCTCAGTAACCTTATCAGAAAAACAATAATGCATGCAGACCCATAAATAGATAAGATCACAAACATATAACACCAGATTTAACATGGAAACCCAAATAGGGAAAAACCATTGTGGGATTTCAGACCCACTAAGAAATATACTCTTCTAGAGTATGCTCAGTTAAAAGAAAATCCTGTTAAAGATTACAAACACATTGCTAGATGTGACTTGGTTAAGAGATTTCCCTTAGATCTGTTAGGATCTTCACTTTGTTAGAAGTGACCTTATTAAGGGATTTCAAACACTCAATAAGAATGTCACCTTGCTAGAGGATTTTACAAATAAGACTGTTAAGTCTCAAAATAACAGTAATGAAAATATGTTTGCAACTTCACATCTATAATGCTAAAGCAGATTCCTATTTGTTCAGTACAATTTAGACATAGAACTAATCTTGTCTATCTGCTGGGCATCTATACTCTATTATTCTAACAGGTCTTCAAGCTTCTATGCTCAGTAATCACTATGTAGCATCCCTGTGCATACACTTTCCCGCATACATTGTTTATCAACAATTTCCTATTTATAAACAATCTTCCAACCACTTAATCTCTTTGATCACATTTCCCATGATCAATCATAGCCATCAGATCTTCAATCTTGTCTAGGTTCAATGTATCCTTTGATCTGAAAATGTTTTACCCTGCCTTGGAACTTGCATATTCACCTTAGAACTTGTGTTAGGGTATTGCGGTTCAATTTGAGCTGTAGATCTTCCTGCCGATCTTTCTTTACCATAGATTCTTTAACAATCTTCATACACAACTTACCAATAATTTAATTTGCTCCAGCTCATCAGCTTCCTTCATTAAATATCACATGTAAACATTTAATGCATTCTGTTATAGCTCGGTTGTAACTTGGTAAATATTAAACTTCACTCGGTAGGCATTCTACCTTCATTAACCGATAGTGATAACCTTAGGGTTTACCGACTAGGTTTTTTGCTCGGTAACATAGTATAGTATTAACCTTTCAAACAATAGCATATGTAGGATATCAAAACAATCTAAACATCATGATCTCATCATTGTCTAACTCGGTAATAGTTGCCCATTGAATAACTTATCTCCTTATTCATCATATTCTTTTTGTGTCTTTTACCAACATCTTTATACTCATCAAATCATACTTCTTAAGATATGGCAACATCATATTGAATTAGAAAATCAATTTCTTGACATCAATAACAAAATAATAATATTAAGACAGTAATCATCCTTAATCAATTATATCCATAGTCATCAACAACCTTCTCAATATCCTTATTGAAATGCGAACAATCTCTCATTGTAATTGGAATGCCAACCTTCTTCTTGTCTATTATAATGCAATATTGCCAACAATCTCCCCCTTTGGCATTGATGGCAAAACCAATTGATTTGACTTTATTGATTCAGATTTAGATTGCTGTGAAATTCTGAAATGCTAAAATGCTCTCCCCCATACATTATACTTCTCCTGTTTTCTTAGTCTTCTTTCCAATCTATAGTCTGCTCTTCTTATGTTTCTCCCCCTTTCATAGGTATTCTCCCCCTTTTACAACAATGCAAAAAAAGAACTAAAACATAATTTATTTCTATAAGAAGTTATTTCTTGCTGTGTATCAACTGAGTCTCGGTCAGAGCATTTTGTCTTCAATTCTTGTTCCATGTTTATTGTTTCCTGCACACCTTTAGAAAACCTCCTAAAGTGTGTAAATCAACATCAAATCCTAAAAGATATTCTATAGAGTCATCGAATTGATGCTTTCACCGAACTCGGTCAGTGAATGGAAGATAGGGGTAGGACCCCTAACTGACTTCTGAGATACTCAAAAGTGTCCTTTGGCAGTGGCTTGGTGAAGATATTTGCTATTTGCTCCTTTGTACTAACATATTCCAACACCACTTTCTTCTCTTGAACTTCTTCTCTAAGATAATTATATTTGATAGAAATGTGCTTTGTCTTAGAGTGCATAATAGGATTCTTTGAAATGTTAATGGCACTAGTGTTATCACAGAATATAGTTACTGGCTCGATAACTTTCTCATTTATACCTTCCAACAGTTGTTTGATCCACACTATATTGGTGCAATTCAGTGCTGCAGCAACATATTCAGCTTCTACTATTGACTGAGAAACACATCCTTGTTTCTTTCTAAGCCAACTCACTAGTCTTTCTCCTAAAAAGAAAGCTCCTCCACTTGTGCTTTTCCTGTCATCAATGTTGCCTGCCCAATCAGCATTAGTATAAACTTTTAAATCAAACTCATTTCCATTCTGATATACTAAACCATAATCTTCAGTGCCTTTTAAGTATCTAAAAATTCTTTTTATTGCCATCATGTGTGTTTCCTTAGGATCTGCAGAAAATCTTGCAACAATACCTACTGCATGTGCTATATCTGGCCTGCTGTGAACAACATATTACAACTTTCCAATCATAGATCGGTAAAGTGTCTCATCAATAGATGTAGATTCATCATTCTTTGATAGTTTACAGTTGGTAGTCATAGGAGTACTTATTGGTTTTGAATCCTCCATTCCAAATTTCTTCAAGATTTCCTTTATGTACTTGGATTGGGTAATGAAAATCTCATCTTTCATTTGTTGTATCTATAGACCTATAAAATATTTTATCTCACCGATTAATGACATCTCAAATTCTTTACTCATTTCATTTCCAAAGTTCTTGCATAGAGAGTCATTTCCACTAAAGATAATATCATCAACAAATATGGCTGAGATCAGTATTCCATTTTCATCATTCTTCATGTACATATTGCTATTTTCATTTGTTCTTATAAAGCCAATTTTGATCAAATATGAGTGCAATCTCTCATACCATGCTCTAGGTGCTTGTTTCAGACCATATAAATCTTTTTTCAATTTACATACCTGATCATTATTTTCTCTTTCAACAAATCCTTCAAGTTGTTCAGTGAAAACTTCTTCTTCTAATATACCATTCAGAAATGTAGATTTGACATCCATTTGATATACCTTTAAATTCTTGTAAGCAGCATATGCCAATAATGTTCTTACTCCTTCAAGTCTTTCCACAGGTGCAAAAGTCTCACCATAATCAATTCCTTCTTCTTGGGCATAACCTTTGCAAACTAGTCTTGCTTTATTCCGAATGACCTCACCCTTTTCATTTAGCTTGTTTTTGAAGATCCACTTTGTATCAATTACATTTTTGTCCTTCGGTCTTGGGACCAATGTCCATGTGTCATTCTTCTTGATTTGATCAATCTCTCCTGTCATAGCATTTATCCAATCTTCACTATTAAATGCATCTTTCACTATTCTCGATTCAAATTCAGATATCAAACATATGTTCTGTCTCTGTTTGTTCCTTGTCATCACTAGATCATCCTTATTTCCTATAATCTGACTTGGTGCATGATGTCTTCTGACATACTTGGCTAATACAGGCTCAGTAGGCTCTGTATGATCTTCTTCATCACTCGGTAACTGGATATTTTCTTCATTTTCTTCATCAATTATCTCGGTAGGACTTTGCGGTTGCACATAGACAAATCCTTCATAATCTTCTGGTTCTTTGGAGTTTCCTTCATCATTTCTTTTTGCAAATTCATCAATTTTCACATTTGCACTTTCTACTATTTTGTTAGATGATTTGATCAGACATTTAAATGCTTTGCTTCTAGAAGAATAACCTAGAAACATTCCTTCTTCACTTTTCTGATCAAACTTACCATTTCTATCATCTTTGTGAACATAGCATCTACTCCCAAAGATTTTAAAATAACTTACATTAGGTTTCTTGTCATACCAGAGTTCATAAGGTGTCTTCAAAGTACCTTTCTTCAATTGAACTCAATTCAAGGTGTAAACAACTGTGCTTATTTCTTCTCTCCAAAATGTTTGTGGAACTTTCTTTTCAATCATCAAGGTTCTAGCACAATCCACAATAGATTTGTTCCATCTCTCAGCTATCCCATTCTGTTGTGGAGTTCTCGGTGTAGAGACTTGTCTTTTTATACCATGATCATTGAAAAATAAGTTGAACTCATCAGATGTAAACTCTCCTCCTCTATCTGATCTAAGACATTTCAGTTGTCTTCCTATTTCATTTTCAACTCTAGCCTTGTACCATTTAAACATTTGAAAAGCTTTTGATTTTTCTTTTAAAAACATTACTAACATCATCCTTGAGTAATCATCCACAAATATTATGAAATATTTATCACCATAATAACTCTGAACTTTCATAGGACCACAAAGATCAGTATGCACAAGATCTAAAATTCCCTTAGAAGTGTAGGACTTACTTGTAAAACTTGATCTTGTCATCTTACCCATTTGGCATCCTTGGCACATAGCATTCTCAGGTTTTTCAAGACTCAGTAGACCTCTTACTGGGTGCTTCTTACTTATTTTGATCAGATTATCAAAATTAACATGACAAAACCTTTTATGTTATAACTAGGTATCATCTATCCTTACATATAGACATTTATTCCAGTTGAGTCAAGATGAAATGTATTACCTCTTGTTTGTGTCCCGGTAGTAGCTATCTTTCCATGCTTGTCATGAACTTTGACAATTCCTTTTTCAGACTCTATTCGGTAACCTGTGTTGTTTAGCTGTGCTACACTCAACAAATTGTATTTTGAACCTTCAACCCAATAAACATCATTACATTTAGCATTGTCAAGAAGTGTTATGGATCCTTTACCTTTTACTAGACATGGTGCATCATTACCAAATCTTACATAGCCTCCATCATAATCATCTAATTTAATAAACTTGTGTTTATCACCTATCATGTGATGTGAGCAACCACTATCTATGATCCAATAATCATTAGTATTTATATGAGATATTAAATATTTTTCTTCATACCTTTCTTCATCTAATCGATCTTTAATAGCCACATAAACAACTTCCTCTATATTAGTTTCATCTGATTTATCATCATTAGATTCCTCACCAGCTATTAGGCATGTCTTTTTATTTCCTCTCCTGAAGTCTCGGTGTCCTCTACAATGATTATCTTTCTGTCTATCATGTCGATAATCTCTCTTTTCACTAGATTCTTTGTTAGGATAGTTAGAAGCCATATGTCCTAGCTTATCACAATTGAAACATTTTAAAGGTAGCTTTCCTTTATACTTACCGTTTCCTCTCGGTAGCCTTCTGGCTAATAGTGCTTCAAACTCTTCTTGTTTTCTGATTTCCTCATATAGTTTGTGTACCTCCTCCATGTTTTTGCAAAATCTTTCACTTGCTCCACTATGATTCCCTTCAGAGTACTTATACTTTCTATCATTGTAATCATCAGTTTTATCAATATGAAAAGAACTGAATGCAGATTCAACTTTATTTACCAATGACCCACTGTTATCAAAGTTACTTAACTCAAATGCATGTAGCTTACCAATGGTAGCATCCAAGGAAACTGGCATATTAGGTACAGACCTTAATTCATTGATTGCAGAGACTCGGATTGCATAGGCAGGTAGAAGGGTTCTTAACAACTTACTTGTTACATCCTTTTCTTCAATAGTTCCTCCTGCTTCTTTGATTTGATTTACAATCTCCTTTAGTCTTGTACTATACTGGGTTATGTTCTCACCTTTATTCATCCTCATAGATTCAAGTTGTCCTCTTAGACTATCCACTTTTGCTCTTTGAACATGTTCATCTCCTCCATATATAGATATAAGCTTAGTCCACATTGCCTTTGCATCAGTACATCCTTCTAGAACATTAAACTCTGAGTCGGTCAATGCAGATGTTATTTCAATCATTGCTTGAATATGTTCTTGCCTCACCTTTATCTCTTCCATTGTCAATGGATAGGTGCTTGGTGTGATGAAATCATTCTCTAGATAATAGACAACATATTCTCCAATTCCTGATAGATGCAGCTTCATCCTTTTCTGCCATGTAGAGAAACTTGACTTATTCAGCTTCGCTGCATCCCTCTTATACATCTTTGGATCTTTAACTCAAGTGCCTTTAAACTTTTCTTCTGGAGTCTAAATCTCTGATACCAATTGATAGTTCTGATACTAAATATGATTAGTATAGATGCCAAGCTAACAATATGAGAGGGGGGGGGTTGAACCATTCAAACTTAATCTTTCAATAAAAACAACAGATTCAACCTCGGTAACCTTATCAGAAAAACAGTAATGCATGTAGACCCATAAATAGATAAGATCACAAACATATAACACCAGATTTAACGTGGAAACCCAAATAGGGAAAAACCACTATGGGATTTCGGACCCTCTAAGAAATATACTCTTCTAGAGTATGCTCGGTTAAAAGTAAATCCTGTTAAAGATTACAAACACATTGCTAGATGTGACCCGGTTAAGGGATTTCCCTCAGATCTGTTAGGATCTTCACTTTGTTAGAAGTGACCTTGTTAAAGGATTTCAAACACTCAATAAGAGTGTCACCTTGCTAGAGGATTTTACAAATAAGACTATTAACTCCACTCAGTTAAGAGATTTTCTGCTACTTCTCAAAATAATAGTAATAAAAATATGTCTACAACTTCACATCTAAAATGCTAAAGCAGTTTCCTATTTGTTCAATACAATTTAGACATAGAACTAATCTTGTCTATTTGCTGGGCATCTATACTTTGTTATTCTAACAGGTCTTCAATCTTCTGTGCTTGGTAATCACTATGTAGCATCCTTGTGCATACACTTGCCCGCATACATTGTTTATCAATAGTTTCCTATTTATAAACAATCTTCCAACCGCTTAATCTCCTTGATCACATTTCCCATGATCAATCATAGCCATTAGATCTTCAATCTTGTCCAAGTTTAGTGTATCCTTTGATTTGAAAATGTTTTACCCACCTTGGAACTTGCATATTCACCTTGGAACTTGTGTTAGGGTATTGCGGTTCAATCAGAGCTATAGATATTCTTGCCGATCTTTCTTTACCATAGATTATTTAACAATCTTCATACATGGCTTACCAATCATTTAATTCACTCCAGCTCATCAGCTTCCTTCATTAAATATCACATGTAAACATTTAATGCATTCTATTATAGCTCGGTTGTAACTCGATAAATACTAAACTTCACTCGATAGACATTCTGCCTTCATTAACCGATAGTGATAACCTTAGGGTTTACCGACTAGGTTCTTTGCTCGGTAACATAGTATAGTATTAACCTTTCAAACAATAGCATATGTAGGATATCAGAACAATCTAAACATCATGATCTCATCATTGTCTAACTCGGTAATAGTTGCCCATTGAATAACTTATCTCCTTATTCATCATATTCTTTCTGTGTCTTTTACCGACATCTTTATGCTCATCAAATCATACTTCTTAAGATATGGCACCATCATACTGAATTAGAAAATCAATTTCTTGACATCAATGACAAAATAATAATATTAAGATAGTAATCATCCTTAATCAGTTATATCCATAGTCATCAACAACCTTCTCAATATCCTTATTGAAATGCCAACAATCTCTCATTGTAATTGGAATGCCAGCCTTCTTCTTGTCTGTTATAATGCAATATTGCCAATAGGGTGGTGAATCAGTACAAACACAAATACAGTCCAAAACCAATTTGATAGCAAATACTCCAGATGATTGACAAACAGGGATACTGGTTAAAACAAAGTGTAACCGGTAACATCTAGTACAACTCAAACAGTCATAAACCAGTCACTCACATAGCTCAATACTATAGTACCATTATGCTCTCATGCATGAACAAGTAAACTAACATTAGATCTTCATAACACTGAGTTCAATATGTTTTATAGACATACATAAAACATAGAACCATCATATGTTCAACAGGTAAAAACAAAGCATCACAAGATAAAAGCATTATAGATGACACACATATTTTTCACATGGAAACCCAATTGGGAAAAACCATGGTGGGGATGAATACCCACAAGTTGCTTTGAACTCTTTTGAAGTCCGCTCTGTTAGGAGCATTGTCCGGTTAAAGACATTACTATAGGTTCTGCTAGGAACCAATCCTATTAGGGATCACTCGGTTAAGGGATGGCTATAATACCCGTTTAGGGTTACCTTGTTAGAGGATTTCAAGAACTCAATAGCTAAAGGATCTCCAGAGCTCTATAGCAGCTCATAACTCATTAACCTCGAGTTACCCTATTAAGGGATTTGAATCAAGCCTGTTAAGACTACCTTGTTAAGGGATTTTGCATCAAGCCCAGTTAAGGCTACCCTGTTAAGGGATTTCACAACTTTTGAAGTGGTTAAAGATCAATAGGAATTACAATGATCTGATAACAACACTCAATGCTAATGTAGATCCATTTTGGCTCCTCTTCTCCTTCTGCACATTCACTTTGTAGGTATCTCTTCTCTCCTTTGGTCTAGCAAGAATCATGTATCACTTCCCTTGGATACACACTCACAAATTTTGCCAACAACCTTAGAAAGAAACACAACATTGACCTTATAGGAAATAGACAGGTCAATATTAAAAACCCTAAACCCTAAACCTGTTAGGGTAAGCAATTCAAGCAGTTCAATCCTGACCATTGAATCATACTACATTAAATGCAACAATCTTGAATCGATCTCATGACATTATCCATCATCCATTTTCCACCGATTTCATGGCGGTTGATAACCCATCACACGTTATCACCGTTTGATAGACTTCGCACATTCCCGAGGTAGATAGGAATAGTCTTCTTCATGCAAGATCCTTCACGCACACAGAGCTTATGTGGCAACACAATCTGTTCTCCATTATACTGCTAACTCATCACACAAAGATCACCGATTGAGTCACACAGGCTTGAGGTACTCCAACCAGAAATCGTGAAGTGGAAACTACCTACCAACCGGTAGTAACAGAATGCTTCCATGTGCCGGTTCCCATAACTGCATTCCGGTTCATCTTGAACAAATATGCCGCTTCACTTTGGCATATAAACTAGTTCATACATATGTCAGTTCCTCTCTGTTTTCACCTATCTCATGTGTTGATTCTCACCATGTCACATATTGACATCAATGACAACATACAATATCATTATGTCTTCATGCCGGTTCACATAATGCCAACAACCAAGGCATGCTACCGAGCTGAGGTATGGAACCTATGAAGAAGTGAAGGAAAAAGTAAAGATGAGCATTGTAGTACCCAAAGCTACAAGGAAGGCAACAAAAATGATAAAGGCATTATCGAAGAAATTCGGAGAAGATTCTTCCTCCACACCTGTCAAAGGCGCTATTGTCATTACCGAAGAGGAATATGAAGCCCAAGAGGTAGCTATAACATTGAGCATGAAATTGCCTAAGGGAAAGTGTTTAAAAGAAAGAAACTGGATTCATCAAAGGCCTCACCGACTCCACCAGCAAAGCAACCTAACACTAGAGCATCTGCAGCTTCACCGAGCTAGAAAGCAAAGAGTGTTACTATTCCTAAGGTAACAAAAACTTACAAGAAAACTACTCAGAGACTCATTTTGGCAAAAGAGTCTAGCGACACCGAATCTGAGGATGCAAGCAAATTTCAGATTCTCAAGAGCAAGAAGGTAAATGTACATAGTGTTGAAAATTTATGTGCTAATCTAAAAGAATATGGTGGATTTGGAGGATTCAGATACGTTAAGTATGAAACCAGAAATAATGATGAAAAGAGACAAATTGAAGAAGTTGTCATCTGCACACTTCTAAAATTCCGGTTGGCTCCATTGGAACTATCTAAGTCACTTCCAAGTGAATTATATTTACATATTGATAATAACTGGAAGTATGCAATAGACTCAGAGAAACAGATCAGAGAAAGAAGTCTGGTACATCTCTTTCCTGACATGTCAGTAGCTGAAATAAAAGAACATCTGACAACCTACAACTCAAAGTTTCTCATCAGACAAAGAGCCTTAAAACTGATGAATGCGATGTATATTGAAGTGGAAAATGAGAAAAAAGAAAAGTGGCAGGAAATCTTTAAAATCAAGGATGCCGGTGAGCAAGCTGAAGTTGAAATAGTTGATGTCACCAAGAAAGATCCTGATGTTACTGAGCAAGACCCTACTGACACCATTCAAATAGATGAAGATATCATGGATACAGAGGCACCAGAATAGGAATGATAGAAGGCAATGCATATGCAAAACTTGTATCTAATGAATCAGTCTTGGAACAAGTTCAACCTTATCCACTGGTCAATCAACCCATCTCAATCGAAACCCCTTAGGATATGGATCAAGGCACCGAAGGTCACAAGTCTACAACAGGAGAAGGTAATACTCAAGAACGGATGTCTCAGGCACCTTCTAGCATTGAAAATGTTGCAATTGAGACACCGAGTACTGTGACACCAAAGGACTCTACAAAGGCTAAAGAAACCGACCAAAGTGTTGCCTCTACCGAGCAACCTACCGAGGGTCATCAAGCCTCACAAGCCATTATCTTAGTTCAATCGGTGAAAGGTAAAGAAAAGAAGATGAAAAAGAATAGTTTTAAAGTTGATTTTTCAAAACCAATAGTGTTGCCCAATATAAACATATCAAACTTAAAGGGGCAAGCACTCATTGATTTTAGTGAACAATGCAAAGAAAAGGCTGAACAAGAGAAGCAAATTGTGATTCAAAAGAAAAAATAAAGTACTTCAGAAGGTGAAAGTACTCTTAATAGATATGCTACCTGAAGCTACAGTGTCAACAAATGCAGCCATCCATATTCAACTGGATGAACTCCTAACAAAGATAGAGACATCTGGAGTAGATGCATCGGAATATTTGAGCAAGCTAAAAGAAAAGGAGCTCATTGCAAAAATGATAGAAGAGGTACAAAAATCTATAGCTATTGGCAAAGTTAAACTTGTCAAATTTATTGCTGAGTTGACTCCTCAACTCAAGCACATTCTTTATTTATTTCAGAAACTCTGTACATTTTCTTTATTCATTAAAGACATAAAAAATAAAACAAAGGCAATTGAGAAAGAGATCACCGATCTCTCAAATAAGTTGACCACAAAGCCTAATTTAGTTCAAAATTTCTATACAAAGCTACAACAGCTCATGGCTCAACAATTGGACATAAGAAATGAAGAACACAAGATCAGGATGGACATAATGACACTTTAGACATTATTCCTTCCTCATCTTTCATCCATTCAAGAACAGATAAACCGAGCCATATACTTGTCCACTACACAAGAGGGAAGCACTTTAGATGGCTTAATATCATTATTGGCTGACATTCAAGCCCATAATTCTTTAATAGATAGTGTAAAGGATGCCCTCTCTGTCACTCTCACCAAAGCACGGACAAAGTACAAATCCATTTTTGACCAGTTGCCACCAATGAATGGTAACTAAGTTTTGATGTTTGTCAAAAAGGGGGAGTGATATAGTATTAGAGGAGTGATATAGTATTCAAAGAATCAAAGTATAGTATCAAGCAAAAGGAGTGTAGTATACAGGGGGAGTATACCAAGCAGAGTAAGTAGAGTATCCAAGTGCAGTGAACCGAGCAGTGAACAGAACAATAAACAAAGAACAAGAGTAGATCACCGAGCATGCAAAATCAGAGTTTTGTACAGTATATCGATAAGGGGAGTATATCTAGATTTACTATTTCATTGACTATTGTATATACTGTAAGTATAGTCAAATCTTGATACTCCTAACAGAGTAAGCTATCAAAAATAGCTAAACATGTAGCTCTAACCGAGCAACCTTTATTATTGTAGTAGTGAAGTTGTGGGTGCCATCCCCATCATAGTTTTTCTCTCTAACCAAGAGTTTCTACCTAACCAAAATATATGTGTTATGAAGTGAATCATGTATGGTTGTTATCTATTTGTTTTAGCTTTATATTATGTTACTGCACTATTTGGTTTATATATAGCAGTAAAGTTATTGTTGAAGAAAAGTTTTGGAGTACTGATTCACCCCTCCCCTCTCAGTACATTAGCTTTCCATATTGGGCCTAACAATTTACATATGTACTCATATTCCCCTTTAATGCAATACTCCCCCTTAATGCATGCATAAGTACAAAATTTTCAAAAACATACATACATATTATTACCCCCCCTTTGACAACAATGCCAAAATGATAAAGTAAAATATATACATATATATAGAAAATCTGTAGCAAAGTGTTCATCATATATTACATTTTTAAACAAGTTCATGCATTAGCAATTCTCATAAAAATTTTATTGAAATTCTGCTTCATTTGAGATAGAGCATTCTCCCATGATTTCAATATGTTATCCGCATACTCAGAGGTAGACAACAACTGGGAATATTATTCTTCCATTGAATCGAGCGTGTAGGTTGTAGGTGTAGCAAGAATAGCTTCCGCACTGGAGTAGGCTCTTTGAAGAATGTCAACCTATGAAGTGAGATGACTCTTGAGCTCTCTTAGAGATCGAAATCTCTTAGATCTCTCATTATCATTCCTGTTTGGTCTGTCATGTAAATCATCTATATACCGGTTAAAGGCATGAATAGAATCCTAGAGTGGGACATATGCCTTGCATAACCTTTCTATTTCCTGCTTAGTTTCAATTTGATTCTTAGAAATATCAGAATAAAAGAAAGTAACATTGGAGATAGAGGCAAGATACTTTCCTCCAGATTCAATAGCTTTCTTTAACAAACTTCCATTATGAGATAAGGCTAGTTTTCTATTTTCAATATGCATATCCAATTTATCTCCAATTGCCTTCTTGTGGCTCTTCTCAACAGATATTTGAGCAACATCTTCAAGTGATTTGATTTGATCAGATGCATCTGCAACTAACTGACCAAGTTTTTTGATAGGAGTGGGAAGATGTGCAACAAATGTTTCTGGTAGTAAGCCAAACAAAATTTCTACTGCATTTTGAATTGTCTCATCTTGAATCCTCTAATCTTTGAGTCGATTCTTGTGCGCACGAGATTGCATAACATTAGCAATCTTCATCATTTTTGGTGCACTCAAGGTGTTCATGTCAATAGGTCCCGAGGTACTTAAAGAATATTCATCATCATCATCAAGTGGTCCTTTCTTTGTAGGTTTAGAGGGTATACTCTTAACGATGGCTCTTTCTATGTTTTTCTCTGTTGTATCTTCAGCTTGTTGAGTAATAGCTTCCTCAGTAGACTCCTTGTGAGTAGTTTTAATGATCGGTGGAGGTTGGGGTTTCTCCAGCTGTTCTTTTGCTGGTTCATTGCCTACTGTCAGTTGAATGCCTGATTGATCTACTGATGTAACCTATATTTCTGTTATTTTAGGAGGATCCATATTTGGTGTAGTAGTATCTCTAGATAGGTATACTGTGTCCTAAATATCTTCATCAAAAGGAATAATTGAATCATCCTTCTTCTTGGTTGGATAGACTATGTTAGTTGGAATAATTTCCTCATCATCCATCTTTGGTTGAGAAGCAACATCTGTAGTCTCATCCTTATTGGCAGAGTGGATGTTATCTTCCCTTTTTTTGATTACATAGGCTAGTTGGTGAGTTTCTGACTCAATAACTACCCTTTTTCCATTAAGGAGCTTCAATCTCCTCATTTTAAAATCAAAATATGCTTTGTATTCCTCTATGAAAGCACTCACTCGATCATATGATAGATTGGGAAAATATTGTACAAATATTTCATCAAAAATCTTCTTTTCTAATTGAATTGCTTCCTCCAATTTTTCTAATAGAATATTGTACAGGGAGACTGAAATATCTTTCTCCAAATCATGCAGAAATCTATTATAATGACCCAAATAAGTAATTACATGTTGAATTACTTGCTTCTGCTCATCTTTAGTAAAAGAATCAAAATATTCTTTGACATTATCAAACCTTTTTCTACCTAATTTCTTCATTGTCCTCTCAAAGACTGTGTCCGGTTTGTAGGAAGCAATGTCTATAGGTGTAGTTTCCTTTGGCACTACCTTTACCTTCTTAGATGTTCTGCCAGTTGCTTTTTCTTTCTTTGGTTCTTCTTTAGAATCTGTACCCTCAGACTCTGGTTGCAAAATCAGTTTCCTATTTCTCTTCTTTGGTGTACTCACCTTCTTTTCATATACTTTAGGTGTTGGTTCCTTCTTGGTTAGGACACTTCATGTCACCCTTGTGGTCTTTTTCACAGGAGATTTTTCATCAAACTTCTTTTGCTTACCTTTCTCCTTGGCTGTAGGTATGATATTGGTTTTAGTTGGTACAGCTTGGATTGCCAAGATGTCCAATTTTGCCTTCTTTTTATCTTTGGGTGATGCTAATAGAGTATTACCATAGCCAACCAGTAAATCATGATTGACCTTGTAGCTCATATCTTCCATTTCTTCTTCTCTAGGTTCAATTGCTTGCATTAAGCAGAAATCAGTGGTAACTATGAAGATTATGTCTTTTGCAAATTGTTTAACCACATCTTCAGGTAACCGCATTCTCATGCTTATCTTTTTTTGGAATTCATTGAAATACTTGTTTTTGGCAGCTGAAAAAGTATTCTTTACAACCTTTATGTTGTTCTTGATCTGTGCATTGATCGGTTGTTCCTTGGACCATTCAATATCACCAATTCCTGGTAGGAAATTCTGAAAGTAGAAAAATAATCCAGCTAATAGCTGACCATATTTAAACTTCTGTGTGTTGTCCTTCTTATTAGATTTCAGGTTTTGAAATAGTTGGTCTTTGATAGCTTCACAAATATCATAATCTGCATTATCAACAATCATTCTATGCGCTATGTGAATTGTTGGAGATGGAACATTATTAAGTCTACTAGAGTAGAAGACCTGGTAGCCTATCACCATTGCTGCAAGTTTCACCGCAGGGTCTCTAATATTGTTGATAGAGAAAGCATGCCTATCAGATGTAGAGCCCGTTAGTTTGAAGACAGTGTCCTTTGAAATTCTTCTTATCATAGGAATTTCATTGGTTGAACAATAACCCATTACAACCCTAATAGCCTCCTTAGTTATCATATGGGTTCTTTCTAAATACATATTCTCTCCATGGACTCAACTCAGGATAATTATTATGTGTTCCTCAAAATCTTCAAGAAAATATGCGGCATTATGGAACCCTTTTTCAAAAACCCTAGCATATTTTGCTTCAAGTTTTCCATCCTTATCACAAAGTGATTTCAGCTGAGTATAGATGCACAGAGTTCCTAAATCTTCTATTTTGCAATCTATATAGCTTGACAAGTCACCTTTGACCACAACACCACTCAGGACTTGTGACAATGCATTATAAGACATAGTTTCATCTACTTTTAGAGCTTCTTTAGGCTCAACAGTGATCAACAACCTCTCTACAGATTTAGAAGTAGATGCCATTCTAGATTAACATATTTTGAATCGGTGTACAAAGAAATACCTTGTATCTTGCATGTCACTCTATTTTCTGGTTGAAATGTTTAAATGCACGCACGTTCACCTTTCTATAACTTTTGATTCATCTTGACTTCTCTAATTACAAAGCAATTTGCCAATTTACACCAAGACAATCTTGTTCTGTTTTGCAATCACTTCAAATTCCTTTTTCGAAAGAGTTAGGGTAAAAATGATAGAGTAAAACTTGTTTTTATTCACTTTACCAATTGCAATAAATGCTCACACTTTTTAGGTTACAAAACCTAATTTGTATTTACTCCTTAAGTGAAATAATGGTTGATAACACATCAACAAAAAGTCATCAAAATTTCAAAATTTAAAAAAACTTTCCCGCTCATTTTTACAAGGGGTCCGAAGATATTTTACCGTTACGCTCCCCTTAGTCGTTTTAGAAAGGCTTAAGTCATTGGTGTAGGATTCTCTTCACTTGGTGAAGGAGTGGTTTCCTCTATAGGAAAATTTTCACTTTTCTTTTTCCATGTCCAGTTCATATCCTCTCTGGTTTCTTCGATATCAACTTTCTGCTTCCCTTTCTGATCCTTGAAAGAGTTGACCAGTTTACTATTCCTTTATCTGCAAAACTTTGCCAAGTGCCCTGGTTTGTTGCAGTGGTAACAAACCATACCAAATGATCTCCAAGGTCCTGTATTTCCTCTTCCTATTCTTTTTCTACAGTTCATAGCCACATGACCAAAGTTATTACAAAATATGCAAACAACGTTTGTTTCCTTTTCCATTTCGAATGGACTAAATTGGTTGCTATAGGATCTTTGCCAATTCTGGTTTACCCAGTTATCAAAATTCCTTCTTCGATCACTATTTGGTGTAGGATGCATGTGTGGTATAGGATTGTTTAATCTGCATCTGCACTCAATATGTTTATGCCCATACATTCCACATGTGTAGCAATGACCTTCAAACTTTCTAGATACATACCTAGCATTAGTATTGTATCTTGCATTCTTATTAGGTTTGTTCTCACAAACATTTGCAGTATGACCAGGCTTGTGACAAACAAAGTAGACAGGTTTAGAAACCTTCTTACCGGTAGCCTTGTTGAATCTAGGAGCAGTTTTGTTCTTTGTACTTGAGGATTCTTCTTTTTCAGTTGTATGAAAACCAAGTCCAGAAATATCACCCTTCATTCTTTGTGATTGAATCTATTCTTCCATCATGGTAGAGATTTTGACAAACTTCTCCAATTTCTCATTGGCTTCAGTAAGCTTTTTGACAAGATCCTCATTATGTTTATACAGGTTCTCTTGCAGAGATGATGCCAACTCAAGATCTAGCTTTAGGTTTTCCTTTTCTTCTGTTTCAGCAATCAAGTCCTCATGTATAGTATTTTTTTCCCATTTGATCTTTAGGATTTCCTGATCTCTTACCTTGATAAGATCTTCAGCAGCTCTTCTGGCTTCTAGTTCTTGACTCATGCGGATAGTGGGACCTTCTAGTTCTCTTCTTAGATTCAGTTTTTCAACATTCACCTTTTCAACTTCATTAGCTAAACCTTCTGTAGACACCTAAAATTGTCATGTCTAATTAAATAAATATTTTTATTTATTTAATTATCTAAGGCTAATTCTTCTATTAATTAAATAAATCTTTATTTATTTAATTAATTCATTTATCCTCTTCTAGCCTTATTTCTCATTTAAATAAATACCTTTATTTATTTAAATTTTCCTTTTTCTAAATTAAATAAATATCTTATTTATTTAATTGATCTCACTCCTTCTATTAATTAAATAAATCTTTATTTATTTAATTAATTCATTAACCTTTTCTACTCATGACATATGTCATTCATCTCTTAATTCATACACTACCTACCCCTTTCATTATTCTATTATTTCTTTTACCTACCCTCTAATTATAACCGACCTCCTTTTACACCTCTCAATCTTATCCCTCCATTTCATATAGTGTCTTCTATATAAGGAGATACTTCCTTCATTATCAACCCTAATCATTCATTCTAATGAATCATCTTAATGACTTGACTACACTACAATCCTACTTGCAACTACATTCCGTTCTTTGTTGAGCTCTTGTGCACATAAAATCTGAGAGCAAATATATCAAGCAAGATCAATGGAGATAGGAAGAATGGAGATCCAAACCCTATTAGACATGTGATGGTATAATCTTTGTGATTTCATTTGATTTGTATTGTCTTAGGTAATCTTCATATGTTATGGTGGATCTTTGTTGTTGTTAGGCTAGAGTTTTGTGGTTGAATCTATTTAGTCTTTCAACATTGTTGTTATCCATTTTCACCATATACATTTTGGCACACCTCGTGGGACATGGATTTTTGTTAGATCTGTGTTTTTTTTGCATATTTTTCTAACCCTATATTGTTGTTTTGTAAAACAATTTGGAGAATAATCTTGTGCAGCTAGGGTTTTGGACACAAAATCAAGATCTTGGAGAGATTTGATCATATCTCACAAATGGCTGGGAAATGTTGCACCAAATTTGTTTTACAGGTTGAAGAAAGTATCGAGAGCTCTCAATACAAAATTCAGAATTTTTGGAGCAAATTTTCATTTTCTATGAATTTTTTTATGATTTTTCATAAAAAAATAAATTTGAGAGAAAATGAGAGAATTTTTTGGATTTTCTTACATTTTTGGAAATCACTCAGAATTATACACAGGATCTATTCTTTGTGATTTTAATAGTGATGCAAAATATTTCCCTAAAAATTGGATCTTTAAAAATTAGGGTTTTTCCTTATTTTGATAAAATCTCACAAACAGATTCGAATTTTGGCATAAATTTTTTTTTGCAGGTTAGGAAAAGTATCAGAAGGATTCAATAAAAATTTCAAATTTTTTGGTTTGTTTTGTCAATTTATATGAATTTTTTATGAGTTTTCATAAAAAATTAATTTTGAGAGAAAATTAGCGAATTTTTCTGATTTTCTTACATTTTTGGAAATATCTCATAATTATACATAGGATATATTCTTTGTAATTTTAAATTTCATGCAAAATCATTCCTCAAAATTCAGATCTTTGAAAATTAGGGTTTGACATTATTTTACTCATATCTCACAAACTGCTTGGATTTGTTGCAGAAATGTTTTTATGTAGTTTGGAAGACCGTCAGGAATCTCCAGTAAAAAATTTAGATTGTTGAGATCGATTTTACATTTTATATGAATTTTTTATGATTTTTCATAAAAAAATAATTTTTGGAGCAAATTAGCAAATTTTTTGGATTTTCTTACATTTCTGGAAATCCCTTGAAATTTTACAAATGGTCTTTTTAATGATGAATTAGATATTTGAATTGGTCAACAAAATGTATTGTTGAAGGCCCCTATTTCAAAAAGTCTTTTGGGATCTAAAATTTACCTAACTTGTGTGCTTGCAGGAAGGGGTGATCATTTGAAACAATCGAAACTACTAATAAATCTTTGTTGTAGGTCCTTGGCAAGGGTTTTTATATTTTTATTGTGTGCCTTGTTTTCATAGACTAGCAAACACTTCAATTGGTGCACTAAAATTGAATCATTGTCTTTTGTGTCTTGAGCAATAGGCTCTTTTTGTTTAATCTTTAGAGGGCCTGTCTTCTCGTGTGGTCATTAGGACTACTAGTGAGAAGAGAATGACCCAAGTGGTAGCAAAAGAAAAACCATCTTCTTCCAAACCACTATAAATAACTGTATTCATGGTGAAAACTATGAATAACGTGTGCTGATTAGTTCATACCGACACTATGTCTCCCCATAAACCCGTTTGATCAAATTTATTTGATCATTTGTAGGGCGTAACCCTTACCGGCTGGGAGCCTTCTGTATTTACAGAGCTAAAAGTGCCACATGTATGGCCACATGAGTGGATGCCCTTACTAGCACCTTTTTGTTTTAGAAGCCCAAATCCTTCTAGTTGTTGAGGCAGGAGGTCGGACCTTTGGTAGCGGCCCACACACATACGGTTCTTAGTAGAGATACAAAGTTCACCACGAGGAGTTTTCATGGGGACTGATGCTTGGCTGACCCAAGAAGTGAGTGCTGAGGGTGGAGCCAATGAGGTCAAGCATCTAAGTATCCGCTCTGAATAGCATAGCCTCAAGGGTAAAACCTCATGTGGGATCAACAACTATTGTCTTGGCCATCCATAAGAATTGTGCTTGACTTATTTTAAACATTCAAAACATTCAAGACCAAACAATAAAACATTGTGTCTTTTGTTTCTTCAAGTGTATGCAAAACATTTTTACATCAAACAACACACTTTTCTTAGAGTCATTTTGAGTCTAAACACTTGCAAACATTGAGTCCTCATCAACATTGTGTCCTCTTGTCACGAAAATTAGTCAAACATTCAGATTTGGTCACAACTTCACAAATTGGAAAAATTTTATAGTCCAGCAAACAAGAGCAATCAGTTTCGGAATTCTTGAGCTTCCTAGGTTGTTTCTCTATGTTTTCATCTAGCATTCAACTTGTCTTTGGGTCTCACAAAATCCATCATTGCTTTACACCTTACATTACATTCACATTTGTCTAAACTTGAGTCAAAAGGTCACTTGCTTGTCCTCATCATACTTTGTCAACACACTACATACAACAACATTTTGCTAAGTGGTCCCTCATCAAGGTCCATCACCTTTAGGTCTCATTTGGTCTTACTTAGAGTCAAGGTCAACTTATCTCATCAAGAGAAACTATCCTCTCTTTGGAAGTCACACCTACTCTACTACATACATACTTGGTCTTACACTTTGGACATTGCAAGTACACTTCAGATTCATTTACATTCCATCCAACTCTTGGTCTTCCATACTTTTTCCATTTTTCATCTAGTCTCACACATCTCGGTCAATACCTAGTTCATGGTTGAAACCCGTCTTCAAAAATCTAGGAGAGAAACTAAAGAGGCTCAAGAGTCCGCAAACATGAGTTCTTATGAGTATGACAATGCTATCTTTTTCAATTATGATCATACTACATTACCTGACATGGATGCCTATAGAAACAATCCAAATGTTGAGAACATGGACACTACAAACAACAATCATACACACAATGATGATATGGACAACTTTTCAGTACATTCAGCAGATGTGAAAGAATCCATTATGGATCCCCGTTTCAATCGATTGGTTGAGGAAATAATGAGGAGGGATAGACAATACTTCTTGCAAATGATGGCACAAAGTGGAGCCAAGATACCTCATGATTTTGACATGTCTCAAATAATGGAACATATACCTTTGCAACAAACTCACCCCAACATGGATCAAAGGAGGCCTAATAGTGGAGGAAATAGAGGACCACATATGGTACCTGAATCAGCATTATCTTTGTTTCAAAAACTAGAGGTCCCACATACACATGGTCAAGCATATGATACTCACCTTCGCAAACCATTATGGAAGTCTTATGTAGAGAAATATGCTCAATCACATATCAATGCTAAGGATCAACCACCAAAGCAATTGGATATTCAAAGGCATGCTCAAAATTTGGACACAAGGAAACCTCACGTCAAATTTGGGGGCAACACATTAGAACATGACATGCTTGTAGAATATGGTATACATGGACAAAATAGATATTTCATTCCTCAACATGAATCTATACCAAGTGGTCCATATATGCAGTATCACTATAGACCTCCTCCATATGAACATGTGTATGATCAATATCATCCATATATGCAACATGCTCCTCCTCCAATTGGTGCCTCAAGCATAGGGTATGGTCCAAGAAGTCGATCTCCACCTAAGAACAATTTGGAGCAACAAATCAGGGACTTACAAAAGAAAATGGAGGACATAAATACACCGAAGCCAACATACACAATGAGAGACATATGTCCTTATCCATTTGACAAGAGCATTCCAATGCCTCCTTTTCCTACATACTTTATGACACCTAAGTTTGATAAGTATAGAGGAAAAGGGGATCCTAAGGCACACATAAGATAGTTTTTCACAACTTGCATTGAGGTAGCAGCAAAAGAGACATATTTGATGAGATTATTCCCATAGAGCTTAGGCGATCAAGCTATGGAATGGTTCTCCCAACTTCCACCTGGAATTAAGTCATGGGGTGACTTAGCAGAGGCATTCATTCAACATTTCTCCTACAACATAGAGACGAACATATCAGTCACTACTTTATGCAACACCAAGCAAAGGGATGGAGAATCTTTTTCATCATTTTTACAAAGATGGAGGAATCTAGCTAGCAGATGCTCTTGTGAAATTCCATAAAAACAAATGGTAGAAATGTTCACCCAGAATGTTAACAAAGACATTGGCTATGATTTAAGAAAAGCTTGTTTGTCCACCTTCAAGGACGTTATTGAAAAAGGCTTAGCGACAGAAAAGGTCCTAATTGAACAAGGAGTCATCAAGATATTCAAGGAAAACAAAGATGACTTTAAAGGAAAAGACAAGCCAAGATTTTGGAATAAAAACAAGAACATAGTCAATGATGGTGTTGTTGACACCAACACAGTGCAACCCAAATTCATTTTTTTTGGATCAAGTTCTACAAACAATCAAGTGAATACTCAAACAACTTCCAGATCATGAAGGAAGTACACTCCATTGGGAGAACCACTTGAGTCAGTTTTCAAAAAGCTAGTGGCAAACAAGGTAATCACAGTTCTAGATTTTCCTCCATATGAACCAAAGGTTAAACCAAATTGGTGGAATGATGATGAGTATTGTGAATTTCATAAGAGTAAGGGTCATAAGACAGGAAATTGTCATCGACTAAAGAACATCATACAAGATCTCATTGATAGAGGTGACATTGAGATTGAAGGACACTCATCCAATCAAGAACATGAGATGTTTAAGGAACCATTCCCAAAACATGACAAAGGAAAAGCTAAAGTCACAGATGACCAAACCAACTATACCAGAGCATCTTATAACTATGATTCAACTATCAATCACATTTTGATGGACAATTATGTCTTTACCATTATCATCAAGGACAAAAATCTTAAGAATTCTACCCAGAGACCCAAGATTGTCTTAAAAGGTGTTGGATCTTCTTCCGAACCTACCTCTGAATGTCATGTTACAACCTGTCGAGGTAAAATCACTTTGCAAGGTGCTCGAGCCAAGAACACCGCTTCCTCATCAACCAAACCTGAGTATGACCTTGTAGAACAATTAGGGAAGACACCTGGGCTCATCTCCATTCTTGAGCTCCTACGCATATCCCCCGCATATAAATCCATTCTTGACAAAATCTTGAGAGAAACTATCGTTCCTACTGATCTGAATGTGGACCAATTTCAAGCCATGGTGGGATACCTTTCCATTCCACACTCCCTTACATTCACAAAAGCTGATGATGCCTCCGTAAGTTAGCCACATAATGCACCATTACACATTGAAGCCTTCATACACAAACATAGAATCAAATGAGTCCTGATAGATGGAGGAGCGGGTCTAAACATTTGTACATTGAGCACAATTAAACAATTGGGATATTCTGATAAAACTGTGAATTATACAAACAAAATCACCATCAAGGCATATGACAGTGAAGAGCGTTCATCCAAGGGCACAGTCATCTTACCTCTCAGAGTTGGGCCAGTTACAAAGGATGTGGTTTGTCAAGTACTTGATCTGGATCTCACATACAACATATTGCTACGACATCCTTGGATTCATGAAATGAGGGCAGTCCCGTCTACATATCACTAATGCATTAAGTTTCCTCACAATGAAGTTGAAATAATAGTTAATGCTAACCCAAATCCATTCATATATTGCAACAATCTACGACCTAGATCAGAAATAACAATTCTAGCTAATCAAGAAGCTATTCCATCTTCAGCATATGTGGATCCAGAATCATTGAAAGCTTCTACATCAAAACAAACAGAGCTCAAAGAAAAATTCAAGGTTAAAGACCTAGGATGTGGTGAGTATATATTTCATGTTGACCAACTCCCACTATCTCCTAAGACATTCAATCGACAAGAACAATCTATAAACAATTTACAAGGAATTGGGTGTGAACCACCTAGTGTTGTGGCTACTGAGTCTGAATGCAAATCTCCTCCAGTGGTGCAAGCAACTCTTGATGTCAATAGTCCTAAGAGTGGTTCCAGTGAAGAATCTATTGAGCATATTGCTAGCCCTCTTGATAACTCACATAGACTTACCATATCATCCACTCATTCCATTTCCACTCCACTTCCAAACTTGGATCAACAAGAATTACAAAAACCCTTACTCATTGGGGATCAAAAATCAAGCTTTGAAAAGAAAAATCTAGAAGTCAATAATAAAGAAAAGTCCTTTAGTCCAAATCAAAATCAAAAGCTATTGGACTCTGCAAAAATCAAGGTCAAGGATAAAAATCCAATGAAAGAAAAAGAGCAAGAGTTGATCTCCCCTAATATCAAAATAACTGGGGGCAAAAATTCTACAATTGCAAGTCAAAAAGATTACTTGTTGATCCTAAGTCTCCATCATGCTATCCTACTTTCACTTCTTTTCGCAATCATAAGCCTTCATCACTCATCTACTTGTTCCACACATCCTTTCCCTTCTGGTGATACATCATGGACCTTTAATGGAGCTTCCTTGAAGGACTTTGTTATCAGGGATGCCCAAACTTCTTCAGGTGACATGCATACAGGCCTGTGTAGTCCACACACAAGTAATTCTATCTAAGTTCCTTCATCGAGGAAGACATTCAATCAAGCTACACATCATTCAGTCAAGGAACAATGCAACTACAATCACAAGGTAAATCCTCACACATTTGAGGTAGGTGACTTGGTTCTCAGAGAAAATCCCAAAAATCAGCAAGACAGAGAGAAGAAGGGCAAGTTCGAACCAAATTGGCTTGGTCCGGGGCATATCAGCTCTCAACTACAGAAGGTGAACCTTTGGAGGATCCTATCAACAACATGCACCTTCGCAGGTTCTACACATAGCTCTTTGGAGTATCCTAAATTCAAAAATACAAAAAAAAAATCAAAAAATTCAAAAATACAACAAAAAAATCAAAAAATTCAAAAATACAAAAAAAATTATAAAACAAAAAAAATCGTTACTTGGTGAAAACCTGGCAAATAGGCACCTTGTGACACAAAAAACATTGAAAAATAAAAAAAGTAAAGAGAAATAATTTTGTCCAACGGTGAAAACCACTTCGGTGGCACCCTGGGCAAGTACCATGGTGAAAATTGGGTCACCAGCGCCATGCGTAGAGACATTGTTGCTCCCTCCTTCAGGATTCTCTTTCATCACTTCACTTTGCACACACTCACAACCAATTAATCCATAATAAAATTACCCATTCCCATCATGGCTTGTTATTGATCTCCCTAAGATTGGTTAGTCATTCATAATAAACCCCCCTTTTCACTTCCCTTTCCATCCATAATAAATCAGATCCTATTTGTGGCTAAGGCAAATCCTACGTCTAGTGATGGGTGTGGAACTGAGAACATCGCATGTTTCGAGGAGTACAGTTTCTTTCAGCTTTCTTCAATCTATCCGTGCACAATCCACAATAAAGCAACATTTACATCACAGATCCGCAATAAAGTTTCATCTTCTTCGCAATAAAGTATTAGTTTCATGGATTCAGTCAGTTTTAGATGAGACACAACAGCAAAAATGGGCTTCAACAAAATCAAATCTTTCAACAAACTTAGACAACATATGGTTCTGTGCTATCTATCCTTTTTGTGAAAGTAGACATTGTGACCACAATCAAATAACACTTATACAAGTGACAAGAGACACTAAACTTGAGGACTACAGTGCATGTTGGTATTGAGTCTTGGTTTTCTTTTGATTTTATCTTTTGGTGACATGTCTTTTAGCTTTTTTAGGATGTCTCTGACTAGAGATTCTATCTCCAGGATGTCTTTGACTAGAAAGGAGAGGATGGGGTATCGTCACCTATTTGTATTTGCTGTCTATGGATTGTCTCTTAGTAATGCTATGACTTGTCCAAGGATAAGAGGACACTATGAGTCTAGTATGAACTGGGGCATTCTTTGTTTGTGACTGCCTTATCTCCATGCAAACAGGTACAATGACTTTCTGGGTCGAACATATACCTCGATTGTCATAACCTACTTGCCATAATAAAGCTCAATGATGATAATGCACAAGAAGCTCTTTCACTTTCATATCTTCTATCTTCCATCCCCCTTTCTTGATTTACTTCCATCATCCTTCTTGAGTCTACGTAGCCTACTATCACATGACTGAGTATAATGACACGCCAAAAACATTTGCATTTCATGTAGTTGCACCTGGATTACCACATATAAGCATTTCATACATACATATAGATATCACAACTACATCACATCCTACACACAACACCTGTTAGCACAATTTACATTTGCATTATCATATTCATCTGCATTACATAAATTCACATTTGCATCATGCATACACATATAAAACATAAAAGAAAAAAAAAATATTGCATTGCATCATATACATATTTGCATCCATATCATAAGCATCACATAAGAGCATCTCATCACATAGGTACACATGCATATAGCTGCCGCAAAAATGAATCATCTCATATATATATATATATATATATATATATAAATTGTCATGATACAATGATGTCAAAATCATATGGCTACAATCACCCACAAGTGTCTACATCATCATACAAAATGGTACAAAACTGATACAAAGGAACCCACTGATAACTCCTGCCAACACTGTTGGTAGTGCTAATCCTGTCCATGTCATGGTATCCCATGCCACATGTCCCACCCTCATCTCCCATCCTGGATCCTACAACACTTGTCTAAGGGCATCCCTATCTCCGTCTTGATTGTACGAAATCAGCTCCCCATCAATTGGTATCCGTAGAATCCTGTATATATCCTCTAGGGTGACTGTCATCTCCCCCATCGGCAAATGAAAAGTGCAAGTCTCAGAGTGCCACCTCTCCGCCAGTGCAGTCAGCAATCCCATGTTCCCCTGAAACTCAGGCACATACAGAATATGTCTCAATCCCATAGCCTCAATCATAGCTCGGTCCTCGGCTGTCAACTCAGGTCGCAACCTCTGAGTCGATGGGAATCTCTCCCATGACTCCAGCATAGGCAAATACTCCTGTAGTCACACAAATCAATCATCTCAGTCCTAGTGACACTCACTGTTCATCACAAAGTGTTGCTTCTATCCTAGTGCTACTCCTTGTTCATCACAAAGTACTACGTGTTTGGCACTCCCTGTTCATCACAAAGTGCTGCTCATATTTTAGTACTCCCTGTTCATCACAAAGTACTATATCTTGGTACTCACTGTTCATCACAAAGTGCCTTGATCTATCTTATCCTAGGGCCTATGCTTGAGTGAATCCTCTTGAGTAGTTTCCTAATTGGCAACATATGTTCTATCATAGAATTGTCAATCCTAGCCCTATTTGTTATCCTAGTCTTCCCTAGAGGACCTGCTTGAGTGTATCCTCTCAGCAGCTTATCCAATCGACAACGTATGTTCATCACAAAACTACCGATTTGACCTAGAAGACACAAATTCACATTTTTGGACACAATCGCGTTTTCTTGACATAAATGTGCATTTATTACATTACCTAGTATGCATTAATGACAACAATAAATGCATCAAAGTACAAGGAGGTTTTGTGGTACTTACTAGCTCTCCTACCTCTGCTGGCCTCTAAAATCTATGAACGCGATCGAATCTGTGAACCAATGCCATCACTACTAACTATGCTGCTCTATCTCGCTCTGCATTGTGATCTCTTGGATGTGTGGATGACAAAGGAGGATGTTTTGCCCTTGTGGTCTATTTTATAGACTGCCCTAGCCCTCGTGTCCCAAGTCAGTCTTCATTATCTCGTGACTCTGTCACTTTATCCGGTCAGTCCATTCTAGCCTCTCTTTCTTATTGAGAGATTGTCTGAAATCTTTTCAGACATTTTCATCCAATCTCTTGAGGGGGCATATCATTCCCATCTTGGGGCAACTTTATATCAGTTCATATTATCTTCTTTGAAACAACACGACAAGTCGCATTGTCTCAAAGAGGGGAAAAATGTAGACACCTAAAATTGTCATGTCTAATTAAATAAATATTTTTATTTATTTAATTATCTAAGCCTAATTCTTCTATTAATTAAATAAATCTTTATTTATTTAATTAATTCATTTATCCTCTTCTAGCCTTATTTCTCATTTAAATAAATACATTTATTTATTTAAATTTTCTTTTTTCTAAATTAAATAAATATCTTATTTATTTAATTGATCTCACTCCTTCTATTAATTAAATAAATCTTTATTTATTTAATTAATTCATTAACCTTTTCTACCCATGACACATGTCATTCATCTCTTAATTCATACACTACCTACCCCTTTCATTATTTTATTATTTCTTTTACCTACCCTCTAATCATAGCCAACCTCCTTTTACACCTCTCAATCTTATCCCTCCATTTCATATAGTGTCTTCTATATAAGGAGATACTTCCTTCATTATCAACCCTAATCAATCATCCTAATGACCTAACTACTTGATCAATTGACTACTTGGCATATGCGATCCTACTTGCAACCACATTCCATTCTTTGTTGAGCTCTTGTGCACATAAAATCCAAGAGAAAATATATCAAGCAAGATCAATGGAGATCCAAACCCTATTGGACATGTGATGGTATAATCTTTGTTATTTCGTTTGATTTGCATTGTCTTAAGTAATCTTCATATGTTATGGTGGATCTTTGTTGTTGTTAGGCTAGGGTTTTGTGGTTGAATTCATTTAGCCTTTCAATATCCTTATTATTGTTATCCATTTTCACCATATAAACCTTCAATATTGGCTTCATCTAAAGAATTGTTATCAGATATTTCTAGTAGCTTTTTAGATAACTCTCTCTTTTTGACTTGAGAGACTTTTAGTTTGCCCTAAGGGATTCAATCTCATTTCTGCTAGCTTCTATCTCTCTAACCATCTCGAAGCATCTTCTATCTCCCATGGTAGCTTCAAGATTTCCTTCTAAGCGGTTAGGCTTCAAAGAAGTTAGGCTCTGATACCAATTGATGGTCTGGAAAAGCACTTAGAGGGGGGGGGGTGAATCAGTGACACCAAAAAATGCACAACTTTAAACATGAACTGGTAGATGAACTTAACTAAGAATTTGAACAAATTACATGCTATCCAAAATGAAATAACAACATCCACCATAACACAAGTGTTTATACGTGGAAAACCCAAATAGGTAAAAACCACGGTGAGATGGAACTCAAAAATTAACTATCTATAGTAATAGAAAACTGACCGGTTAAGGTCTTACAAAGTGCTTTGCTAGGAGAAAATCTTGTTAGAGATCCCAAGCTTGATTAGAAGCTTATATCCTGTTAAGAGTAACCTCGCTGGAGGGTTTAATAATCAAAACTAATGGATCACCTTGTTAGAGGATTTGTATAAAGAAGCTTGTTAGAGCTTACCCGTTTAGGGGATTTGATTCTGTTGTAGTGATTAGAAAATAACAAGAAAGATTTGTTCTATTCTGAATAGCACAATACTTTCTTGATCAGATCATTCTAAGTACATTCAACACTTCTCTCCATCTTAACACTTATCACTCTTTAACAAAAGCTTTCACTCTAGATGCTTATCGGTATTTGCATACTATCATTCTCTGTCTCTCCCAAATGATTCATGAAGATGTCTTTAAATAGACATACAGATCTTATGTTGGCCATAGGAACACAATTTCCTAGGTGGAGTGTATCTAGACAGATAAACATAACTCATCACAAAAATGACCACCAAGAAAACGGTGCTAGTAACGCATCACAAAATCAGATACCGGTTAGAGCAATCAAAAACCGGTTGGAACACAACATGTGAAATGATGTCCTAGAATCTTCTTCTTGATCCCCATCTACATTTTGATGTCGACTAAGTGTAACCACAAGTTATCTCTTAGGCACATATTGGTTGACACAGAGTACTGGTTAGAGATAGACCTTAAACATACTGATTAACAATGTAAATCAATGAAGTTACACCGGTAGTCAATGTAATCATATGCGTGTGTGAGAGTGTTTCATCAAATGACAACAAGTGATGAATACATGCTAATCATCATCAAGCCAACACCATATAGGTATGCAATTATTAATAAATTATTCATCTTGTGCATATTGGCCCAATTAAATTCTACTACTTTATCAAGTAGGCATAATGACCAAATTTTCGTACTGGTTAACTCTATCATATAATGAATATAAAAGGTTCAAGAGTTCAAATTTAAAATAGTCTATATACAAAATTTCAAAACAACTAAGTTTGATAGGGTAACTCAACACAATCATTAAAACTTAATCATCATATATAACAATCAAGAGTAATAATCATAAGTGGATACTGGGGAATACAACATAGTCAATTTGCAAAAGAATGAACATTCATGAGGTGAAAAGCCATTCAAATCATATGTATATAAGACTAGAAATTGCACTTTTTGTGTGCAATAGGTACACCAAAAAGGTTTCGAAGGTTAATTAGGAAATTTTTTGATGTATTGTTTTGCATACATGTGTGTAGTACACGAGGTTAATTAGTGGGCCCTTCAACAAATGATGTTGTTTGTGCAACTAAGGTTTCAATGGAGAAGTGATTATTTTAAATCAACTATGGATCCACTTGTAAGGATCCAAAGATGATTGAAAATGATAATCAGGCTCATGTTATGTTTGCAATAGAGATAGAGAGGGAGAAATAGAGTTCGGAAGAGTGAGAGAGAGATGGGGTGAGAAGATAAAGGTTGAGATGGAGGAGAGAGGGATATATCAATATATAGAGAGGGGGAGAGAAGGGGAGATAGATCAATATATAGAGAGGAAGATGGATAGGGAGAGAGGGAGAAATATAGAGAGATAGGAAGAGATAGAGAGATAAAGATAGAGAAAGATATGGAGAGAAAGAGATAGAGAGGAGTGAGAGGGAGATAGAGTGAGAAATAGAGACACAGGAGTGATAAAGATACAAAGTATGAGAGATGGAAGAAAAAATAGAGTGAATGAGAGAGATAGAGGAAGGGATATAGATAGAGTGAGATAAGGAGAGATAAAGAGGAATGGGGAGAGAGAGAGAGAGAGAGAGAGAAATAGATATAGAGCACGATAGGGGAGAGAGATAAATAGAGATGAAGATATAGAGTAGGAGAGATGAAGTTAATTCTATAGAGAGAGGGAGTGATATAAATGAAGATATAGATAGATAGATAGAGGTAGACAAAGCCAAAGATATATGGATACAAAGATATATGGATACAAAGAGATAGAAAAGAGAGAATGAGACAATAGAGAGAGAGAAATATAGAGAAAGATTCCTCGAGGTAATAAGAAAGAGATGTAGAGATGTAGAGATATCGATAGAGAGGAGGAGGTGGAGATAGCGAGTTAGAGATAGAGTGGGCATGAGTGAGAGAACAAGGTGATGTAGAAATGGGAAATAACCCTTCTAAGAACAACGGTCATATGAAATATTCTATGAAAGGTTCTCTTCCCAGGTAAAGTGTAGGATTAAGAGGTGGTTGGTAAGTGGCATATCAATTACAATAGTCCAATTCAAATGAGAGCGCAAGTTTAAAGAGAGCTCTTTTTTTGATAGATTTATTTCTCACATCTCTTTTGTTGTGGATTATATTAGATCATAGAATACACACATTGATTAAATACATTAAAAAATAATTCAGTAAGGAAATTTGCAATTTTTGTCTTTCAATTTTTTTATTATTAAATATCCAAAATGAATTGAATAAATAGTACAAATAAAGGTTTTGTTGGTTCCCAAAACCACGGATTGGAAACCAAAGAGTTTTTACACTTTTTTTAGCGGTTTCAAATCAATTCCGACCAACAAATGGGAACAATCACTTTGATCAAGTTCCCCTGCACTTCAGGCTTTGCTAGACCTAGGCGGGTGAACCTATACCTTGAACCTAAGGATTTTCTATAGAGAATTTAAAACTTCATGATCTTCTCCAGATGAAAATAAATCCAAAGATTTATCAAATTACAATTACAATAATCAAGCAAGTGCTGGAAATTATGAATTATTTACTTCAATAAAACTGTCTCAAAACATAAATTGCTTTATTGATAAATTATAAATATAAATCTTACTTTTGGAAATACTTGATTAACCACTTCAAAATCATAATTAGACCAGTGCCTTCACCCCTTATCAACTTCTTATTGATTCAATTAATTGATTCTATGTAGAACCCGAGAGACACTTTTAACTTGCTCTTGAACAAGACTATCACTTCAAGGGCATCTATATAAATTATAACCAAAGTAAAAGGTTATAGTTAGTCTTGTTGTTTTTAACTTTTCTTGGAAAGACCAACAAGACATAATGGAACTTGACAACCAATCTTCCACAGTGATACTCGAACTATAATTTACTTCAAATCATAAAAACATAAGAAAGCACCTTGAAGCAATCTAAAGAAAATAGATTGATCTCAAGGAACTAATCAAATGATTGAACAAATAGATGTCATCAAAGATAAATAAACATTTGATCTTCATATAAAAAAGAGAACATGAGAGAATAAACTGATATTATACTTCATCAGTGTAGCATTTTCAAAAAATAAAACTCAAAGTATTGCATTAAAAATGCCTTCAAAGATGATAATAAATTTTATTTTGTCCCTTCTCTAAAGAAATTCTCCATATATATAAATGAGAATTCTGTTTGAAAGTGAAAGGGAAAGGGCATACCCTTTCATTAAGACTCAAACTAACTAAAACCTAATTACAAACTAACTAACTAACCTAACTGACAACTGATACATAAAACATATTACATAAAGCTCTTAAAGAGCCACAGTTTGAATCATTAAACAAAAGGGCTAACTACCCAGAACTTGACCACACTTCTGAATATGCTCCAAATATTTCTCTGATTTGATAGTATCTGCATCAAAGATGACATCTTGAACAATGATTTCCAAAGTGATAAGCCACTCCATTTGTGTTGTGGTATTCTTTAAATCAATCCCATCCATCCGGGAAGCATTAAGGGAAACATTAAGAAGACTTTGAAATTCAAAAATCAATTTATCTTTATCCTTAATTTCCCCTCTCTGATCAACTAATGTAGGAATTCCATGTTTAACCGTGTCCTTGCATTCATCAAATTCTGATTACAATTGGGCGTCAAATTTGTCATGTTTTGCTAGGAGCCTATTGATTTTATCAATCTCTTTTGCATCCGTTCCTTGCAAAGTTTTCTCATGTAACTTCACACCCAACTTGTTCTTGATCCTATTGTGAGACACAATATTGTCCATGTTCTTTTGGAAAATAGTCCAGAACTCCTCTAGATAACCCTTTAATTTTTCAAATCTTTTATTTAATAAAAAGGAAGCAATATCATATCTAACATTTTGCATTTGTTTGAGAATCCTTTGATTCTCCTGCTGTAATTCTTCACATTTCTTCTTCCATCTTGAGATATCTAGGGAAGGGAATAGGGGAATAGTCTAACCACCTCTTCTGAGGACTTCTTCGTACATAGCTTTGTATTGATCTCTCTCTTGGACTACTCTTGCCATCTGTGCTCTATTAAACTTTGAAATATCCACTCCAATGTCTGTCAGGACAATAGGATCAATCTCACCAACTTTTAACTTCATCATGTGACCAAATGCCTTGTTAACGTCAATTATTTTTGGCCTTTTGTTTTGTGGGTACAAAGCCCACAACAATAAATCTTCTTCATCTTGGTCAAATCTAGAACCAATGAAAACATCATTCACTCCCTAAATATCCAATTTGAAATCTTTATTTTCAGAATGAAGTAAACTATCAAAGATAAATGCGGCACTCATATCCCATCCTGGAAAAATTATTATTCTAGCATCTTCTAATAATTGTTCTCCCTTTTGAGGAGTCATTGTTGACAATTCTGGATCAATGTTTTCTCTTAACCTCCTTTTCAATTCAGCCTCATTTTCAGGGGTCACACTAGGGATTGACTCTCTCAGCCTTTTACCTTTAAAATTATAAAGAAATGTTTTAAATTATTTTGATTTAATAAATACATCATCAGACACAAAAGCAGTATGCTTCTCCAACCTGACATCTTGGTTAATTTGCAATGTGGCCACAATTTGATCATCATTATTTTGTGTATGTTCTACTTCCTTTTCTTGTGACCTAGAAACAAACTCAACATCCTCAGTCTGATTTTTTGCAGTTTCTTCTTCTTCCTCAGAGTCCATCTCCCTTATCTTTTTCCTTCTTTCTTCCAATTGCCTATTTAAATAACCGATGATAGCAAAAGCTTCCACTTCCTCCATGTTTCGAAATACATCCTTTGCCTCTAAACCAATATGAGGATAATCACCCAAATTTTGCTTCTTTTTGTATGAACAAATATACCCCTCCAGGTCATAGTTTTTTCTTGAATAGTGCTCAAATAAATTATATTCTTCTATCAACTTTCTATCAATAATTTCATAGGATTTTGTAGAAATAGTTATAAAATCCCCAAAACTAAGAGTACCAGGTAGAAAAGATTGCTTAAGTAGCTTTGCAAAGTGTTTCGCATTGGAAATGCTCAACTGCCTCACGATTTCCAAATAGGCAATTTTGTAAGGAACACACTTTGGCAGCATATATGGGGTTCCTTCAAACCCATAAATTCAAAAGCATGTGAAGTCTTTTTTTACAAATCAATCACCCCAAATATGGTCTACTATCTTTCTGCATCTGAAATAGAATAATCACACAGGACACACTATATTCTTCAAATAGGCTTAACTATCCATTCCTTAAATTTAATATAACTGGACCTCATGAAACAAGATTCACAAATGGAAGTCCATAAATAGATTGGTTTCTCTTCACCTTCTTTGTTTCTAGTATGCGAAATTAGTTGTTTGGGCCACATTCCTCGAAAACGTCCGTAAACAACACAATGTGCATAAAAAATGAATATAATTTGAAATGAGGGCTTGGATTTGCTTGGAGATCGAGAAACCCCTCATGTAGTTTATTTACCAAGTAGGAAGCATAATCAAAAGGCCTGGGTTCATACATCTAAATATTAGAGGCCAAGACCATAGGTCCAATGTTTGTTAAATCAGGAACCTCCACACCTCCCAATCGCCCGCAAGACATGTAAGTATATTGCAAATAGTGTCTAAAAAGGTCAATGTTGAAAGGCGGCCCATCATATTCTGTAAGCATCCATGACTCTTTCCTATGAATGGCCAACTTCCCTCCCAAATATGCAATATCCATTCGCCTATATTCTTCTTCCAATTCTCCAAAAGACAGTAGCATGTCAAAACTAGTCTCCACATTGAACACTTCATTAATAGTACCTTCATAAAACCTTATGAATGCATCCCCACCTAGGACCCGAATACATCTTCCCACTGGGTCATAATTTCTAACCAAGATCTCCAAAAAATTGAAATTTATTAAAACATTAGGAACAATTAGATTTCTTAAGTTAGTTGACCATGGGTTGCAGAGGGGTATTTCCTTATTCCTTCTTAAATAATGAAATAGGAACAACTCATAGCCCCTCACCTTTGTCTAGATGTCCCCAACATTCTTGTACTTATCCTCCAATTGGTCCCTTCCTAACAAATGCTGCTTTGACCTCCTGGATTTTGGCTCGGGTGCTTGCATTTGGTCTATCATGTCTTGATTCAATTTCCTAGTAGGGACATCCTCCCCCATCTTGGGAATTTTAGCCTTTGATTTTGTACTCTTCGTCGACCTCTTTCTTCTTGTTGAGCTAGATAATTCCATCTCTGCAACTGAAAACCCTTATCTTTGACCTATTCTGAAAGCTCCAATCTCCGTTGATTAACTCTGCCTACTGAAAGGAATTAGAGCTAAGCAACTTCAATCAATTGCATTCAATGTTCAATTTAGAATGATTAGAATTCTATTTATTTTCTACGTGCAAGCCTATTGTGAGCATTAAATAGGAACACTTTGCTCGCTTTTAAAATCTGATATAATAACAGCTCATTGGCTTAGGTCTCCCCGATGTAATTTCTCTCTTCGATGCCATCAGTATAGTGTTTTTTGGGGTATGTCTCTCCAATAATTTCATCGGGTATCGAGATAACTAGAAAGATGTTTCGACAATGTGAATGACCTTCCCTAATGAATTTCTCATCACTATAACTCCCTTCGATACATCAGGTCTGCATCGGTGTATGTCTTATCGATAGCCTCATCGACTATCGACAAGACCAAATGTTCCCTTCACCGCTAGTGTAATTCCTACCGATGGATTTCATCAGTATGTTCTACCCCGATCATGGGCTTCTATGCATACAAATAGCTTCAAAAGGTTCTGATGAAGGTTTCTAATAGACAAGGCCTATTGTTGATCAAATTTGATTTTTTTTATGAAATGTTCATCAAAATTTGGGTAATTTTGTAAATAAAATCAAATTTGATCACAATATGCCTTGTCCGTCAAAAACCTTCATTGGAATTTGAGGCCAAATGTATTAGTGACTTATTTATCCTTCTGCCTGAGGTTCTGGGGAGATTGATTAAGTATAATGTGAACATGGGTATTATTCATGGCTGGAGTTAGGGTAATGATATTACTCCTCAGTCTCACTTGCAGTTTGTGGATGATACGACACTGATGGGAGTGGCTAGGATTCGTGAAGCCATAAATTTGTGTAAAGTCTTGGATGTCTATCTTACTACTTCTAACCATATGATCAATGAAGATAAATCTTCCATCTTCTTCTTCAACACACTGGAGCCTATTTAGTTGGGGAATGCTCAAATCTTGAGATTTCAGGTTGGCTCTCTTCCTTTGACTTACTTGAGTATTCCTATCTCTACTGGAAATCCTCTTAGGAAATCTTGGCAGTGTATCCTGGAAAGACTTTGCATGAAGGTTTAACATTGGATGCACAAATGGTTATCCTTTGTTGGATGGGTTCAATTGATCAAGTCGGTGGTTCAAGTTCTCCCGATTTATAGGGGTATGCTTCAAGTGGCACCAATATGGTTTGTGAAGGAATTGGATTCCTTGGCAAGGCAATATTTATGGAAGGCAAATTGTCCTCCTCTAAATGGTGTCTTATCAAGTGGGACTTGGTGTGTAGCCCGAAATAGTTGGGTGGCTTGGCTTAAGGCAAACTTCATTATTTGGGGCAGCTTTGGCGGCCAAATAGTAGTGGAGGTGGTGTGTGGAACAGGATCGATGTTGGGATAGAATTTTATCTTACAAGCATATCTAGAGGATTTCGAAGGAGGAAATACCAAGATATCCGCTTCTGGGAAAAGTTTCCACAATTTGGAACACTCTTAAGAAAGGGGCTGCACTGATAAAAGGAAGGTTTATTTTGGATCTATAAGAGGGGGGAAGAGGCACTTTTTTGATCGGATTCTTGGGATGGCTACCCTTCCATTATTAATCAGTTTCCTAATTTAATGAATCTTTTCCAGAGGTTCCTTGAGGTAGGGTGGTCTAGAGTGAGCGACTTTAAATTGAGTTATAGGTGTGGGCAATTGGAGATGGTGCAGTGGAAGGTGTCTGATGAATGGCCGACTATTGGTTTGGAGGAAGACTGTACTAAGCTTCATGGAATTTTGGCTAGTAGACACTGTAGCTCTCTCAAGGATAGGGATAGAATTGCATGGTCCCTGAATCCTAAGGGTGTTTTTACTATTGCCAGTGGATACCAGGAGCTGTTGACCTGTAGAATGGAGGGGAGAGAAGGACACTAGTGGAGATATGTCTAGAATAAATTCTCTTTGCCAAAGTGCAATTGTTTTTCTTGGACTTTGGCTTTGAATAGATGTCTGGCCTATGACAATATTCATAAGCGGGGGTTTCATGGTCCCTCCATCTGTGTTTTGTGTGGTAATGGGGAGGAGGTTTTTTCACATTTGTTCTTCAGATGCCCCTTTTCGATGTAGATCTGCCAATACTGGTGAGGTGTGTGGAAACACCCTTGTATTCATGCAGATTCTTTGGTGGACTTTTGGAGTAGTATGGGTAAGCCTCCTACTTTGTCCTCTTTTCACTAGATTGTATGGCACATAGGTCCCATTTTCATACTTTGGTAGATCTGGTTAGAGAGGAACCATAGGATTTTGTGGGAATTCTGGCTGATAGTTCAACAAGTGTGGTATAGAATAATAGGAATGATCTAGGAGATAGTGGAGGCTAAATGTGAGGTGAATTTTCCTCTAGAAAGAGGAGAGGCTAAAATTGTTAGTAGGGTGGGTTTGCAAAAGTTGTCTCTTGTTTCTGCTTGTGTCAGGAGAGGTAGCAACGCTATGAAGAAGATTCAAAGGGTGGGAAGATGGTTGCCACCCCAGGATGATTTCTTAAAGATCAACACTGATGGATCCTCTTGGGGTAATCTAGGTCCTGCTGGGATTGGAGGTGTTGGTAGGGACCGTTTGGGGGAGGTGGTTTTCTTCTTTTCAATGCACAAAGGATACCAGGCTAATAATTTTATGGAGGGATTAGCAATTCTCTATGCTCTAGAGAGAGTTTATGCATTGGGTTGTCGTAAGGATATATGCAAATCAGACTCATTGATTATTGTTAATTTTCTAATTGAGTAGAAGGTGGTTGGGATTAATTGGCAGCAGGAAGGGATTATTCACTAGATTTTGCAAGTTACTGCCATGATGGATAAGGTGTCTTTCATTAGCATTTTCGTGAATGGAATAGAGTGGATGATTGTTTGGCTAAGTGGGCTTCAGAACATGGTGATGAATGGAAAGTTGAGGGTTGGGGGCTTCTTTACCAAGATTACTGTTAGGATTTGCATAGGATCCTTGTTAAGGATATGGTTAGTTATGAAGTTGGATGATGACTTTATTTGCTTGTAGTTCTTCCCTAGATCATGGGGACTCTGGGCTTCTTTTTTAATTCTTGCTTCTAATAATTAATAAAGAAATTACCCCTTTATTGAAAAAAAAAGAAAAAGAGAAATGTAATTCTTTTTAAGCACTAAAATGACTACAAAGTTCATTTTACCTTTGCAAAAAAAAAGAGGTGAATTCTTTTTATCCTTTTGCAAAATTGAATGTTTGGATTGTGGTTCTTTTTACCTCTTTTGCAAGAAACAAAGTGTAATTATTTCTAAGCACTAAAGAACAAATTAGATTCCTTTTAAGAACCAATTGACAAGTAGGGTTCTTTTTTAAGCCTTTTAAATAAAAAAAAAGATGAATTCTTTTTAAGCCCCTTTGTAAAAGAAAACTCAAAAGAAATAAATCTACTTGATTTTAGACTACCTCCTTTGACCCTGCAACAAATGTTAATACTTGCAAAATCATTTCAAAAAGTTAGTGCATATGGTGGGCTCACAAGCCTAGAATTTCCTTTCTATTACAAAAATTAGCTCTCTTCCTATTACAAAAGTGCTACTTTGGAGCAGGTATGCGCTACTTTGATGATTCCATGCACTAAGAGAAAGTAAGACATATTAGATTAGAAAGGTCCACATATGCATTGGAATATCTGGGCATGAACCTGTGGAAAATTTGTTAGAAATTTGTGGGTAGTCCCATGGTGGGCGTCAAAGATGTGTGCTGGCAATGTGGGATCAACCTGTATTGCAAGGAAAACAACTCAAAAACACACATGGAACATAGCATTAGAGGTTAGAAATAAATCAAACAAGTTAGTGAACTTAAACTTTTTAAAATCGTTCCATGCTCCTCTATCTCTAAAGATCATCAAGATTCAAGGTGGCTCTCAGCTTGGAATAGCACTTGATATCTTGGTTGACAACCTAGAGAATGCGATTTAAATGATTTTAGGATCAAAATGGATGCAATTAAGATCCTGATGAATGATTTTGATATGAAACTAGATAATGATATGGTGCAAGATATTGATATGAAGCTAAACTCACATGAAAATGATATTAAGATGATATTAAGCTAGCATGGAAATGAAGCTAACATGATAAATATAAGCTATGATGCTACTAAATGATCTAATTACTATTATCAAAGAGAGGCTAAAATTATTGATGAAATGAGAGTATAGATTAGATACATGAAGACTTGGATGATGTTGAAGAAGGAATGGGCTCTATTTATAGGGAAAATAGAGAAATGGATGGTTGAGATTGAGCAATCTCAACAAGGGCTAGGATTGAAAGTTATCAATCCATGTGAGGGATTCAATCTAATCCCAAGTTGATAAATCTCAACTTGAAAGGGCTTGAGAGAAGATGGTGGTTACCTTAGGAGGTAAGGTTGTGGTTGCGTTAGTGGATAACCAATAGATAAAGCCTTTACCCAAGGGTTAAATTCTTGTCCATGGGTTAATAGGATACCTAGGGTCAAAGCCATAAGTGCTTGATGAGACCCTTGGGTTAGATGAGGGTTAAGTTAGAGAGAATGCATCTAACCATGAAGGGAGGTTGAGCTAACCTTTAATGATTAATAGGACTTGGGGGGACAAATTTGTAAGAGTCCTTCCAAATTCGAGGAACATGTTGAAGAAATGAAGCCTTTAATGCATTTAAAAGAATTTCTTCCAAACTTGAGAAGTGACCTCCTCAAATTTAGGGAAAGGATATGATTAGGAGATGCAAGTGGGAGATGTAGGAAAATAGAAGTGGGAGCCCTTCAAAATTTGGGGAACATGTTGAGGAAATGAAGTCTTTAATGCATTTAAAAGACTTTCTTCCAAACTTGAGAAGTGACCTCCTCAAATTTAGGAAAAAGATATGATTAGGAGAGGGAAGTGGGAGATGTAGGAAAATACAAGTGGGTGAGGGAAAATAGGTAATTGTGGTAAAATAAAAGATTTATTTTAGCCAAAATAGGGGATGCAACTTCCATTTGTAGGATTTTGCAAGTGGGGATGATTTAAAAATAAATAATGATTTATTTAATTGCAAAGGGGATTTTAATTAAATGTAGATTTAATTAAAATGGGAAAGGGGGGAAATGGAGATTTTTAATTAAATGTGAATTTATTTAAATTGTCTAGAGGGTGGATTTAATTAAATGTGAATTTAATTAAAATGGCTAGAGGGGGGATTTAATTAAATGTGAATTTAATTAAAATGGCTACAGGGGGGATTTAATTAAATGTGAATTTAATTAAAATGGCTAGAGGGGGGATTTAATTAAATGTGAATTTAGTTAAAATGACTTAGATAGAAGAAGGGAATATTAATCAAATCTTTAGTTTGATTAATGGTCAAAATAGAAGAATAGGATTATCAATTAAATCTTGATTTAATTAATTGGAAGAATTGGGGACAATTAAATGAATAAAATGCACTTAATTTGTTGTGCAACTTTTAGGTGTCAACGGGACTAAAAGACTTCTCTTTATTTTTGACTTTTAGTTTTTTCTTTTCAAAGCTTGATTTTCATCCCAAATGAGTAAGGTATTTTGTAATTCTTGTTGATCCAAGTATAGGAGTGGAGTGGAAATGGAATGAGTTGATGAAATGGTAAGGCTATATGAGTTCTTAAAAGGGTTGGTGATATATTCAATAGATTCTTCATTAGAACCACTCTTAGGACTATGGATATCAAGAGTTGGTTGCACCACTATAGGAGATTTGCATTTAGACTTGGTAGCCACAACACTAGATGATTCACACCCAATTCCTTGATTTTATAAATTATTTATAGGATATCCCTAGTGACTAAATGTCTTAGGATATATTAGTGGGAGTTGATCAACATGAAAGATGTACTCACCACATCCCATATCTTTAACCTTGAATATTATTTGAGATCTCATTCTTTTGATGTATAAGCTTTCAATTATTTTGGGTCCACATATGCTAAGGATAGATTTGCCTCTCTATTGATTGGGATTATTACTTTTGAGCTTGGTCGCAGGTTATTGCAATATATGAATGGATTTGGATCACCCTTGACTATCACTTCAACTCCATTGTATGGAAATTTTATACATTGATGATATGTTGATGGTATTGCTCTCATTTCATGTATCTATGTACATCCCAAGAGTATGTTAAATGTAAGATTTAATTCAAGGACTTGGTAAACCACATCCTTTGTCACTGGCCCAATGCTTAAAGGTAAGGTGACTACTCCTTTGGATGAGCGTTCTTCATCATCATACGCTTTGATGGTAACATTATTTTTCTAATTCATGGTTTGTTAAAAGTAACCTAATTGTTTAATAGTATTTAATGTACAAATGTTTAGTCCTTCTCCTCCATCTATCAAGACTTGTTTGATATGACTTTTATGGACAAAGGCTTAAATGTGAAGAGGTGCATTGTGTGGTAGGGATATAGATACATCATCGACTTCTTTGAATTTAAGGCAATATGGAGTGGAAAGGTATCCCACCATGGCTTGAAATTGGTCCACGTTCAAATTAGTGGGTATGAATGTTTCTCTTAATGCTTTGTCAAGGATAGCCTTATGTAAAAGGGATATGCGCAAAAGCTCAAGGATGGAGATCAGGGAGAGTGTCTTCCCTAACTGATCTACAAGGTCATAGTCATTTTTGGTAGAGAAGGAGGTTGTGGTTTTGGATGGAACACCTTGCAAGGTGACTTTACCATGATGGGTCATGACCTTACATTTGGGGGTTTCATCATTAGATGGTCAAGAGGATGGTCCAATCCCTTTCAAAGAAAATTTTCTCCTTTGGGTAGATGCTTTGAGAGTTTTGTCTTTGATAATAATGTTAGAAACATGATTATCTATTGAAATATGGTTAACAATAGAATCATAATCATAGGACATCTTAGCATAATTAGCTTGATTATCTGCCTTGTCTTTTCCTTTATCATGTTTAGGAAATGGTTCCTTAAACATCTCATGTCCCTAATTGGAAGTGTGATCACCATCAAATTCTATTTTTCCTTTGTCAACAAGATATTTTATAATGTTCTTCAATCTTTTACAATTGCTAGTTGTATGCCTTTTGCTCTTGTGATACTCACAATACTCATCATCATTCCACCATACAGGTTTCACTTTTAGTTCATAAGGTGGATTGTTTGGTATTGTTATAACCTTATTTCCAACCAGATTTGTTAAATTGTATCTCAATTGGCTCTCCCAATGGAGTGCATTTTATTGGAGGCTTTGATGGCCTTTGAGAGTTCACTTGATTATTTGAATGGGATGAGCTTGTACTTGGGAAAGTCATCTTTGGTTTCACCATATTTGCATCTACTACCCCATCATTGACCACGTTCTTGTTATTGTTCCAAAAGCGTGATTTCTCTTTCTCATTTGATTCCTCTTTCTTATCCTAGAATAGCTTAATGGTGCCTTGTTCAATAAGGAATTTCTCAAATGCTAACCCCTTTTGAATGACTTCCTTAAAAACGGACAAACAAGCTTTTCTTAATTCATATCCAATGTCCTTGTTAACATTTTGTTTAAACATTTCCACCATTTGTTATTGTGGGATATCACAGGAGCATCAAATAGCTAAGCTTCTCCATCCTTGTAAGAATGACGCAAAGGATTCTCCATTTTTTTGTTTGGTATTGCACAAAGTAGTCACTGACACATCTGTTTCAATATTGTATGAGAAGTGTTGTATGAAAGTTTCTACAAAATCACTCCATGTCTTAATTCTAGGTGAAAGTTTGGAGAACCATTTCATAGCTTGTCCACCTTAACTTTGTGGGAAGAACCTCATCAAGTATGTTTCTTCTCTTGATACCTCAATGCAAGCTATGAAAAATTATCTTATGTGTGCCTTAGGATCTCCCTTGCCTCTATACTTATCAAATTTTGGTGTCACGAAATGTGGAGGAGATGGAGGCATTGGAATAATTTTGTCAAATGGATAAGGACATATGTCTTTCATTGTGTATTGTTTCTTTGGTGCAATCATGTCTTCAATTTGTTTTTTGCAAATCCTTGATTTGTTATTGCAAGTCATTCTTAGGTGGTTTCTTTTCTCTTCTAATTAGTCTCATGCCTGAGCCACCAAATGGAGGAGGAGGGATACAATCTATGTATGGATGATATTGGTTATAGATGTCCTTATATGGAGGTGGAGCATAGTTGTAGCTAGTATACAAACCACTTGGTATGCTATTATAATGAGGAGCACTAGGTCAAGGTCAATTATACATGTCATGACTATGAAGATAGGATATATCACAAGAATGATCTTGGATATTGCCCCCAAAGCTAACACGAGATCTCCTCATGTCATGATTTTAAATATTCCCTTGAGTATAATTGTGGCATTGGTATGATCATGGGTGTTATCATAGGTATGAGCATGTGTATTAGTATTTATTCTCCATGGAAAAGGATGACTGCAGGGTTGTTTATGAGAGTTCCTATCAAAATTGGTTTGAGAGTGAATGTTGGTAACTTCAGGTTTTCGAAATAAGGATGAGGGTGAATTAGACATGAAAAATTCTCTCCTATGACCACCATTATGTCGATCTAGGATTTGTATTTGTTTGATTTATCTGATTAGGATCCTAATCTAGAATTTGTGACATATCAAAATCATGAGGTAGATTTGTTCCACTTTGTGTCATGAATTGAAAGAAGTATTGTCTATCTCTTCTCCTGATTTCTTCAACCAATTTGTTGAACCTCGGATCTATGATAGTTTCTTCAATGTCTGCGGAAGTGATATATGCATTATCATTATCATTATTATTCTCATTGTCATTGTTTTGTATATTACCATGACTCTCAAATGGGTTGTAAAATTCATCTATATCAAACTCATAGGTACGCATGTTGAGAGATTTTAGAGCTTCCTCGGATTCTCATCTAGACCTTTGTGAACGGGTCTCAACCATGAACTAAACCTTGGCTTAAAATGAGAGATGGAAGAAAATGTGAAGACTATGGAAGACCAAGAAGGAATATGAGATGGAATGAATCTAGGGTTGTCTTGCAATGTCCAGAAAAATAAGTCCAAGATATGTATGGTCTAAAGTAATGTGTGGCTTCCAAAGAGATGATAGATCTCTTGATGAAGTAAGTTGACCTTGACTAAAGAGGATCAAGTGGGACCCTAAGATGATAGATATGATGCAAGAACCACCTAGTTATGTGTTGTAGACTGTTTGCAAGATATGACGAGGACAAAAAAGAAACCTTTTGACTCTATCTTGAAAGGTGTGTATGAGGGATTATAAATGAGTGAAAATGGTTGAAAATGTATGACAAGGTTAAGGACTGATTGACTAAAGATGAAGCCCTAAAGGAAGCTACCTTGGAAGCTCTTTTGATCCCAAAATATAAGAATTCTTTTCCTTGAAAAATTTTACAAAATTTCTCTTATCTGTAACATAGATGTGGTACTTCTTTGTGGAGACATGATTTCCTAGCATAAACACAATTTTCATTGTCACAGATGTGGTTCTGAGAATTTTTTTTGAATCTATCCCAATGTGTAATTCTTGAATGTGACCAGATCTTATTGTTGAATGTCTTGTGGAAATAAATTACAACAAACAATGAAGACACAATTTCTGAATGTGTTTTGTCAAAATTTTGATTGAAATGTGTATGTCCAATAGGTGAAACAACCCAATTTCCATGGGTCTTGCACAATCAAAGACACATAAAACACTTTCTTAGCCTAATGTCAATGTTCTCATGGTGGTAACTTCATCCCACAACCTAGAATATCTGCCAGCATAAGTGTAGGGACACTTTGAGGGGTGTATTCACTAATTTTTCCTATTTCCTAGAGAGGACAACTAGGGGCCTCTAGGACTAGAAGGGTGACCCAATAACCCTCTCACTGGATATCTACAAGTAGCTTATGCTAAGCTGAGAATTTTTATCTCATCTCACGGGAGCCTTATGGTGAGTATCTTGGGGAGAAAACCTGCTATCCACTTGCACTGAAATTATCACGATGTTTGGTCAAAATAGGATGGGCCACTACTCTAAAGGTGTGTAGCTAGGTTCTGGGGCATCTGGTCACTATACATACAGTATTTTACTCAAATTAATGAGGCCTCTTGGTTTGTAGAGGTTACACTCTAGAAGCTTTTATGCATCACATGGATACTAAGGGAGATTGATGTCAGTATAACATATCGACACCAAGTGATAAGGGACTTTCATTCAAAACCACACTTTTATATAGCGGACCAGAACAAAATACCGCTTGGGTCATTCCCTCTCACAAGACGAAAGGTAGGCCCTCTAAAAGACAATGACAATTTTTCTTACACCCAAGGTCTAATGGAAGGTGAGGGGAGCAGATACTTTTGTTATCACCTTTAGGGTTATAATCTAAACACAAGCATGCCAAAGGCACAATGCACTTCAATAAAGTTAATTTACCCTCAACAAACAAAGAAGAGATCAATAAAAACATGTGAGACTAATTAGACTAGGAAATGAAATGCAAATGCATGCACTAAAATTACCCTTGCAACAAAATGATTAGTAGTTTTGATAAATTACTGCCACTTACAAGCACACTTGTTAGGTTCATTTTAGAAAATCCAAATGTAAAAAGAGGGCTTTAGACAATAAATTTTTGTCCCTTAAACAATTGCACCTCTTTTTTAGTCCAAGAAAAGGGTTAGAGAAAAAACTAGATCTAAGACTTTCAAACCCCCCAAAAAATCAAGACTAAAAATAAAAAACACCCCTATATAAATCACAAATGTGGAAATCCAACATAGCCAGGAAAAGATAGAATATAAACACAAAAATCAAGGAGTTGAGAGCCTGCAAAACATCACAAACAAAAACCTAGAAACAAAAAGTGGGAATGCGATTCCTGAGCACAAACATGGAAATCCATAACCAAAATGCGAAAACAAAATTCTGAATTTGCAAACCCAACAGAAAACATAGACGCAAAAATAGACAACCCAGACACACAATCAGAACACAAACACATAAATAAATGACATAGATGCACAATAATTCAAATCTGTCCCTGATCCGACCTGCAACTCGACAAAAAAGCTAAAACTAGCCAACAATTTGTTAGAAACAAAGGGACAAGATTCCCACCGAGTGTGCCAAAATGTGTTAGGTGAAAAGTGATGATGACAAACTATTGGAAAACCACAAAGATCTAACCACAAACAATACTAGTCCTATAATAAAACATTTCCCATCCACCAATGAAGAAACCTTAAAACATGTAAATCAACAAATTGAAGAAATAATACCATTCACATGCAAAGTAGGGTTTGATCTCCATTGTCTCCTATCTCCATTGATCTTGTTTGATATATTTGCTCTCAGATTTTGTAGGTGCATAAGAGCTCAACAAAGAATGGATTGTGGTTGTGATGTTGCTTGATTGCAAAAAAAGGCTTGATTACATAAAATTGTTAGCTAGCTAGTGTTGCGAAAGGATGAAAGAATCCTCTTATATGATTTAGAGGTGAACAAAATAAATGGTCGGCTAGGATTAAAGGGTAGGTAGAGGAAAATTAAGAGACAAATGACATGTGTCATGAAGAGAAAAAGCTAATGAATTAATTAAATAAATAAAGATTTATTTAATTAATAGAAGCAGCGGGACCAATTAAATAAATAAAAAATTAATTTAATTTAGGGAAATTAAATGAGGGGCTAGAAGAGGCTAAATGAAATAATTAAATAAATAAAAATCTATTTAATTAATAGAAGGATTAGGATAAACTAATTAAATAAAAAAAATTTATTTAATTAAATAGGACAATTTTAGGTGTCTATAATTATAATATCTAAATTTGTGGTGGAATTAGTTATATATAATCCTATATCAATTTTATTTAAATGCAATTCAACGTGCAAGATGCCTACTGTATGTATATCTAGGTGATGATGATTGAGGTGGTGCCATATGCTATGGATGGTGGATTAAAGATATCTTGATTTGATGTGCAAGAAGTTTCTTCTAATTTCTCTCTCCTAGTTGTTAATTAAAGTTAGGACTATCTCTCAAAGATGATTCCATGTAATATTTCTTCATTGAAGGGGATTGTTTATACCAAGCATATGATTTTATTAGAAATGATAACTTCTAATGCATATTAGTATGTTCTAAAAGTTTTCCAAAGATTACATTTTAATAGCCACTAAAAATGCAAAAAAAAACCTACCTTAGTATTTAAAGAAAACTAATTACAAAACAAGAAACACATAGAAAGACAACAATATGTGAAAAAAATTATAAAGTGATCTATTTGGGGGGAACCTTTTCAAAAATTCACTCTAAATACCTTAATATCTTAGTAAATAATACTTAAAAGTACACTTGCTAAAATCTATTTCACAAGAGTTTTAACATTAAATAAACTGTAATACCAGTAGCATTCCAAGAGAACCTATTTGCTTGCAAAGTCTCAATATACAAACTATTATTCCGAAGTCTCAATATATTGAAAATACCATACAAACTACTACAAATACATTATTATAAACCAATTGTTAGCATCATTAGCCAAACCTATATACTAAAAATAACAATACATACCAAAAAATAGACATAATAATAAAGTCATAAAATTTTATACTCCTTACACATATGGAACCTTCAAGAAATAATATGTAACTTCCACCTTTTAAGGTATATATTCAATTTTGGTATAGATATTAGTGTTACACCCAAACTAACATTCCTTTTTTTGTCTTTTATATTTGTCATAAAATTATTATAACATCCTTAATAATATTTCTTCCATAATAATATTACTAAGTGGGAAACCTAATTTCTCAACATTTTTCCATTTGTCAAATACCTCGTAAGAGATAGGGAACCAAACCATAAAATGTTTCTCAACTCTTGTGTAAAAACCCCATAGCATACCATGCTCCTAAAGAGTGAACAAACAATTAAGCATTCTAATTAAAATTAAAATCTAAAGTACAATCCATGGTCATCATCAACAAAACGCATTTAAGAGTGTTATGAAGGAACATAGAGGTAAAAAGGTTGAGAATTATTTTATATTAAAACCCAAAACTTTTGTAGCTTCTATAAAATTAAATAAAATAGTTCACATAGCTCTCATATATGCTAAAGCAAAAAAAGGCCAAAAGTCCAATCAAGAAGGAGAAAGAAAAAAAATTAGAAGATATCCAAATTACGAATTGTCACCTCAAAAAGGAACTCATAAATAGCTAAAATGAGCAAGTAATTGATGATAGTGAGAGCTCATCAATTATTCAACCATTACAACATCATCCTTTCTTTGGAGAGATTTTGTAGTTACATTATCTTCCCTACCTTTAGAAAGAATTGAGCCTCTTGGTTCAAAAGAGTCTAGTTTTAAAAAAATTATGAGATCTTCTTGTGATCCAAGTGTTGTAGGGATCAAGGAAACCTACCCATTTTACTAAGTGCATTTTATTATTCTTAGATCTTGTGGTAACAATCTTATTTGACAAGATTGGTTGTATCAAAGATCAAAATTACTATATACATATAACTTAGTATATGAATTGACATAACACATTAAGTAATGAAAAGTTGAAACTATTACAATTTTCATTTTTACAAACTCAACTTCAACTACATAAAATGGATTTTGACTATTGAGTTCAAAATCAACCAATTAGACTAATAAGATTCTTTACCAACAAATCATTTGCTTATCAATATTTAACCAATATTTAATATAAGATTAAGATTAAGAATAATATTTATAACATTTTTTCTCATTTCGTTCATAGTAATAGATTAAAAATAAGATTACAAAACACCTTTCTTTTCCAAGTTTGATAGAACTGCATCTGTGTAGCAAAGGCATAAGACCACCACAAACGTAAGACTAGTGGGACATTGTCACATGAAGAAAAGGTTCCCACTCATCCCGACTTTCTTTGTGCTTATCGGCACTACCCACCTCACAACTTTCTCATGAACATCACCCCACCGACTTTTTCGACGACAAGCCTGATGTCGATTTTCAAAGTTGCTCACACGTGAAAGACACGGAGATCCGTCTTTTCTCAAAAGGAGCCGCTGGGAGATATCACTTTACGAACATGACTATGCAGTGAAAGCAGGTTTGTATCTGTTAAGTTGAAAAGTATTGTTGTCACACTTCAATGAATGATGATAGCTCTTCTTCCAGCTCAACCATATTATTAAAATTGGAGGAGTTTGCAAATTGTTTATACAGAGAGCTATACTCTAAGTAGCGGAAAATATCGTGATACTATCATCTAATCTACTTTTCAATCGAAACCCTAACTCATCTGCCAACTAAAGAACAAACATTTTTTCTCATTTCGTTCACTGCATCCGTGTAGCAAAGGCATAAGACCACCACAAACGTAAGACTAGTGGGACATTGTCACATGAAGAAAAGGTTCCCACTCATCCCGACTTTCTTTGTGCTTATCGGCACTACCCACCTCACAACTTTCTCATGAACATCACCCCACCGACTTTCTCGACGACAAGCCTGATGTCGATTTTCAAAGTTGCTCACACGTGAAAGACACGGAGATCCGTCTTTTCTCAAAAGGAGCCGCTGGGAGATATCACTTTACGAACATGACTATGCAGTGAAAGCAGGTTTGTATCTGTTAAGTTAAAAAGTTTTGTTGTCACATTTCAATGAATGGTGATAGCTCTTCTTCCAACTCAACTATATTGAAAATTTCTCTTGGTATGGTGTAACATTGAAGGAGTTTGCAAATTTTTAATACAGAGAGCTATACTCTAAGTAGCGGAAAATGAGTTTATTTAAATTCAAATACATCTAAATATCAGGAAAGAGACAATAGATCAACGAAATAAATAAAGTCACAATAATATCAAGCACACAGAAACCACCAAGATCAAATGGTCAACATCTTATATAATGTTAATCCTTTCTTTATAAATCAAACATTCATAATTCATGTATATGAGCTGGATTTACATTTAAGAAGACCTTTCTTCTTTACCTGAGCCAAAATTCAAGACATATCTTTAACCATATCTTCATGTCAAGGAGAAAGGGAAGGACAAGCCTCAACTTTTGACACAACCAACAACTAGGAAGAAAGTCTATCACGAGAAAACTTATGTAGCATAGACTTTATTGTTAAGTAGGTACACTATCAGAATCCATAGTAGATTTGCGTAACATAGAAGGAGCATTTGCAAGGGAGCCATTATAGGAGCCAAGGCTACCATCTCCCCAACAAAGGTATATTATTAGAGAGATCTTAAGGGGATAATAATCCTTAAAGTCAAAAAAATCATCAACAGTCAAGTGAACAAGAAGACCATTATGGGGACAAATAGTTGACCACACATTTAAGCAAAGGGAGTGCAAATAATCAATATCAAGCTAGCCAATATTGAAGCACCAAATACAATTGAAGGAAAGACCCTATTAATCAATTGATTAATTTTGAGTCTTCTCTTCCACTATCAAGACAATATCTCTAATAAAATCCTTCAAGATGTCAATGTCAACTAAATTACAAGAATATGAAATATGCTTAAAGTTAGAAGCTAGAACCACCTCCAAAAAATTAAAAATAGTGTTTCTAGTATCTTCATGATATGATTCACTCCAAAAAGGGAAGTGGGAGATTAGGAATTCATACTTGAATCGAAAGGAAATTAGGGGCCTTTGTGAGGGGTTTGATAGAAGAGAAATAATGCATGAGTGAAAGGAAATGCCTACCTCACGTCCAAAATCAATATTCAACACCACCTCCCTATCCTTCATAATTTTAAAATCCATAACAAGAAACCTTTCACATAAGGGTAAAGCTCTTATTTGAGGATTGTAGCTAGGCCTATTCATGTTCTAATGTTATGAAAGGAATTGAGATCTTTAGATTGCATTAATTAGCCTAGAGATCCTTCTTCCCATCATTTGTTTAAGTATATCAAGAAGAGATGTTTAGAAAAGGAAATTCATTTAGAGATTATATATTAAGGTTCATGTTGTATATGGTGAAAATGGATAACAATAATGACGATATTGAAAGGCTAAATGAATTCAACCATAAAACCCTAGCCTAACAACAACAAAGATCCAACATAACATATGAAGATTACCTAAGACAATGCAAATCAAACGAAATCACAAAGATTATACCATCACATGTCCAATAGGGTTTTGATCTCCATTCTTCCTATCTCCATTGATCTTGCTTGATATATTTGCTCTCAGATTTTATGTGCACAAGAGCTCAACAAAGAATAGAATGTGGTTGCAAGTAGGATCGTAGTGTAGTCAATTGCATAAAAGATGATTGATTAGAATGATTGATTAGGCTTTGATAATGAAGGAAGCATCTCCTTATATAGAAGACACTATATGAAATGGAGGGATAAGATTGAGAGGTGTAAAAGGAGGTCGGCTATGATTAGAGGGTAGGTAAAAGAAATAATAAAATAATGAAAGAGGTAGGTATTGTATGAATTAAGAGATGAATAACATGTGTCATAGGTAGAAAAGGTTAATGAATTAATTAAATAAATAAATATTTATTTAATTAATAGAAGAAGTGGGATCAATTAAATAAATTAAATATTTATTTAATTTAGGAAAAGGATAATTTAAATAAATAAATGTATTTATTTAAATGAGAAATAAGGCTAGAAGAGGATAAATGAATTAATTAAATAAATAAAGATTTATTTAATTAATAGAAGAATTAAGATTAGATAGTTAAATAAATAAAATATTTATTTAATTAGATTGGACAATTTTGGGTGTCTACATTTTGCCCCTCTTTGAGACAATGCGGCTTGTCGCGTTGTTTCAAAGAAGATAAGATGAATTGATACAAAGTTGCCCCAAGATGGGAATGATATGCCCCCTCAAGAGATTGGATGAAATATTTGCAAAGATCGCAGACAATCTCTCGATAAGAAAGACGGGATAGAATGGACTAACCAGATAAAGTGACAGAGTCACGGGATAATGAGGATTGACTCGGGAAACGAGGGCTAGGGCAGTCTATAAGATAGACCACGAGGGAAAATACATCCTAATTGTCATCTACACATCCATGAGAGCAGAGTGTAGAGCGAAATAGAGCAGCAGCAGTCAACAGCGATGGCCTTTGTTCACAGATTCGATCGTGTTTGCCGATTCCAGAGGCCAGCAGAGGCAGGAGAGCCAGTAAGTACCGCCAAACTTCCTCGTACTTTGATGCATTTATTGTTGTCATTAATGCATGGTAGATAGGGCAATAAATGTGCTTAGAATAGGGTCCAAAAAATGTTCAAAAATGTCTAGGCCCGTTTGCGTTGGTGCCAGGGGCATCTATGCTCACGAGGCGCATCTATGTTTGTGCCAGGCGCATCTGTGAGGGAAACCACGTCTGTGCCAAATGCGGCCGTGTTTGTGATGTGTAGGTGCGTCTGTGCCAAGAAGGCACGTCTATGTCACCCAGGTGCGTCTGTGCAGAGCATAGGCACATCTATGTCGCCTAGGCGTGTCTATGTAGAGCATAGGCACGTCTGTGTTTGTCAGGCGTGTCTGTGTTTTTTAGGCACGTCTGTGCAGTCTTTAAGCATGTTTGTGTCCAAAAAAATGTGAATTTGTGTCTTCTAGGTCAAATCGACAGTTCTGTGATGAACATACGCTGTCGATTGGATAAGCTGCTGAGAGGATACACTCAAGCAGGTCCTCTAGGGAAGACTAGAATAGATCAAGGCACTTTGTGATGAACAGTGAGTACCAAGATAGAGTACTTTGCGATGAACAGGGAGTACTAAAATATGAGCAGCACTTTGTGATGAATAGTGAGTGTGAATGTGAGCAACACTTTGTGATGAACAGTGAGTGTCACACACATAGTACTTTGTGACGAACAGGGAGTACCACTAGGATAGAAGCAACACTTTGTGATGAACAATGAGTGTCACTAGGATAGATAGCCATATGCATTTAGATAAAAAGTAGCATTTTGTGATGAACAGTGAATGCCACTATGACTGACATGATTGATTTGCTTGACTGCAGGAGTATTTGCCTATGCTGAGTCATGGGAGAGATTCTCATAGACTCAGAGATTGCGACCTGAGCTGACAGCCGAGGAGCGAGCTACGATCGAGGCTATGGGTCTAAGACATGTGCTGTATGTGCCTGAGTTTCGGCGAACATGGGACTGTTGACTGCGCTGGCGGAGAGATGGCACTCCGAGACATGTACATTTCATTTGCCAATGGGGGAGATGACAGTCACCCTAGAGGATGTATATAGGATCTTGAGGATATCGATCGATGGGGAGCTGATCCCATATGATCGAGATGGAGACAAAGAGGCCCTGAGATGAGTGTTCCAAGACCCAGGGCTAGAGATGGGGGCTGGACATGTGGCTTGGGATACTATGACAGCTACAGGGCTAGCACTGCCAGCAGTGATAGGAGGAGCGATCAGTGGGTTCCTGTGTCCTAATAGAGTGACACGAGGGTTGGCTGTAGGCTAGGGAGGTGCACTGGAGACACTAGTGACACAACACACCAGATATGCCTGGGGACCATGTGTGCTGGCACACCTGTACTATCAGCTGCATCAGTTTGTGTACCACGAGTCAGTGGGATTGGGCTGCGGGGTCACATTGTTGCAGGTGTGGGCTTATGAGCATCTGCTAGTGACGAGGCCGATACACTTCAGGGGTAGAGGTCATGGATGCAGTTTTGTTCACCTATACGACATGATCACATTGTACCCATGGATTGGCAGGTTAGAGCATTGGTGGGAGGTGATAGATGACATTGACATGGTCATATGGAGGCCATACCTAGGATGCGAGCAGTGGGAGGATGATGCGGTTGAGCTTCCCTACACCTTCCAGAGTAGGTACCTAATTGGGCGGATGCCCTATGTGCTAGAGAGGTAGCTAGTAGACAAGGTTGGCAGGTAGTTTGGCAAGATTCAATGGATGCCACGGGGCTCAGGCATGTATGCACGGACTATGAGAGATCAGGCGCAATTTGAGCCCCTGTTATCATATGATCAGGCTGTTATGCAGCTGGTAGAGATGATGCCCCTACCTTGGGACATGTGGCCAGAGATTGAGGATGCCGGCATAGATGTCGAGTACACAGCATACTGGGTGGAGCATCCATTCCCATGCCTGACGGATCTGGGAGAGCCATTAGATGGAGATGGTGGTGGGGATGATGATGATGATGGTGGAGTTGATGGGGGCAGAGGCTGACAGAGGAGGAGGGGAGTAGTTGGAGAGAGGAGGGTTGCACTGCAGAGGGAGGGTGGAGAGGAGAGGCAGGCTCAGGTGGTGAGGGGTCGCTGTGGATTGCTGCTACAGGTGCTAGCAGCACAGGGTCCCAGATAGGTGCAGGTACAGGGACAGGGACAGATACAAGGATAGATACCAGTATAGGCACTAGTACAGGTACTAGTATAGGCACAGACATAGGGGTAGGCACCCGTACAGGGGGAGCCACAGGCAGAGCCACAGGGGGCTGATGCAGAGGAGGATGAGCTGATGGAGCTGAGGGAGATCTACCAGGGATAGGCAGATGAGATCCAGGAGTTGGAGAGGGAGAGGGATAGGCTCAAGAGGTAGCTCTGAGATACTGAGTGGGAGCGAGACAAGGCCATTCAGCGCTACATAGAGGCTGAGATAGCACTGAGGGCTGGGAGACAGGCAGTAGAGGACACAGGGGCCGATTATGCCTATGTCCTACAGGAAGGGGAGGAGATTGCCTACTGGCGAGATCTCTATTATGGTCTAGTGCCAATGGATTAGTGGGTAAGGAGCTTTCATAGACCATCACGGACAACGACAGCTATGAGAGGCAGCCGGAGAAGACAAGCATCGAGTGGTGGGGTTATGGGTCCTCCACCACCACCAGATAGAGGGGATAGGAGGGATGATCATGGGGTGGGTCCTTTAGGGGCTCATATTCCATCGAGGCCAGGCGGCTCCGAGGGAGGGAGTTCATCATAGCCGTAGAGGGCTCCCTATGTATCAGTATTGTACCATTTTTGTATGATGATGTAGACACCTTTGGGTGATTGTAGCCATATGATTTTTTGACATCATTGTATCATGACACTTTATATATATATATATATATATATATATGAGATGATTCATCCTTGTGGTAGCTATATACATGTGTACCTATGTGATGAGATGTTCTTATGTGATGCTTATGATATGGATGCAAATATGTACATGATGCAATGCAATATTTTTTTGTTCTTTTATGTTTTATATGTGTTTATGCATGATGCAAATGTGAATGTATGTAATGCAGATGAATATGATAATGCAAATGTAAATTGTGCTAACAGGTGTTGTGTGCAGGATGTGTTGTAGTTGTGATATCTATATGCATGTATGAAATGCTTATATGTGGTAATGCAGGTGCAACTACATGAAATACAAATATTTTTTTGGTGTGTCATTATACTCAGTTATGTGGTAGTAGGCTATGTAGATTCGAGAAGGACGATGGAAGTCAATCAAGAAAGGGTGATGGAAGATAGAAGATATGAAAGTGAAAGAGCTTCTTGTGCATTATCATCATTGAGCTTTATTATGGCAAATAGGTTATGACAATCGAGGCATATGTTCGACCCAGAAAGTCATTGTACCTGTTTGCATGGAGATAAGACAGTCACAAACAAAGAATGCCCCAGTTCACACTAGACTCACAGTGTCCTCATATCATTGGATAAGTCATAGCATTACTAAAAGACAATCCACATACAGCAAATACAAATAGGTGACGATACCCCATCCTCACCTTTCTAGTCAAAGACATCCTGGAGATAAAATCTCTAGTCAGAGACATCCCAGAAAAGCTAAAAGACATGTCACCAAAAAAGATGAAATCAAAAGAAAACCAAGACTCGACACCAACATCCACTGTAGTCCTCAAGTTTAGTGTCTCTTGTCACTTGTATAAGTCTTATTTGATTATGGTCACAATGTTTACTTTCACAGAAATTATAGATAGCATGAAACCATATGTTGTTTGAGTCTGTTGAAAGATTTGATTTGTTGAAGCCCATTGTTGCTGTTGTGTCTCATCTGAAACTGACTGAATCCATGAAACTGATACTTTATTGTGGAGAAGATGAAACTTTATTGCAGATCTGTGATGCAAATGTTGCTTTATTGCGGATTGTGCGCGGATAGACTGAAGGAAGCTGGAAGAAACCGTACTCCTCGAAACATGTGATGTTCTCAGTTCCACACCCATCACTAGACGTAAGATTTGCCTTAGCCACAGATAGGATCTGATTTATTATGGATGAAAAGGGATGAAAAGGAATGTTTATTATGAATGGCTAACCAATCTTTGGTAGATCAATAACAAGCCATGATGGGAATGGGTAAGTTTATTATGAACAAATAGGTTGTGAGTGTGTGCAAAGTGAAAGGATGAAAGTGAATCCTGAAGGAGGGAGGAGCAATGTCTCTACACATGGCGTTGGTGACCCAGTTTTCACCATGGTACTTGCCCAGAGCGCCACCGAAGTGGTTTTCACCATTGGACGAAATTATTTCTCTTTACTTTTTTCAATTTTTCAATTTTTTTGTGTCACAAGGCGCCTGTTTGCCAGGTTTTCACCAAGTAACGATTTTTTTGTTTTTTATAATTTTTTTTGTTTTTTTGAAATTTTTTATTTTTTTTGTATTTTTGAATTGGGATACTTTGAAGAGCTATGTGTAGAACCTGTGAAGGTGCATGCTGTTGATAGGATCCTCCAAAGGTTCACCTTCTGTAGTTGAGAGCTGATATGCCCCAGATCCATATGCTGCCGTAATGATGTAAGGACCAAGCCAATTTGGTTCAAACTTGCCCTTCTTCTCTCTGTCTTGCTGATTTTTGGGATTTTCTCTGAGAACCAAATCACCTACCTCAAATGTGCAAGGCTTGACCATGTGATTGTAGCTATGACTCATTCATTGTTGGTAAGCCTTGAGATGATTAAAGGCAGTTTGTCTTCGTTCATCCAGTAGTTCCAGCTCTTGTAAGCGAGACACCCTATAGTCTTCATCACTGATGATGTTTTGCAAAGAGACCGGTAAAGAGGGTAGCTCGACCTCAATAGGCAAGATGGCTTTAGCATCGTAAACAAGTGAATAGGGTATAGCTCCTGTAGGTGTGTGGACACTTGTGCGGTAAGCCCAAAGTGCAGGATTAAGTTGGATATGCCAATTACGACCAGCATCGTTGACTATCTTCTTTAGGATTTTAAGGATTGTTTTATTAGATGCCTCAGCTTGGCCATTACCTTGGTGGTAATATGGTGTGGAAAAATGATGGGAAATATGGAAGCGGTCATAGAGTTCACGAACATTCTGATTTTTGAAGGGACACCCGTTATCAGTGATAATGGAAACAAGAATACCGTATCGACAAATGATATAGTTGAGGACGAATGTAGCAATCTATTTTCCTATGACTTGTGTGAGAGGGACGACTTCAATCCATTTTGTAAAATACTCTGTGGCAATGATAATGAATTTATGACCATTGGAAGAAGGAGGGTGAATCTTTCCTATGAGATCGAGTCCCCATTGACAAAAGGGCCAAGGAGACGCAATTGGTTGAAGTTCTTGTGCTGGCGCGTGTATGAGGTCTCCATGAATTTGACATTGCTTACATTTCTTGACAAACTAATGTGAGTCTTTTTCCATATTTGGCCAATAATATCTAGTCCTGATGAGTTTCTTAGCTAAGGTAGGACCACTAGCATGTGGACCACATATCCCTTCATGCAGTTCACATAACGCAATCTAAGCTTCGTCGCTTTCTAAACATCTAAGAAGAGTGCCATCTAGACCTCGCCGGTATAGAATATTAGCTAAAATGACATATCAAGAGGATTGGTGAATGAAAGTGCGATGTTGGTTATTTGATAGATCAGGAGGTAGGGTATTGTCACGAAGGTATGTGAAAATGGAACCATATAACTGGGAGTCGGGACTGACAACACATATCGTTTCAGTAGGCATGATCTCATATGAAGGAACCAAAAGGTTATCCACCAGGAACTCATAGTGGGTCTCATTTGGAGGTAGATCAATCAGTGAAGCAATTGTAGCCATGGCATCTGCAGTGCGATTTTGCTCTCTTGGCATCTACTCAAAATCTATCTTTGTGAAGTGTTGTTTCAGGTTATCCACCATTTGTTTATAAGGCATTAATTTTTCATCTTTCGTTTGGTAAGCATCAGTTGCTTGATGGATGACAAGTTGAGAGTCCCCAAAAACATGAAGTTCCTAGATCTTCCACTGAACTGCAATTCATAATCTTGTTGTTAATGCCTCATATTCCGCTATATTGTTAGTGCAAGGAAATGATAAGCGGTATGATTTTGGTATAGAATCCCCTTGAGGAGTTATAAAGAGGATGCCAGCTCCTACCCCATGCTGTGTGTATGAGCCGTCAAAGTACAGTTGCCATGGCTTTGCATGTGACATTGTCAAAATAGATTCATCTAGAAATTCTAAACTTAGAGGAACATCATCTATCATGGGAGCGTCTGCTAATTGATTTGTGATGGCTTGTCATTTTATTTCTTTTCTACCCACATACTCGATGTCGAATTCACTCAGGATCATTACCCATTTGGCCAGTCACCCAGTAAGTGTTGCTTTATTGAGAAGGTATTTCAATGGATCGATTCTTGCAACCAACTTAGTCTTATGAGTGAGCATGTAATGTCATAATTTCTACGAAGCAAAGACCACGATGAGACATGCATGCTCAATTGGTGTGTAATTTAGCTCATATCCCACCAAGGTGCGATTGATATAGTATACTACTTTTTCTTTGCCCTCAGCAATTTGTTGTGCTAAGAGTGCCCCCAGTGCTGTTGGGGTAGCTGATATGTATAGTAACAGAGGTTGATCTGGAACTGGCAGCATCAGAACTGGCAGATTTAGAAGATAATCTTTGAGCATCTGGAAAGCCTGTTGACAGTTATCATCCCATTTGAATTTGATGTTTTTATGTAGCAGGTGCTGAAAAGGATTACACTTATCTGAAAGTTGTGCTATGAATCTTCGTATGGACTGGAGTCTACCTTGTAAAGACCGAAGTTGACTGATATTTCTTGGTGGTTGCATCTCCAAGATGGCCTTGACTTTTGCTGGATCAGCTTCGATTCCCCTTTTGGATACAATGAATCCTAGAAGCTTCCTGGAGGTTACTCCAAAGACACATTTCTTGGGGTTTAATCTTACTTTGTATTTTTCCAAACGATCAAAGACCACTGAAAGTATGTCCAAATGTGTATTTCTATCAATTGATTTGCCCAAGAGGTCATCGACATAATCTTCCATGGTTACATGCATGAGATCATGAAAGATAGTAATCATGGCTCTTTGATATGTAGTATCTGCATTCTTTAGTCCGAAGGGCATGACATTCCAGCAGAAAGTTCCTCAAGGACAAGTGAATGATGTTTTGTGTTGATCCTCAGGCGTGATCCTTAATTGATTATAACTAGAGAATCCATCCATTAATGATAACATTTCATGACCTGCTATGAAATCAACAATCAAGTCAATATTTGGTAATGGGAAGTCACCCTTTGGACAAGCTTTGTGAATGTCTCTGAAATCTGTACATATTCTAATGCTACGATCTCGTTTACTAACAGGCACCAAGTTAGAGATCCATTCAGGATAATCAATTGGGCATATGAATCCGACATCCAATAATTTCTCAAGTTCTACTTTGACCAGTAATGCCACTTGTGGATGCATTTTTCTTAATTTCTGTTTCACTGGTTTTGCCCCCGGTTTGACTATCAAATGATGCATTACCAAATCCGGATCTAATCCAGGCATATCAGCGTATGACCAAGCAAAGTTGATTTGTCATTCTTTGAAGAAACTTATGAATTTTGACCTTTCTGACTCGGTCAACGATTGAGCTAGGAATATGTTGTGTGGACCTCTTCTGTACCAATGTTTGTTTTGATAGTCTCCTCTACCAACATGGATGACTTTTCCTCATATGATGCTGGGAGAATGTCGAGCCTTCCATCTTCGGGTGCCTCAGAGAGGTTTTCACCCTCAAATACGTCCTTTCTTTTTACTTTTTTGGGGTCAGACAGTGCCACAGTGTGGTTTTCACCATAAGACCTTTGATTTGTTCTTATTTTCACATTTTTGCGACTGGAAGGTTCGACACCCTCACCAAAATATGCCATGCTATTGAGTTCTATAGTGTATCCTGCTTTATGGTCCCCAGGAGGAAGATCATCTCGTATGCCAAGATAGTCAATAAAAGCTTCATCATTTTGGAATGTGTCAAATTGTGCAAGTCCTTCATGATCCCAGTCAATGAGTTGGTGGTGAACAAGGGGAAGGCCTTTAATGTCTTCAAAGTTAACGAGGCTAAGAGTGAAGATGCAATTATATTCGGGTATGTCAAGGTAATTATCGAGGTCATCGATGGAACTCTCCTCAGTAGTCTCAATCGCGAACGAATCAAAATTATCATCACTAGTAGCGCATTCTGGGACACGTGTTCTCATCCTATGTGATTTCAACCTTGAGACAAGGACTATGTGGAATCCTCATGGGTTGTTTCTTGACCGACTCTGAACTTGTTATAAAATTCCTCTTCTTCTGTGGGTTCATCTAGCTCTTTGAATATCTCGGTGAGCTCGTAGTCACTGGAAGACTTGTCTGAACCCCATTCCCATTCATTGGAATCCATGGAATAGCGATCCTCTTGTTGAATTTTGGCAGCTTTGATTTGTAAGGCTTCTTCTGTCCTTTGGGTGTGGGCCTTGGAAGTTAAGAAACCAAGTCCTTTCAAGCATTATTTTTTGAAAGTCAATTCAGGTTGTAAAGGTTCAATGATGCCTTCCTTTCGTAACCCAAGAGGGCTTTTTCCATCATACCCGAATTTTTGTAGAATTTTGAAGCCTTTGCCATATTTCTCACATTGTAGACTGATGTGATCTTGTGTGTCATCTTCAATGTCTTTGTAAAGCATTTTGTATAGATCTTCCTCTTCCAGTTCACCCCATCTTTGAAAGGTAGTAGGGTCCCATTTGAGTATCATGATGGATACTTGTTTGTTAGGATGTGGTCTTCCATATTCTTTTGGGGAACTCATGACTTGTCGTAGGTACATGGTCTAATTTAAAGTGTATTCCCCCATGCCCTTGTCTTGAAACTTGCCTTTAAGCTCACCTTGTTTTGATGTCAAAGGTTTTAATGACTCAGGATCAATGTATGCTGAAGAAGGAACAACTTCACAATTACTAGGAATGATGGTCTCAGTCTTTGATCTCAGGTTATTGCAGTATATGAATGGATTAGGATCACCGTTAACTATTACTTCCACTCCATTATGAGAAAACGTAATGCATTGGTGATATGTGGATGGGACTGCTCTCATTTCATGAATCCAAGGGCGTCTTAGCAATATGTTATAAGTGAGATCTAGATCCAAGACTTGACAAACCACATCCTTTGTAACTGGCCCAACTCTGAGAGGTAAAATGACTGTGCCCTTGGATGAACGTTCTTCATCATCATATGCCTTGATGGTGATTTGAGTTGTAGAATTCATGGCCTTATCAGAATATCCCAATTGCTTAATAGTGCTCAATGTACAAATGTTTAGACCTGCTCCTCCATCTATCAGGACTCGTTTTATTTGATGTTTAAGTATGAAGGCTTCAACATGTAGCGGTACATTATGTGGTTGACTTACGGAGGAATCATCGGCTTCTGTGAATGTAAGTGAATGTGGAACAGAAAGCTATCCCACCATGGCTTGAAACTAGTCCACGTTCAGATCAGTAGGAATGGTAGTGTCTCTCAAGATTTTGTCAAGAATGGCTTTATGAGTGGGAGATATGTGTAATAGCTCAAGGATAGAGATGAGCGCGGGTGTCTTCCCTAACTATTCTACAAGGTCATACTCAGGTTTGGTTGATGAGGAAGTGGTGTTTTTAGTTGGAGTACCTTGCAAAGTGATTTTACCTCAGCGGGTTGTAACATGACATTCAGAGGTAGGTTCGGAAGAAGATCCAACACCTTTTAGGACAATCTTGGGTCTTGGGGTAGAATTCTCAGATGTTTTGTCCTTGATGATAATGGTAGAAACATAGTTGTCCATCGAGATGTGATTGATAGTTGAATCATAGTTATAGGTTGCTCTGGTATAGTTGGTTTGGTCATCTGTGGCTTTAGCTTTTCCCTTGTCATGCTTTGGCAATGGTTCCTTAAACATCTCATGTTCTTGATTGGATGAGTGTCCCTCAATCACAATATCACCCCTATCAATGAGATCTTGTATGATGTTCTTCAGTCGATAACAATTTCCTGTTTTATGACCCTTGCTCTTATGAAATTCACAATACTCATCATCATTCCACCAATTTGGTTTAACCTTTGGTTCATATGGAGGAAAATCTGGAATAGTGATTACCTTGTTTGCCACTAGCTTCTTGAAAACTAACTCAAGTGGTTCTCCCAATGGAGTGTATTTCCTTCGTGATCTGGAAGTTGTTTGAGTATTCACTTGATTGTTTGTAGAACTTGATCCCGAAAAGATGAATTTAGGTCGCACTGTGTTGGCATCAACAACACCATCATTGATTGTGTTCTTTTTATTCCAAAATCTTGGTTTGTCTTTTCCTTTATAGTCATCTTTGTTTTCCTTGAGTATCTTAATGACTCCTTGTTCAATTAGGACCTTTTCTGTTGCTAAGCCTTTTTCAATGATGTCCTTGAAGATGGACAAACAAGCTTTCCTTAGATCATAGCCAATGTCTTTGTTAACATTCTGGGTGAACATTTCCACCATTTGTTTTTGTGGAATTTCACAAGAGCATCTGCTGGCTAGATTCCTCCATCTTTGTAAAAATGATGCAAAAGACTCTCCCTCTTTTTGCTTGGTGTTGCACAAAGTAGTGACTGATATGTCTGTCTCTATGTTGTAGGAGAAATGTTGGATAAATGCCTCTGCTAGATCACCCCATGACCTAATACTAGGTGGGAGTTGGGAGAACCATTCCATAGCTTGATCGCCTAGGTTTTGTGGGAATAATCTCATCAAATATGTCTCTTCTGCTACTACCTCAATGCAAGCTATGAAAAAATGTCTTATGTGTGCCTTAGGATCCCCTTTTCCTCTATACTTATCAAACTTAGGCATCACAAAGTGTGTAGGAAATGGAGGCATTGGAATGCTTTTGTCAAATGGATAGGGACATATGTCTCTCATTGTGTATGTTGGCTTTGGTGTATTTATGTCCTCCGTTTTCTTTTGTAAGTCCCTGATTTGTTGCTCCAAATTGTTCTTAGGTGGAGATCGACTTCTTGGACCATATCCCATGCTCGAGGCACCAATAGGAGGAGGAGCATGTTGCATATATGGATGATATTTATCATACACATGTTCATATGGAGGAGGTCTATAATGATGCTGCGTATATGGACCACTTGGTATAGACTCATGTTGAGGAACAAAATATTTATTTTGTCCATGTATACCATACTCTACAGGCATGTCATGTTCTAATTTGTTGCCCCCAAATTTGATGCGGGGTTTCCTTGTGTCCAAATTTTGAGCATGCCTTTGAATATCCAATTGCTTTGGTGGTTGATCCTTAGCATTGATATGTGATTGAGCATATTTCTCTGCATAAGACTTCCATAATGGTCTGTGAAGGTGAGTATCATATGCTTGACCATGTGTATGTGGGACCTCTCATTTTTGAAACAAAGATGATGGTGATTCAGGCACCATATGTGGTCCTCTATTTCCTCCACTATTAGGCCTCCTTTGATCCATGTTGGAGTGAGTTTGTTGCAAAGGTTGATTTTCCATTATTTGAGACATGCCAAAATCATGAGGTATCTTGGCTCCACTTTGTGCCATCATTTGTAAGAAGTATTGTCTATCCCTCCTCATTATTTCCTCAACCAATCGATTGAAACGGGGATCCAGAATGGATTCTTCCACATCTGCTGAATGTACTGAAAAGTTGTCCATATCATCATTGTGTGTATGATTGTTGTTTGTACTGTCCATGTTCTCAACATTTGGAATGTTTCTAGAGGCATCCATGTCAGGTAATGTAGTATGATCAGAATTGAAAAAGATATCATTGTCATACTCATAAGAACTCATGTTTGCGGAATCTTGAGCCTCTTTAGTTTCTCTCCTAGATTTTTGAAGACGGGTTTCAACCATGAACTAGGTATTGACCGAGATGTGTAAGACTAGATGAAAATGGAAAAAGTATGGAAGACCAAGAGTTGGATGGAATGTAAATGAATCTAAGGTGTACTTGCAATGTCCAAAGTGTAAGACCAAGTATGTATGTAGTAGAGTAGGTGTGACATCCAAAGAGAGGATAGTTTCTCTTGATGAGGTAAGTTGACCTTGACTGTACATAAAACCAAATGAGACCCAAAGGTAAGAAACCTTGATGAGGGACCACCTAGCAAAGTGTTGTTGTATGCAGTGTGTTGACAAAGTATGATGATGACAAGCAAGTGACCTTTTGACTCAAGTTTAGACAATTGTGAATGTAAAGTGAGATGTGAAGCAATGATGGACTTTATGAGACCCAAGGACATGTTGACTGCTAAATGAAACCCTAGAGAAATGACCTAGGAAGATCAAGAATTTCGAAACTGACTGCGTTTATTTGCTAGATTGTAACAGTTTTTCAATTCTGAAGACAGACGTGCCTGTATACTTCATAGACGCGGTTTCCTGACACAGACGTGGCTCTGATCAACACAGATGCGCTTCTGAGATTTTTTTTGCAAAGTGTAATGTTGATTCTGGGAACACAGACACGTTTCTGTCCTTCACAGATGCGGTTATATCACACAGATGCTATTATGTCCAACACAGATGCGTTTCTGCAAAATTTGTGCAATTTTTTCCAATCTATGAAGTCATTTTGTTGTGACCAAATTTGACTATTTGACTATTTTTCGTGACAAGAGGACACAGTGTTGACGAGGACTCAATGTTTGCAAGTGTCTAGACTCAAAATGACTCTAAGAAAAGTGTGTTGTTTGATGTAAAATTGTTTTGCATACACTTGAAGACACAAAAGACACAATGTTTTGCTGTTTGGTCTTGAATGTTTTGAATGTTTAAAATAAGTCAAGCACAATTCTTATGGCTGGCCAAGACAATAGTTGTTGATCTGACATGGGGTTTTACCCCCGAGGCTACGCTATTCAGAGCTGATACTTAGATGCTTGACCTCACTGGCTCCACCCTCGGCACTCACTTCTCGGGTCAGCCAAGCATCAGTCCCCACGAAAACTCCCCGTGGTGAACTTTGTATCTCTACTAAGAACCGTATGTGTGTGGGCCACTACCAGAGGTCTCACCTCCTGCCCCAACAACTAGAAGGATTTGGGCTTCTAAAACAAAAAGGTGCTAGTAAGGGCATCCGCTCATGTGGCCATACATGAGACACTTTCAACTCTGTAAATACAGAAGGCTCCCAGCTGGTAGGGGTTACACCCTACAACTGATCAAATAAATTTGATCAAATGGGTTTATGGGGAGACATAGTGTTGGTATGAACTAATCAGCACACGTTATCCATAGTTTTCACCATGAATACAGTTGTTTATAGTGGTTCAGAAGAGGTAGGTTTTCCTCGCTACCACTTGGATCGTTCTCTTCTCACTAGTAGTCCTAATGACCACACGGGAAAATAGGCCCTCTAAAGATTAAACAAAAAAAAAGGCTATTGCTCAAGACACAAAAGACAATGATTCAATTTTAGTGCACCAATTGAAGTGTTTGCTAGTCTATGAAAACAAGGCACACAATAAAAATCCAAAAACCCTTGCCAAGGACCTGCAACAAAGAGTTGTTAGTAGTTTGGATTGTTTCAAATAATCACCCCTTCCCGCAAGCACACAAGTTAGGTAAATTTTAAATCCAAAAGACTTTGTGAAAATAGGGGTCTTCAACCAAACAATTTTGCTTTCAAGACAAGCTACACCAATTTCGTTAGCTAGATTTGAAAATGTTAGTGCAAAATAAACCAGATCTGAAACCCTAAATGCAAAATCCAAAACTGAATCAATAAACCCAAAATTTGAAATCAGTAAACACAGACATGACTTCTAGTTGTAGACGCGGTTCTGTGAGATATAGACGCGGCTACATAATGCAGACGCGACTTCTGGACACAGACGCGGCTAAAAACACCGCAGACGTGACTTAATAACACAAACACGCTTTTTCGGAACCTACAAAATAAAATATTGCCAATAACATAGACATGATTCTAGATGTCGCAAATGCGCCAGAAAATAAAAAACGTGATCCGAAAGTGCGCAGATGCGAAAATATCAAAATGCTGCCGAAAATGTCAGATCTGCAACTTCAAAACACAAAATCTGCAATAAGGATGTTAAATGCAAAAGGGACAAGAGTCCCACCGGGCGTGCCAAAATGTATATGGTGAAAATGGATAACAATAATAATGATATTGAAAGGCTAAATGAATTCAACCACAAAACCCTAGCCTAACAACAACAAAGATCCACCATAACATATGAAGATTACCTAAGACAATGCAAATCAAACAAAATCACAAAGATTATACCATCACATGTCCAATAGGGTTTTGATCTCCATTCTTCCTATCTCCATTGATCTTGCTTGATATATTTGCTCTTAGATTTTATGTGCACAAGAGCTCAACAAAGAACGAAATGTGGTTGCAAGTAGGATCGTAGTGTAGTCAATTGCATAAAAGATGATTGATTAGAATGATTGATTAGGCTTTGATAATGAAGGAAACATCTCCTTATATAGAAGACACTATATGAAATGGAAAGATAAGATTGAGAGGTGTAAAAGGAGGTCGGCTATGATTAGAGGGTAGGTAAAAGAAATAATAAAATAATGAAAGAGGTAGGTAGTGTATGAATTAAGAGATGAATGACATGTGTCATAGATAGAAAAGGTTAATGAATTAATTAACTAAATAAATATTTATTTAATTAATAGAAGAAGTGGGATCAATTAAATAAATAAAATATTTATTTAATTTAGGAAAAGGATAAATTAAATAAATAAATGTATTTATTTAAATGAGAAATAAGGCTAGAAGAGGATAAATGAATTAATTAAATAAATAAAGATTTATTTAATTAATAGAAGAATTATGCCTAGATAATTAAATAAATAAAATATTTATTTTATTAGATTGGACAATTTTGGGTGTCTACATGTGTTAATAATGATTTCTTTGTCCATTATCATATCATTAATTTTTTTTAAAGAATATCTTTTTTAACATTTAAAAGTAAATTTTATAAATTATACTTGTTTATACTTTCTTTAATAGAAGTTTTTTTTGAGTTATTTCAATACTTTCAATCTTTTGTATCAAATACTTAAAGAAATATATAAAAAAATATTCACAAATATTATTTGTATTGCAACCATCACTTTCAGAAATTTTAAACTTTGTAGGGGATTTATTACAACACATAATATGGAAGAATGCAAAAAATACTATTTGAAAGAGAATAAACTACATGATACACTCTAGATCTCTTCCACCTTTGTATTGGAAAAATGACAATAACTGTAATTATATTATATCATGATCATCATTCCTCATTAAGACTTAAAAGGAATAAATACTTTAAATAGTTGAGAGGTAAATAATGTTAAGAACTTTGTGGTCTTTGGTTTTTCTACAAGATCCCACATTTCGACAATGTTACATAAGGCTATGGATCTTTAGAGAAGTCCTTAAATATTAATCGGTTATCTATAGCATGTTAAGTGTTATTGGATCCTCTTAGCTACAACATAAGTATTTAATTTAAAGGAATGTCCACTTTCAAGAGGGATCCTTGAGATCTACTCTTGACAATTTCCATCCTTCTAGATTGAAATATTAGCATAACTTGAGATTGATGATAGCGCTTCCAAGGATTTAGACCCAACTAGGAAAATTTTGTAAGATGATAAATTTCCTTAATCCACTTTATGTATTGAGAATGGTAATATGGATTTACCTCTTTTCTCTCTTTCTCATCACTAAGGGGTTGAGATATCTCCTCTTTATTCTCCAACTTAATGTTCACATTGTTCTTGATACATATTGTAGGCTATAGGTGATTTAATTAAGGATATATTAAAATTCAAGTGGACATGTTCACAATTTTAGTGACTTCTATATGTTTAAATTTGTCTTACCTCTCATCTATATTTCATTTAGGAGTTCTAACATTATTGTGTGGGATAAAACTATGCAATAGTATTATGATTCCTTGGTTAGAAACTACACTTTGTATCTTGTTCCATTCTTAGGTGAAGGAAACATGTTTGGACAAAGTAGATATATTAAATAAAATTTATTTCACATGGGTTAAAATGGGTAACATAGGGATACAATTTGTGGCAAAGGGGTATCCCCAAGTTATTTCCATTAATTACTCTAAGACCTCTACACCTATACAATTTCTTTCCTTACAATACATCATTAATAAGCTAGACATTAAGAGTGTATTCTTTATAGAGATGTTGAGTAGGATATACAAATAGAGAAACCACACGGTTTTTTATATGAATGTTCCTAGGTTTTAAAATATAAAAAATATTTCTACGGATTGAATTATATCCTTTATATTTGGTATGCAAAGATAGAATTCTTGTTCATCTGTTTTGGTAATACAAAACACCATTAATGTTAGGAGTTTAATGAACATATTATCTTGTCACATTATTCTCTCAATATTGAGACATATTAATTTATTTTAAGTTTACCATTGCATAGTCTAGTCCCATTGATGATTTTCTCTCATACTTTTATATGGCTAACTACTAGACTATTGACATGATTGCCAAGTGAAGAAGAATTGTTGTTGGCATTGATTACAACTAGGTTAAGTTCCCATCAATTCCAAAGGGGGAGATTGTGTGCATGATTGGAAAATGAAGAAGAGTTGTTGTTGGCATTGATGTCAACTAGGTGAAGTTCATTGTCAAAGGGAGAGTTGGATGCTAATAAAGGTAGTCAACATATTGACCATATTAGTGTGTGTTCATTATCAAAGAGAGTCATGGAGAGCTATTTTTCCACGAGGGCTTCACATGAGTGAATATGGGTTTTAGCACATGTGTTCATGGCATACTAAATAATCCCCCTATTTTCAAAAAATATTTCCCTAAAATCCTTTTGTTCACCCCTTCCTAGTACACAACCTAAATTAAAATCCCCCCCTTTTTTTACCATATATTGCATTTTTCAATAGTTTGAATTTTAAAAAAAAACCCTATTTTCACCAAATAGGAAATATAATGAGCTAATTTTTTAGGATATTAAACCCCCCAATATGAATGTGTGTGATATAATATTGCCTAGCTAGTGAATCCTCTATGTATGTTTCAAGGAATTTTAGCTTTGATGTTATTAACATATGTTAGAAGAAGTTGATATGTCAATATGGAAACATAGGTTTTGTCTGATAGAAATTGATTGTGTAGTGACATGAAAGAGTGACATGGTGTGTTCTTGAAAGAAAGAAAAGTTAAATTGAAAGCTAGTCGGAAAGAGTTAGTTGATGGATCTCAATGTGCATTTCCTATTTTTGTGATATATTTTCTTGACGATTTAATGTAGAATGACAAGTTAGAAATTGAATCTAAAGGTCTACAATGTTAGATTTATTTCATTTCTTCACAACAAGAAGAACTTGATCTATAGTCAAAGTCTTGATTTCTATCAAGTTTGTGTCAAGTGCACAACAACAAGCAACATGAATCTTAAATGTTGACATAAAAATCATTACATCAATTGAAGGTTGTATTAGAGAGCTTACAATGTAATCTTTTTTGTATTCTATCATCATGGCGATAGGAACCTATAATAGAACTTCATATTCATGGCAATAGAGCAACAAGAACTTTGTACTCAGCGATAGATGACTCAAGGGTTATAATAAGTGCATATCATTAACTTGAATTATCTTTAAAAGATATATCTAAGATCATGATTGCATTTGGTGTTCAATATTTCACAAGCATGCATGTATAAATATTGAGGTTGTTTCTTTAATTCGAATTGCTATGCTCTATAACATAGAGATTTTGGACAAGCCACATGTTGTTATTTGAATGCAATATGTTGTCTTTATAAAATCTATCATTGGTGCATCAAGATTTTTTATATATTGAAATAAAGTTTGTGGTGTAAATGAAGAGTCAATTGGAGACTAACCATTTTTGAGATACAATGGACTTGATGATGAAAAACTATAAAATGATGTTTTGGTATGCTATGTTGGTTGGGGATTGTAATGCAATGAGAATAAAGTACATAATATTTGTATCAATCTATAGATTTTTTTAGTGAAGATAAAAGTAGATAATTATGGTGTGCTTTGATAGGTTACAGACATAAGATGTTATGAATGATGAATCAAGTTCAATGGTAAAAAATGATTGAAAGATAAAAGTCTTTTTTTTGCATAGTAATTAAGAGTTGTATGTTCTCATTTTCTTCATTGTTATTGTAGATGAGAAGTAAAATGTTATCACTGAGCATGTAGTGTTGAAAACAATATTTGGTATAGTCTTATTTATCATTTTTTATGAGAGATATCATTGCATATCTATATCATGTTGTAGGGCAATTAGTTTTTTATCAATGATTTGTATCGAAAAAGACTAATCCTTTAAATTAATATTGTTATGAGATCTTAGAAGGGGTTGGATCTCCTAGAGTTGGTGCTCTGAATTGTTCCCATAAGGCTTGGAGTTGGTGCTCCTAAATTGTAAGCAGTGAGGCTTATTGGAGTTTATCTTTGGATTATTTTTACCCTTCAAGAGTTTTCCACTCATATTTCTATTTTATGTGATGTACATTTATTTTTCTACTTTCTTATGGTCTAGTTTATTCTTTTATGATGTCAATCTTTCTACTAGGAATAGGGATATGCATGTTGTTTATTGATCAAGTTAAGTTTCTACTATATTTATGTTTTATAAACCCTGATTCAATCCCCCCTCTCAGTGGTCTAGGGTATTCCAACAATTGGTATTAGAGAACCAGGTTCCTATCAGAAGTCTAACTGACATAAGTTGGGTTTTTAAAAAGGAATACCATAGGCAAGAAGTGTAGAAATAAAATTGCTTCCAAAAAGGTGAAAAGTCTTTTCTAAAAATTGTTGAGTTTTTAATGATATTGATGCCAAATAATGTCCTCCATAAATAATTTAAGAATCTTAGCTTATGGAGGTTCAACTAGTGAACATCATATTAATCAAGAAATAGATGAAGAGGAAGGAATAAATAGTCTTGAAGCAAAACTTGTTGCTACCTTAGGTGAAATAAAAAACCCTAGACAGGGGAATAAAAAACTTAAGGTATGGCTTCAAGAAAGTCTTAAGGCAAATAAAGTGGTAGTACAAAATCATAATGAATCTGAAAAGGTTATTGAATTTCTAAAATTAAAAGTTATAGAAAGAAAAATGGCTAAAGAAGAAGTCGAAACAAAATTAAAAGACAAGGAAGAGATTTGCAGAAAGATAGAGAATGAGGTTGCAACTTTAAAAATGAGTTGAGAGGAGAATTTATTGTTACAAGAACAAACCTTGAAAGAATAAATGATTATTAGTCTGGAGTCTGAAATTGAAGAGAACAAAAGGATAGAAGAAGTTGCATTATCTGATTTGGAAGTCAAAACTATTTAGTGTAAAAAACTTGAAGGAGAAATGGCTATTCTAAGAAAAGTGTTGGAATCAATGAAAACTGAGGGTGGGTGTGGGGGGGGGGGGGGGGGTGTGAATCAGTGTTCTATAGTTTAGAAATTTATTAAACTCATTCTTAAACCACTAAATGCATAAGAATGAAAGTAAAGTGCAGAAACATAAACCAATCAACCACAAAACCATAACACCAGAATTTTTATGTGGAAACCTAGAAAGGGAAAAACCACGATGGGATTGAGACCCACAATATTGTTATACTTTGATCAAGAGTATGATAATATTACAAAAAGGGGAATGCACTTGCATTCAAGCACATTGCCTAGAGCTTACTACTCAAATACAAAAGAGGGATACAACCCCGGAGGAATCATTGTCCTAAAGATGATTTCAAATTATTACAATAGTGTCTGAACTAAAGATTAGTATCTACTAATGCAAAATATTAGTTTCGATTAAGCTCAAGAATTCTTCTACCACTGATCTGTCTCTCTAGTCTGTTCTGCTGCTTTGTTATATACCAGAACACTAAAACCTTCAATCACATTCACAAAAAAATTCACATTTGCTCATACAGTCTCCTCACACTCATACCATCTCCCAAAATGTTCAAATAAATCAGTCTTATATATCCACATCGACAAAATAAATCAATTCCCATGTCGACTTCCAAAATCTGTATAACACACAACATGAAATGTGTAACCGTGAGTCAGCTCAATTATTCCACAAATTCATATGCGGACCTAAACAAGATGATAACAACCTTCTCATGTGTTATCACAATTACCTCAAATTCAACAACAACCACCATAATCATCCCAAAGATTCCAGATCACATTTTATATGATTTCTTATAGTGTTCTCTATATAAGAGGATAGTCTCCTTCATTATCAACCCTAATCATCTGATTGTCTAATTAATTTTATGCAATCAAGCCTTCTTGCAATCAAGCAATCAACCACAATTTGTTCTTTGTTGAGCTCTTGTGCACACATAAAATCCGAGAGAAAATATATAAAACAAGATCAATGGAGATTGAAACCCTACTTGACATGTGAATGGTAATATTTCTTTATTTTATTGATTTGCATGATCTTAGGTATCTTTATTGGTATTGGTGAATGTTTCATTGTAGGACCTAGATTGGTTGTGGCAAAATCTTTATGGTTCTACAATTGTTTATCATCACTTTTCACCATATAAATTCTAGCATGCCCAGTGGGACATCGATTTTTGTTAGATCTATGTTTTTTTTGTAGCTTTTTCTAACCCTATATTGTTGTTTTGTAAAACAATTTGGAGAATAACCTTGTGCAACTAGGGTTTTGGACATAAGATTAAGATTTTGGAGAGATTTGATCAGATCTCACACATGGCTTAGAATTTTTCGCACCAATTTTTTTTTTTAGGTTGGGGATAGTATCAGGAGTGTTCGATACAAAATTCAAATTTTTCGGAGCATATTTAAATTTTTTTAATTTTTTCGATTTTCTTACATTCTAGAAAGGTCTTAGAATGCTACAGGGGGTCTATTTTTTGTAATTTTAATTTGGGTGCAAAATATTTCATAAAAAATCATATCTTTAAGAATTAGGGTTTTAAAATGTTTTGACCATATCTCCAAAACGGCTTGGAATTTTTGCATAAAATTATTTTCACAACTTGGGGACAATATCAAGTAGTATCAATGAAGAATTAAGATTTTTGGAAGCATATTTAAATTTTCTATGAATTGTTAATGATTTTTCATACAAAATTGACTTTTGAAGCAAATTAGTAAATTTTTAGACTTTTCTTACATTTATGGAAAGCACTCATAATTCTAAATGGGATTTGTTTTTTGTGATTTTAATTTTGATGAAAAATTATTCATGAAAAATTATATCTTTAAAAATTAGGGTTTTACAATGTTTTGATCATATCTCACAAACTGCTTGTAATTTTTGTAGGAATATTTTTTTACATCTTGGGAATGGTATCTAGAGTTTCCATTACAAAATTCATATTTTTTGGATTATGTTTTAATTTTCTATGATTTTTTTATGATTTTTCATAAAAAATAAATTTTGAGAGCAAATTAGCAATTTTCTTGGATTTTCTTATATTTTTGGAAATTTCTCAGAATTATACAAGGGATCTATTCTTTATTAATTTAATTTTAATGCAAACGTGCTCATGGAAAATCAGATCTTTGCATTTGTCAAAAAACATATTATCGAAGGCCCCTATTTCACAAAGTCATTTGGGATTTCTAAAAATTTACCTAATTTATGTTCTTATAGGAGGGGTATTATTTCACAACTACTAAAATTTTTGGTGTAGGACCTTTTGCAAAGATTTGATTTTGAGATTGCTTGCTTTGTCTTCTTTATTCTAGCAAAACGGTTCAATTGGTGCTCTAAAATGAACAAGTGTCTTTTTTGTCTTCAGCAATAGGCTCCTTTTGTTTTACCTTTAGAGGGCCTCCCTCCTGAGTAGCCCATAAGGCCAAGTGAGAGGGAACGACGTAAAGTGGTAATGGGCTAAAGCCAAACTCTTTCAAACCACTATAAATAAATGTATTTGTGACTAAAGTTGCAAGCAACGGGTGTTGGAATGGCATAGCAACATTAACTCGCCAGATCTATGCCCACTTGAATGGATGCCCTTACTAGATACCTTTTGTGTTAGAAGCCAAAAAATTCTAGTTGTTGGCACAGGAGGTCGGACCTCTGAAGTGACTTACATTCTTACGATTCTTAGTAGATGTACAAAGTTCTCCACGGGGAGTTTTCATGAGGACTGGTTCTTGGTTGCCCTAGAGAAGTGAGTGTCAAGGGTGGAGCCAGTGTGGTCAAGCATATAAGTATCCTCCTTGAATTGTGTAGCTTGGGGTAACCCCCCAAGTGAGATTCAACAACTATTTTCCCAGCTAGACTTAGGATTTGTGCTTGCATGATCAAAATACTCAAACATTTTCAAGAAAAATAAAGAAACATTGTGTCTACTATGTTTTCAAGTGTATGCAAAACAAACAAGGACATTTTATAATCACACTTGAAACTAAAACATTTTATCATTTTTGGAGAAAAACACCTTCACACATTAGGTCTTCACTATTTTGTTGTGTCCTCTTACCACAAAAAAATTCCAAACATTTAGATTTGGTCACATTGGACAACTTCACAATTGGACAGAATTGCAAAATATTTTCAAAATAACATCTGGGTTTACTTAAACTGTGGCTATGTTCAGAACTAAAAAATTGCAAAAGATTTATCAAGAGAAAAAGGAATTAAGTTTATAGATTAAAAGAGCTTCCAAGGCTGCTTCCTATAAGGCTTTGTTATCAATCAACCTGTCTTGGTCACACAATCAATCATTTTCCTTCAATTGCATTTACCTCATACATATTTTCCAAATTTGAGTCAAAAGGTTACTTTGCTTGTCCACATCAAACTTTGCAAACATACTACAACCTAACACTAAGTGATTCCCATATAAAGATCTATCATCTTAGGGTCTCATTTTCTCTTCTTGAGTCAAGGCCAACTTACCTCATTAAGAGATCCATCATCTCTTTGGAATCCACACCTTAATCTAAAAACATACATACTTTGGTACTACACTCTTCGACATTGCAAGTTTACCCTAGATTCATCTACACTTCATACACCTCTTGGTCTTCCATAGTCTTTGCATTTTCATACAATCTTTCATTTTGTTCAAGACTTTAGTCCATGGTTGAAACCTGTTCACAAAGGTCTAGAAGGGAAGCTGAAGAAGCTTTAAGGTCTTTAAATATGAGTACTTATGACTTTGATGGAGATGAATTCTACAATCTATATGAAAACTGCAGTAATATGCCAGACAATGACAATAATGACAATAATGACAATAACAACAGAAATGATAATGATGATGAAAATGCATCCGTGGATTCTACGGAAGTTGAGGAAACTATCATGGATCTATTAGAATCTATGATACCATAGGAAAACTAAGAGGGGGGGTTGAGTCAATTTTCCACAAGTTAAACAATTAATGCAGTTTATAAACCATTTACCAGAGCACAATTTAAACATCACAGTGAATGATAAAGCATGAAATCACAGAACACACAACACTGGAATATTTTTGATGTGGAAAACCTGGTAAAGGGAAGAACCATGGTGGGAAACCCTACCCACATTCAAATAATACTTCTGCAGTAGTATGTGAAATAATTACAATGGGGATTGCACTTGAAATCAAGCCAATCGCCTAGAGCTCACTGCTCATCACAAAATGAAGACTTACATAAACATTAGACTACAATCCAAAGAAAAAGAACTATAAAAATAGCATCTTCTAATGCTTGATATAGTTTCAGTTAAGCACAAATGTCTTCTCTATAATACCAAAACCTTCACAACACTTTGGTGAGTGATATGACCTTGTTCACACATAAACCTCTCTTTGATAATGCAGACATAACCATACCAATATACCATACCACACCATACCATACCATACCATAGCATACCCAAATCACATGAATAATTCACCTATAAATATATATCATCAACCTTGATAACAATGTCATCTAAACCCTAAACCCTAAACCCATAAACCATAATTACAAATTTTTTATCACATGATACTTGCAGACCAATATTATAATTTACATTACATAGCACAGACCTAATTCAAATTCCTAAATAATTATATCGACTGAAAATTCCATTCAGACCAATTCTAACATGTTTCACTAGCTAGTAGAAACCCTTAGTACAAATAACACATAATAACCAATTGGGTCCAAATAGGACCACCAAATCATCACACCATCCAATACGAAGCAACCAAACAAATAGGACATGATCAATAATTCCTTCAACACATTAGGAACAATTTCTATAGGCCAGACTAAAATCAATTAACCAAATCATCGAATATCACCAACCTGTACCAAGAAATATCAACCAATAATCCATAACTTAAGCGATAGCTTCTGGAGAACCAAATCATGAACCAACTGAATGTGGCTAGAATATAATCATCCTAAATAACCATCCAAAACCAAAACAACCAATCTGATCATACCAGATCAGAATCTCTGATAACCAGGTCCAACCGGAATAGGCCCAACCGAGATAGAAACAACCAACTGGGACAGAACCATATCCAACTGGAGAAAAATGTTGACATCAATGACAACACATAAACAATTTCAGCATATTACCAACAATCTCCCCCTTTGGTCTTGATGGAAACATTGAATGTAAAAAACATCCAAGTGCCAAGGAATGCAAACAATCTCCCCAAACAATCAAAAAACAAAAAAATATCTCTCCCCCTAAGATTATCTAGTTTTTACATGAACACATCTCCCCCTTTGACATCAATGACAAAGGGTTGATGCCAAGCCAATCAGCTGACTACTCCCCCTGAGCAGCAGTATCATCCCATTAACTCAGATCAGAGGATGTTTCTGACAAGATCACCAAATTGATGCATCCCTACATCTGTAAGTCTCTCCTAGAGGGGTGGTGACCCCAAACTGATCTCTGAGATATTCAAAAGTATTTTTAGGAAATGGTTTTGTTAGAATATTTGTAATTTGTTCCTTAGTAGGCACATATACCAACTTGACTTCCTTTTCTTCAACCTTTTCCTTCAAGAAATTATACCATATGAAAATGTGTTGGTTTGGAATGAAATAATAAATTATTTGACATATCAATAGCACTAGTATTATCATAGTGAATAACAATAGGCTCACCATAACTCACCCTTACATCTTTCAACATTTGCTTCATCCATAAGATCTGAGTGCAGTTAGTTGCAATAGCTACATGTATTCAACTTCAACAGTAGATAATGAAGTGCATGATTGTTTTTCGCTAAGCCATGAAACCAATTTATTCCAAAGAAAGAATGCACCACTTGTAGTTCTCTTCCAGTCATCAACATCTCCTTCCCAATCTGACTCTCTATAGGCACATAATTTGAAATCATCATCCTTTGGATACCATAACCCATAATCTGTTGTTCCTGCCAAATATCTGAATATCCTTTTAACAACAATATCATGACTTGCTCTTGGATCAGACTAAAATTTAGAAGCAATGTAGACAACATTCATTATAACCGATCTGATCTGAGTTAAGTACAACAATCCACCAATCATTTATTTGTATCTAGATGGGTTAACTCTAGGAGATTCATCTTCCTTAGACAATTTGCAACTGGTTAGCATAGGTGTACCAACAGGTTTTGAATTTTCAACACCAAATTTCTTAAGCAATTCTTTCACATATTTAGTTTGACAAATGAAAATACCTTTATCACTCCGAGTAATCTAGAAACCTAAGAAAAAAATCATCTCTTCAATCATAGATATTTCAAAATCATTCATCATGTCATCAACAAATTTCATGCATAAACTTTCTTCTCCTCATAAAATGATATCATCAAAAAATAATTCAATGATTAGTATGTCACCATGCTCAATCTTATAATATAAGTTACTATCAGCATTACCTTTTCTAAAACCAAGCTTTGAAAGATATTTATCTAATCTAGCATACCATGCTCTAGGGGCTTGTTTCAATCCATATAAAGATTTCTTCAATTTATAAACCATGTCCTTATCCTCTGATAATGAAAATCGATCAGGTTGCTCAATGTAGACTTCCTCCTCAAGATCTCCATTCAAAAATACACATTTAACATCCATTTGATATACCTTGTAGTTCTTGTGTGTAGCATAGGCAAGAAATAGTCTTACCGCTTCAATCCTTGCAACCAGAGCATAAGTTTCATCATAATCAGCTCCTTCTTCCTATGAATATCCTTTGCAAAACAATATAGCCTTTTTTCTTACAACCTAACCTTCTTCATTTAATTTATTCCTAAGAACCCATTTGGTTCCAATAACATTTTTATCTTAGGCTTAGGAACCAATTCACATGTTTTATTCTTTTCTATCTGATTCAATTCTTCTTCCATAACTCTCATCCAATTCTCATCTTTACTTGCTTCAATAAAATATTTCAGTTCAATTTGAAAAATTAAACATACATCTTCAGCATCTAACCTTCTTCTTGTCATGACACCTTTCCTTTTGTCTCCAATGATCTGATCTTCAGAATGATTCAACTTCACATACCTGGGAGTCTTAGGATTATCTTGACTTTGTGACTCTTTTTGCTCATCAACAGTCACTGTGGAATTTTCTAATGTTGTCAGAGCAACTAGATCAATTCTCTAAATTGATTCTTGCGCAACTAGTTCTAATCTAACAATCTCATCTTCTAGACCATAGTCATATAATCTAATCTCATTATTACCTTGCTCATCTACTTTGATATTTATGATTTCTATTATCCTATTGAGTCTTTTGTTATAACATCTATATGCTTTCCACTTAGTAGAATAACCCAAAAATATTCCTTCATCACATCTAGGATCAAATTTCCCTAATGCATCATCTCTTCTAATATAGCATTTACCTCCAAAAATTTGGAAATACCTGATAGTAGGAGTATGACCCAGCCATAATTCATAAGGAGTCTTACCAGTATCACCTTTTATGTGCACTGTGTTGAAAGTGTATACCATAGTATTGATAGATTCTCTCCAATATATATCATCCAATTTGGCTTCCATCATCATTGACCTTGCATCATCTAAGATAGTTCTATACTTTGTTTCCACTATTCCATTTTGCTATGGAGTTCTAGGTTCAGAAAATTGACTTGTGATTCCATGCTTCTCATTAAAAAAGTTTAACTAACAAATCTAAACTCATCACCTTGATCTAGTCTTAAGCATTTTATCTTCAGTTCTATTTCTATCTCAACCATAGCTTTGAAAAATTTGAATTTCTCAAGAGATATTGATTTTTGTTTCAAAAATGCAACCCACATCATTCTAGAGTAATCATCAGTAAGCAACATAAAGTATCTATCACCTTGAAAACTTTTAGACCTTGCCGGTCCACACAGATCAATATGAATAAGATCAAGAATTTCATTAGATCTATCATGTATACTTGTGAAAGAAGTTCTAACTTTCTTACCCATTTGAAATTCTCCGTATGTCAGATTATGAGGCTTGATAATCTTGGGCAAATCTTTGACAGCCTGGGTTGAACTGATCTTCACTATGTAATCAAAATTTACATGACACATTCTCTTATGCCATATCCAACTTTCATCAATATGAGAAATCAAGTAGGCCTTCTCAACGAAGTTCAAATGAAAGATGTTTCCTTTGGTCTGAGTTCTGGAGGCAATTTCCAAACGATATCTATTGATAATCTTGCATTTTTAATCTTTGAATTGCAAATGAAATCCTCTATCCACCATCTAACCTACAATCAAAAGATTATTCTTAAAACCTTCAACATAATAAACATTGTCAGTATTAGTCTTACCATCGAAGGATATTGTTCCCTTGCCTTTGATCTTTCATGCCTTGTTGTCTCCAAATTTGACTAGTCCACCATCAAATTCTTGTACAATCAGGAATTTCCTCTTGTCTCCAATCATGTGATGTGAGCAACCACTGTCTATAACCCATTCATTCTTCTCTTCAATTTTAGTAGCTAGAGCCTTCTCCTTAGTATGATTTGTATCAATGACAGGTTCCGAAGAATCATCCTTTATATCAATAAAGACCCAATCCTTACCGGAGCTTCCATTACCGAATACACTCATAAGTTCATCATCATCATCATCATCAGTAATAAAAAAATCATCATCACCAGTAGAGTAACATGATTTATCCTTATTCCTTCTATATCTAGGTTTTCTCTGATATTCCAGATTAGGATTATAATTCCTCATAAATCTTTCATCATTCATAGCATCTCTTTCAGGACATGTAGAAGAAAAATGACCAATCTTATTGCATGAAAAATATTTAAAAGGAACTTTTCCTTCATATTTACTTCCAACCAGTCCTTTAGGGATTCTTTTGGCAATTAAGGCTTCTAACTATTCAATTTCTTTGTCTTCTCTTTAAATGTCTTCCAAATATTTAGTATATAACTCCTTCTAGTCTATCTTCTTCTTACTAGAGGCATATGCTCTATATGTTGTCTCTATTTTAGTAGCACTTTGATCTTCAATCTCCTCAAGCTCAAAAGAAGTCAACTTTCCGAGTAATGTATCTCTCGTAAAAAGGATATTTGACATTGTCCAAAGTTCATTTATTGCAGTAGCCTTCATTTTGTAAGCGAAAGGTAGAACTCTCAGAATCTTTGAAACAACCTCATCCCCATTAACATTTCCACTGCAACATTTGTTTCCCATGGCAATCTCATTCACTCTATCCATGAAAGAACTTATCTTCTCATCTTCTTCCATTTTCAATGTTTCATATCTCACTCAGTAACCTTCAATTTTTGCAATCTTTACTTCTTGGTTGTCTTCATAAAGAATTTCAAGCTTCAACTAGATCTGCTTTGCATTTTCTAGCTTCTCATCTGATAGGACACTTAACAATGCTTCTTTTGCTCTGACATCATTATCAACTCTCTTTTGCTCATCAGGAGGTTCTAGTGTTCCAGAATTAGGATCATCAGGTGTATACCATTTCTCTGTTATCTTCCAAACTTCAACTCCAAGACATCTCAGATGAATCTTCATTAACTCCTTCCATATTTTGTAATTTGTACCATCAAATCTGGGACTCTCCTTCCAGTAGCGAATAAATGTAGAAGTTGATTCCATTAGATATCCTCAAGTAGTTAAGCCTTTGCATAGAGGACCTCACTTTGATACCAATTTTTAGAATCTATGATACCAGAGGAAAACGAAGAGTGGGGCGAGGGTGAATCATTTTTCCACAATTTAAAGAATTAATGCAATTTATAGATCATTTACCAATGCAAAATTTAAACAACATAGTGAAAGATAAAGAATGAAAGCACAAAACGCACAACACCAATATTTTTGATGTGGAAAACCCGATAAAGAGAAAAACCATGCTGGAAAACCCTACCCAAAGTCAGATAATACTTCTGCCGCAGTATGTGATATAATTGCAATGGGGATTTCACTTGCAATCAGGCCAACCGCCTAGAGGTCACTGCTCATCACAAAATGAAGTCTCACTAACTTACATAAACATCGGACTACAATCAGGAGAAAATGAACTGTGAAAATAGTATCTCCTAATGATTGATATAGTTCCAGTTAAGTACAAATGTCTTCCTTATAATACCAAAACCTTCACAACCCTTCTCTGAGTGATATGACCTTGTTCACACATAAACGTCTCTCTGATAATGTAGACATAACCATACTTATATCCCATACTATACCATACCATACCATACCATACCCAAATTACATGAATAAGTCTCCTATAAATGTATATCATCAACCTTGATAACATGGCCAACTAGACCCTAAACTCATAAACCATAATTACAAAAATTTCATCACACAATACCACCAGACCAATATTATGATTACATTGTTGGCATTTTGATGATATTGTGATTGTCATTGATGGACACACACTTGTTTTGTGAATACTTTCTTAATGTATGAGTTATGCTCAACTGGTAATTGTTCCAACCGGTATTATGTATTATAGTCTTTAGACTATCGATGTTTTGTAGAAGATGTTTATTGGTCACAAACTGACTAAAGAACTGAAGCGGTATGGATAACCCAAGAGGTATGAAGACCTCAAATGGTTCGAGGATCTCAAGTGGTATGAAGGAACAAAGTGGCAGTTAACATTTTTCCAGTCTTCATTTTGGACAACTGATAATAGGTAAATTGTATGAGCCGGTATTACTCTGTGATGAGTTATCATCCACTGACACTTTGGCAGTGATTTTGTGTTGTGTTACCAAATGTGTCTAGATGCACTGAACCTAGGAACTTGTAGTTTAATCCTATTAGACCGACATGAAATCAGTTTCCTTTATAAGGACATCATGTCTAGGGTTTGTATGTATGAGAGATATGTGTGTATGTGAGATAGACAAGGTTATGTGCGATCGTTGAAGAGAAGATTAGGTCTGTGTGAAGAAACAAAGTGTTGAGATACTAAAGACTTAAGTAATGCTAAAGTGCATTAACAATGAGCTATCAAGGATCTAACCAAGCATGTTGTTCTAGTATCTAGATCACCCACTTGTTGATTACTCATATCTTCGACAAGTTTGAAACCCTTAATTGGGTAAGCCTAGCAAAGCCTTTGTAAATCCTCTAACAAGGTGGTTCACTATTGTGAATCTGAAATCCTCTCACAAGGTAGTCTTTAACAGGACTTATCTCCTAACAGAGATCTAGATTCCTATCAAGATCTGTTCTGGTGAATAACATTGTATGACCTTAATCGGTCTGGTTTCTATTCAGCACATAGTTACTTGTGAGTTTCTGCTCACCATGGTTTTTCCCATTTGGGTTTCCACATCAAACATCTTGTGTTATGGTTATTGTGCTCTTGTGGGTGAATTCTTTATTTTGTATTTGGTTTGCATTTATCTTAACCGGTTTATTAGTGAATTTGTTATACTGGCTATCTACTAAACTAATTAGAAGTTTGAGTTCAGTATTTTTTGGTATACTAATTCACCCCCCCTCTTAGTATTCATCAATTGGTATCGAAGCCAACCTTTCTATAAGTCTAACCACTTGGAAAGAGATATGGGGGAATGCAATGTGAGGGAACTTACTCATCATCTCACTCAGATTGAGAGAGCCTATGATGAACTCAAAGTCAAGTATAAAGCCTCTTTGGCCAAAAGAAGAGAACATGCTGAGAAACTAATGGAGCTTACTAAAAAGAGTTCTTCTGATGAAGCAAACATGGATGCCCTAGTTGAAGAAGTTGAAAAACTGAATGAATCTAATGCCAACTTGAGAAGGGAACTAGAAGGAATGACTATTAGAATGTGTCAAGAGCTTGAGAACCGAAGGAAAGATGAAGATTTGGTAAAAGACAAAGATCATGAGATCTTCAAGCTGAAGCAAGAAATCAGTGCCCTTACCGCTCATCTCCAAGAGAGTAAAGTGGAAAAAGAAGAAATACAAGGTGAACTAAACATGGCTATTTCTGAGAATGCAACCTTGAAGGAATACAATGCTTCTATTACCAAAGAACTTAATGAGACAAAGGAGATACTTGCCAAATTCAATTAGAGTACTTCTAAGATAGAGAAAAAGCTTGAATCAACAAAACCGGTAAAGAATACCACTAAACTTGGTTTCTCTGGGTATGAGGAAGGGGAGACCTCTGGAACAAAAGATGTAGCATCAAAGAAGCAACCAACATCAAAGGATAAAGGTAAACAAAAGTTTAAGCCTATTTTCTTTAATTGTCTAAAAGAAGGACATACTTCTAATGTGTGTAGAAGCAAGGCCTACAATAATTTTTCTTATTTTCTAAACAATAAGCCTAGATCCAATAGATTCAATGGAAACTTCTATGCATGCAACAAGTTTGGGCATAGAGAATTTGAATGCACGTCTATCTTGCAAAACATTGAGAGATACCCTACAAGGACTCGAGGAGTTGTTCCGGAACCCTCTGTGAACCAGAATCCCAACTGGTATAATACCTATGACCATCGGTCAGGTGGCTATCAAGTGGCAAATGGTTGGAGAGCAACCTGTTTAATCTGTCATGGTAGTGGTCACACTACTGCAACATGCAGAAGGAAGAATGGTAGTATTAATAATAGACCATGGAGAACACCTGGAATGGTATGCTATCGTTGCAACAAACCGGGACACACTGCCAGAACCTGCAAAATGAGAAAGAACCTATCAGATGATATACCAGTCACTCCAGAAGGGAAGATTTATGTTGAAACCGTTCAAGCAGGAAAAAATAAAACTTGGAAAAAGAAATATGAAGAAGTGTCAAAGGATGAACCGGTTTCTACACCTAGTGTGGAAGTCTTTGACTTGACAAACTGAGCTTCAGAAAAGCTTAGGGGGAGCATATCGGTGAAATATTTGAACCCTCGGTTTATATCAGTAAAGACCTAAACCGGTATACATTACTTGTCAATCGGTAGAATATTTTGAAGTGATAAAAGGCAAAATTAGTGTTTGTACCCTAGCGGTGGAACATTTATTATTGTAGGTGAAAGATTGTTTAAAAGGGATTATCGTTGCCATTTTCACTTATCTATTTTTTAGCAAAGAATTTTCAAGTGCAGAGCAATAAAGAGCGATTTGTCTAGCGATTCAAATTAAATTCAAAATCTTGCAGAAGAATCCAGAGATAATTTTCAATCAATCAAGTGAAGAACACCAAGCGGTAATCCAACAACCGAAGTGGTGTGTTGCGAGCAACATTGCAAAACCCTAAATTGTGAAGTGTGAAGCTATTTCTTGAATTTTTTGTCTATCACTTAATCATGGCTTCTGCATCGCACTCCAGCTCTAGTGCACCTATAGACTCAATGATTTTTATTCAAAAGAAGATGAAATAAAATTCCCTATCCCAGATACCCGCTGGAGTCATAATTGAGGAAGACATTTCAACTTATATTGATTGCAAACTGGAAGACCTAGGATCCCTAGTGATCCATTCCTAGCTAAGTCTGTTTTGTGGGGATGACAAGAAAATCAAACTGGAATATAGCATCCTAGAGAGGAAGAAACTGCACAATGTGGTTTATTTTCCGGAAGAGTTCATTGAAGATCACATCTGCATCATCTTGAGCAGAGTGCACGGTGATAAAATGTACCTTGAGCAGACGCATGATATCACACTGGAAGCAATTCATGTCGTCACTAGTTTTTGTAACATTGGTGAGGTGCCAGCTCTAAGGAAGGTCATCAAGACTGAAATGATTAGGCTCACTAGTTCTCTGAGCGACCAACGAGGAATGACTGTCAACCCCATCAAAGATGATTTGGTTAAGTATGCTTGCATGGTGATTGGCTACCAGGTGTTTTATGCCAGCAGAATAAACTCTGTCCCTGCTGCTGCAATGAATGTCGCCTACAAAATGATTAAGGAAGACGCCTCTTTTGATTTATGTACCTATTTGTAGAAACAACTTCTATTGAACCTGAAGTCCATCAAACAGGACAATGCTCTAAGGTTCAGGTTTGGACAACTTTTGATTGGCCTATTTTTCTACTTTCAAGGTTATTTGCCTGGAGTAGGTGATATTAAATGGTCTACTGACCAACCAATCTCTAAGAAAATTAGGGAAAGTCTTCAAGTGGTAGGAACCAGATATCCTAAGGTTCTGAACAAATACTTTGATGAATTCAAGTAGAAAATGAGCTAGAGGATGAGAATATCTGGAGATATTGTAAAGAAATATGAAGATGACATCTGCTTTACCATTAAGGTAGATGAATGCATAATGGAAGCAGTAGAACCAAGAAAGGAGGTAGTAGAACCTATGGGGTATGAAGTGATGTATGACATGTTAGATGGGTATGACTCTACCCTGCTTGCCTCACCTCTAGATGCTAAGAGAAAGCGAACTAACACCTACTTAGAGAGGGTAACATTGGTTGAAGATCCTATAGTGAAAAAGGGTAAGACAGTGCCATCGGTATCAGTACCGGTTACCTCAGCAAGTCCAAAAGTGACCAAGCAGTCACCTTCCAAGAAGAAACCGGAAGTTTCACCTACTATAGTATTTGAGAGGAAGCAGAAAACCAAAAACAACTCATCAGAGTCAGAGGATACTGAACTAGAAGTACAACCTAAGAAAATAAGGCAATCAAACAAGAAGGCTAAATCTACCAGTAATGCACTTGCATCATCAGCACCAGTAAATATAGACATCTCTTCTTATAAGCCAATGACACATTGTCAAAGGACTTTAAAGAATATTAAGAGAAAGGTGCTTGATGACTTAAAAGAATATTTTGATGATTTTTCTGATAATGAGAAGGAAGAAGTAGAACAAAAAATGATAAAATATTTGTGTGTTAATGACCGGTTGCCATCTGAAATTAGATTGGTGACACCTTATTATTTATAAAATTATTTGGACAATAAATGGCACATTGCCATTGAGAAAGATCAGGAAATAAGGGAAAAAGTCTTTGCTCAATACTTTCTCGAAGCCTCTAATTCTGAATTGTTTGAGATAATTGATAAGAATAAAGGTCTCTTCTTCATGAGAAGGAGAAGACACAGGCTGCTTGAAGGTAGAACTTCTAAAGTAAAGAAGAACACACATCTACATGCAAAAGCTGTTGTTAGATTACATCAAGTGTTTGAGGCCAATATGAAGGTTGAACAAGAACTTGACCTATCCTTAGCCAAACCAAATGAGGTATTTGATGGTGAAGGATGAAGAGTTATAGAACAGGTTGACACTATTGATATGGATGCATTGGATGTTGAGGATGTCACTATGGACATAGAGAAGGAGAAACAAGATAAGGACAAAGCAGCGAAAGAGAAATAGGACAAGGAAAAGGCTGAAAAAGAGAAAGCAGAGAAAGAGGAAGAGAAAAAGAAAGAGGAAGACAAGAGGAAACCACAAGAAGAGAAGAGAAAAGAAGAGGAGAAGAGGAAAGAAGAGGAGAAAAAGAAAGAAGAGGAGAAAAAGAGAGAAGAGAAGAGGAAAGAAGAGGAGAAAAAGAGAGAAGAGGAGAAAAAGAGAGAAGAGGAGAAAAAGGAAGAAGAGGAGAAAAAGGAGGAAGAAAAGAAAAAGTAGGAAGAAGATAAGAAGAAGGAAGAACTGAAAAAGAAACAAGAAGAGGAAAAAAAGAAGAAAGAATAAGAAAAGAAAAGAGGAGCAAAGGAGAAGGAAGCAGAAAAAGCCAAACAAGCGGAGACTCCTAAGGCAACCGGCAGTCAAGCCAAACCGGTTGACATCGCCAGTCCTATTGATCTCTAATCTGTCAATGAATTAGAGTTGCTTCAAAGAATAAAGCTTGCATAGGAACGATTGGAAGCATTGAGGAGGAAGAAGGAATGGGATGTCATTCAAACTGCGGTTGACACCCTTACAAGTTTGATTCCTGATACTAAGCTCCCCAGTACTGATTGCTCTTTGTCAAGGCTTAAACTTCTATGTGCCCTTGTAGAGGACTAGGTACAATGCCTGGAAGAAGTTGCTGAAGCAAATGCAAAGAAGAAGCATGAAAAGGCACTCAACACTTCCATATTTAAGAGACTGAATGAGCTCCGATCTCAACTTCTGAAACAACAAAAGGATATAAGTGTCTCTATGGATGAGGGCAAACTATTGTTGAGCAAAATCAGCCAACCCCATCTATTTTGTGATAATGTGCTCAAATAGAAAGATAAACTCCAATTGGAGTTCCAAGCATACATCAACAACTTCAAGTTGCCCTATGACTCATTCACTACATATGGGCAAACAGTTCATCGTTATCAGCTTCAGACTTCCATGATAGAATTGGAGATTAGCAACTCGTCAAGAGATTTGTAGGAGCTTCAACTGGTCTTATTACCCAGACTGCAAATTCTTCAGAAATGTTTTCTCAATCTGGAAGCCATCATGGTCACTCAAGAGATGAGTACCATTGATGCTATGGAAGAACTGGTATTCCAGATGCAGATAGAAAGTGAGGTTTCTACCTTATTACTTGAGTCATGGTCATTAACCATGAAGACTTTTATGCAGGATTTGAAATCTATTTTTGATAAGTTTCATTCCTTATTGTCATGAACATTTACTCAATTTTTAATGATAATGAGAAACAAGGGTTATTCTGCAATACTTTGTCATTGTTAGCAAAGGGGGAGTAGTATTTAAAATTTTGGTGAATGTTATGTATACTTTCATGTTACCACTTTAAGGGAGTAGCATACATTGTAGTTTCTGAAAAGGGATAGTGTATATGCTTAGGGGGAGTAATTTTGATTATGGCATATTTTTGTTGTAAAAACACTTAGATGTCAAAATTTTCCTAAGTGTTGCCATCAATGCCAAAGGGGGATATTATTGGCATTTTGATGATGTTGTGATTATCGTTGATGGACACACACTTGTTTTGTGAACACTTTCTTAATGTATGAGTTATGCTCAATTGGTAATTGTTCCAACAGGTATTATGTACTATAGTCTTTAGACTATCGGTGTTTTGCAGAAGATGTTTACCGATCACAAACTGACGGAAGACCTCAAGTGGTATGGAGAACCCAAGAGGTATGAAGACCTCAAGCGACTCAAGGATCTCAAGCGGTATGAAGGAACAAAGCGGTAGTTAACATTTTTCTAGTCTTCATTTTGGACAACTAGGAATCAGTAAATTGTATGAACCGGTATTACTTTGTGATGAGTTACCAACTAGTATTTCTGTGATGAGTTATCATCCACCAACACTTTGGTGGTGATTTTGTGTCATGTTACCAAATGTGTCTAGATGCACTAAACCTAGGACCTTGTAGTTTAATCCTATTGGACCGACATGAAATCAGTTTCCTTTATGAGGACATCATGTCTAAGGTTTGTATGTATGAGAGATATGTGTGTATGTGAGATAGACATGGTTATGTGCGATAATTGAAGAGAAGATTAGGTCTGTGTGAAGAAACAGAGTGTTGAGATACTGAAGACTAAAGTAATGCTAAAGTGCATTAACAATAAGTTATCAAGGATCTAACCAAGCATACTGTGCTAGTATCTAGATCACCCACTTGTTGATTAGTCATATCTTTGACAAGTTTGAAACCCTTAACCGGGTAAGCCTAGCAAAGCCTTTGTAAATCATCTAACATGGTGGTTCACTACTGTGAATCTAAAATGCTCTCACAAGGTAGTCTTTAATAGGACTTATCTCCTAACAAAGATCTAGATTCCTAACAGGATATGTTCTGGTGAAGAACATTGTATGACCTTAACTGGTCTGGTTTCTATTATGCAGATAGTTACTTGTGAGTTATGCTCATCGTGGTTTTTCCCATTTGGGTTTCTACATCAAACATCTTGTGTTATGGTGATTGTTCTCTTGTGGGTGAATGCTTTTATTTTCTATTTGGTTTGCATTTATCTGAATCAGTTTATTAGTGAATCTGTTATATCGTTTATCTGCTAAACTGTTTAGAAGTTTGAGTTCCGTATTTTTTGGTATACTAATTCACCCCCCCTCTTAGTATTCATCATACATTACATAACATAGACCTAATTCAAATTCCCAAACAATTATATCCACCGAAAATTCCACTAAGACCAATTCCAACATGTTTCACCAGCCAGTAGAAACCCTCAGTGCAAATAACATTGAATAACCAACCACGTCAAAATAGGACCACCAAATCATCACGCCAGACAATGCGAAGACACCAAACAAATAGGACACAATCAAGAATTCCTTCAACATGTTAGGAAGCATTTATATAATCCAAACCAAAATTACTTAACCAAATCATCAAATATCACCAATCGGTCAAGCCAACTGGTACCAAGAAATATCAACCGGTAATCCAAAACATAAGTGATAGCTTTCAGAGCACAAATCATGAACCAACTGAATGTGGCAAGCATATAACCATCCTATGTAACCATCCAAAACTGAACCAACCAATCTAATCATACTGGATCAAAATCTCTTATAACCAAGTCCAACTGGGATAGAAGCAACCAACCGGGAGAGAACCATATCCAGCTGGAGCACAATGTTGACATCCATGACAACACATAAACAATCTCAGTATATTTCCAATAGGATCCCCATTTTTATAGATCAGTTCAAGAAATCATGAAAAGGGATAGATAATATTTCCTACAAGTCATGGTACAAAGTGGGACAAGACTACCTCATGATTTTGATATGTCACAAATTTTGGAGGATGATACAAACCAAATAAATCAAGTTAATACAAGACAAAGAAGGCCCAATAGTGATGTTAAGAAAGAGCGTCTCTTTCTTGAGTCACCTTCATCCCTAATTCAAAAACTTGATATTTGAAACACATACACTCATTCTCATGCTAGTTATGATAGAACCTCTCATGAACAACCCCATAGTCATCCTTTCCCATGGAGAAGAATTACCACCATGCATGACCATGATTATACCCAAGATAATATCAATGCATACAATTACACTCAATTGAACATTCAAAATTATGACACGAGGAGACCCTGTGTCAAATTTGGGAGCAATATCCAAGATCATTCTTATGACACCTCCTATCGCCATGGTCATGATATGTATCGACCTATACCTAGTGCTCCTCACTATAATACTATACCAAGTGGTCCATATCAAATCTATAACTATTTCCCTCCTCCATATGAACACATCTATGATCAATACCATCCATATATGCATTATATCCCTCCTCCTCCACCCAGTGGTTGAGGCATGGGACTATCTCAAAGAGAAAAGACACCACCCAAGAAGGACTTGCAACAACAGATAAAGGACTTACAAAAGAAAATGGCGAACATGAATACACCAAAGCAACAATATACAATGAAGGAAATATGTCCTTACCCATTTCATAGAAGCATTCCAATGCCTCCATTTCCTCCACATTTTGTAACACCAAAGTTTGATAAATACAAAGGCAATGGGGATCCTAAGGCACACATAAGATAGTTTCTCATAGCTTGGATTGAGGTAGAAGAAAAAGAAACATACTTGATGAGATTGTTTCCATAAAGCTTAGGCGAACAAGAAATGGAATGGTTCTACCAACTTCCTCCTGAAACTATGTCACGGGGTGATCTAGTAAAGGCTTTTATACAACATTGAAACAGATGTGTCAATAGCCACCTTATGCAATACTAAGAAGAAACATGGGGAATATTTTGTTTCATTTTTACTGTGATGGAGAGGTCTTGCTAGTTGATGCTCTTGTGATATACCACAAAAGAAAATGGTAGAAATATTCACACAAAATGTCAACAAGGATATCAGATATGAGCTAAGAAAATCATATTTTTCTACCTTCAAAGAGGTCATTGAGAAAGGAATGGCAACAAAAATAAGAACATAGTCAATGACGGGGTAGTAGATGCAAATGTTGTGAAACCTAAGATAAATTTTCCCAATGCAAGTTCTTCTAATATGAAAAATCAAGTGAACAATCAAAAGAAATCAAAACCTTAAAGAAAATAGACTCCATTGAGAGAGCCAATTGAAACCGTATTCAAGAAGTTAGTAGAAAACAAGCTCATAACACTACTAGATAATCCACCATATGAGCCAAAATTAAAACTAAATTGGTGGAATGATGATGAATATTGTGAATATCACAAAAGTAAAGGGCATTTAACTATCAGTTGTCACAGATTGAAAAATATCATACATGATCTCATTGACAAAGGTGACATAGAAGTGGATTGTCAGACCTCTAATGAAGATCATGCGATGTTCAAGGAGCCATTTCCTAAATATGACAAAGGAAAAGCCAAAACTACAGATAATCAAGCTAATTATACCAAGATTCCCTATGATTATGACTCTACTAGTAATCACTTTTCAATGGAAATCATGTTTCGACTATTATCATAAACGAAAAAACTCCTGAAGGTCCTACCCAAAGGAGTAAAGTTGTCTTAAAAGGCATTGGACCATCTTTCTCATCTTCTAAAGATAAAACATACGAATGTAATGTCACAACCCATCGAGGTAAAGTCACCTTGTAAGGCATTCCATCCAAGACCACGACCTCTTCATCCACTAAGAATTAGTATTACCTTGTGGATTAGTTAGGGAAGACACCTGCCCTCATTTCCATCCTAGAGATTTTATGCATATCTCCCACACATAAGGCCATCCTTGACAAGACTTTGAGAGAAACTTCCATACCCACTGATCTGAACATGGACTATTTTTAAGCCATGGTAGGATACCTTTCCATTTCACATACCCTCACATTCATAGAAGTCGATGACGCATCCATAACCTAGCCTTGTAATGCACCTCTACATATTGAATCCTTTCTACATAAAAATTGAATAAAAAGTGTCTTATTAGATGGAGAAGCTGATTTGAACATTTGTACATTGAACGCTATTAAGCAATTGGGATATTCTGAAAAGGTTGTGAATTATACACATGCTATCACCATAAAATCATATGATGATAAAGAGTGTTCATCCAAGGGCACATACACCTTACCTCTTAGAGTTGGGCCAGTCACAAAGGCTATAGTTTGTCAAGTCCTCGATCATTAATGGTGATCCAAATCCAACATATCATCAATCATCAATGTGTCAAGTTCCCACACAATGGAGTTTAAGTGATCATTAATGGTGATCCAAATCCATTCATATATTGCAATAACCTACAATCATGAATAGATACAATACTCCCAGTCAATCGAGAAGTTACTCCTTCATCAAGATATGTAGATCTAGAATCCTTGAAAGCTTCTACATAAAAGCAAGCAAAGCTCAAAGAAAAATGCAAGGTTAAAGACATGGGATGTGGTGAGTATATCTTTCATGTTGATCAACTCCCACTATCTCCTAAGACATTTAGTCAATGGGAACAACCTGAAACCAATTTACAACATCAAGGAATTAGGTAAGAACCACCTAGTTTTGTGACTACTAAGTCTGAATGCGAATCTCCTCTAGTGGTGCAAGCAACTCATGATATCAATAGTCCTAAGAGTGGTTCCAATGAAGAATCTATTGAATATATCATCAACCCTCTTGTAAACTCATATAGCCTTACCATATCATCCGCTCATTACATTTCCACTCCGCTCCTAGACTTGGATCAACAAGAATGACAAAATCCCTTACTCATTAGGGATGAAAAATTAAGCTTTGAAAAATAAAAACTAAAAGTCAAAAATAATAAAAAGGCCTTTAGTCCAAATAAAAATCAAAAGCTATTGGACTCTGCAAAAATCAAAGTCCAGGATAAAAATCCTATAAAGAAAAAAGAACAAGAGTTGATCTCCCCTAATATCAAAATAACTGGGGGGAAAAATTCTAAAATTTCAAGTCAAAAAGCATACTTGTTGATCCTAAGTCTCCATCATGCCATGCTACTTTCACTTATTTTCAAAATCACAAACCTTCATAACTCATCCACTTGTTCCACACATCCATCCTCTTTTAGCAATATATCACATCAATGGACCTTTAATGGAACTTCCTTGAAGGAATTTGTTGTCAGGGATGCCCAAACGTCTTTAGGTGACATGCATACGAGCCTGTGTAGTCCACATGATAGTAATTCTATCTCAGTTCCCTTATCAAGGAAGATAGTCACTTGAGATACGCATCATTCATGTTGTCATTTTTGATGTTTATGTTGTGATTGTCATTGATGGAACACACTTGCATTGAGATCCTCTTTATATGTACGAAGTTAGAGCACAACCGATATTTGTTCCAATTGGTATGTTGAATTATATTCTTTAGACTATTGATGTTTTGCAGGAAGGGGTTTCCCAGTCTGAAGCGACATGTTGACCCCAAGTGGTACAAAGGACCAAAGCGGCATAACACATTTTTACCAATCTTCATTTTTGTCAAACCGGCAACCGACATTTTGTATGAACCGCTAATACTCTGTGATGAGTTACCATCCACCGATTGTTTGACGGTGCCGACATATTAACGGTGCTTTTTGTGTCATGGTACCAAGTATGTCCAGGTTCATTGAACCTAGGAAATTATAATGTAATCCTATTGGACCAACATGAAATCAGATTCCTTTATAAGGACATCATGTCTAGGGTTTTATGTTGTTGATGAGGTCGCAACAAAAGTTTATATTGTTGCATCTGCACTGGTTACTACTGCAACTCCAAAAGTGACCAAGTGGTCTCCAGCCAAGAAGTAACCAGAAGCAGCACAAGCTAAAGTGTTCGAGAGAAAGAGGAAGACAAGGAATACCTCTCCAGACTCAGAAGAAATTGTGCCTGAGGAAAAGCCAAAGAAAACACATCAAGCAAAGAGGAAGACAAAGAATGAACCATCATCTTCTGCACCAGTAAATATAGATATCTCTTCCTACAAACCTTTGACACATTGTCAAAGAACAATAAAGAATATTAGGAGGAAAGTGCTAAATGACTTAATTGAGTGTTTTGACGACTTTAATGATGATGAAAAGGAAGTGGTTGAAAAGGAAATAATTCAGTATTTATGTGCTAATGACCAGTCGCCCTCAGAGATTAAGTCTCAGACACTGGATTCTTTATATATGTCATTAGATAATAGATGGTGTATTGCCATAGAAAAGGAACAGGAAATCAGGGAGAAAGTTTTTGCATAGTACTTTCTTGACCTGTCAAATTCTGGAAATTTTGATGTTATTGACCAAAATAAAGGACTCTTATTCACTAGAAGAAGAAGACTCTGGCTATTAGAAGGTACAGTTGGTAATGTCAAAAAAGACACTCATCTGTATATGAGAACCGCTGTCTAGTCTCACAAAGCGCATCTAGCCAACCGACAAGCTGAAGAAGAATCGGTTATATCCAAACTAGATGAAGTATTTGATGATGAAGGAAATCCAGTTGTTGAACTGATTGACACCATTGATCTCGATGCTCTAGATGTTGAGGATGTTACTTAGGATACACCATCTGAGGCAACAGGGCAGGAGCAACAAGGTAAACAGGTTGATAAGCAAGCCAAGGATAGATAGGAAGCGGCAAAGGAAGAGGTAGAGCAGAGGAAAAAGGATGCAGAAGAGAAGTGGAAAAGGGATGAAGAAGAGAAGAAGAAGAAAGATGAAGAGGAGAAGAAGAAAAAGGATGAAGAAGAGAAGCAGAAAAGGGATGAAGAAGAGAAGAAGAAGAAAGATGAAGAGGAGAAGAAGAAAAATGATGAAGAAGAGAAGCGGAAAAGGGATGAAGAAGAGAAGAAGAAGAAAGATGAAGAGGAGAAGAAGAAGAAGGATGAAGAAGAGAAAAATAAGCGAGAAGATGAAAAGAAAAAGAAGGAAGAGGAAGATAAGGAATAGGAGAAGAAGAAGGAAGCAGAGAAGGAGAAGAAGGAAGAGGAAGAAAAAGAAGACGAAAAGAGAAGAGAAGCAGAGAAAAGGAAGAAGGAAGAGGAGGATAAGGAAGCAGAGAAGAGGAGAGAAGCAGAGAAGAAGAAAGTGGAAGAGGACAAGGCAGGAGAAGTGAAGAAGAGTACCCAGATGGAGACTCCGAAGGCAACCGGGAGTCAAGGCAAACTAGCTGATCTATCTAGACCTATCGATCTCCAATCTGCAAGTGAAACAAAGCTAATGCAGAGCGTCAAGGTAGCTCAAGAGCACCTTGAAATTATTCAATGGAAGAAGGAGCAGGATGTAATTCAAGTGGCTGTCGATACGCTTATCGGTTTGATACCCGGTACAAATCTTCCCAACACCGATTCATCACTAGCTAAACTCAAGCTTCTATGCATAGTAGTGGATGATCAGGTGTAGAGCCTTGAAGAGGTAGCAAAGGCTAATGTCAAGAAAGAGCATTAAAAAGATCTTAAAATAGCTCTGGTGAAGAATTTGAATGAGCTCCAGGCTGAACTGAAGAAAGAACAAAAGGATATAAGGGACGCTCTAGATGAGGGGAATTTTCTACTCAACAAGATCTGCCAACCCCATCTATTCTATGATGATGTGCTATCTCAAAAGAAAAAACATGAAACGGACTTGCAGTCCTACTTGAGCACATTCAAGCCACCTTATGATTCTTTTACAACTTATGGGAAAACCGTTCACCGGTTTCACATCCAATCAGCAATAATGGAGCAAGAGATCAACACTCGGTCTAGAGATTTGTAGGAACTACAACTAGTTCTACTCCCACGATTGCAAATTCTTCAGAAGTGATATCTAAACTTGGATGCCTTAATAGTTACACAAGAGATAAGCACAATTGATGCCATGGAAGAATAGGTCTCTCAGATGCAGACAGAGCAAGAAGTAGCCACCTCCCTACTCGTGTCCTAGTCTTTATCGATGAAACAATTCTTGTAGGACTTTAAATCTATTTTTGACAATTATGAAAACAGGGTTGTTCAACTGTACTTTGTCATTGTTGGCAAAGGGGGAGAAGAATTCTATTTGGAGAAGTATCTGGTTATCAAAATTTTAATTATATGCTCTAAATATCTCAATGTTTATGCTCTGTATGTAAAAGTTCTATACATTATATTGTTAAAGGATAGTGTATATGCTTACGGGGAGCAATTTTGCTAATGGCATGATTTTGTTGTAAAACACTTAGATGTCAAAATTTTATTTTCCTAAGTGTTGCCATCAATGCCAAAGGGGGAGATTGTTGGCATTTTTGATGTTTATGTTGTGATTGTCATTGATGGACACACACTTGGATTGCGATCCTCTTTATATGTATGAAGTTAGAGCACAACCGGTATTTGTTCCAATCGGTATGTTGAATTATAGTCTTTAGACTATTGATGTTTTGCAGAATGTGTTTCCTTGTCTGAAGCGACATGTTGATCCCAAGTGGTTCGTGGATCCCAAGTGGTATGAAGGACCAAAGCAGCATAACACATTTTTACCAGTCTTCATTTTTGTCAAACTGGCAACCGGCATTTTGTATGAACCGGTAATACTTTGTGATGAGTTACCAACTGGCATTTTGTGATGAGTTACCATCCACCGATTGTTTGATGGTGCCGACAAATTAACGGTGCTTTTTGTGTCATGGTACCAAGTATGTCCAGGTTCATTGAACATAGGAAATTGTAATGTAATCCTATTGGACCAATATGAAATCAGATTCCTTTATAAGGACATCATGTCTAGGGTTTTATGTTGTTGATGAGGTTGCAGCAAAAGTTTATATTGTTGCTAGAGCTTAAGGTGGTTGAGGAGTTGGAAAGGATATGAATCTGTAGAAGACTAAAGTAATGCAGGAGTACATTAAGAATGAGCTATCAAGGATCTAACCGAGCAGTCTATGCTATTAGATAGATCAAACACTTGTTGATTACTCACATCTTTGACAAGTTTGTAGCCCTTAACCGGGTAGGCCCAAAAGCCTTTTTGTAAATCCTCTAACAAGGTGGTTCACATCTGTGGATCTAAAATCCTCTAGCAAGGTAGTCTTTAATTGGACTTATCTCCTAACAGAGATTGAGATTCCTAATAGGATCTATTCTGGTAAAGAACATTGTAAGACCTTAACTAGTCTGGCCTTAACCAGTCTGGTTCCTATTCTATAGAAAGTGACTTGTGAGTTCCATCTCACCGTGGTTTTTCCCATTTGGGTTTCCATGCCAAAATATCTTGTGTTATGGTGTTTGTGCTTCTATAGGTGAATGCATTATTAGCTATTTGGTTTGCATGTTTGTTAACCGGTTTGTCTGCTAAATTGTTTTACCGATTTACTGTCAGTCTTGCAAAGTTTTTATGTGCAAAGATTTTTGGTATACTAATTCACCCCCCGCTCTTAGTATTCATCAATTCGGTCAAGGAACAATGCAATTACAATCATAAGGTAAAGCCTAATACATTTGAGGTGGGTGACTTATCTCTTAGAGAAAAGCCTAAAAAACAGCAAGACAGAGAGAAGAAGGGAAATTTCAAACCAAATTGGCTTGGTCCCTACATCACCACAACAGTTTATGGATTGGGTGCATATCATCTCTCAACATCAGATGGAGAACCTTTGGAATATCCTATCAACAACATGCACCTTCGAAGGTATTACACATAGCTATTTAAAATATCCTAACTCAAAAACAAAAAAATAAAAAATATATCAAAAATATTAAAAAAATCATAAAAATAAAAAAAATCATTATGTGGTGAAAACCTAGAAAATAGGCACCTTGTGACACACCAAAAAATTAAAAATCAAAAAAATTAAAGAGAAATAAATTCCTCCAACAATGAATACCACTTCGGTGGTGCCTTGGGCAAGTACCATGCTGAAAACTGGATTATGGACGCCATGTGTAGAGACATTGCTCCTCCCTCCTTCAAGATTCAATCCCTTTTTCACTTCACTTTGCACACACTCACAACCTATCCCTCCATGATAAACTTACCCATTCCCATCATGGCTTGTTATTGATCTACCTAAGATTGGTTAGCCATTCATAATAAACCTTTCCTTTCACCCCCTTTCCTTCCATAATAAATCAGGTCCAATCTATAGCTAGGGAAAATTCCTAAATCTAGTGATGAAAGTGGTACTTTTAGCATCATGTGTTTTGAGGACTGTCATCTTTTTCGTTCCTCCTTTTTGCACATAATCTGCAATAAAAGATCCTTTGCATTGCCAATCTGCAATAAATTTTTGATCTTCTTCACAATAATGTATCAATTTCAGATGAGACACAAGTAGAAGTTGTCTTTCAACAAATCAAATCTTTTAGCAGACTTGGGCAGTGCTGGCTCAACATGGTTTTCAGCATGATCAGTCCTTTATTAGGATGACAACATTGTGACCAAATCAAACATGTTAACATATGTGGCAAGAAACAGAAATAACTTTAATATTTCATTGTGTTTTGGTGTCAAGTTTTGGTTTTCTTTTGATTTCATCTTTTTGGTGACATGTCTTTTAGCTTTTCTAGGATGTCTCTGACTAGAGATTCTATCTCTAGGATTTCTTTGACTAGAATGGTGAGGATGGGATATGTTCACCTATTATTTTGTTGTCTATGGATTGTCTCTTATTAATGCTATGACTTGTCCAAGGATATGAGGACACTGTGAGTCTAGTGTGAATTGGGCAATTCCTTGTTTGTGATTGTCCGATCTCCATGCAAAGAGGTGAAATGACTTTCTGGGTTGAACCTATACCTTAATTGTCATAACCTATTTTGCATAATAAAGCTCAATGATGATAAAGCACAAGAAGCTCTTTCACTTCCATATCTTCTACCTTCCATCCCCCTTTCATGATTGACCTCCATCATCCTTTTTTGAGTTCGTGTAGCCCGCTATCACATGACAAATTATAATGACACACCAAAAATATTTGCATTTCATGTAGATTGCACCTGCATCATCACGTGATAGCATATCTCATTTCATAAATACATATAGATATCACAATTACATCACATATTGCATTTATCATTAGTTAGTATTTGCATTCTCCTATACAACATAAAATGCCAAAATAATAACACATCATGCATCTTATACTGTAATTAAGCATATCATATCACTATCATACATTCTCATCATGTAAATAATACTGACATCTATCTACATATAGTACATCCACATTTGCATTCTCATTATAAAAAATAGAAAAGATCAAAAATATATTGCATTTCAATATGTACATATTTGCATCCATATCATAAGCATCATATCTCATTTCATAAAACATATAGAAGCAACACATATGAACACATGAATATAGTTACTGGAAGGATGGATGATCTCATATATATCAAAATAATATAAGCATCATGCTATGTATGTCAAAATCTCATATGGCTACAAAATCATCCAAAGATGTCTACATCATCATACAAAAATTGATATAAAATAGATCCAAGAGAGCTATGATGAAGACCCTCCCTTAGAGCCAACTAGCCTTTAAGGAATCTGAGCTCCCAAAGGACCAGCCCCTATATCATCTCGTCTATCCCCTCCTGCAAACTTTCCTAGATCATCTTTTCACCAAAGCAGTTAATAGTCTTGTGTTTGCCCAAATCTTAGGCATATACATAATGTGTCTCAATACCATTGCCTTTATCACGACATGATCCTCAATAGTCAAATTTGTTTGTAACTGTTGTGTCATAGGGAATCTCTCTCTAGACTCAATCTGGGGTAAGTACTCTTGCACCCCCCTAGATTAAATAAATATTTAATCTGTTTAGTTGATCCCACTTCATCTATTAAATAAATAAATCTTTATTTATTTAATTAATTAATTAGCCATTTTACCCATGACACATGTCATTCATCTCTTAATTCTTCTCTTACCTACCCCCTTTATCATTTTATTATTTCTTCTACTTACCCTTTAACCCTAGCTGACCATTTATTTTTAAACCTCTTAATCTTATCCCTCCATTTCTTATAGTGTTCTATATATAAGAGGATACTCTCCTTCATTATCAACCCTAATCGTCTAATTTTCTAATTGATTTTATGCAATCAACCCTTCTTGTGATCAAGGTATCAACCACAATCCATTGTTTGTTGAGCTCTAGTGCAAACATAAAATCTGAGAAAAAATATATCAAACAAGATCAATGGCCATAGGAGACAATGGAGATTCAAACCCTACTTGACATGTGAATGGTAATATTGTTTTATTTTGTTGATTTGCATGATCTTAGGGATCTCTGTTGGTATTGGTGAATGTTTTTTTTGGTTAAATATCTATGGTTTTACAATTGTTTATCATCACTTTTCACCGTATACACCACCTTCCAGACTTATGCCTAATGGATAATGCAACTTCCACTAAATAAAATCTACATATATCAGATATGATTTCTAGACCGAGTTGCCATCAAGGACAACTCCTAAACATCTATTATGCATCAAACTTCACTTTAATAGTATCTCTTGTGAACAATCTCCCCCTTTGGCATTGATGGAAACACTATGAAAAATGACACTGTACACTCAAAAATATCCAAGACTCAACAAGCTCCCCCTAAGACTATACATCATTTTTCACTTTTCTCTCTCTCCCTTTGACAAGAGTGCCAAAGATAGGAATCCGCCAAAATTTATATAAAGGAGTGTACACATTTACTTACAAAAATTTGAATATCTGTGAAACAATTTTTAGGCACAACAAATCATCCCAACCCTTCTTCAAACTCTCCAAAATATATATTGATCAGACCACTAAAAATATAGGTGTGCATCTCTGCTCCTTGCATATATTGACCACAACCCTCTTATTTAGAGAATTCATTGCATCTTGCTTACTACTGATTGATGTATCTAGTTGGGGAGTTATAAGGATTCTTTCTTCTCCCACTTTGCCAAATTTTTTATCATTTTCCTTATTTAATCTCTTAATCCTATCAAGTATACCCATAACTTAAGCTTCAAAATTGCGAGCAGGGATTGATTGAGGTGCATAAGATTGAGATATGCTAGCTAACTACCATTCACACTCTTTTATTTTCTTATCTATTTCAATAGTAAAATTAGGCAAAATTAGACATAACTTATATATTTGAGTACCTTTATCTAATGAATCTTTTATGTTCTTCATAACAGTTATCAAAATGGTCCTATCTCCTTCAATCATCTTCAAAATTATCCTCAATCTCATAGCATTAAGCCGAGTTAATTTTTTTTTGCATCTACCTCTCTCTCCAAACACACAAAATGAGAATCTACTGCATTGAACATGCTTCTAAGCTTATTGGAGGAAGTATCACCAAAATCACACTTAAAGGATGGGGAAATTTTCTCCAATACATTAACGGCCAATGTTATTAACTATTTGTCTATGGTGTGATACTTGATTAAGTCCTCACTTGTTTTTGCTTGAACAAAATTTTCTAGCTTCAGTGCTTTGATAGGAGATAGTGAACTCAGATCTGTTGGACTTTTAGTGAAATAATATGAGTCAGTGATAATCTATTTTCCCTTGTTTTCTACAATGTCTCTTGTTACTATCATCAGATCTTGTTCTCTTATATTCCCTCCCTTCTCCTTCTCTACCCCTTTAGCATCTACATCTCCCTCTACAACTTCCTCCTTTTCATCATCTACTCCCTTTCCATCTCCACTCTCCTCACCTACCTTTTCTGGATCAACCTATATCACCAAAGGATTTTGTTCATCTTCACCAAAGTTTTTTACCTTAGCAGTATCGGTATCATTTGCAACCGTGGTTTTCTCATTTGTCTGCTCTTCTAGAATGATTTTCTCTATTGGGTGACCTTTTTGCACACCAAAAACTATTGTATGCACTTCCAGAATGGAGGTATCTTGTGCCTACTCTATCTGTTGGGTGTCATATTGCACAAGATTGACCTCATATTGGTTCTCCTTCAAAACTTGCTTCAGAATAGCCTTTATTTCCTTCCTTATTTCATCAACTTTGCCAAAAATTATTTTATTGACCCTGTGGATTGACCTGATATTGGTTCTCCTTTCAAACTTGCTTTAGAATAGCCTCTATTTCCTTCCTTACTTCATCATTTTTTTCCAAATTGTATTTTACTGACCCTATGCTTGCTTTTAAAACTACTCTTGTCAATATTCAATAGTCTGGGTATTTCACTTCTTCATATTACCGAACACAAGCTAACCAAAACATATTCTTTCAACCTTTCATCCTCAAGAATAGATGTATGCCTTCTTGCATCCAAAACCTCATATAGGCTCTTGGGTATCAAAGATGATAACTCTATCAATGCTTTGTTGTATATATTTATATATTCTACTATGACCTCTTCTAATACCCTTATTTTATTTTCATTGCAATTATCACACCACTTCAAACAAGCTTTAAGTTTCCTTCCTTAATAACTTAATCAACTATTTGCTTGAATGGAAGAACAATTTTGTATTTCTCTCCAAACTTACCAAATTTCAAAGCTTCATCAAGTTCAAACTTTGGCTTCTTTCTTGATTTGGCTCTACTTCATGGCTCAGCTTTAGTTCTTTATTTCTTGCTCAGCTCGACTTCATTGGATTGAGGCTTCTTCACTACCCTATCATAGGTTCATATCTTATTCACCTCTCTCACTACTTTATTAGAATATGTCTCTACATATTCAACTATGCCTACAACATATGCCCTTTTAGGCTTCTCCTTCTTCTTCTTCTCTACACCATTGGTTGACTTGGTTTGTGGCTTTGGTGGAGAAACATGCTTTTGTTCACCAGAGGTGGGTGCTGACTTGGTTTGCCTTGGATTGATTTTCTTGGGAAGATTTGAGACTGATTTTGTCTTCTTAGGATTTACCATGTCATACTCTTTCAGAATTTTTTTTTCTGTAACCCTTTGAATGACTTCCTTTATTATTCCCATTTTTTCTACAAGCTCTTATACTTCTCTTTTGACCTTCCTCTTTCTTTATAGCTCAGTGGATTTCTTATGCAAGTCTAGACTTTTCTCCTTGTAAATGCCAAACCTCTCTTCCTTCTCATCTACCGGTCTACTTAGAAGATGTTGCACATTATAATCAAGAGTGTTTCCATATACTTCATACCCCATGGGTATGATCCATACTATTCTTGGTTCTAATGCCTCCATATGACATTGATCTTTGTCTACCATAAAGCATATAGTATCTTCAAATTTTTCTATAATGTCCTTTGGAATCCTCTCTTTGCTTTGCATCATAGCCTGAAATGATTTGAAATAACCCCATAAAGAATATTTGCATGCTACTACATCACCCAATCCTTGCAAACCTTATTTAATTTGAACTGCCACTAGTTTATCATAAACCCACTATTATTTTCCTACATCAAGGATTTCATTCAAAGAGAAAAGTGCCAAATAGATAATCAAAGAATGAAACTTGAAAACATGCTTCTTATCTTTCTTAATCTTCTTTAGATTTCTCATTAAATCACTATGAAGCACTCCACACAGATCATATTTCTTGTCCTCCTTGAGCATCTGATAGATTGCATATATTGCAATACTAGATACTAAGTTTTGTTTGCTAGACCGGTACACCTTGTATGCTATCACAATTGAAGCAAATCTCACATCATATTCAATGATATCACTTATTTTCATTGACCAGTTATCATGCTGGGATTTTGTTACCTCTGTCACTGTAGTGTTCTATACATGCCTCAGGCAAGGGATCTCACCGATTGTATTTAAATAAGTTATCACTTGAATGGATTTCTTTGTGATATTATGTTGTCTATCTAACCATATAAACTCATCATGAATTCAACTTAAAACATACCTAACCCATTTGGGTTCATTAAAAACTTGAATGTCAACAAACTAGACAAAACCCTTGTCTTGTAGTGATTTCAAATCGAGCTTCAGGTTCCCTATCTCATCCATCATATGCTTGTTGTATAATGATAACACATCTGCATTGCCAAGCTCTACAATATTATAGTGAATGTGTGCCCTAATGTCCTTGTTGTGAAGCACTCCATACAACAAAGAAGAAAATGCTCCATTTGGATCATCTTCGACCGATTTGAAAGAATGTTTCTTGAATACTATCCTTTCCATCAATAATTTCTACTACCAATAGAGTTGCTACACCAGATGATGCAATTTCAAAAATAGGGTATGGGAAACAACTCAAACATGGATAAACTCCTTTTCAATTTCAACTGGATGCTAGGAATCACTATTGGATCACTTCAAGCTCTATAATTGCTACTGAATCTTGTTCGCCTCACTCTCCTTCTTTTTCTCTTCATTTTCAATGTGAATAATGAATGATAGAATGCCTTTTTATTCACCAAAAACCTAACTTTATATTGTAATAAATGCACAACCCTAAGGGTTTCCCAAATACTCTACTTCTCAATAATTCATCACCGAATTCTTAGATAGACATGAAATCTTCTGAATATTATTCAACATCAATTGCATTGCCACTTAGAATCTTCTGCAACCTTCCATAGCCAGTTATAGATCTTAAGAGGGGGTTTTAAGAATCTATATGAAAATATTCACCATAAGGTCAAATTCCTTAGTTATCGGATGAGGTTCCAACACTATAATTGGGTCTGGAGTCATTCTGTGCATTTGAATCTTTCTTCTTAACCCACATCTTCTTATGCAACTCTCTGACTTCTACAACCTTTGCTTTTCCCTTTTCATCTGATATGTTCTTGTCTACCGGAGAATTCTTGCTCACATTCTTGCATCTGCAACATTTTCTAATGTGACCATATTTGTCTCATGCATAGAAAATAACATTTCCTTGTATAGGCTTGAAGTTTGTTTGATTGGGTCTCATCCTACATGTGTTAGAAATGTGTCCAAACATTCCACAAACATAACACCTCTTATTTTGGAAATTATTCATCACTACTTTGTACATGTTTGACTTATGACCAAAGTTGTTGCATTTGAAACATTGACTAGTAAAGGTAGGACCATTATTTATCATCCTATCTCTGTATTGACTTGCCATATGACTGAATTTATTGCAAAAAAAATATTTGCCATTGAATTTATAAGCATTAGGTTTCTTATCAAAGGTCTCTTGTTCTTCTAATGATTGTTTTGTCAAAAACTAGAGGATTCTACTTTCTCATATCCAAGTTTGTGTAGGACTTATCATTTGTTGTGATAGATTGTGTGTCTTTCTCTTTGGATGGCCTTTTAATGTCCAGTGGCAGTGGCATGATGGAGGGTGGGAGCATTCATATATGAGATGATGGTCACTTTGTTCTTATTGTAGGTATCTTGATGTAGCACTTGGATTCTATGATGGTATATGTGCATGGGAGATCAGTCTCTTGTTCATGTGACAGATTATTTCTTGGTCCTTATGCAATGTATACAACAAGTGGGATAATGTTGGGAAACGGGTGTTGTACACATTGCATAATAATATTTTTATTGCTGTATTATTTTATTATTTTGTGAGCTAGACATGGAATTGTATTGTAATCATATTGTATTGTTGCACCCAGGAGAATCTAGATGGACATAAAACATGCAGAGATTCCCTTGGAATATTCTTGTAACCACTTGATGAGTTGTATTGACACATTGGTATTATTATATTGTATTTATTTAATATTGGGGAAATTAATTGTGATGAAGTACCCAATATTAAATGTGGGTTAAGGGTAGGTAGAAAAAATATTATATTTTATTGTCACATGGTTTTGGGTACATGGTTTTAATTTAATACCACTTAGTGGTTTTGTGGGAGCTTGTGTTTATAAAAGCAGCCACAAGGGTAGTTGTTTGGGTTGGTCAGTTAGCCAGGCTAGCATTTGTGAAGGAAGCATGGCATGGGATGTGTGGATTCATTCTTGTTCACATGAGGTGCTTGTTAATGGCTTTTTATGGCTAGGTTTCAGAAGCTGTCCATAGTTGTACTATAATGGACGCATTGCTGATAATATATGGTGGATGATGCTTTTCAAGGTTGGGTTTTTCCCTCATGAGTGTTTTCCTAGGATATATCTTGTGTCACACTTTCATAGGTATGTAACTCAGTGATTACTTTAGTGGTGAATATTTGCCAATGGAAAATTTTTCACGTCGGCCCTGTCAGAAATGGCGAATATTTTGTACCGTTTGGGGGTGGCCATGTTGCCAGAACATTATCAATTTCCATCAATGTCACGGCCCGATCACCATATGTTTTATGCAATTAAATGTTTCTATGCGATGATTTTGCCAATACAATATATGGTGGACGCACGGTAAATTTAATTATTTTGCCTACACTCTCTAAGGTTGCCTTAATAGATGACCTTAATTTGCCTATAGGCATGCAAAGATTTGTTATCCAGGGGGACCCAATTTGCCCGACATCTTGCGGACGCGTGTCTCCAATCACCCCAACTTTTGCCAACTATATTGTATTCGCTATTCGCCTATTATTTGGATGACCTATAATCGCCTCAAAAATTACATAAGTCATATTTGGATGACCTATAATCGCCTCGAAAATTACATAAGTCATGTTATAATTACACAGGATTCACCAAATATTTGTATACTAGTAAATTCCCACAGAATTCGCCATATAAGGATTAGTATAAATACATGCAAAGATCAGATCTATCTCAACACAATCTGGTGGGTTCTAGGCTCTGAATTCTGATCAATAATGAATTTTTAGACCAAGGAAAATCATTGTTGTTGACTGTATTGGCGACTACCTGTTACCTAAAGCCTAAAGGTGAGCGATCATATTTTTGAACTGGTATATTATACATTATAGTCTATTATTGCTTCTTCAGCAAATTGATATTTTTTTGGCAACCTTTATTTCATTGGAGATGTCAAACAGGAAGAGGGGTAGGAGACCTAAATGTGGGGAAGGCCAGGAGAGGTCAACAAAAAGCAGAACGTTGTCTTCATACTTTGGCATTGGAAAAGATTGTGGTACTGGTGAAAATCAGGAAGGTACATCATCACAAGTACAAGTACAAAATTTGCCACTTGCTCCGCATGTTGAAGATGGTGGCGAACTTGATATCTCAGATTAGGATGATCTTGAAGAAGATTATCTGGTAGATACCCAAGTTAGCCAAAATGATATAATCGACTTGGGTGATAATTCCATTAATGATAATGCACGAAAGGGGAAAAGAAAAGCCATATCAAAAAATGGTGAACCAAAATAAAAAAAGGATCAGGAGTGGGATATGTCAGTCAGGAATTTTCAAATTAATTGGGCATCAAAGTATCCATTCATTGAACCAGTGGAGAATCCAATTGAAGGTGAGCCTCCAATAGAATGCAGGTGTAAGATTTGCACTTAGAAAAATAAGAAGGAAATTAGGTTGCAGCTAAAATTTGACACCATATAAAAGCATATGGGTAAAGTTTATGAAAAACAAATGATAGATGGGGTCGAAAAATCAGTGATAAGATGGAAAACAAAGAATGAATGTAAGCATGTGAGGAATGTTGAAGAGTATTATTTTCATGAGAAATTACAGATGAAGCCTACTGAAGTTAAAGGTTCTATTGAAGCTATTTTTGGAAAAGCAATGCAAATAGAACAACTGGGAAAAGTTGTTCAGTTAAGCGTTGTTTTTCATATTTTGATCAAAGGGCATACTATGATAGATTTCCCATCAACTAGTGGTTTATTACACTTTTTGAAAGTTCCTAAATATCCTAATAGACACTGGTCAGTAAACAGTGGATGGGAATGGGCAAGTTGTCTTGCTGAGGTTGAAATAGAAGATGTATAGGAAAAAATAAGAGAGTCAAACTTCATTGCATTTTCTTTAGATGAAGTTATGGCAGTAGACAATACTTCATGGGTATGCATGCATGTTTATACTATAGAGAATCATACCCGCCAACCTCATCTACTATCTGTTGCTAAAATGAAGGAGAGTGCGACAGCGGAAAATTTATTTCAACTAGTAAAGAGAAGTTTAATTGAATATGGAGGTATGGATGACATGACGGTAGCCAAAAAATTGGTTTGTGTTGGAGCAGATGGAGCTTCAGTAATGCAAGGTCATAGGAATGGTCTTTGTACAAAGATTGAAACTTCATTTGCACTGTACATTACTGCAATTCACTGCATGACTCACAGAATGAATCTAGCTTTTGGAATTGTGAGCAAGTTTTCTTTGGTTAAAAAAATTGAAATTTTAATCAGAGAGCTCTACTCACACTTCTATCAAAGTCCCAAGCGATTTATGGAATTTCAACACTTTGCTGATGGATTAACTGATGGGAAAAAGCTTCTCAAGGATAATGATACCAGATGGATCTCTTTGGATGGTCTAGCGCATTGAGTGTTTTCAGAATATCCATCCTTGATTGGACTATTTCACACAACTCGTGACAAATCAGATCAACCAAAATTTCCTAAACTTCTTGGTAGGTTAAGTAATTTAGAGACACTCTTAACTTTAGCAGCTCTTCTGCCCATGCTAGAGGAAATGAGGAATATTATGAAGGCTGCCCAAAAAAGAGCTCTATATATTGCAGAATATGCTACACTGCGTAAGATGACATGCATGACCCTCAACAATCTCTATCGAAATGAACTAACACTATCTGATGAAAAATTTGTTAAGTGGCGGACACTCACAGATTTGAACAATCCTGATAACTTTTTACAAATCGGTGCAGATGGGGAGGTATGTGCCAATGTATGGGGAGTTGAGATACCAATGCACTTCTATGCCACGGTTGACCCCGAGGAACTAGGAAAGCGCCCCAGGAAGAAACTAGCAAGAGTTACAAAGGAAGATTTTGACAAGATTGTTGAGACTATAACTACTTCTATGAAGAAAATTGCATATGATCTTTCCTCATAAATTAGAAGCAGATTCCCTCTTGACAACCTACTCGAAGCCATGTCTATTGTGTTTCCTCATTACTAGAGCCTCAACAGTGCATCTGATTTTCGAATTAAGCTACTGACTTTGATAAAACAATTTTGCACATCCAGAGAATTGAATGGAGTAACTATAAATGGAATATTAAACGAAACTCATCTTTGAGAGCAATCATCTCGTTTTGCATACACTATGAAACAACAATATGCCAAAATGGAGAACCCCCGTGAAGAGGGATCAGTAACAAGGGTTTGGAAATATATAGCTGAGAACGCATCCTTGCGTGATTCAATGCCAGAATATGTGAAGCTTGCTGATTTATGTCTTACCATGATATTGGGTTTGGTGGAAGATGAGAGAGTTTTCAGTGCTTCGGGGTTCCTAAAATCAAAGCTAAGAAACAAACTAGACAAAAATTTGGAAAATTTCTTGAGGCTCTATACATCTAAGTATGATGTCCACACTTTTCCTTACGATAGGGCACTGCAAATCTGGAGGTCCAAATGTGAAAGAAGAGGTTTGGGCAACACTTCAAACCAAAGTGCCAGTGGGACTAGTGGACCTACTGGTAGCATTGAGATGCTGTTCGGCGAAGATATGCAGACTCAGTCTCAGAGTAAATAAACCACAGACGAGAATCAAGAAAGCACTGAATTTGATGAGGATGAATGGCAAATGTAAAAGATTGGTATTTATTAATCTTATTACTGTATCTCATCATTCATATTGCAAAAGCATATTACTTTTTGCAATTAGAATTTAATATTGATTTGTAATTTTATTTTTCAACTTTCTATTTCCAGATTTAAAATAGCATAATAAAAAAAAACCATAATGTGTTTATTGATACAGAGATGTTTATTGTTTATTTATACATGTTTGAGTCTCAAATTTGTGTGATATATTTCAGAACCATATGATAAATTTCATTCAATAGTAATACACATGTCGAGAACTTAGATTTTCATTAATTCTTTCAAAATATAGCCATATGATACATTTCATTCAATAGTAGTACACCAATCTGTGTGATTCTACATGCCAATTGCAAAAGTGAATACAAAGTTTCAGAACCCTTTGCAAATGACCCTGAATTCCCTTTTATATAAACAAGAGAGCAACAACTCTTGTGTGATTCTCCAATGTCCATGCAAAAGTGAATACAAAGTTTCAGAACCCTTTGCAAAATTGCAAATGACCCTGAATTCCCTTTTATAGAAACAAGGGAGCAACAACAGCTTCAGGTCGAATTGTAAGTTTGTAACATGTGAACACTAAACATCAAAATCACAAAATCAACACATGTTTATATGGCCATCACAGGCCGTATTAGCAATTTAACATCTGCTACATGTTTGATGTCTCCTGTTCAAAAAATAGAGTTCAAAATTAAATATTAATTCACACCATGAGTCATGACAAATTAAACATAGATACTAGCTATAGGAGTGCCTAAAACCTACTAATCAGAAATAGAGAAATGCATAAATGTTAAAGCAAGGGAGAATTCGAGAATACAAATTTACTGGCTGAAGTTTTGCATTGTGCATCATAGATAAATAGGCTGGATTAGCAAAATAGCAATAGCGAGTGCTATTTTTTTCCTATTCATAAATTAGATTCATAGGCTGGATTAGCAAAATAGCAAACAGGAAAAAAAAAACCTTGAAATTAAGAATAAAAGAAGAAAATTGTGCAATACATACTATGATTCTTAAGAATTTTGTGCCAGTTTTTGTAAGGTGCTCCACTCTTCGTCTGATGGAAGGTCAATATTCTGTAAACTATGGAAAGCCAACTCCAACTTCATCAACATTCCATATTTAGAAGATTTACTTGACATCACTGTTTCATCCAATAGTGAATTTAGAGTTGTAAATGGTTAGATGAATTCCAGAAAGCTTTTGGGAGTTGTGTCCTTTGGAAGCAAGTCTAAATCAGACTTCATTTTTTTCTCCATGATTTCTTTGTAAGCTTCTTCTCCAATGAATTTATTTTCTGTGTCAATAGGCTTAGGCAAACCAAGTTTAATCAAATTATTTTTCTTTTCTTGCAGCTTCATTATCTTTTTTCCACAACTGTCCATAACTTCTGATGTTTCCCTTAGCTTCTGGCATTTTTGAATGATAGATGATGTCTAAACTGTGGCATCAATGCGGCTCTTAATTCCCTTAGATGCCAAGTAGTTGTCACTGGAACTGTAGACTACTTTCAGAATCTTTTTTGCCATTTCCTCTTTTGAATAAACATGTGTGCTCTTCTCATAGTGCCATTTGATTTTTATAAAAATTTGTCTCATACTTTCAGTCAATTGAAACCATTCACACAACTTCTCACTCCTCTACTTTTTTTCCCACCAAATGTTTTCTTGTATATACTTCATTGTATTTTTCATATTATCTTTGAATCTATCATCCAAAGTTTTTATTTTATCATTTGCATTGTGCAGGTCTTCTTTCGTTTGTGCATATTTTTTTCTTTCTTCCTCTACTTCCTCTTGCAAATGTTTTTCATGCTCAAGGTATGATTTTTTAGCTGAAGATGTATACTCGGGTTCATAGCGAGACAGAAGTTTCTGCTACCTCAAAAAACTTTTAGAAGATATTCTTATTAAAGGTAAATAAGAATGTACTACTAAACTTTTAGCCAAGTACGATCGTCCAGTTTCCTTAGGCCCTATCAGCAAAATTTGATTCGAAAGGGATGGTACTAGGTAGAGTGGGTAAAATCTTACTTGGTCAGATAAAGATGAGTGAATTGGCATCGAAGTAATCTTCTGATAAAAAGCAGTGAAGATCGGCATTTTTGCTAAAACAATGAATTTAATTCAAAGTTCATTAGGCCTATTCTATGAGTTAGGCCTAGCTGAATAAATTCAGCTAAATATCGAAAGTAAAGAAGTCCTGACTGTTCTCTTTTTTCAAAATATTCATGAAAGAAACCAATAGGGGGAGTTAACTTCGATTCAAAGTAAGAGATTTGTTCTTGTACTAAAAACAATCTATTTTCTCTCAAAAGGAAATCATCCACTTCAAATTCGTACAAAATTGTTTTTACAATTGAGTGAAATTGACTAGAGTCTTTTAAACGCCATTTAATATTTTTGACATACCAAATTTTCAATAGTAGCAATAATCCTATATCATCAGGATCCGATTCCATCTTGATATAGTCCAGAAATGTAAGCCAAGAACCATACCAATTTAAATTAGAAAAATTTCTAAGCATTCTAAAAGATCTAATCATTTCTCCTACTCCGTTAAAGCAGGAGTAATTATACTGCAAAACTTTGAAGAGATAGAAGTTCCTATAAAACTAAACCAACAATAAGGGAATTATTGAAGAAATATAAAAGAAAAATCCAATGAAGATACACAGAAAAATATCATATTCCCGAACATTGAGTATATATTTCCATGTATCAAATCATATTGATGTATCCTTTCCCTCAACTACTATTTTATTTATTGATTTCAATAAATTGGAAACATCCAAATGGGATAACAAAAGATTTAATTTCGGGAGAATTTTCTCTCTAAATTCCCACTTTAAAAGTCTCCAAAATTGATGATAAAGTGCCCACAAAATATCCAAATTGTGATCCGAATTTTGCCTAATATTGTGCAGGATTGATACCAATTGATCACTACTATTTATTGGTATTTCCGGAAAAGTAGCTCAAAACATATTTTCAGTATATTTCCAACCTGTGGAAGTAAAAAACCATAACCATGCCCTATATGTTTGAAACAGACCCAATTTCTCAAAAAGAATATTTATTTGAAGGGTCTTAAAAGAAACTAAGAACTTTAGTTTTGAAAATAAAAACTTTATTTTTTCTTTATTGAAAAAGTCACCTATGGTTTTGTCTTCCATTATGTGGTTCAAACTTTCTGTTGAACTATATTTTTCTTTTTCTGCAAATTGATTCATTTGCAAAGATATTTCAAATAGTAGATCATCTTGGTAAGAAGTTTGAATAAGATCTATGTTGGAACTAAAACTATTTTTAAAATATTGGTTATAGGTGTTTTCTTCTGAATCTGAACTATTTAAAAAAGGATAGCAAGAGTTTTTGTCAAAATTGACAATGTGTGGGCTTATTAAAGGAGTTTTCTATTTGACTTCCAAGTTGAATGCAATCTCTGCAAGACATAGGCAACCTAGGCATTGGAGTGCTTTTAATTTCATTATACATTGGTGCCAAAAAGAAGTCTAAAAAATGGTTGTAGTTCTTTCTGTTATCATGCATCCTTATCTTTGGGCTCCAATCATATAATGGACAGTCTGTTCTCTTCCCAGTCTTCTCATCAATCTTATAGCTCACAATTTGAAGCTTGTTGGTCTCAAATATTGCATGATACTTGGATAGAAGGAGATAACACAAGTAGGATGAGAACCTAAATGTCTTACAGGAACCTTTTTTGATCATAAGTAATTGTTTTTGCATGGATTTTACAATGTGATCAATAAAATTATATCTTACTGGCTAACTTGCACAATGGACATTATAAATCATTTCAAGAAGGCTTGCACCCACTTCCCTATCATTTTCCTATCCCAGGCAAAACGACAGCAAGGAAATACTATCCTCAACCCATGGAACAAAAATTTTAGAATCATAAGGAGGCTTATGATTTTGATCCAACACAATACCAGTACCAATCTTTATTAGACCTTTGATAAATGAATCTCTGCAACTTGGATCAAGACTCTCATAATTCCCTGCCAACTTTTCAATGTCAATTTGGACGTTTGAATTTTGGGCTTCAAATTCTAGGTTCAACAAACGAGCAAATTCTCCCTCATTTATGGATAGAATTTCCTCTTTTGTATTTTTATTGATAGTTGCTTTTTTATCTTCATCATAATTTTTGACGCAGACCATGACAAAATCAGGGCAAGGGAATACTTCAGGTAATACCATGCTTCCCAATCCAACATCCCACAATGCGATTTTATTTGTTATTTTTTGTAACATTGGGTTGAAAACAGAAAATTTTGCCCTGGATGCATCTGTCGCCTTACTAGACAATGTATATCTAATAACTATGATATGCTTTTCACCATAGATAGTAGGGTCATAAATATCATGGTATTCATCAATGAAACCTGGTGTTTTAACCAATTTGGTTAGGTACATTTTGTTTTTCACTTGTCTTCTTGTTGAACTACTGCTTCTCGTTTTCCCCATCACTATTATTGTTAATAATTCAAAACAATGCTAGGCAGCTAGATAAAAACCTGAAAATGCTAACCCTCAAATTGGACCACGAGATTACCAAAAGCAAAAAAGGTGGGATGTAGGTGTTCTAGATTTTACTCGGAAATTGGAATTTCTATTTCACTAGATTGGCGCAGACAATCTCTGTTGCAACTTGCATTCCTCAATCTAGTAGCTATTTTTGAATCTCCCTCGATTTACAGGTTTATCTAAGAAATGAAAGACAATTATGATTTACGAGTCTTTTATTTTGAAAACTTTAAAAAGTAGAAAAGTAAAACCTAAAGGGAAAAATATCAAGAATCATGTTGTAATTTTATTAATTACTATTAATAACTATTCGATGCCGAAGGACAAAACATTCAATACTTCAGTATAAATTCTGAATTTCTAAGGACATTAAATGTAATACGTTCAATTCCGGGTGAAGTTCTCCCAAATGTGTTCACTTCCCACATTCAGGCCGAAATCCACCCTAAGCCGTTGATCTTTGCTCATCCAACAGACAAGGGACCAAGGTACCTGTTGTGACTTTACGGGTGAGTTTTTTAAGTCTGTTTAATAATTTTAAACTTCTGTCCGAAAAAGTGCTTTACAAACTTACTTAAATTTAATTAAATTTAAAACTTTTCAATTCCGAGCGACGTTCTCCCAAATGTGTTCACTTCCCACATTCAGGCCGAAATCCACCCTAAGCCGTTGATCTTTGCTCATCTAACAGATGATGGTACCTATTGTCAGTTGTCATGGGTCCCATCACTTCTGCTAGTTTTCAGGTACGTCACCATACTCGTGTCACTTTTCTGGTTTGATTTTTAGTCTATTTAATCATTTTAAACCTCTGGACGAAAAAAAGCTTTATAGACTTAATTATATTTAATTACATTTAAAATGTTCAATTCCGGGCGAAGTTCTCCCAAATGTGTTCACTTCCCACATTCGGGCCGAAATCCACCCTAGTCGTTGATCTTTGTTCATCCAACGGTCGTAGGTCGATCTTACCTATTTTAAGATGTAGTGGGTCCCACAACTTCTGCCATTTTTCTGGCACGTCACCATACTCTCGTCACTTTTCTGGTTTGATTTTTAGTCTATTTAATCATTTTAAAATTCTGCCCAAAAAAGAGATTTTTAGAATTAATTATATTTAATTAAATTTAAAATGTCCAATTCTGGGCGAAGTTCTCAGAAAGGTGTTCGCTTCCCACATTCGGGCCGAAATCCACCCTAGCCGTTGATCTTTGTTCATTCAACGGTCGATGGTACCTATTTTTCGATGAAGTGGGTCCCACGACTTCTACCATTTTTTCTGGCACGTCACCATACTTGTTACTTTTCTGGTCTATTTTTAAAGTCTACTAAATCATTTTAAAATTCCTCCTAAAAAAGAGATTTATAGTCTATAGAGTCATAGACTATAAGTATTAAGTATAGACTTTCACTTAATTCTATTTAATTAAATTTAAAATGTTCAATTCCGGGCATTGGACAATAGTTTGAGATAACTATTAAAAATAATGTTAATATTATTTGTAAAAATTTTAAATTCAAAAATAGTATTAAACATGAAACTTAGGTTCTAGAATAAAACAAATAACTAAATAAAAATATAAATTTTGATCTGCAATTTGAAAGGTAAAAGTTTAATATTAAAAAGAAAACATTCAATATTAAATCTAAAATATTAATTTAATGTTTAACAAAATTCTTTGAAAATATGTTTACGATATATCATTTTCAAAAATAGTTTAAAAATATATATAAAATTTCAACATAAATTTAGTCTATTAATTTAAAAAAATGTGCAACTGTAGTCCTCAACCTATTAAGGCGAGAAAATTTGGAAAGTACAAATGCTAAGGTGGCGATTAATTGTTGCATAAGGAGTTGTCTATGGCATGCCGCACGAAAGGAGGAAGGGCAGGATGGCAGGAAATCTTTTTTGTGATCTCATGGCATTAATGTCTTATTGTGCACATTCATTACCTGGCCTATAAGAGTTAAGACGGAGGCAGATTTTTTTACCTTTTCATCTATGTACCGCTTTTTGCTTTGAAGTAGGTGCAAGTGCAGAACAAATCTGTAGTTCGTAGTTTGTAGAATCATACCTTCTGTAAGACAACGGAGGCCAATTACACACTTCGAACAGACAAGAAGTTGGTGCCCTTTTTGGGCAAAGTATCTGATAAATGAATGCAAGGACTATTCAGGTTTAAGGAGGAGAAGTTGTGGGCGGCAGCTCGATTGATGCTTGCGGAGGAGGTGGCACATATCAGTCACCGGTATCAAACTAACATGGAGGTTTACTCTCTGATTATGGCGTGGGCCTATGAATTCGAACCAGAGCTGGAAAAGGTAAAACTCACATTGGTCAAATTGATTGATGGGGAGTTTTTGATTAACCTGGATTCAATCTTGGAGTGGGTGGTGTCAAGAGTTGGCATTTGAATTATGGAAGGGGATGACCAGGAGGAATTGCTTCTTTTTATTCGTGGCCCAGAGGATGAAATCAAATACCAGTGCCATGAACGAGCCCAAGTGGGGTGGGAAGCGATGAAACTCTTTGTTAAATTAATGAGGGTGGATGAAGTCCTGAATGCTTTGCATGTGATGGCAAGGATGGAAGGGCCATACAACTACTGGCAAGCTTGGAGGGCGACCCCGACTTCGGGTTCCTAAACTGCATTCCAAAAATGAAAGCTGAAGCGGCAAAAGGGAAAGCCAAAGCATCAACCTCTGAGGAGGGAAGGGACTGGGAGGACCAGGGGGATAGTGAGACTAAGTGAGCGGCCTATCGGCAATGAACTAGTTTTTTTGTCTGCTTGCTATAAGCTATGGACAAATTTTGTATCTTGAAACATTTCAATTAATTGAATGAAAAAACCTTGACCGATAAACTTTGGTATCTTGCAGCTTTTGAAATTTTGTATTTTGAATGACTATATAGTAATAGTATATATTTATAAAATTATAATCAACCATAATCAATCTACAAATAATTAATGGAACGAATTGAATTTTTTTTTTAATAGCATTACATTTAAAAAGATCACGGTATTAAATTTATTTCCATTGTTTAACAAATAATTGAAATAACGTAGCCAGTAGCTCATATACAAAAAGCATTTGAAAGAAATTAATTAATAAAAATGAAATAGAATTATAGAAAGCATTTTTATATCCATAAGAATGTAAGAGGCAAAGTGAAACAAACTGGAATTTGAAAAATTATCATTAAATTATTTATGCTTTTGAAATTTACAATTTTTTAGTCAGAGACTTGAGTCCCCCCAAAACTTAAAAGCCAAAATGAGTGAGCCTCTGGCACTCAGCCTATTAGGGTTCAAGGACATAGGAAAAAAAAACTATAGGTAGTGGAATTGTTTACAATTTTTCCCTATGAATCTGGCCCTCCTTCCATGTAGAATTCTTCAGACAACATAAGCTAAGAGAATTCTTCAAGCCACATGTAGTTTGGAAAGTCATCCAGGAGGAACCATTTTCGGAGGAAGTCCTTGCCAATCCGCACCCATTTTCTGTGACGTGTCAGCTGCTCTGCATTCAGGTTTAGGAGAAACGGTTGCCTGGCCACTGGTAGTGTTTGGTCAGGGAGGAGAAGCTTGGATAAATCACTCGCCCAAGGGATCCCCACCCCTACTTCTGCAAGAACGACAAGAGTAATGTCGTCTCTGAGGAAGTCTTCCTTAAAAACCTTCATCAACAACATCAGCATATCCACCTTGTCTCCTCCCAAGTCCAAAAGAGACGCTAAGAAGCGGGATGTAATGTCTGTGTTAACATGGTACCTATTTTCATTTCGCAGAAATTCTCTGCCCAGCACCATCTGCACAGCTTCATTGGTGAACGACCCAACCTCCTTGCAGACTGATTGGAGGGTTGGGTCTCTAACGGAGCCTAGAAAGGCCCTCTGGTCCTCTGCAGAAATGCTTCTCAAGTGGATAGGAGTGTCCATCTTGAGAAAACCGTGAGCTTTGACAATTTATCTACTAAATGGCAAAGGCTAATTGAAGATGAAAGAAGCAGAGATCGTATATAAATTGTTGAAGTTCTTGATTGTAATAATTACTTCTTAAACAGTATTAACTACTATAAATTTTTTTAAATCCTTCTTATCTTTGCAAATTTTTCCCATAAATGCATGAGTGTGCGAAATTGGAAATAGCTATGAACTAGTACCAAATTGGCAAGTATCACATTGGAAGTCGTGGGGACAGAGTGGATTGCTGTAAGTGAAAAGATATATATTAAATGAACGAAATTATGGATCATGATTTGTGACATTTGATATGTGTCTATTGAATCCAATTCCATTCCGGGCACTTTCTGGTGAGCTATGTTCTCTTCAGAAAATTGGGCCGAAATAAAACTTTAGCCATTGATATACGATCATTGAACGGTTTAAAATCATTGATAGATTTTAGGTATGTGTCACCCTTTATGTGTCAAAGAGGCCGTGCTTATTGATACATTGTGCAAAGTCCGGACTCAATGTATTATGTGATGTGATGTGCCTTGTCTATTAATGGCAATGAATTTATGAAATCGCCAATGAATTATATATTATACCATAAATAACAAAATATTCGCCAATACATTTAAATAATTTTTCCTTCGGAGTGAAAATTTTCGATCATACAATTATATATTTGTTCTTTTAACAATAATTATTCACCTCCCACAATAAATATTTTCCCCATAGAACAAAGTATTATTCGCCAGAAATTTATGGCATTTTCGCACACTAGAAAAAAATTCGCCAATACAAAATAATTTTTTCGTCATTTAAAAAAAAAATTTCGCCATCGATATGAAAATTTCCCCCCGAAAATAATGTCTAATTCACCAGGATTTTACACAATTGCCCAGGGGGGTTTCTTAAAGTTATCCCTGGGTATGTTGTCTATTCTTTGCATGTGGATTATATGTGTTGATTTAATTTAGATCTAAATTGGGTTATGTGGAAATTGTCATAAAGTTGGCTGCAAATTTACATTCAAGTGGTATTAGAGCTATATGGTTATATGGTATTTATAACCGTAGATGGAATCCATGAATGTGTGTATAAATGAAAGACAAGGCAAGATATGAGGGTTTGTTGCAGGTTGTGGGTTGCAGATTTGTAGGTATTTGTTGTATATCTAGTGTTATAAAGATTTGTTTCAAAATGGGTTTCCATTGATTTGCATTTTGGGGGTTTTGGGGGTGGAATTTCAATTTTGACCTCGTGTGACAAAACAAACCCCATGGTTGTGATTAGAGAGGTCAAGAGACAAACTTTGATATATAACTCGACCCTATTTGGTGATGGAGGCCTGAGTTTGAATTTTTTTTTTATGGTACAATTGTATGACAATACCGTCTGTGTAGGTCATCAGAAAAAAATAATATTAAAAATTCCTGCAAGTTAAAAAAAAACTTGATTAACCTTTTTCGAAAAATTATTGAAAAATCAAATGAAAAAATTGATGAAAAAGGTGGAACGGAAAAAAAAAAATTTAAAATTTATTGGGTGTGGGGGGGTCCACTGATCACCCCCCACCCCTATGGTACATAGGTACCGATAGGGTACCTTCTCATGTAGGCCCCGTCAACCTATGGTACCAAGCCAATACCATGGTACTAGGTAGGTACCATGGTACGGACGATACTGGCGGGACAAAATCCCAACCAATTTCGTCGGTCCCATGGGACTGCTAGTATGGGCCACGTGGAATCCACCATGGGTGGTGGGCTCCGCTCCCTACTACAGTGGGTTGAGAAATAATTTTTTTCCAAAACAAACAATTAAATAATTAAAATATCCGTCATTTTTATGTTAAATATTAAAATTTATTTTGAAAGGTTTTTAAAATAAAAACTTTGTAATGCCAGCCAATGTAATTTTATGTGCCGAGTTTGATTAGTGGGTGGGCCCAGTCAGTGGATCCCACTCGGGATTATGTAAAAATAATAATATTTATTTGGCACATTGGAGAAATTGGTAAAATAATTTTTGTGGCATATTGGCAATATTTTTGGAGTTCGGGCTTGCTTTTTAGCCTAATTGGTTGTTTTCTTTCATGGAGCATATCTTGGGTGTATGATGTCAGATTTTCGACTTCTTATAGTTGTTGGAAAGGTGACTTGGCATACTTCATGGATATATGATTAGTTTTTCTATATTTTATTGTTTGTAGAGTGAAATGTCAGCTGGAAATGACAGGTACCTTTATGGCTTTGAGAGGTCATAACTTGAGCATATGGAGTCAGATTTTGGACTTTGAATAGTTGACGAAAAGCTCTAGGAGAATACTACACATTGGTTCAGATTTGGAGAAGGTTTGACATAATTTATTTTCTGATATTTTTATCTAATCTGTTTATGAGTTCTTTTGACTTTGGTGATAGTATGAGTTTATGGCATGTTACATATTGGAGATTTTGATTAAATGTCAGTGTACACTCGATGTTGTATCTTCATTGTTCGCATATTGAAATGGTTATTAGTTTTGATTTGAGTATGTATGTTGCATTATTGGGTCTACAAGTTGTGGAGTGTTGTAGGCGGTCTATACTTACAGGATTGCATTTGTGGCTTGGATATGGGTTGTTAATGCCTATAGAACTTTCATTGTTGATGCATATTTAGATTGGTGGCTTGGTTTAGTCACATGGTTTTTTGATTTTGTCCTCATGGTAAGGAGGAGAGATGTTGTTACTAGGTACAATCATGATGGGGGACCTACATGGTTGACTATGTGATGCTGATAGGTTGGACACATTGAGTTAGATGCTTTCTTTATGGACGTGATCATGATGCCATGGTTGTTCCTTGTGTTTAGGGACTTTGGCATGACATGGTTGGATTTGTGGGTTCTTTGATTGATGATTCTTTGATTTAGATTCCTGATTGATTTGGTGGTGTATCTTCTTGTTTGAGAACCATGGTTATTTAACTTTTGGGAGCTCATTGTGTTGACTTTGAGTTCTTTGATTGTTAGATGGATTTGGTTCATTCTCATGTTAGTGGATGGTTCTATCATATTGTCATGGATAGCTTGTATACACTTTCAATGGGAGATTTTGATAGTGTGATGTGGCAGTGTAGGATTTGATCCTGATTGTTTGTTGGTGGTTTTGTATCTTCTTGAGATGGAGTTTATGATTTAATTGATATTGTTGATGTTTCAGTTGTATGTGTGTGGACCTGGATGATCTTCATTTAGGAGATGGTTATCACAATGCTATGGAGAGCTTGCTATCAAGGTTTAGTGGGAGCTTGTAGCAGTGATATTTATTCACCATTGGATGGTGGATGGTCTTCTTAGTGTGCAAATGTTTGGAGGATGCCTTAGATCCTATTGTTGCAAAAGGGTCTTTTACATTTGCAGGTAAACTTGTAGGAGATGGTGATCTTCCTAATATTTGAGGGTGTTTACATCTTGAGAGCTCAAGGAGTCCTTGGTTGAGATGTGGTCTATGCTTTCATTTGACAAGTTATCCTTGATTGACATGATGGTTGATATTATGTCATGGTACACTCTTGATGACTAGCTTAGAGTTTTGGCATGATATGGTTATTTGATATGTTCATATGGAGTATGTTATCTCTTTGGAGGAGATGGTTATATTATGTACTCATGTTTATGTTCCTGATTCTACATTTGGAGCTTTGACATTGATCTTGGTAGTTCTCTTTGTATTAGGTACATGATCATTTACTTGATTACTTAATGATATTGTTGTGTTGCATTTGGAGTTTGGCATGGTTTGATAGGTTACAGGTACTCATGAATACTTGGAGACATAGGCGATGCTGATATAATCTTGTGCTTAGAGATATGTGTTAGAATGGTTGATGGTTTTAGTAGGAAGTCTGAGGAGAATTCAACTGGTATAGACCTGGGAGGAGATTGTTCTTAGATGAGTGATGAGACTTGGATATCTTGGATGAACATTCTCATTTCCCACTCTTGGTCTACTCGGTGGTTTACAACTTTAGAGGTATTGCCCATTGTTTCCTTTCAGGTGCATTATGTTTATGCTTATCTTTCATTCATATGGATCTTGAGCTATGGATAGATGGTCAGTTCTAGATGATTCATTTGAGAGATGTATGGCATTAGTTATCTCCTTGTGCATTTGAGTTATTATTATGATGGTGCCAGTCATTGATATTAGTTTGGGAGATGGTTTTCATTGGGAATATTCCCTTGGGATTGGGAATGGATATTAGTTTGGTCTTCTTTAGAGGTTTACATCCATGTTGATTACACGTTATATATATTTGTTTGGTCCAAGGGACTGAATAGTTTTTTGGGTGCTATTATGATTTTCATTTGGGTTTTCTTTTTAGGAGATCATACTTGACATAGCATTTAGAGGTGCGTGTAGAAGCACATACTACATGATTTAATTTGCAGTGTTTCTCTCTTTGTTTCAGTTATCTTCCTAGATGTTTATATTCACATTGCATTGGATGGAGGTTGTTTGGAGCTATGTTTTCATGTGTTTTCATGTGGGAGATGACATAGAGGTTCCTTTATCTCTTTCTTTTGTTGGTGTGGAGAACATGGGCTAATGTTGGAGACATGGTGTGAGAGTGGTACTTGTAGGTTATTGGTTTACATTATGTTCTTATTGATGAGTTTACATCTAGTGGGTTCAACAACTTTTGTGAAAAGAATGGTATTAGGAGACAACTTTCTGCTCCTAGAACCCCACAACATAATGGATTTGTGGAAAGGAAGAACAAAACAATCTTGGATGTTGCAAGGACTATGATGATTGAAGATAAATTACTTGATATCTATTGGAGAGAGGCTATTAATACCATTGTATACACTTTCAACAGAGTACACATTAAAGGCGATACCAGTAAGACTCCTTATGAATTATTGTTTGGTTATACTCCTATTGTCAGATATTTCATAATTTTTGGAAGCAAATGTTACATTAGAAGAGATGATGCATTAGGAAAGTTTGATCCAAGAATTGATGAAGGAATATTTTTGGGTTATTATATTAAGAGAAAAGCATATAGATGTTATAGAAAAAGATTGAATAGGATATTGGAAAGCATAAATGTCAAGGTGGATGAGCATGACAGTAATCAAATCAGAGCTTATGATTATGGACTGGATGATGAATTTATCAGACCTAAAATGATAATGCAAAAATCAGTTCAAAATAGTGAACCAGTGACTCCGGTAACATTAAAAAATTCAACAATGATAGAGGAACAACAAAATGATTCAGTAAATCAAGAAAATTCAAAGAATCTGAGGTATGTAAAGCTGAATCATTCTGAAGATTAGATCATTGGAGATAAAAGGAAAGGTGTGATGACTAGGAGAAGGTTAGTTGCTGAAGAGGTATGTTTAATTTCTCAAATTGAACTGAAATATTTTATTGAAGAAAGTAAGGATGAAAATTGGATAAAAGCAATGGAAGAAGAATCACATTAGATTAAAAAGAATAAGACATGAGAACTTGTACCTAGACCTAAAGACTATTAGAATGTTCTGATATAGGGAGTAAAATAAGAGGGGGGGGAGGGGGGGGTGAATCAGTTTACTAACAATATCAGTACTCAGTTCAATTATAAACCTTAAACCAAAGCACAACTCAATGAAGAATATATCATGAAAGTACAACACACATAACACCAAAATTTTAACGTGGAAAACTAGGAAAGGGAAAAAGAACGGTGAGAAACCCTGCCCACAATCACATGAATACTCTACAGTAGTATTGTGAATGATTACAATGGGGTTTGCACATGCAGAAAGGCCAACAACCTAGGGCATATTTCTCATCACAAAGGGTAGTCTCACTGACTTACAAAATCTTCAAACTACAATCCGAAAAATAATGAATTGTGAAAGTAGAATCTACTAATACTTAATACAGTTCCGATTAAGCACTGATGTCTGCCCTGCAATACAAAACCTTTCCAACCTTCACTGAATGATATAACCTTGTTCTCTCATAAACCAATCTCTGATAATGCAAACTTAACCAACCATAACATTGATCCCACCATTATGAAATTATATGAATAAGTCACCTATAAATATAGTGTTATTATGAAGATCCAGTTATTACTAAGAGGGGAGGTAAATGAGAAATAAAACAAATCTGCAAGACTTCACAAAATTGTATCAGTAACTACTCAAACAATCTTCTAAGCAGATCTAACAAACCATTTACTCAAGTGTTCATTAATATGCAAACAAAGTAAAGATATCAAATCCACAAATCAACAATGCATCCACCACATGAACACAAAGATTTTTTATGTGAAAACCCAACTAGGAAAACCATGGTGGGAATTAGCACCCACAAAATATTTGCACTCTTTTGGAATGCGCCTGGTTAAAGGCCTATCTTGATTAGGAGCTTTACAATATGCTCCGTTAAGAGTAGACCCTATTAGGAGTTACCTGATCAAGGGATTTTGCCTCAACTTTGTTAGGAGCTCTACCCTGTTAAGAGTAACCTTGTTAGAGGATTTCAAACTCAAGTTAATGAGCCACCCGGTGAAGGGATTTACAATATCAGACATGTTAATGTCTACCCGAATAAGAGATTTCAAACTACTCTAACTATTAGGGAAAAACAAGGCAAATGATCTAATTACAACACTTTCTTGCTTGCTAGTACAGATCCTTTTTAGCACAACTTTTCTACACACATGCAGACACTTCAATCTAGTTCAGCAATACCTTCTTCTCAAACTACTGACACTAAATCCTTTCTCCAACTAGCCCTAAATACACATTTTAGTTAGAGAAGCTACAAACCCTAATTACATCTACAAGGTACAATGAATTTACATTTAGCATGGAAAAACTCTCTGCCAAAATACATTACAAATCATTACAATAAATTTCTAGGTGATTTCCATCGTTGAATAATCATCATACATCAATTTGATAAGCAATCAAACCCTCGTTTTATTCTTCTAATCACTTTGTTGTTTCCCAAGAAATATGATCCTTGTACCTGCTCAAATACCATCTTATCATTACACACAGATTATGACACATCATCACTAAGTTATGATCATGATAAGATCCACCACCAAACCTTAAATCATTACCGCTAAAAGATCCGATACTGGTATTCATTCTTCTTCATAGAGTTCATAACAGTCAAATATAAATGTGCGTTCTGGTTCACCAAAATTGATGTGATTTCAATCACAGACTCATGCCAATGTTATGAACATATATTCTTAAATGCAACACCTAAATATTCTCCAATCGTCTGTACTGGTCTCTTGATCATCGCTTTGTTCTTGTTTACCAGTTGACAACAACTTAGCAGTTTTGTTGTCTAATTGATTCCATTACCGGTTAGGCTAGACCAGTTAATCTAGATGACCTTGATGACTAAACAAACATGGTTGCCATTTGACAACACAAATAAAGTCATCAAAAATCCTATTACAATTATATCATCATCATCAAGCCAACAATATTTCCCTTAACTTTACCTGTCATCTTCTCATCATCATCATCTCCATCAGTTATGCCAACAACAACTTTACTAGTCATCTTCCCATCTCATCATCATCTCCATCTGTTATACCAACAATAAATTTACTGATCATCTTCTCATCTCACATCATCTCCATCAGTTAGGCCAACATACAGATCATCAACCTTATTGACAAGGTCGGCTAAACCCTAAACCCATAAATACAAAAATTACATTACACGATACCATCAGACCAATATTACGATTTACATTACATAGCATGGACCTAAATCAAGTAACCAAACAATTAAATCCATCGGGAATTCTGCTAAGACCAAAATCCAACATGCTTCACTAGTCGGTAGAAACCCTCAGTGAAAGTTTAATTGGATCCAACTAGGACCACCATAACAACACACCATCCAATGCAAAGTCATCAAACACTTTAGATATGATCAAGAAGCACCAACAACATGATAGAAACTGATTCCATAAGCCAGACCCAAAATCCACAGATGAAGTCACCAAATAGTGCATATTGGTAAAGCTAACCAGGAATGCTAGAAGTCGATAAAGCCAAAAAGCTAGCCGGGAAAGCCAAGAACAAGCCGGTAAAGGCACAAGCTAATCCGGTACCTGGAAAATACCAAAAGTGATTACCAAACCATTAAACCACTAGAAAATAGAAAGCATATAACCACCAGAATAAGCATCAAAAACTGATTCTAGAGATCTGGTCATACTGGATCAGAAACACAACAAAAGCCAAGATGATCACAAAGACTAACCGAGATAGATCTAACTGGGCTAGTCTCCAACCAAGATATAGTGTTGACATCAATGACAACACTTAAACATATCCATCATATTGCCAACAAAGACAAGAACATTATTGGAACTAAATGGGTTTTCAAAAATAAATTGAATGAGGAAGGAAAAGTGGTAAGGAACAAGGCTAGATTGGTTTGCTCCAGTTGCTCGAATTGAAGCGGTGAGACTTTTTCTTTCTTATGTTGCACACAAGAACTACAAAGTATATCAGATGGATGTTAAATGTGCATTTTTGAATGGAGATCTTGAAGAAGAAGTTTACGTTGAGCAACCTGATGGATTTTCTTTATCAGAAGACAAGGACATGATTTGCAAGCTAAATAAATCTTTATATGGACTAAAACAGGCCCCTAGAGCATGGTATGCTAGATTGGATAAGTTCTTTCAAATCTTGGTTTCAGTAAAGGTAATGTTGACAGTAACTTATCTTGAAAAATTGAGCACGATGACATATTGATTATTGAAGTCTTTGTGGATGATATCATTTTTGGAGGAGAAGAAGGTTTATGCATGAAATTTGCTGATGATATGAAGAATGATTTTGAAATGTCTATGACTGGTGAGATGAAATTTTTCTTAGGCTTGTAGATTACTCAAACTGATAAAGGTATTTTCATTTGTCAAACTAAGTATGTGAAGGAGTTACTTAAGAAATTTGGACTTGAGAATTCTAAACCTGTCAGTACTCCTACGATAACTGGTTGCAAATTGTCAAAGGATAGTGAATCACCTAAAGTGAATCCAAGAAGATACAAAACAATGATTGGTGGATTGTTGTACCTAACTCAAACTAGACTTGATATAATGAATTTTATTTGTATTGCTTCTAGATTTCAGTCAAATCCTAGAGAAACTCATGATATTGCTATCATGACAATATCCTGATATTTGGTAGGTACAACAGACTTTGGGTTATGGTATCCTAAGGATGATGACTTCACATTATGTGCATATACAGATTTTGATTGGGCAACAGATATGGATGACTGAAAGAGAACTACTGGAGGTATATTCTTTCTTGGGAAGAAGTTGGTTTCATGGCTTAGTATGAAATTATCATGCACTTCATTGTATATTGTTGAAGCATAATATGTTGCAGCTACTACCAATTGTACTCTAATTTTATGGATGAAACAGATGTTAAAGGATATACGGGTAAGTTATGATGATCCTACTATTATTCACTATGATAATATTGCTACTATTGATATGTAAAATAATCTGGTATTTCATTCCAAATCAAAACACATTTCTATAAGGTATAATTTCTTGAAGGAAAAGGTTGAAGCAAAGGAAGTCAGATTGGTTTTTGTGCCTACTAAGGAACAAATTGCTGATATTCTAACTAAACCATTACCTAAAGACACTTTTGAATATCTTAGAGATTAGTTGGGGGTTACCAGCCCTCCAGAAGAGACTTAGAGATGAAAGGATGCATCAATCTGGTGAGCTTATCAGACATACTTTTCTGATTTGGGTTGATGAATATGGTGTTACTACTCAGGGGGAGTAGTTAGTTGTTTGGTTTAGTATTTTTCGTTTGGTATTCGTCCTTTGTTATTTATGTCAAAAGGGGAGAGAGGTATTCATGTGAAAAACTATCAGATCTTTTTGGACAGATGTATTCATGTTAATATAAGGGAGAGATATATTTCAGTTCAACTTTTGGGAGATTGTTGGCATTCCTTGGCACTTGGATGTTTTTGACATTCATTATTTCCATCAATGCTAAAGGGGGAGATTGTTGGAAATATGCTCGATATGGCTAAATGTTGTCATTGATGTCAACACTATATCCCAGTTAGATCTATCCCTGTTTAAGGTTTATAATTGAATTGAGTATTGTTACTATCAGCAAACTAATTCCCCCCCCCCTCCCTTCCTCTTAGTTTACTCCTAGTATCAGAACATTCTAACAACAACATGATAGTTGACATTATGACAAAGGCATCAAAAGAAGTGTGAGGTTTGATCTAAAGCATTGTGTAGGTAACCTATTAGGGCAATACATTAAGGATCTAAATTGTGCAAATAATTTATTGATGGCAATGGATTTTGTGATATTTCCTTTTATTTCAATTTTTATAATAGTTAAGTGTAACACAAAAGAAGGTGCAACTATTAAATAACTAAAGCAAGGATTTGGAGATCACCAATGCATGGTATGACACAACATATAAGCGTACCATAGACTTTCCCAACTCTTGAGAATGAGAAAAATGACATGATATAACATGGCACATTAATAATCATTAGGATGAGTAGCTACATATGATCATGGAAGTGAAGCATAAAGAAAAATGTGAAAACTCGTCATAAAATTAACATAAAATATTTAATAGATATAATACAAAACCACAAAGTTTTAGTAAAATAACATAAGAATAAAAAAAAAGATTGCATAAAAATTTAATATTAAGATTCAATGATTATTATATTTTTGAATTATATATAATATCTTTATTATAATTATAAAATATTATTACACTTTAAATAAAAAAGGAAGTAAACAACCCCTATAATCCATACTTGAAACATAAAAATATGACCTCGCATTCCTTCCACATACTTTAAACATAGAAATTCTTATTAAGATCTGTAAAGAAAATAAATTTGTATTTTTTACCTACCTCAACTATTGGACAGTAGATCTTTCGATAAAAGAGCTCATGCGAATTTATATAAAAGAAAGGAAGTTGTGATTCTGAAGTTTGCACCATTGGTAGAGCACATTCATGTTTGAATCATCGAGCCCACTCTATACAAACGCATAAACCTTAAAAAATAATATATGCAAGCCTTCTGTGTTAATTTCATTAATTCTGTTGATCGTGTGGTTGACATGGCTCTGTGAAAAGAGCAAACGAGTTAAAAGCTATCTAAACCATAATCATTTGTTGGGACGTGACAAGATGGAAGCATTTTCTCCCATAATACAAAGGTAAAGTATTTTCTCTTAGATTGACCCTATGTGTCGCATTAGACTAGTTCACTTATTCATGAGATTCCAAAGGAAGAGATCAAGGAATTTCACGCCATTGGCCGAAGATGATGAGGTGGTGGGCAAAGAGGGCCCCAAAGATGCAGATAGCTTATGGACAATGAAAAACATTATTTTAATTAACAATGATTACAATAATAATTAAGGTTGCATATCAAACTATCTTTCTTTTTTTCCTTCAAAGGTTAAGCTGTGATTGCCTTTAATATTTGATGTGATAGGCTAGTTCTTTTTTCTTTCAAAAGTTGAGTCATTAAATTCAAAATATTTAAAACATTAAAAATCTCATCTTAAATACTTCATATGATAAGTGAGTTTGAAAAGGTAGGGAGCAAGAATAGGGGGTGGGTCAAAAATCAAAGGTTATATATTAATTGTTTTATTTTCAATGGAATATATTAGAATATTTAAATTTAGAAAATTTTATATAAAAGATGTTGAGAGATATTCAAAAGATTTAAGAATTTATATCTTTAGTCATATTATTGTATATATAAGTTTTGTTTATAAATGTTGTATTAAAAAGATTTGAAATATTATTTAAATATATATGAACAAAAATTTAATAATAAAAGTTTTTGAATCTCAACACCAGATGTTCAATCCCCAAAACTACAAATAATTCATTAAAAGAACTTTATCAAAACAAGTGTTTAGTGAACACAGATCTTTGGAGGGAGAAGCTAATGCCCCTAACAAGAGACCCTTAATCACAAGGAGACTTCTTTTGATTAATGCAGATATTATAATGTTACAAGTAGGCACCTTTGCCAGTCAGTTCAAAAAAAATTAAATAGGAGTCAATTCAAGTAGAAGGTGCGTTTAGTGGTCTTCTCATCCTATGGAAGCCATCTATGCTTAAAATTGAAAGTCTTGCCTCAGCTAAACATTGGCTTTTTGTAACAACAAAATTCCTTGATTCTAATTTTTCATTTCTTCTGATCAATGTTTATGGCGCAGTGTCTTCTAACCTGAAACGAGCCTTGTGGTTGGACTTGGATGACATCATTGCTAATTTTCAAAGAGGAAAACCTATTTATCGGAGGGAACTTTAATTCTATTAGAAGTTTGTTTCACAAAAGAGGAGGTATTTGTTAGACAGTTCAGATAACCATAAGACAACAGAGAGGGGGGGCTGAATCAATTGTCACTTATTACCGGAAGCATTAAGCAATTTAAACTTTAATACCATAATCCAAAAAACTAATACCGAAATAGAAGTTAATCCAATTAAGCATAAACAATAATCACAGAATAAAAGCCATTCACACAACACCAAAATTTGTACGTGGAAAACCCGGTAAAGGGAAAAACCATGGTGGGAAGCCTACCCACAGTTAGATAATACTTCTGCAGTAAGTATGTGAATTACATTGAAGGGGCCTGCACTTGTAGGAAGGCCAACAACCTAGAGCACACAGTTCATCACAAAAGGAGTCTCATTGACTACATACAAATCCAAACTACAATCCGAAGAAGTGTTGAACTATAAAAGATAGATTCTCCTATGCCTGAGTACAGTTCTAATTAAGCTCAATACTAGAGGATTGAATCCTCATGCACCCAATTTGATCTCCAATGATCGACCGACTCCTCTACCTAAATGATATTACATTATTTGCACATTACATTCCTTGACCACGACCTCTTACATTAACCATGATGATCTACAATGAGATCTTACATCTATTTATACAAACCCTCGACCATAAACAATCAAGTTGGCCACAAGACAATAAACCAATTACATAATTACAAACCATGTCGGCCTATAACCAAACAAATAATATCCAACACATAATATATCTCAAAAATAGAACAATAGGTCCTATCCACATGTTACTTCAATGCCGATCCATAACCTAGATCAACTAGGACCAAGTATAGGTCCACATGCTTCATCAATAATCTTGAAACACCAAGTCTTGAACATGATCACCAACAACATCCTAAAACATCATTAGAAGTTGCACCAACACCACTTATGTAATTCATGAAAGATCTCCACCAAAAGCTCCATCAATGAAACCCTTGCGAGAACCAAAAACAAAGCTTCTCAATAGGCAAGACAACATCCAATCACCAAACCAAAACCATCTGACCAAGTATGAGTATAAGTATCATGAATAACCCAATTCCATCACCAGATAGTACCAGAGTCTACTGGATCATGTCGGATCCAAGTAAACCAAAAAACCACTCAACCTACCAAGACCAGAAGGGTGTCGGTAAAGCATCCAAATGGATAGTATTGATATCAATGCAACACATAATCAATTCCACCAAATGGCCAACAATCTCCCCCTTTGGCATTGATGACAACACTAGATGTGAAAAACATCTAAGTACCAAGAAATGCCAAACAATTCTCCCCCTATGGAAGATAGACAACAATCACCCGCATATAGCTTTGAATATCTCTCCCTCTTCTTTTTTTACATCACTACCTCTCCCCCTTTGATATCAATGCCAAAAATATGACAAAAATATCAAAGCAAGAACATAAGCCTCTGAATCTCAAAGCTAACTATGCCCCCTGAGCAGTAGCATCCAACATCAGTGCTACTGTCTCTCAGGTACTTAAATGATTCTTTTGATAATGCTTTAGTGAAAATATCTACAATCTATTCTTTAGTGTTCACATAAACTAGTTTAACTTCGTTTGCTTCCAACTCTCCTTCAAAAGTTATACTTGATAGATATGTGCTTTTTCTTAGAATGAAATACTAGATTCTTTGATATATCAATAGCAGTAGAGTTATCACAGTTAATAACTATTGGTGCATCACAATCCACCTTTATATCCTTCAACATTTGCTTCATCCATAAAACTTGTGTACAATTAGTAGCAGCACCAACATACTCAACTTCAATAGTAGATAGAGAAGTACATGACTGTTTCTTGTTGATCCATGAAATCAACTTGTTTCCAAGAAAGAAAGCTCCACCGGAAGTACTTTTCCGATCATCAACATCTCTAGCCCAATCATCATCTATATATGCACATAAAGTAAAGCTATCATCCTTAGGGTACCATAAGCCATATTCTAATGTACTTTGCAAGTATCTAAAAATCCTTTTCACCGCCATCTCATGATTTTCTTTAGGATCACTCTGAAATCTTGAAACAATAAAAACAACATTCATAATGTCTAGCCTAGTCTGAGTCAAATAAAGTAGACCTCCAATCATAGATTTGAATATTGTAGGATTTATTAGTGCAGAAAAATCTTTCCTTGTCAATTTCTCACTTGTAACCATAGCTATACTTACTGGTTAAGAATATCCCATACAAAATTTCTTCAACAATTCCTTAGTATATTTAGTTTCATAGATAAAAATGCCTTTATTAGTCTCAGTAATATACAAACCTAAGAAAAATTTCATCTCACTAATCATAGACATCTCAAATTCTTTCTCCATATTATTAGAAAAATCTAAGCACAATTTATATTCACCTCCAAAAATAATGTCATCAACAAATACTTCAACAATCAGTATGTCATCATCAGTGATTTTATAATATAAATTACTATCAGCATTGCCCTTAGTAAAACCAAGCTTCAAAAGATATTTATCCAACCTTGCATACCAAGCTCTAGGTGCTTGTTTCAATCCATATAAATCTTTCGTTAACCTACAAACCATATCAATATCATCTGATAGTGAAAAAACATTAGGTTGCTCAACATAAGCTTCCTCATCAAGATCCCCATTCAGGAATGCACATTTAACATCTATCTGATAGACTTTGTAGTTTTGTTAAGTAGCATAGGCAAGAAATAATCTTACAACTTCAATTCTACATACCAGTGCAAAAGTCTCTCCATAATCAATTCCTTCTTTCTGAGAATATCCTTTACAAACCAATCTATCCTTATTCCTTATAACTTGACCATCCTCATTCAATTTATTTCTAAAAATCCATTTAGTTCCAATGACATTTTTATTTTTTAGGTCGGGGAACCAAAGTCCATGTGTTATATTTCTCAATCTTATCTAATTCTTCTTCCATAGCTTTTAACCAAGATTCATTTTTACATGCCTCAATTATTGATACCGGTTCAACTTGTGATATTAAACATACCTCATTAGTTGTTAGTCTTCTTCTTGTCATCACTCCATTGTTCTTGTCCCCAATGATTTGATCTTCAGAATGATTCAATCTCACATACCTAGGAGTTTTCTGACTCTCTCTTCCTCTTGCCTTCTCTTCAGTTACTATAGAATTCTCAGATGTTGCTGGAGTAACTGGTTCAACTCTCTATTCTAGTAAAGGTGCTACCGGTTCAGATATAATCATTTCCACTGCATAAACTCTAATTTGACTTCTCTTTAGCTCATCTACTTTGACATTATCACTCTCCACAATTCTCTACAATCTCTTGTTATAACATCTATATGCTTTTCTTTCATTAGAATAACCAAGAAATATGCCCTCATCACTTCTAGGATCAAATTTCCCAATAGTATCATCTCTCCTGATATAATATTTACTACCAAAAATTTTGAAATACTTAATTGTAGGTGTATTGCCAAACCATAATTCATAAGGTTTCTTACCAATTTGTCCATTGATATGTACTTTGTTGAATGTGTAAACCGTTGTACTCATTGCTTCTCTCTAGTAGATACGAGGTAGATTTTCTTCCAACATAATTGTTCTAGCAACATCTAAGATAGTTATGTTTTTCCTTTCCACAACTCCATTCCATTGAGGTGTCTGGGGAGCAGAAAATTGTCTTCTAATACCATGCTTGCTACAAAAGTTATTAAACTCACTGGATGTGAATTCTCCACCATGATCTGATCTCAAACATTTAATCTTCAATCCTATCTCAGTTTCCACTTTAGCCTTAAATATTTTAAACTTTTCAAATGCTTCAGATTTTTCTCTCAAAAAAGTAACCCACATCTTTCTAGAATATTCATCAATGATTAGCATGAAATATCTATCACCATGAAAACTTTTAACTCTAGCAGGGCCACACAAATTAGTATGAATAAGATCAAAACCATCATTTGATTTATCTTGTATACTCCTAAAAGAGGTTCTGACATGTTTACCCATTGGACATTCCTTACATACAAGATTATAGGGCTTCATAATCTTAGGTATATCCCTATCTGCCTTAGCTGAACAGATCTTCACAATGCAATCAAAATTCACATGACACGACCTTTTATGCAATATCCAACTTTCATCAATCTGTGTAATCAAACATGTCTTATCACCGAAGTTCAAATGAAATATATTACCTTTTGTTTGTGTACCGGTTGCAATCTCCAAGCCAGATCTATTAATGATTTTGCACTTTTCATCCTTGAACTGTAATTGAAATCCCTTATCTACCATTTATCCTACACTCAAAATATTATGCTTCAAACCTTCAACATAATAAACATTGCTAGTATTGTTCTTACCATCCAATGATATAGTTTGTTTTCCTTTGGTCATGCATTCCTTGTCATCTTCAAATCTAACTAGTCCACCTTCAAATTCTTGCAAAGATAGAAACTTCCCTTTATCTCCAATCATATGATGTGAACCACCACTGTCAATTACCATTTAATCCTTGTCCTCAATTTTAGCAGCAAGTGCCTTCTCTTTCATTATATACAATGTTGGACCATCTTCCTTGATAGCCAAGAATAATAATTCTTTCCCATTGCCGTGTCCACTAGTAGAGTCTTATGTCGGTTCATCATCAAATTCAGTAATGCCTTCCTCATCCACTATGTAGCATGATTTGTCTATGTTTTTCTTGAATCTATATTTGTTCTGATATCTAGGGTTAGGCTTAAATGATCTTTTAACTCTTTCTTCAAATCTTGAATTCCTTTCAATACATCTAGATGCAAAATGACCAATCTCATTGCATGCAAAATATTTAAAAGGTGGTTTTCCTTCCTACTTACTTCCTACCAGTCCTTTAGGTACTCTTCTAGAAAATAGTGCTTCAAGTTGCTCAAACTCATCATCTTCTCTCTTCATATCTTCTAGTTCTTTTGCATATAAAGATTTCCAGTCTTTCTTACTAGTTGCAGATGTAGATGAATGAAAAACAGGTTCAGTCTTTAAAGCTCCAGAAGGTCCAAATTCCTTAAGCTCAAAAGCAGATAGCTTCCCAACCAAGGTATCTATGTTGATAGATGTATTAGCCATTGCTCTCAACTCATTGATAGTAGTATCCTTCATTTTGTAAGTTGGTGGTAGGTCTCTCAGAACTTTAGAAATAATTTCATCTTCCCTCAAAGTTCCACCACAATATTGAATTCCCATAACAATCTCATTTACCATTTCCATGAATGTAGTAATCCTTTCATCTTCTTGCATCTTCAGGTTCTCATATCTAACCCGATAACCATCAAGTTTAGCAATCTTCACTGTAGGGTCATCTTGATTAAGAGTCTCGATCTTATCCCATATAGCCTATCTAGATGATTTGTTAGTTAATCCCATTATTTGTTGATCAGATAGTGCACACAAGATGGCTTCTCTTTCTCTACAATCATTCTCCAGCTCCTTGTCTAGGTCTACTAGAGGAGGATTGCTAGATCTTGGATTAAAGGGTGTGACACCATTCTATGTGGTCCATAAATCTCCTTACCAAGACATCTCAGATGAGTCTGTTAGGGTTTCAAGAAGATCCGAAGAAAATATGAACTAACAATTATATGCAGATTTAAATACAAAGGATAAAGAAATAAAATAGGACACAGATATGAAAAAGATATAACATGGTTCACCCAGAATGGGTTACGTCCACCATACACAACTGTCCAATCTTTCTTATTATCCAACAAAAATGTACATCAACCTTACAATGCCTTAAGCATCCCAGCCACTTATAACATGCGTTTTTAGGGGAACAAACAAAGTCAGCCTTTTTAGGGTTTTATTACAATGTCAGTTTTCATCAATTGAGTGTATAGCACTTTGTTGATCAGTCGCCACATATCAAAAGAGTCTCCATCAGAATATTTCATACTCTCTAATTTGATCCATCAAACATCGATATATCTTTTCAAAAGATAGCTCCAGAAGAACTGGATGAACTTGAAGTATTAGTGTCCATAGGATCTTCCTCAAGTGGTTAATCTTTTTGTAGAGAGGACCAAATCTATCATACCAATTGTTAGACAATTCAGATAATTGGAAGACAACTTAGAGGGGGGGGGGGCGGTGAATCAGTTATCATAGATTACCAGAAGCGTTAAGCAATTTAAACTTTAATACCAGAACCCAAAACAATAATACCAAAATATTAGTTAATCCAATTAAGCATAAACAATAATAACAAAACAAAAGCCATTCAAACAACAACAAGATTTATACATGGAAAACCAAGTAAAGGGAAAAACCACGGTGGTAAGCCTACCCACAATTAGATAATACTTTTGCAGTAAGTATGTGATTCACAATGAAGGGGTTTTCACTTGTAGGAAGGCCAACAGCCTAGAGCACATTGCTCATTACAAAAGGAGTCACACTGACTACAATCCAGAGAAGTGCTGAACAGCAAAAGATAGCATCTTCTATGCTTGAGTACAGTTCTAGTTAAGTTCATTACCGGAGGACTAAATCCTCATACACCCAATTTGATCTCCAATGATCAACCAACTCCTTTGCCTGAATGATATTACATTATTCACACATTAAATTCTTTGACCATGACCTCTTACATTAACCATGATAATTTACAATGAGATCTTACATCTATTTATACAAACCCTCCACCATAAACAATTAGGTCGGCCACAAGACAATAAACCAATTACATAATTACAAACTATGACAGCCTAAGACCAAACAAATAATATCCAACACATAAGACATCCCAGAAATACAAGAATAGGTCCTATCCACACGTTACTTGAATGTCGATCAATAACCTAGATACACCGAGACCAAGTATAGGTCCACGCGCTTCAACAATGATCTCTAAATGCCAAGTCTCAAAAATGATCACCAATAGCATCTTGAAAAATTATCAGAAGCTACACCAACACAACTTATGCAATTCATGGAATACCTCCACCAAAAGCTCTGCCGGTGAAACCCTCGTTGGAACCAGAAACCAAGCTTCTCAACAGGCAAGGCAACATCCAATCACCAGACTAAAACCATCTGACCAAGTATGAGTATAAGTATCATGAATAATCCAATTCCATCACCAGATAGTACTGAAGTCTACAAGATCATGCCGGATCCAAGTAAACTAGAAAACCACTCAACCTACCAGAACTAGAAGGGTGTCGGTAAAGCATCCAAACAGATAGTGTTGACATCAATGCAGCACATAATCAATTCCACCAAATGGCCAATAGTATCCTTAGACTTGGTAGATCTCAACAAGATTTCAATGACTAGATTGATCGAAATGGAGTGCTTGAGGTGGAATTTAGGGAGAATAATTTTACTTGGAGCAATAGAAGACTAGGGTCCATCAACATTGTGGAGAAGATTGATAGGTTATTCTGGCTGGGTGATTTCTTCAATCTTCCTTTCTATCTCGATTGTAAAATCCTTTTGTGCTTAGGCTCAGACCATTATCCTCTGCTATTGAATTCTCAAGACTCTTCCTCTTTGGCCAAACCTCCCTTCAGATTTGAGAATATGTGGATGAAGGATCCTAATTTTCTCTCTCTCATTGAGCTCTAGTGGAAAGAAGCTATCTTTCATCGGTCTAAATTATACTATTTTGTATCCAAGCTGAAATAGACCAAGAGGAAACTCCTTCAACAAAATGTCAATCATTTCAAAGACATCTTTGTAGCTAAAAGGCTTTTAGAATTCCAACTGAAGGAGCTAAATGAAAAATTCATCCAAGATGGTATGACCTAGACAAAGTTTTTGAGATAGAAAGAGCTATTAGCTAATTATGAAGATATATTATCCAAAGAGGAGATCTTCTGGAAACAAAAATCAAGGAAAAATTAGTTGCAAGCTGGGGATAGGAACACAAAATTATTTCATAATGTGACACAACACAAAAGGTCTGTCAATAGAATTGACAAGATTTAGATTTCAAGCAATCAAATTATTGAGGATCCGATCATCATTCGGTTAGAAATCTATTATTTTTTCTTCAATCTTCTCAATAACAAGGAAGGCTCTAACCTTGGAGATCAAAATAGATTTCTTTCAACCATCCCTAAAGTCATCACAAGTGCTCAGAACCAAAGGCTTAATGAAATTTTTACTATGGAAGAAGTGTCATTGTCTTTAAGTCAGCTCTGTTTTGATAAATCCCCTGACCCAAATGGGTTTCCTTCAAGTTTTTTAAAGAAATGTTGGCATATCTTGGGAAAGGAACTAGTAGAGGCTCTTGAATCTACTAGGAAATCAGGTCATATCCTAAAGGAAATCACTAATACCTTCATAGCTCTCATTCCTAAAAAAGAGAAAGCAGTTAGCCTAGGAGACTTTAGAGCAATTTCTCTATGCAACACAATCTACAAAATTATTTCCAAACTGCTCACCAATAGGCTCAAACACCTTATGGATAGAATAATTTGTAAAGAGCAAATAGGCTTCGTGGTAGGAAGATCAATTTTAGATGGGGTCATTTTTGTTAGAGTATTCGTGTATTTACTTGATTAATTAAACAATATTTGTTTAATTATTTAAGTTCCCTTTATCTCTTTTACACTTAAGCTAACTTTAGGTGCATAATAATTAATTCTTTTATTAATTATTATGTGCAAACATAGGTTTTCCCTTTTAGGGTTTCTTGACCTATTAAAGGTTGAGTGAGTTCTTTTCATTGTAAGAAGGATTATTATTGACAATACATTTTTGGAGATTATTGAGCTCTCATCTTTTGGAGCATATTTTTCTTGTGTTTTTATTTCTTCTGTGATTTGCTTCCTTGCTTCTCCTTGCAACAAGTTTTTCAGCTTGCAGAGATCATTTGGGTTCCTGTGGTGTTGTATTTTCTCAACTCCAACATGGTATCAGAGCTTCAGATCTGTAGCTACTTGTTCTTGTTTTGAGAATTTTTGCTTTGGAAGCAGATCTGGGTTTTCAGGATTTTTTTTATGCACCTATGGATAGGTCTTTTTTTCTAAGCACTTTGGGCCTAAATGGACCTCACCAACATGCTCAGAAGGCCTAGAAATCCCTATGGTCATATAAAATTTGACCTATTTTGGTTCTTGAGCCTCTGCGAGTATTTTCTTCTCAGATCCAAGTTGTATGGCCCTGACACGCAGTTTGAGAAAAAAAATTCAAATTTTTTTTTTTGCCTTTTTATGGCATGCAAGCCGAATTTTTGATTTTGTAAAAAAAAAATCACAAATCAAAATTTTTTTGTTGAAATAGGTGTAAGTTTTTTTTGAAAAAAAAAATATCAATAGTTTTTTTGGAGGGTACCTCGTACCCCCCCCTGACAGTTCGGCTGCTAGCTGTCAGTTCGACTGACTAGACCTATCAAGGTGGGCCCCTTCCCACTGGTCCCTTCTGGTCCTTGCCTTCCTGGCCCTCGATGGCCACCCAACAGACCTTCCAGCATTACCCGGCCTACCGGCCCCCGCCAACTCGGCCCCCTTCAGTAGCCATGCTACTATCGCCGGTCGCCAGTGTCTCCACTGCCATGACCCGCTTAGCCTAGTTTGGCCAGCTCCACCATCAGTAGTTCAGCCCCTACCGCCACTTCTCCCCGATCGCCGCTCGGTCCGCCCAACCCGCTTAGCTAACCCTGCTGTCGTCGGCCTCCCTACGGCCCCCACCACCCAACCATGCTCCACTATCACCGGTCTTCCTCTGGCCCCACCAAAATCCACCGCCTAGCCACCGTTGCCTACCCCTGGCCATTGGAGCTTTGCCCAACTACCACCAGAGCACCACCCACTGGCCACCGGAGCACTGCCCAGCAACCAGACTACCTTTTTTGCCTCTTTCAGGGGGAGGTTTAGTTTTTTGGTCATATCTTGGGCATAAGGAATCATTTTTTCAAAAACAAATAGGCTCGGAAAGCTGGTTTCGAGCCGGACCTCGTCATGTCGGTAATTTTTTCCAATTTTCCTATTTGACTTTGTTTTTTTTTAGTCAAAGTGGGGTCTCTTTTTTGCACTCTGGGAGACGTAGAATGAGTATCTGAACTCCATTTTTTGAAAACCTTATATCGTTGGAAATTTTGTTTTGTGTAATTTCTAGCCATATGAGGTTTATTTCCAGATTCTGCTCCATGCATATTTTATTTAGTTTTTTGCTTTTCAGCACTTTGGTGGATATCTTGGTTGTTTCATGTCCTAGGATCTCTTCTCTAGGTAGGATGTCTCTATTTTGGTTCTCGTTTCTATTTCTAGTCTTCTTATCAATGTAGCATTATAATTATACAAACGCACTGAGATAAAGTGCCATCATACATTGTTTACTTGGAATCTTGCACATCTTGTGCCTTGTTGTACATGTACTATTGATAAAGTGCCATGAGGGGGTTGATGTTTGCCTATTGTTTGCCATCTTCCTTTGTCCAGTGAGTGTTCCTTCCATGACATTCACCTCATGATGTATGTCAAGTGAGTGTTCCTTCCATGACACCATGTACTTTTCTCAGCACCTTTGATGTTCCTGGTTCTTTGTCATGCAGTTCTTCTTGTCTATTCTTTTCAGTGTTCCCATCCCTCTCCCTCTTCCCCATTATGTGGAGGTTTATCCTATTGGTTCTAATGCTTCTATGGTTCGATTGATCAACTCTTCAGGCTTTGGTGTTTTCATGCCATATGTATCTTTGATTTCAGTTGTTTTCCTTGTTTGCCTTCTGATTCGAGTATGGCATTCGAGGGCACTCATACAGATTATAGTCTTCTCTACCTAGTCATGTTCTATTTCAATGGAGGTTCTTCAGATCAGTAGTTATTCTTCGACAAAGTTTGTAGGTTCTTCATGCTTCAGTGGTGTTATTTTCCATCTCTTTTTGGAGTAGAGTTTTGTTCCCATGTGGATTTCTCTATTTCTCCAGTTCATAGAGATTTCATTGTATTTGGGTACCTGATCAGGCATTGTTGTTGGGACCCATCTTTATTGCTTTCAGTAGCTGTTCTAGGTTTTAGCTTCTCCCTAAGTCTAGCTTAAGGGGGGTTGTTAGAGTATTCGGGTATTTACTTGATTAATTAAACAATATTTGTTTAATTATTTAAGTTCCCTTTATCTCTTTTACACTTAAACTAACTTTAGGTGCATAATAATTAATTTTTTTATTAATTATTATGTGCAAACCTAGGTTTTCCCTTTTAGGGTTTCTTGACCTATTAAAGGTTGAGTTCTTTCTTTTCATTGTAAGAAGGATTATTATTGACAATACATTTTTGGAGATTATTGAGCTCTCATCTTTTGGAGCATATTTTTCCTGTGTTTTTGTTCCTTCTGTGATTTGCTTCCTTGCTTCTCCTTGCAACAGGTTTTTCAACTTGCAGAGATCATTTGGGCTCCTGTGGTGTTGTATTTTCTCAACTCCAACAATTTTTGCTCAAGAAGCAATCCATACTCTTTAGAACACTTACAAACTAGGGATGATCATCAAGCTGGATATCACTAAGGAATATGATAATGTGGATTGGAGTTTTCTTTGCAAGATTATGCAGGCCTTTGGCTTCAACAAGTAGTGGATCAGCTGGATTTTTGAATGCATTTCTACTTTGAGGTTCTCCATCCTCATTAATGGAAGTCCAAAAGGATACTTTCCATCTTGTAATGGTATTAGCAGGTGGACCCCCTTTCTCCATTTTTTTTCATAATAATGGTAAAAGGCCTAGGTAGGACAATCAAAGATGTGCATATAAAAGGCACAATAAAAGGCATTAAAATAGACACAAACTTCTCAGCAACACACCAACAATTTGGTGATGACAACCTCCTATTGGAGGAGACCAAATCTAGGGAAGTTTCTCATTTCCAAAGAACTTTATCTTCCTATGGGAAGGCTTTGAGTCAGGTAGTCAATATAGAGAAGTCTGAAATATATTTTTTCTCCACCTCCCCCAGCACTGAAATTAGAATTATGAATATCTTCAAATGCAAGAAGGGGAACCTTCCTTGTACCTATTCTGGAATCCCGATAGAAAGAGGTTTGTGCAACACTAAGATTTGGGACCCTTTAAAGACTAAATTGGGGTGGAGTTCTAACTTTTGGAAAGGTAAATGGTTGTCTTGGATGGGAAGATTGGTTATGTTGTAGAGAATCATTTCATCCCTTTCCATATATCTCCTCTCTTACCTCACCCTTATAGCAGCCATGAACTCCTTTCTTATTCAGAAAATGAGTAATTTCTATTGGCAAAATTCAGAGGATAGGCATATAATTGCTCTTATAGCTTGGGATAAAATTTCTAAGCCAAAGAATTTGGGTGGCCTGAGTACTAAAAATAAAATCTTACAAAATCAAGCCTTAGGAGCTAAATGTAGTGTCATAAAATTGTGACTTTAGCAATTTTTTACTACATTAGGGTCCTCACACACATGAGTTTGAATCCTCTGGCTTGATCGAAGACCGGATATTGGTCATCCTTCAGAAACAACTTCTTCCTTGGCATCTACATCACCCCGTCTGCTCTCTGCCCTGGAGAAAGGGGTAGGACAGGGGTGTGGAACTACTGTCCCCCCTAGGAAAGTGGTGTGGTGCCCTTGTTCTTGCCCTATTTTGGGGAAAGAAACTTCCCAGAGTTGCATTGTTCGTTGTGCATCGGGCGGGACACTCCCCCGATGTCTACCCGTGATGAAAATAAAATGCACTAACATGTATTTAAGGGGCATTCATCCTCTCATTTGTAGAAGTTCAATAAGGTTAAGCTGGATAAGATTGGATTGTGCACAAGCGATCAAGCAATCAAGAGCATTCAAGCATTTAAGCATTCTTTTCCAGCATTGAGCATTCTCAAGTCTCCCTTCAAGGCTAGGTGTTGCACTCAAGTCAAGGATTCGACCATTGAAGAGGACATTGATTTCAACAATAAATTCCATACAAGAATTTCTATCAACATTGCTACTACAACCTCCGTTTAGGTAATTTACAATTCAGTCTTTCATTTACAGCTACTTGCAAGTACTTTCTTTCATCACTTGGTTAATTCCAAAACAGGGGTTTGACCTAAAAGCAAAACCCCAATCTCAATCTATTTTCCTCTCTTTTTGTGTGTAGGATGTAGGTGCACAACTGTACTTTCAGATTCGAGCTTCATTTGTAGAGGCGGAAAAACCCTTTTCGTTTCACATATTTTTAGAGGACCATGTACATTCCCACCATGGTTTGGGAAACTTTTCCTCAAATTCAAAGGGTAACTTCATCTTGACATATTACTGCTAGATTCAGGTGCACAAATTCATCCCATTATCCAATCTCAAGTTATAATCAATTCTTTGTCACTTTTGTACTATATAATTCAATCAATTCCTTTCCATTTCAAACAAGGAAGAGGGGATCAACTTAACATTCCCAATTCATTCAGAATTCAATCTAGGATCTTCATGTCGAGAGATTGAATCTAGTGAATTATTCTTTCCTCTTTCTAATGTAACATGGTGAAAAGTGTTTGAAGGATAATCAATAGCGAAACTCTCATCTCTCTTTGAGGGAAAGGGTAGTTTTTCTCTTGATATATCATTCACCATTTTTCACCATTACACTAAACTAGTGTGGAAGATAACCAAAGATACTTTAGCAAGATAGGTTAGGCTAATGTATGCAAAATACATTATGGTGGGTCCTCCTTCCAATTTCATGAGAATGAATAATCCACCCAAAGGATCAAAAATTTGGAATTTCATTATCAAATGTAAACCTATAGTGGTTGAATACATATCTTGGGGTGTCTATGAGGACTCATCTTGCTTATTCTACAAGGATTCATAGGGTAGTTACCCAAGTATTGATAGCCAAATTGATATCCAAACTACAAGATATTGGCTAAGACACAATTGGGGAGCATTCATAAAGGACTATATTGTTCTCTCCAAAAATGAACCCATGAGATGGCATTGGAAATTTTTTGAGGGGCTCCCTCTTCCACAACTGAAGTTGATCATCTCTCAAACATCTTAAAGAATAGCCAATTATTTTCAGAAATGGCCAAAACTCTTTAAATTGGATTCCATCCAAATTAGGTCAATATACAACCAAGGATATACCCTTCTAGCTAACAAAATGGAACATTTTGACCTCCAAATCAATGCTAAACTCTTTTGGAACAATAGAATCATCCCAAAAGTATGGGTGTTTTCTTGGCTAGCCACGGAGAAGAAAATTCTTATAGTAGAAAAATTTAAGAAAATAGGCTTTCAAGGCCCCTAAAGATGCGTACTCTGCAAGGCTCATGAAGAATTAGTGGACCATCTCCTTCTTAATTTCTCTCTTTTGGCTAGGTGTTGGAGGTGGCTCTGTGCTAAATTAGGATGGATCGCCACCCTCCCTAAAGACACTGTTTCCAATTTTTAAAGATGGCCAGTTAGACCCAAGGATGGAATTCTTAGTCCACTATGGAAATTCAGCCCCTCTAGTCTAGTTTGGCAAATATGGAAAGAGAGTAATAGGAGAATCTTTGACAATAAGGCCAGAAAACTAGAATTAGTCATTAATTCTATTGAAAGCTCCATTTTAGAGATTGTCAATTACAAATTGGCTCTCCGCCCTAATCATAATAGGGACTCCACATATTGGGATGGCAGGATTAGACTCAGATATAATGGAATCAAAATTCCTCCCTTTACAAGTAAAAACAATGAAAACTAGAACCATTAACATCTACAACTTTGCCTCAATAGGAAATGAGCCTAAACCCATTTAAAAATAAGTCATCTTGGTTTAATGTAGAGATTATAGGTAAATGCAATTGTAAGGTCACCACCAAGTGAAACACAAATTTGGTATGTTCCTCAAAGAAATTGGTTTCATGGAACACTATAAAAGGTAGAGATTGGATATTCATAAAATGGAATTACTATAAATTCTTTAAAAACTAAAAAGAAAATTGTAGAAAAAGAACATAAATATATAACCTCTAATAGAATTATTTTTATGTGAGTTTTTGTTTCAACTTTTCTAATCACACTTTATGATATATTATGAAGAAGAGGAAAACAACTCCCACAAAATACTTTACACAACCTTCCCAACTTTAGTGGATTCATATTGCATTGCTATTAGTGGTTTGATTCTCATTAAACTTGAAAACCAAGTCACTTTAGTCTCTTGTGGCCTAAAACCTAAAGCACTTTCACCCTCCTCACACAATATTTGAGGATTGTTTGCATCTACAAATTTAGATATTTTAAACTAATGCATTTCTTGAAATATAATCACTTAAGAACATATAGTTTTAGTTAAATATATAAACTAGATCGTAAAATTTTCAACTATGATTTATAGTGACTTTTCTATATACCAATTTACTTTGATGACATGCTTCTTTAAAAATACATGAATATTTTCTAAAATGACAGTCAGATTAAATTCTGATATTAACACGTTATCCTATATTATCTTATTTGAAATAATTGAGTTAGTTATTAAAATCACAGTACCATTAGTTTTCTATTTTTATTCATATTCATCTTTTCCAATCTAATTTACTTTGCCTGTTTGCATTAAAATATACATACATACATACATACATACATACATACATACATACATACATACATATATATATATATATATATATATATATATATATATATATATATATATATATATATATATATATATACATACATACATATACATACATACATTTATATATATGTATATGTACATATATGTATATATATGTATATATATGTATATATGTATATATATGTATATATATCTATATATATGTACACACACACACACACACATATTGTAGACACCTAAAATTGTCATGTCTAATTAAATAAATATATTTTTTATTTAATTATTTGAACCTAATTGTTCTATTAATTAAATAAATCTTTATTTATTTAATTAATTCATTTATCCTCTTCTAGCCTTATTTCTCATTTAAATAAATACATTTATTTATTTAAATTATCCTTTTTCTGAATTAAATAAATATCTTATTTATTTAATTGATCCCACTTCCTCTATTAATTAAATAAATATTTATTTAATTAATTAATTCATTAGCCTTTTCTACCTATGACACATCTCATTCATCTCTTAATTCATACACTACCTACCCTCTCATTATTTTATTATTTCTTTTACCTACCCTTTAATCATAGCCGACCATTTATCTTTTACACCTCTCAATCTTATCCCTCCATTTCATATAGTGTCTTCTATATAAGAGGATACCTCCTTCATTATCAACCCTAACTAATCAATCTATGCATCCTGATCAATTGACTACACTCTTTCATATGCAATCAAGCCTACTTGCAACCACACTTCTGTTCTTTGTTGAGCTCTTGTGCATACATAAAATCTAAGAGAAAATTTATCAAGCAAGATCAATGGAGATAGGAAGAATGGAGATCCAAATCTTATTGGACATGTGATGGTATAATCTTTGTGATTTCATTTGATTTGCATTGTCTTAGGTAATCTTCATATGTTATGGTGGATCTTTGTTGTTGTTAGGCTAGGGTTTTGTGGTTGAATTCATTTAGTCTTTCAGTATTATTATTATCCATTTTCCAAATACCTACTATCACTTAAATATACAACATAAAACCTAAAACATTCAACCATGATTAACAATGATATTTCTATTTTCTAATTTACTTTTACTATATACATGTTTCAAAATTCAAGAATTTTTTCTAAATGGTTAGTAAAATAATATTCTCATATTAACACATTATCACCTTTTATACCATTTTAAATTAATTTGTTTTCCATTCAAATCAAAGTACCACTAATCACTTTTCTATTTTTGTATGTATTCCTCATTCCCAATCTAATTTATATTTATTGTTTGAGTAAGAATACAAAACAAAAATTGGGTGCAATTGTGCACATTAAAAGCAGACTCCAAGTCCCCATAGATTCCAAGTCCTCGTATATCCATGCCATTTTCCTAACATTGAGTATCACTTAAATATTTTCAATCATGATTTACAATAATTTTTCTACTTTCTAATTTAAATTGACTATATGCTTCTTTGAAAATTCAATTCAAGACACTTTTCTTAAGGGTTAGTAAAACCGAATTCTCATATTAATGAATTATCTTCTTCATATTATTTTAAATTATTGAACATGTATGTTGCAACTATGCATATTGCAAGTAAATTGCAAGTCCCCATGTATTCATTCCATTGTCCTAACATCTAATATCATTTAAACATGCACTCTACAACCTAAAATTTTCAACTATGATTTACAATAAATTTTCTATTTTCTAATTTACTTTGACTATATGCTTGTTTGAAAATTCAAGCAGTTCTTTTGAGGGGTTAGTAAAAGCATATTCTCATATTAATGCATTATCATATTTCATCATATTTTAAATTATTGAGTGTGTCATTCAAATAATAATATCATCATTTTTTTTATTTTTCTTCACATTTGTCTTTCCCAATATAATTTTCTTTGACTATTTGTATAAGAATCCCAAAAAATTATGTGGTACAATTATGTATATTAAAAGCAGAATTCAAATCTCTATCATTATAATTGTCCCAACATCTAGTATCACATAATTAGGCAGTCTAAAGGCTAAAATTTTCAACCATGATTTACAATAATTTTTATAAATTTTCTAATTTACTTAGATTATATGTTTGTTTGAAATTCTATTGTTTTTGTGAAGGGTTAATAAAATCAAATTCTCATAGTAATTTATTATCCTTTTTTGTCTAATTTTAAATTATTGTGTGTGTTCAAATGATCCAAATATTTTTATATGGTACAACTATCATATTAAAGGAAGATTCCAAGTCCCCATCTATCCACACAATTGTCCTAACATCTAATATCACTTAAATATGTATTCTAAAGCCTAAAAAATTTAATCATAATTTACAATGACTTTTCTATTTTCTAAATTACTTTCAACATATGATTGTTTGAAAATTCAAGAATTTTTTGTGAAGGGTTAGTAAAATTAGATTCTCATATTAATGTATTATCCTCTTTTTTCTTATTTTAAATTATTGTGTTGTTCAAATTAACTTACCCTTGATCTTTATTTTTTTCTAGATTCCTCTTTTCCAATTTATTGAATTTGACTAGAGTCCAAAACAATTGTGTGATGCAAAAATCAAATTTCAGGTTCCTATCTATTCATGTCATTGTTCTAAAATCTAATATCTCTTAAATATATAGTCCAAAATGTAAAATTTTCAACCATGATTTACAATGACTTTTCTATTTTCTAATTTATTGTGACTAAATGCTTATTTGAAAAATCAAGAAGTTTTTTGAAAAATGTTTTACAATGGCTTTTCTATTTTCTAATTTATTGTGATTTACAACCATTCCCTTTCTAAGTCTAATTTTCTTTGATTTTTGTCTAAGAATCAAGGAATTTTGTTGGTTTCAATTGTGCATATTAAAAGGAGATTCCAATTCCCCATCTACGCTTACAATTTTTCTAATATCTAGTATCATCTAAATATAGTCTAAGGCGTAAAATTTTCACTAATGATTTACAATCACTTATCTATTTTCTATTTTCTTTGGCTATATGCTTGTTTCAAAATCCAAAGAGTTTTTGTGAAGGGTCAATAAATGAGATTCCCATACTAATGCGTAATCTTCTTTTGTCTTATTCTAAATTATTGAGTGTGTGATTCAAACCAACTTACCATCACTTTTGTATTTTTCTTGGCAGTCCTCTTTCTCAATCTTATTTACTTTGATTGTTTCCATAAAAATTCAAAAAAATTATATAATTCAATTGTGGATATTAAATGCAGATTCCAAGTCCCCATCCATCCATGTCATTCTACCTTAAAATCTAGTACCTCTTAAATATATAGCCTAAAACCTAAAATTTTCAATCATGATTCATAATAAATTTTCTATTTTCTAATTTACTATACCCTTGTTTGAAAATTCAAGATATTTTTCTCAAAATAAATAAAATTAAATTCAAGATATTAATCGTTGTAATCTTGTTTTAAATTTACTAAATATACGGTTCATATCAAAGAACCATCACTTTTCTATTTTCCTAAACTTTAAGCTTTCCCTATCTAAATTATTTTGATTGTTTACATATAAATCCAAAAAAATAATATGATACAATTGTGCACATTAAAGATAGATTCCAATTTCCTATGTATCCATATCATTGAGATATTTACTACACGAATTTATTTCAAATCGCCAGTTTCTTCACGTCTTCCACTGCCCCCACACAGAATATCTTAGTTTTCTGTCTAGACTTGAAATGTGTTATCTGACTTCTTTCTACATTCACCATGTTCCGACAAAACATTACATCCATTCCTTAAATACTGATTTTGAAAGGCAAACATAAGTTATTTGGAATTTGTGCACACAAACATAATGTTTGTTTTCACGTTTCTTTCAACAAAGGAAAAAATGGGCACCACTAAATATTCCTCTTCATCCAAACCACGTGATTAGCTTTTGTTCCCCTGAAAATGAATTGTCCTACACTTTGGAATTACATGCAAGTTGTCAAGCAAATAGAGGGAGAATAAAATATCAATTCTATATTCAAAGCACACATTACAAGGGAACACAATTTTTTATATTAATTTAATAATAAAGTAAAGTTTAATTTAATTTACATTAGGTAGTTGGATTACTAAATGATTAATGATTCTGTTGATAAAAAAGAAAATCAAAAATTTTACTCTCAAAAATAATATACAATCTATTGTTGATGTTAGGCAAAAAGTAATCTATGATTGAAAATCTTAAGCGTCTGGAATTCGAACCAAAATATTTTTGTCTTAGAAATATTGAGAACTTAATGTACCTATTATTGTGAATGTCTCTTTGCTTCCCTTACTAGTACTCTCACCTAGTCTCTATGAAATACAATTCAAAATAATTGAAAACAATTCATCACATACATTCAAACTACTCTTCCTCATGATTTGTTCATATTTCAAAAAATTGGAAATGATATTCCAATGGTGGTTGAGCTTTTCATGAACCTCCATTAATTTCAACTAGAAATCATGACATTAGGATTCGTTGTTCACACATAACTTTATCTAGAATGCATCATGTCCATGCTTCTTCCACTTTCTAATGAAATATGAATGGATTCTTTTTATCTATTTTATATGATATTCCATAGTTTTGGGACAATTGAATATGAGTTGTCAAGAAAATAGAGGCATAACAAAAATAAAATATAAACAAATAAATGTAAATAATAATTACATTAATTAATTTAGTTTAATTTAATTAGTTAAAACAAATGATTAATAATTATTTTAATTAAATAAGATGTTAGGATTACTTTAACACATCAATAATAAGAGATATTATATTAATAATAATAGAATTCAATTGTTAAGGTATAGAAAATTATTACTATCTGTAACAAACCAGGAACTAAATAGATTTAAAAGAAGAACAACATTACACAAATATGACCAAAATCGACTAAATGTATTAGCTTATGAGCACATATAAATAGGAAGTAGAAAAGGCACCTGATCTCAATGAAATGAGGATAGGACTCATCAAACATGGAGTGGTGGTGGGTTTCCTACCACAAAGGTAGCATGAGGTGTCGAAATTGAGTCGACACGTCTCTAACAACTCCTAACTGACTTGACATCTTGCATGGACAAGTGTCAAGAATAAATTCATGACTAAGCAAGCTTAATAAGCCTGTTGACTGTTAGAGTAGAACATATGTTGACTGTTACAACGTATACTTTCTTATACAACTGGCCAACAAAAACAAAAAACTCACATGGCTTTACAGCTTTTCAATTCACGACATTTGTCATTATTAGAGACTTTGATCACTTCATTCATCAAATTTAATCATCCATTTTTAATTTATTTAGTTAAGAAATTTTATAGTGATTTTAATGAACCATTACTAAGTAATGATAGCAAGATCATTTCTGTCAGAGTAGATATGGTGGAAACCAGAAGGGGTTCGATTCTCATAATTGTATCTGAAATGGAGTACGGATGATAGGATACCATTAATGCGAAAGAACCGTGAGGAGTAGATTTCATTCATTAGCAAGTTGGAGACGATGGAGACGATGGAGAAAGGCTAAGAAAATAGAGGTTTGGTGAAACGTTTGGAGGGAGTAATCTAACTAAATTTAAATGGATAAATTTTTCAAAAAAATCATTAATGAAGGAATGCCGGTGCAGCGGGAATGATCTGCCATGGGTCGTTCTTAACTCAATGATATCGGAGGCTTGGGATTCTTAAAGAATTGGACTAATATACGAGAACCCAAACTGGGTCACAGCTCATATATCCGTCTGGAAGGACTCGAGGAGTAAATACAAGTGGATGAACGAGAATTGGTGATTTCGTTAGATGACGAAGACATGGATTGAGCATAAAGAGGTTAGAAGGCTTTGCTTTTTAGGGTTTGAGTCATATATAATAGATGTATATCTTTACAATAGAAGATGTATCTAAGTTAGTTAATCTTTTTGGCTTCTCTGCTTTGAATTTTTACACAAACAATTATGAATTATATAGAATATAGAATAGAAGAGTTTAGTATATGATGACATAAGGGCATCAAGCTTTGAAATTATGTTTTCATTTAGAATCATTTGTAGACAATGTTTAAGTTTTCATTTAATAAAAATGGTTACTAGTTCTTTTAGTAATTTAATTATCAAAATAATATTTTATTACATCGAGAGGCGTCCTACTATCGCAGCAGGGGAGTGAAGGCATCCGTGTACACACTAAAGATTCTGGAGTAGTTGCAATGGCAGATTCAACATTGGATACTATTGCAATTACAATGCAACGTGGATGGTCTACAGTTATAATCGTATATTCAATACTGCATGCTCTACAGTTACAATCCAACTTCGATGGTCTGCAGTTACAATTGTTACAATTCAACGTTGATTGCATGGGTCATGAAAAATATAACTAAACATGAAGTGACTCAAGCGACTTGTTGATGAGAAACGAAGATGAAGCGACTTGAAACGAATTTTGCATGCACGCTACATATACATCCTCGGGGGACTTTCTTCCATTTCATTTTTCAACTATATCCATTTTATTCTTACATTAAACTTCTAAAGTCTCTGCCAATCGTCTGCATATTTATCAGACATCTTCCTAAGCGAATTGAATCGCACTTGTGCTTTCACGGCTCAGCAAGACTTGGCTTTGTGGTTCCGCGTTCGAATTTTAGGGTGTGACACTATTTCTATTACTGGCAAGATCTATTTCAGTGATTTATGGATTTCAATGATTATTTTATAATTTTGAATCATTTTCTAACATGCTGATAGCACTATATTGACTATACATTAGGAAAGAGTTATATTTAAGAAAAAAGGTGATGCCAAATGGAAAGAGTTATATTTAAGAAAAAGGGTGATGCCAAATGGAAAGAGTTATATTCCAATACACGCAAATTTTCAAATTTATTGAAAAATATATATACATAACAAATAGTTAAAAATATATTTTTGCACTAAAGTTTCAAGTTATCAATATACACAAAAAAAAATTAAAGAAAAATGGAAAAATTTATTATATAAAGTGTGACGCCTCATGTAACTTCAATTTCAGCATTTTATGAGCAACTAGATTATAGTGTTTACTTTATAAAAAAAACATATTAAAATTATTTTTAATTTTTGTTTTAAATTAAAAACATAAAATACACAAAATATACATTTTATTAGTTCACATCATTTCAAAATTTAAAACATATATTTCACTTTTTGTTGATTCAATTTAAAAAGTTGAATCAACATTGGCCATTTCACTTGTAAAAGTATGTCATTGCTTTGTGCTTTCACCCCATGATGTAAATCCTAACCCTAATCCTAACCATAGACATGACCCTAACCCTAACCATGATGTACAGCCTAACTATAATCCTAACGCTAACTATTAATCTTAACACTAAGCCTAATATTAATCCTAATCCTAACTACAACCATAATCTCAATCATAACACTAATAATCTTAATCATAATATAAACCTAACCATGATGTAAACTCAAATGATAATCCTAACCCTAGCCCTAATTCTAATATTAAATGTTTGAAATATGTTGCAAATATATATAAAATATTAAATGCGTGGTTCATTTTTAAAAATATTTTTTGACAAATATTTAACATGTAAATTAGAAATATTTACCAAATTTCTTTGAATTATTTTATAATATAAAAGATATAATACCATTTAAAACAAATTTGAAGTGGATGTGTGGAAATGTATAAAACTTCCACTACTAATATTTTGAATTTTTATAACATATGTTGTGCTATTATTTATTTGTAATATACATGATTTTCTAAGATTGTGACATTAAATAATCATACATCAAATTATAATCCTAACCCTACCCTGAAATATAATTCTAACCCTAACCCTAACTATAATTATGGTTACACTAATAATAAACCCTAACCCTAACCATAAACTTAACCCTAACACTAAACCCTAACCATAACCCTAACCATAATTAAAAACCTAAAGAAAACCCTAACCATTATCATAACTCTAACGCTAACCCAAACAATGATGTAAACCTAAGTAACCATAACCATAATATTAAACTTGACCCTAACACTAAACCCTAATCATAACCCTAATCATACATTAAATAATCATAAATCAAATCATAATCCTAAACCTACACCCAGTTATAATTATAACCCTAACCCTAACCCTAAATTGTATAAAAATTCTAAATATAATTTTAACACTAATAATAAACCCTAACACTAAACCCTAACCATTATCACAACCCTAACCCTAACCCTAACAATGATGTAAACCTTAACCATAATCATAATACTAAATTTAATCCTACCACTAAAACCTAATCCTAACCCTAACTGTACATTAAATAATCATAAATTAAATCATAATCCTAACCCTACCCCCAGGTATAATTATAACACTAGCTCTAAATTTGATATAAACTCCAAACATAATTGTAACACTAACAATAAAATCTAACCCTAACCATAACCCTAACAATGATATAAACCTTAGCCATGACCATAACGTTAACCTTAACCCTAACACTAAACCCTAAACCTAACCCTAGCCATGCATTAAATAATCATAAATCGAATCATAATCCTAACCCTACTCCAATTATAATTATAACCCTAGCCCTAACCCTAAATTTGATATAAACTCTAAACATAGTGATAACACTAACAATAAATAGTAACCCTAACTATAAACTTAACACTAACACTAAACCCCAACCATAACCCTAATTATAATCCTTAACCCTAACCTTAACCATAATCCTAAACTTAAACCAAAACCTAACATTGATACTAACCCTAACCATGATATAAACCCTAACCATTGTCATAACCTTAACCCTAAAACCTAAACCTAATCATAACCCTAACCCTAACAATGATGTTAGCCTTGACCATAATAGTAACCTTGACCCTAACCCTAATTGAAATCCTAATAGTAATCCTAAATCTTAACCCTAACCATAATTCTAAACCTTACTTGAACCCTAACCTTAATGTGAACGCTAATCATATCCCTAACAATGATGTAAACCTTAAGTCTAAACATAATACTAATATTAACTGTAACCCTATCCGTAACCATAATACTGATTATTAAATAATAATTTATACTATCATTAAATAAAGTCTAATATATATCTTACATTTTAGTACATGCTTTAATCTTGCAAGACATATATTTATTAAAAAATAGTCTAAATGGATATTTTTCATATATCTCTACATAATAATATAATAATATTATAATACTATAATATAATTCAAATCAAGAAAAAGATACTATATAATTATATATTGCATTTATTTTATATTGTTCATGTCACGTCACGCGACTACCACTAGCATATATACCTGAAATTTGAATTTAATCTATATAAAATATGCTAAGAGATATCCTTCTCGATGCACCTATTTGACTTTATGGTGTAAAATTGATTAGAAAAATAGGTACCTGTATTATACTATAGAATTATATATATACCTAACCCTAACCCTAACCCAACCCTAACTATAACCATAATCCTAACCTTATCCCTCAGCCTAATCATAATCTTAAGCCTCAATCCTTAGAATAATCCCAACCCTAACCCTAACCATGGTCTAAATCCTAACCTTAATCACAACCCTAACCCTAAACTTGACCCTAACCATTATGTAAACAATAATTATAATCCTAACGCTTACCCTAACCATGATACAAACCATAACCATAGCCATAATATTAATCCTACCCCTAAAGTATAAGCCTAAACATAATCCTAATCCCAACTAACCCTAACCCCAACCCCAAGAATGATATAAATCCTATCCCTAACCATGACCACCTAATTATAATCTTCAACAACAACCCTAACTACAATCCTAACCATAACCATAACCCTAACGATGATGTAATCCCTAATCCTAACCCTAACCCTAACCCTAACCCTAACCCTAATCATAACACAAACCCTAACCATGATGTAAAATCTAACCCTAGATATAATCCTAAACATAGCCCTAAACCTAAACCCTAAGTATAACCCTAATCTTAACCCTGGAACCATGATGTAAACTATAACCCTATCCATAATCTAAACCATAACATAAACCTAACCCTAATGATAATCCTATCCCTAACCATAACCATAACACTAAACCTTAACCCTAACCTTAATGCTAAACTTTACCCAAAGATCAAACCTCAACCATAATTCTAACCCATATATGTTTTAATCTTGCAACACATATATGTTTATTAAAAATAGTCTAAATGGATACATAAAATTTCATATATCTCCACATAATAATATAATAATACTATAATATAATTCAATTCAAGAAAAAGGATACTATATAATTATATAATGCATTTATTTTATGTTTTCCATGTTGCATCATGTCATTGCTACTAGCATATATACCTTAAATTTTAATTTAATCTATATAAAGTATGCCGAGAGATATCCTTCGTGAGGTGCCTATTTTTAATCAGTTTTACACCCTAAAGTCAAATAGGTGCCTCGAGAAGGATATCTCTTGATGTACTTTATATAGATTAAGTATATATGCTAGTTTATATCATCTATGAGAGTAAAGGATGGTTATAGATTACAGATAATATATTGCCACATGCAAAGGGAGTTGTCTAAGTGATATTCATGAGTCAATTCAAGCTCCACATAGAGCATTATGTCAACCACATTTTTGGCTTCATGGTATATGTGCCTATCATTTGATTCCTCAAATACATGAAGGACACTCAATATATTGAGAGGGGGGGGGATTAGTATATCAAATTTCCACTCTTAATCAAATATTTATTATCATTAATAAACTTCTTCAAGTAATTATTAGAAATCATTCAGTCTACTTAACTCAAATTATTAAATGATGTAACATTTAAGCAATATAAGTGAGAATGCACTCACAAAATAAACAACAAATATATGTGGAAACCTAATATGGGGAAAACCACAACGAGAGTAGCTCTTTGGATCTATTGTCCAAATACACCATTACAAATATAATGATTCACATACATAGATTAAGTAGGCACCAAGCTATTAGAGACACCAGTCCCCTTAATGCATTTGTGAGCACCAAACCACTAAAGACACCAATCTCATATGCCCAAATTTGAGAAACAACTCACCAGGACTTCAATATCAACAATATGAATGATATACAATGCAGACCTTTCTATTGCACAAAATAGCTTTCTCTTGATTTTATCACTATCTAGACACTTTTTCATAGAACTTATGATGTTTTGATAATGGCTCACATGAATTTGGATACAATTCTCACCAAAACACTCAAATTTGCATGATAATTACTTGTAACCTCAAAAGTATGCACTTACATAGAGAACAACACACAAAATAACCTAGAACACTTATATATGTGTAACAACTACAATAACAATTAAAAGTTGGTACAAATACATAATTGGCCATTTTCAAGTTGGCCATGTAAAAATTACGTCACCAAACATGTTGTAGGCCAGATCCAATTAGCCCACACACTACAAAAAATAAAAAATATGTCACATGCTTCACATGAATCTTAATTTGTTCCCAATGGTTGTCCATGCATAATTTCTAATGGAGATACATGCTACAACTCATCAGCAAGTAGGACTCAAATGATACTTCATCAAACATGTGATAGATTTGATCCAAATGTACAAAGTTCCACATAAGGAAACACATCTTGTAGATCCTATTAACGATCTATATGATCTCAAGGAACACCCGCCCTTAATCTCCAATAGCACAAACATCAAAATGTTTCCACATCATTCCAAAACACACACCAAGTTCTATAACAACATAGGAACCATCAGTTTTCTATTTTTCTTCACATTCCTCTTTCCCAATATAATTTACATTGATTGTTTGAGTAACCAATAAAAAAGTTGTATGGTTCAATTATGCACATTAAAATTAGGTTCCATGTGACCCCCACATATCCATGTCATCGTCCTAAAATTGAGTATCTCTTAAATATACATCTTAAAGCCTAAAATTTTTAATCACAATTTACAATGACTTCTATTTTCTAATTTAATTGACTATATGCTTCTTTGAAGATTCAAGAATTATTTTAAAGGGTTAGTAAAATTAGATTCTCATATTAATTCATTATCCTCTTCAACTTATTTTAAATCATGTAGCATGTTTCATTCAAATCAAAGTACTATCACTTTTCTTTTAATGTCAATATTTATCTTTCCCAATTTAATTTACTTTTATTGTTTGTCTAAGAATTCAAAATAATTGTATGGTGCAACTATACATGTTAAAAGTAGATTCTTAGTTCCGATCTATTAGTTTCATTGTCCTTACATCTACTATCACTTAATTATGTAGTCTAAAACCTAAAATTATCAATCACGATTTACAATAACTTTTCTATTTTCTAATTTATTTTAACTATATGATTACATTTAAAAATTAAATAATTTGTTTTAAATTGTCCTATTAATGAAATATCATCTTTTCATTCAAATAAAAAATACAAAATACTTTTCTATTTTTTTCCACATTCCTCTTTCCCAATATAATTTACTTTGACTATTTGCCTAAGAATCCAAAAAAATTGTGTGGTATAACTATGCATATTAAAAGTGGAATCCAAGTCTCCATCTTTCCATAGCATTGTCCCAACATCTACTATCAAATTATAATATATAGCCTAAAGCCTAAAATTTTCAACCATGATTTATGTATTTTTAATTTTATTTTGACTGTATGCTTGTTTAAAATTTTAAGAAATTAAGATAATAAAATCAAATTCTCATATTAATTCTTCATCCTATTTTTTCTCAATTTAAATTATTATGGGTGTCATTCAACTCAAAGTACCATCCATTTCTACTACTTGGCCAATCCTCTTTCCCAATACAATTTATATGGTGCAATTGTACATATTAAATGATATTACAAGTCCCCACTTATTCATGCAAATAACATCTAGTATCACTTAAATATGTAGCTTAAGGCCTAAAATTTTCAACCATGATTTACAATTAATTTTATATTTTTCTAAATTACTTTCACCGAATGATTATTTGAAAATTCAAGAAATTTTTGTGAAGGGTCAAGATTCTCATATTAATGTATTATCCTCTTTTGTGAGTGTTCTATTCAAATGAAAGTACCATCAATCTTCATTTTTTTACTAGATTACTATTTTTCAATTTAATTTAATTTGACTCTTTGCATAAGGTTCCAAAAACATTTGTATGGTGCAAAAATCAAATTTCAGATTTCTATCCACTCATGACATTGTTGTAACATCTAATATCACTTAAATATTTAATCTAAAACCTAAAATATTTCATCATGATATACAAATATATTCAATGAATTTTCTATTTTCTAATTTATTGTGACTATATGCTTGTTTGAAAATTCAAGAAGTTTTTTAGAGCACGATTTACAATAAATTTTCTATTTATTAATTTACTGTGACTATTTACTTGATTAAGCACATCGCTTTGAATTTTTGTCAAAGAGTCCAAAATTTTTGTTTGGATCAATTGTGCATATTAAAATGAGATTCCAATTCCCCATCTATCCTTATAATTGTTATAAGATCTAGTATCATTTAATTATAGCCTAAAGCCTAAAATTTTCAATCATGATTTACAATGTTTTTTTGTTTTGTATTTACTTTGACTATATGCTTGTTTAAAAATTCAATGATTTAAAATATCTTTTTTGTTTTGTATTTATTTTGACTATATGCTTCTTTAAAATTCAAGAATTTTTTTGAAAGGTCGATTGAATGAGATTCTCATGATGATAATGCATTATCATCTTTCATCTTATTTTAAATTATTCAGTGTGTGTTTCAAATCAAAGTACCATCACTTTTTAATTATTGTTGACATTCTCTTTTCTCAATCTAATTTACTTTGACTATTTGCAAAAGAATACAAAAAAATTGTATGGTGCAATTGTGCATATTAAAAAAAGATTTCAAATTCCCCTTCTATCCATATCATTGGACCTTCACATCTAGTATCTCTTAAATAAACAACCTAAAATTTAAATTTTTTACCTATGATTCACAAGGAGTTTTCTCTTTTCTAATTTATTATGACTATATGTTTGTTTTAAATTCCAAAATATTTTTTTAAGGTTAGTAAAATCAATTTTTTAAATTAATACATGATTCTCCTTAATCTTATTTAAAATTATTCTCTTTAATCAAATCATAGATCCATCACTTTTTTATTTTTTGAACATTATTTTGTCTATTTTTCTTCACTTTCCTATTTTTCTTCACATTCCTCTTTCCCAATATAATTTACTTTGACTATTTTCCTACTAATCCAAAAAAAATTGTGGTGAAAAGTAGAATCCAAGCCTAAATTTTTTAACCATGATTTACAATGATTTATGTATTTTCAAATTCACTTTTACTATATGCTTGTTTGAAATTTTTAGAATTTTTTTTTTGAAAATTAGATTTGCATAATTATGCATTATCCCATTTTGTCTTATTTAATTTTAAATTAATGTGGGTGTCATTCAAATAAAAGTACCATCACTTTTCTATTGTTTGGGCTATTTTCAATTCGATTTTTTTTAATAGTTTTTTTAAGAATCCAAAAAATATATATGGTGCAATTGTGTGTATTAAAAGGATTTCCAAATCCCCACCTATCCATGCAATTGTCCTAACATCTAGTATCACTTAAACATGTAGCTTAAAGCTTAAAATTTCAGCCATGATTTACAATGACTTTTCTGTTTTTCTAAATCACTTTTACCATATGATTATTTGAAAATTCATGAATTTATAGTGAGGGGTCACTAAAATTAGATTCTCTTATTAAATGTTTGTCTTATTTGAAATTATTGAGTGTGCTATTCAAATCAAAGTGCCATCAATCTTTAATTTTTACTAGATTCCTATTTTCCAATTTGATTTAATTTGACTATTTGCATAAGAGTCCAAAAAAACTGTATGGTGCAAAAATCAAATTAAAAATTTTGGACAATGATTTACAATGACTTTTCTATTTTCTAATTTATTATCACTGTATGCTTGTTTGAAAATTCAAGAAATTTTTTAGACCATGATTTACAATGAATTTTCTATTTACTAATTTAATGTGATTATATACCTATATGAGAGCATTGTTCAAATCAGACTATCATTATTCTCTTTACCAATCTAATTTACTTTTATTTTTTGTCTAAGAATCCAAAAAATTTGATTGGTTCTATTGTGCATATTAAAAGGAGATTCCAATTTCTCATCTATCCTTACAATTGTTTTTTATAAAGATAAATGGGTTTTACATGGACCTGAAACCAAGAGTTTTACAAAAAAAGCAAAAAGAAACAACATGCAACAAAACAAAGCTCAGATAAACACTTAGTTAAGCGAGTGGACCAACTCCTTGTTCTTCTGGATGGTAACCTTGTTGATCTCCTACAAGTCCTCCATAATGAACCTAGAGGTACCCTTATTGCTTCTCTTGCTTCTGGTCCTAGAACTAGGGCCCGTAGTTTTATTGCCACCCACGGTGGAATCTTCACTACCGAGTTCTTTCTTTTTGTTAATGTCACTAGGATAATCATTGTCAGTAGGATTGGATCCGTACTCCGCCACCATGGCATTGATCTTTTCTAGCCCCTCCATACTATTGCTCATGGCCTTTTTGCTTATGTCTACCAAATTCTTAAGGTTATTCTTGATCTCCTCCATAGATTGCTCAACCTTATCAATTATTTGTTCATGATTACATTTCATAACTTCCACATCATGGGAAAGCTTCTAGGTCATGATCACGAGCTTCTCCATTTTGTTAGGCTCAGGGGAATCAATGAAGATATCAATTATCTCCTTAATATCCTCCTTGAGGGTATCAATCTCCTTCCCCACCTACTTCCAACAGTTTTCCTGGCTTCTAGTTGCTTCCATCACTAGATTCATCAGAGTAATTTCCTTCTGTAAGCCACTATCCACATCTTTAGGTGGAGTCCCTTGCTTCTCCTTCTGGATAGGAAGAGGAATGTCCAATTTGATTTCTTGGTCCAAGGTCTTGGGACCATAGTCTTTAGCAACCAACTTCTTCTTTTTGAAATAAGGCTCAGTTTGAGAAACCATCTTGTTGGTTGATTTATATTTACTTGCAGCCCATCTGGGGGGGGGGGTTCTTGCTGCTATGGGTTCCAAGAGTGACCAACATCTCATACTCTTCAACCAGCTTGTAATCAGGGTCAACAAGAGGTTTGGTGCTCCCACTATCCTCCATCTCCATATCCGTATCAAAGACATCTTGAACATCAATATTAGGGATTTGGCCTTTCTCAGATAGAGAGGGCACAAGTTAATGAGCTTTGGTGCACAACTTAATGAGCACAATAAGCCCTTCATGGAGGACCAGATTATTTGGATTCTCTACATGTTTTTCTAGAATAATCTCCAAAGAAGAAACCAGATAGAATGGAATCAAAATAACTTTTCCATGCCTAAAGTGATTTAAGATGGTAAAATGATAAAAAAAGATATTGGCATATCTGCCATCAAGTGTAATGTACCTCATAATGAAATCGGTCATATCCGCCCAAGGAGTCATCAGTTCCTTTCTATTGTACCCACCATCTGCCATTTTATTAACTCTTAAACGCTCTTTATCTTTATCAAAAAAATTCACCATGTCTTCCTCCCCTGTTTTTCTATCTTTGTAAATCTTTTTGTCATTCATAGCCAAACCCATAACCGTAGCCACCAGAGTTTCATCCACCTGAAATTCAGGACCATAAGCCATCAAAACCCCTTTCTTCCACTCGTTGACAAACATTTCCGTGAGCAAAGGAGAAGGGCCATGGAGTCTTTCCAAGAAGGGAACTATTCCCCCATCTTCAATTTCTTGCCACACCTCCTTATTTTTCTTCCATTTATCAAAAGTGGGTTGTTCTTTCCTATTCTTGTCCACACCCATAATGGTCTTCGTCACCAAACAGAAGCAGGAAATGGGCCACACAAGATAAGTCTCCAAACAGAAGCAGGAGAGGGGCCACACAAGAAGACAGAAAATCCAGGCACAAGGGAAGTTTCTAGATCTTCGAATAGGGAAATCGAAAGGAAACCATTTCCCCAACACCTTAATCAAATCATGACTGTTGTTCATTAACTACCGCAAGTAGAAATGGTATCATCATATGTCAGGTCGCACAAGTTTTTTGGGAAAGAGTTCCGATTGCTCCACCATTTTGCCTCCACGTAGCCCACCACCATATTGGCCAATAAATCCGCCACTTTATTGTCTTCCTCAAAAACACGAGAGATTTTGAATTCATCCAACTCTTTAATCATATCACAACAATCTTTGATCAAGTTGACAATAATCCAGATAGGATCCGTACGCCCATTCAAACAGTTGATAATATTAAGTGAGTCAGATTCCAGCCACCTTTCTAAATCCTTACTATTGTTATAACATCTAGTATCATTTAAATATAACTAAATTCTGAAATTTTCAATCATGATTTACAATGACTTATCTATTTTGTATTTACTTTGACTCTATGCTTGTTTGAAAATTCAAGAATTTTTTTTGAAAGGTTGGTAAATGAGATTCCCACCAATGCATTATTATCTTTTGTCTTATTTTAAATTATTCAGTGTGTGTTTTTCTGTGTTGTCAATCTTGATTAGATGTGATGAATGGCTGATATGCGTAAACCTCTCTTTCAAATCGACTGTTTCTTCACGGCTTCCACCGTCTCCACACATAATTTCCTACTTTTCTGTGTACACAAACTTGAAACTTGTAACGTATCTGACTTCTTCCTGAAAATGACATCGTACATAACTTTATTTCCATTCCTTGTATACTGATGCCCAAATTAAGCCTAACAAAAGTTATTTGGAATTTACGCACACAGACATATCGTTTGTTTTCACGTTTCTTTCAACAAGAGAAAAGTTATGCACACGTAATGTTCCTCCACTTTCTAACCACACGCGATTAGATTTTTTTCACTCTAATTGAGTTATCGCCATTCCTAGATAATTTCCTACATTTCCGGGACAATTGCATGCGAGCTGTCAAGGAAATAGAATAGAGGGATAATAAAAAACAATTATAGATTGAACGAAGCATTATAAAAGGATACAATTTTTTATATCAATTTTTAAAAAAAATATATGTTTAGTTTAGTTTTAATTAGCCAGCTGGGATACTAAATGATTAACGATTGTGTTAATCAAATAAGAAAATGAGAAACTTTTAAAAATAGTTTACAAAATATAGTTGATATTAGATAGAAAGTAATTGTTAATGCATATAAAATTATTATTTCTGTTATGTATAAAAACATATTAGAGGAGAGTCTAGATCACTAGGCTTAAATTCTTTTTATGTTAACCCATTACGTAGCATGGCTTTATAATTATAAATGAATGATTGAAAATAAACACACGGGACTTTCAAATGGCTTATATGATTTTAATGTAGATCAAGTTTCATTTTTCTTAACAAATGAGATATTTTGTAGATATTGCTCTTGTCCTTAGTATCACATCATTTTTTGATCATTTTAATTTGACAAGTTAATGTCTTTAAAGAGTCAAGGGATAAGTGGTGAAAATGGAAGGGAATATGAAACTACTCTTTGGGAAAATAGATGAAAGGAGTAAATATGGCCCTTAAGCGAGGTCATGTCCCTATAATGGCTATGTTATACATGAATCATACCACATTCAATAATTATCACTAGTAGGGGAGGGTATTTCTTTAAATACATATGTTTTTTGTGTACTTCAATTGAGGTGTTCCTACATTGTGTGCTCTAGATTGCTCAAGAAAATCCAACTGTTGTTGGACGTAGATTGATATCCAAGTGTTCATGTTTTCTAGTTCTTTTTCCTTTCATTACAACTCATCTTAATACACCTTTTATATCCCTTCATAGTATTTTTTTTTGCCTTAGCATTAATTTTTAGAAAGAAATAATTCAACATAGGTTATATTCTCATGACCCATCAAATCTCACTAGTCCCCTATTTACAATGCATGGCCCTCTTGTTTTTTGTCAAATAATTTCATTTCATTAAAGTACTTTATAAATTAGTCATTAAGGTGGTTTTCAATTTGGTATTGCATCAAACATTGAAACAACGATGCCATCTTAAAATTTATGGAATGAATGAAAATTATGACAAATGACCTTTTTTTAAATAAAATTTTAAAAAAATTTTATATACAATTATATAACTTATGTAAGTTGTATATCAATACCTACCTTATGAAAAACCACAACATAATATTCTCTAATTAAATTGAAATGTTTTGTGAATTAGTCAAAGTCATCTAATTTCTATGAGAACTATAAAATACAAAAATAAGACTCACCAACACTTAAGTAATTCCCTCTAATTGTTCAATGACCAAAAATTTATAATCACTTTCTAAAAACTAAATTTTAATTAATTTTAAGAAAACAATTAATTTTAATGTGTTTGATGAATAATTTTTTAAATTAAAATATAAATTAGATTTCTCAATATAAAATGAAACTTCAAAATATTTACAAAATTCCTTCCAACTTCTAATTACCACCAATATTGAAAAATTGAAAATCTTAAATAATCTATAAAATACATATTCGATCTACACCAATGAATTCCATCCAAAAAAAAAATTGTTATTATTATACAATAAATTACATTTACAAATATATATTTAATATTTGCACTGAAGATGTTTGCAAACTTAATGTTCTTATTATTTTGAATGTATAAATGCCTAAACACCACATGAAAATAGCATTTTAAATATTTACTTTACTTACTGAGTAGTCTCTCCTATTCTCTATAATTTCAACTTTAAATCATGACCCTAGCATTTGTTGTGTGCACATCCTTTCTCACATAACTTTATTTTGAAATAATCATCTACATGCTTCTTCCACTTTATAATGACATATGGTTAGATTTTTCTAATATATTCTCCCATACTGTCCTACACTTTTTGGGACTATTAGATATGAATGGTTAAGAAAATACAACCATATCAAATATAATCAAATAACTTTTTTGGACTATTAGATATGAATGGTCAAGAAAATACAACCATATCAAATATAATCAAATAAATTTAAATAATAATTATACAGTTAATTAATGTAATTTAATTATTAAATAAATACTTTTAAAAATAATAATGAAAACTATTTTTGATGATAGTAAAATTAATTGTTAAGGTATACAAATTTTTTGGTGAAATTTTTTGTTTTTTATGAAAGAAAGTTTTCTTTTGATATTGAATATTTTGTTCACAATAATATGCAACTAGGTTTAAGTTTTCATCACATTTGCATTTGGAATATTACTAGATATATTATGTAGATGAATATGAAATGAGGAAGAAATGTTGGATGAGAAAATATTTGAGATAGATTGTAACTGAAAGCTATGAGATTTCCACAATCCATATTGTTTACTCATAATTTTTTTGGATTCAATTGTGTATGTTTTTTTTATCATCAATGTTTAAAATCACACTCTTTGATTCATCATCAGGATTTTTCATCTACTTAGAATTATTTTTCATCCTGATGATGAATCACAGAGTGTGATTCGAAAAATGCTGATGATAAAAAATACATACACAATCGAATCCAAAAAAATATGAGTATAGATTGTAACTTTCAAATTGATTTGGGATAGATGTTAAAGATGTTGAATCTAATTTTGTAGATCCCATTTTCATTAATCATGTGCAGAAACAATTGATTGTGTCAATTGATTGGAACATTAACAAGTTGGTATCATTTAAGCCAAATGATTTCCTTGTATTTATACATTAGGATTAAAACTAATTTTCCAATATTTAACAAATAAATTCTACAATCACAAAAAAATTGTTAACTAGAAAATAAAATAACAATTTTATGTAATTTCAATACAAGATCAAAAAGAGGAAGCAACCAAAATAACTCAAATGGAGAAACCTATTTTTAGGAAACAAGCACTTTACATTGACATATATACATTGTTTCATTTTCTATATGATAAAAATATCAAGAAAATTATATCTAATATATAAATTATGCATCCTAGTTGTTTGCCTTGTCTACAAAATCCAAAATGGAATTGCGATGGAAAATACCAGAGAATACAAAAAAGGAAAATGAATAAAGGTTTAAAAAAATTATTTAAAGAGAACCAAGAGATGGAAAATAATGAGAAATAGAGATATCAACTAAGTCATAAGAATCTAAATATCTTTGCCCAAATAAAAACTTGTAGCTCCAACAAACAAGAAAAATTGTTAGGTTTATTTATATTTTTTCCTTTTGATCAAACCCTTTGGTATTTCTTTCTCCACAATAGCCAAGGTAGATAGATAGAAAAATAATTTGTGGATGCTCTTATCTGAAGTGTGTTTGGGAATGGTCAAAGCTATGAATATCTGATTGTAAAAACTAAAATCAAAAGAAGGGGATGTGACCATTCCAAGGTCCTTAGGTGCACAACAAGAAACAAATGTCACAATAATAATGAAAATAAATATCAACCAGAATAGTATCACCTACAATTTATTTTTAAGGAAAAAAGTTGTGATGTTGGCATTTCATGAAGATTATATTAATGAAGTATAAGTGTTGTCATTGATGTCAATTATAATTGGTAATGGAGTTATATTACAACTGGTAATGATGAAGTAATGCAGCCAGTAGTTGAGAAAGTAAAGGAAAATGATATTACTATTGAAGCAGTGAGATCAACCGGTAACCCTAACCTATTAATATATCGAACCCTAACTAATGGATCTTGGTGAATTGATTGTGTTGATCTATGGTCGAATGGTGATCAGAGATGATTATGCCATGTATGCATGATGCACATGATGAGTTTCAAAGTGGTTTTGACATGTAGAGATAACTGTTTTATCTTGGGAATGAGTGAATGCATTGCATGAAGTGGAAACCGCATGATGAGTTACAGGATCCTATGTGCGGTGATCCATGAGCGGTCGAGGTTTTCTTGAACAATGTGAAGATGATTATTTTGTAATCTGATGGTCATGTTTGAACCGATTTGTTTTTAATCTCCATGAGATATTAGGTTTTGGGATGTGTTACCGGCCTATTGTGTTTCTTATCTGGTCGATGAGTTGTTTTGTAGTAGTGTTGGCAATTTTGGTTAAGTGTCAATGTGATTGATTTCTGAACCAGAAGGAATTTCTTCAAAATGAGTGAAGGAATATAGGAGCATAAAAAGGATTTGATTAAGTAGAATAGTGTTATTACTAGGTCAACAAAAACACTATTGTTCTCTAACAATTACAACAGTTAAATCCCTTAATCAAGTAAGCTTTAACAAGCTTGGTATTTTGCAAATCCTCTAACTAGGTGATCCATTAGCTTGGATTTCAAATCCCCTATCAAGGTTACTCCTAATAGGGCATTGTAGTCAATCCTTTGACCGGATTTGTTCCTAACAAGACATTTTTGTAAAGATTTAATAGGCTTGGCTCCTAACAGGGTGAACTTCAGAAGAGTTTAGAATACTTGTGGGTATTCATCCCCGTCGTGCTTTTTCCCATTTGGGTTTCCACGTCAAAAATAATTATGTTAAGTGGTGAATGGTTTTTGTGGTTATGTTTTGATATGGTTAATCTTTTTAACTTGTAAAGCCACTTAGATGTGTTAAGATCACCAGAAGTGATCTGAAATGTGCTATTACTAATGTTAGTAAAGTAGTTTGATGTTTTGGTAAAATGGTTTAAAAGTTTCAGATCTGTTACACTATTATTTTGGTATTTAGTCAACTAGTAAACTTCATAGTGTAGTTGCAGTTTATTGTTCATTTTTAAAACCGGTTAGTTCAATGATTGATTTGTTAGTTGGGTTTGAGTTTGGTGAAAGTTTTGTTTGTTTTCTATCTACTGGTTTACCCCACTCTCAATAGTTTACTGGATAATTATTGATTCATCATATCATCAATTGGTGTCAGAGATTTTCAGGTCCTTTAGTGTCTAAGCCTAACAACTTGAGGTAAAGATCTAGAAGAACTTGATGAAGAAAGAAGGTCTGAAGTTCAATAGGGAAAATTATAGAATCTGGAGTGATAGGATGAAGATCTATATGAAAAGCTTAGGAAGTCAATATTGGGAACATGTTGTGACCAAATATAACTTGCCTAGTGGGATTTTGTCTGATGATCAAACGGAGTAATAGGAGAACAATCAAGCATTGGAGGCCATTATCAGTTCCTTGTCTGATTCAGAGTATGTTGATGTCCATGGTTTGGAGACTGCTTATGATGTGTGGAAGAAAATTGAGGATATCTATAGTGGTGATGAGCATGTGAATATTGCCAAAGAGGAGAGTTTGAGAGGTAAATTTGATGACATGTGGATGGGTGAAGTTGAGAGTATTCAACTGTATGATTAGGGGATCAAGGAGATAGTCGATGAGATCAAAAGTACTGGTGGCAAAGTGGAGCATACCATAGTGGTTAGCAAGGTGGTGAGAACCCTTCTACCGATCTATGCTATCTGAGTTGCAACCTTCAGGAACTCAAGTCTATTGATAAAACAAAGGTAACTCTTGATTCCATCATTGGTAAACTAGCTACATCTAAATTAAATAGTCTTGATGGAAGTGTTTAGAAATTGAAATCTGCATTTAGAGCTTCATTTTCTAATCTACTGGTAAGGAAAAGCAGAAAAGATAGTCACAGTCATGAGTCTAGATCCAACAGAGAAGTTGATGATGCAGACAGTCTGATTGAGCTTGAAGCATTGTTGGCCAAGTGGTTACCTAGAGGTACCAGTAAGTATAGAGGCAAATTACCTTTGAAGTGTTTTGCATGTAACCAGATTGCACATATTGCAGCTAATTGTCCAAATGGAGACGATGAGCATAAACATGAGAAGTATAAGAAGTACAAAGACAAAGGTAAAAGAGATTGCCTCATTGCAACTGATGGTGGAATCACAGATGAGGAATCTGAGGGAGACACAAATGAGGACATTGTCTTTGTTGCCATTAAAGAGGAGACATCATATCAGAAGGCACTAGTCTCTCACATGGATAGTTTTGATAATTGGATTATAGACAATGGTTGTTCACACCACATGACCGGTGACCAGAGTAAGTTTCTTACTTTGAAGGAATTTGATGGAGGTGTTGTGAGATTTGGAAATGACTCACTCTGCATGGTAAAAGGTAAGAGAACCATTTCTCTTAATGGAAAGAGCAGTGGAGATGATGTCTACTAGGTTGAAGGATTGAAACACAATCTGTTGAGTGTTGCTCAACTCAATTATAGAGGATATCTATTGGAATTCAAAAATGGAATGTACAAAATCTATGGAAGCAAAGGTGAACTAATTACAACTAGAAAATAGATAAAAGGTAACCTATTTCATATAAATCCTAAAGTCAACAATTGTTTAATTGCTAAAGTAGAAGATACTTGGCTTTGGAATTGAAGATTTTGTCATGTAAATTTTGATAACATTGTAAAAGTCAGTAAGTCCAAATCGGTAAGAGGTTTGCCTTAGCTGGACAAACCAGTGAATGTTGTATGTAAGGAATGTCAGTTAGGGAAGATGACATCCTCAACTTTTAAAAGAAAATCTCTCTCAGCAAAACATTTGCTAGATTTGGTTCATACAGACCTATGTGGACCAATAAGGACTATAAATATTCAAGGTGATCGGTATTTTATGATCTTCACTGATGATTTCTCAAGAATGATGTGGGTCACATTCTTGAAGGACAAAAAGGAATCCTTTAGCAAGCTTAAGGCATTCAGGACCTTACATGAAAAGGAAAGTGGAAAGAAGATAAAGTGCTTAAGAACTGATCAAGCTGGTGAATTTACTTCAGAGGAATTCACTAGATACTGTGAAGACAATGGAATTAAGAGGATCTTTCTGCACCTAGGACACCATAGCAAAATGATATTGCAAAGAGGAACAATCGGTTAGTCATTGAAGTAGCTAGAACAATGCTAATACAAGGAGGTGTAGCCAAAAAATTATGGAGAGAAGTTGTCAACACAACTATCTACACTATAAACCAAATATTAGTTAAAAGAGGTAAGAATAGAACTCCTTATGAATAATGGTATGGTAGATCACCTAATGTCAGTTACTTTAACATTTTTGGCAGTAAATATTTTATCCAAAGAGGTGACTATGTTGGTAAGTTTGATGCTTAGATTGATGAAGGCATATTTCTTGGTTACTCCACCAAGAGAAAAGCCTACAAATGTTACAACAACTAGACAAAGAAGAAAATTGAAAGTGCTAATGTCTATGTGGATGAGTGTCCTGAAGATATAGGAGAAACCAGTGAGGAGAAGAAGGAAGATGAACCTTACATTCTGATTTTTGGAGCCAGAAGTTGGTGAAATGAATGTTGCGGCACCAGTTCAACCTAAACAAGTAGATTCTATAGAAGATGAATAAAGTTAAGAAGATGAAGAACATGATTTTCATGATCATGTTATTCCAAGGTATGTAAGACTCACTCATAATCCTAATCAAATTATTGGAGATAAAGATGCTGGTGTGTTAACTAGAAGAAGAATTAAAGAGAATTCTTGTATGATCTATACTATTGAGCCTATAACAACAAAGAAAGCTTTTGGAGATGCTCATTGGATCAAGGCTATGGAAGAGGAGCTTGACCAAATTGAGAAGAACAATACATGGACCCTAGTACCTAAACTGGTGAACAAAAATGTAATGGATACTAAATGGGTATTTAGAAATAAATTGAATGAAGATGGAGTAGTAGTTAGAAACAAAGCCAGATTGGTATGCAAAGGTTATGCAGAGGAAGAAGGAGAAGACTATGGTGAGACATTTGCACCAGTTGCTAGATTGGAGGGTGTTATGACTCGACTTGCATTTGCAACATATAGAGGATTAAAAGTATATCGGATGGATATGAAGTCAGCATTTCTAAATGGAATACTAGAAGAGGAGGTCTACATTGAATAGCCAGATGGTTATGCTTTGACTGATGCAAAGGACATGGTGTGTAAATTACACAAGGCACTATATAGTTTGAAGCAAGCACCAAGAGCATGGTATGAAAGACTACATTCACACTTGGTGAAGATAGGTTTTTAGAGAACTAATGAAGACAACAATATATATCTCAAGATTAAAGGAGATAAGATACTAGTTAGTGAGGTATTTGTCGATGATATCATTTTTGGAGGCAATTATTACATGAGTGATGACTTTGCAAATGAGATGAAAAGTGAATTTGAGATGTCTCAGGTAGGAGAGATAAAATTCTTCATAGCTTTACAAACTCAACAGATGAACAATGGTATCTTTATCACAAAGTCCAAATATGTGAAACAAGTATTGAAGTCATTTGGAATGGAAAAATGTAAACCAGTTGGGACACCAATGGTTACAGGATGTAAACTGTCTAAGGAGGATGATGTTGCATCTGTGGATGAAAAGGAATATGGGTCTATGATAGGGAAACAGCATTATGTTTTTAATAGCAAACTGAATATTGCTCATGCAGTTGGATTAGTTACCAGATTTTAGAAGAACCCAAAGGAAACACACATGGTAGCAACTAAAAGGATATTCAGATATTTGAAAGGTACAATTGATTATGGATTATGGTATCCATATATAGGTAACTTTGATTTGAAAGTCTATACAGATGTAGACTAGGCAACAAATGTTGATGACCGGAATATCACAAGCGGAGGTGCATTCTTTTTTGGAGGAAGGCTTGTATCTTGGAGCAGCAAGAAGAAAAGTTGTACATCACAATCAACTGTTGAAGTTGAATATGTTGCAGCATATATGAATTGTACCCAAGTAATCTGGATGGAAGACATTCTGGAAGGATTCAAGTTGAAGATTATAGAACTGGTAAGGATTTTCTGTGATAACACCAGTGAAATAAATATTTCAAAGAAATCGGTGTTGCATGATAGAACCAAGCATATTTAGCTGAAGTATCATTTCTTGAGAGAGAAAGTGCATAGTAAAGATGTGTTACTAGAGCATGTATCTACTAAGGAATAGCTAGTGGATATCTTTACTAAACCTCTTCCTAAGGCCAATTTTGAGAATATTAGAGGTCAGCTAGGGGTTGTGGCCCTACATGAAGTTCATTGAACAAATGTGGAAGACATCAGTCCTAAAGCTTATTGAAGATCTTGAAGAAGGATTGGTGTAGAGTGGTGCTACTCCACAGGGGGAGCAACAAGTTGTAGAATGGTGAAGTATGACACTATATGGTTTACTTTCACTTTGGCATTATTTTCAAAGGGGGAGAAGAACTGTAGCCAGTTACCAGCTGAAGACATTGAAGACATGAAGACTCACTTGAAGGAGAGTACATGGAAAAATGTAAACCAAGATTCCTATACCTATGTATGTGCATTACTCTCAATCATCACAATCAAAGGATAATGATATTTATTTTGCCATCAATGCCAAAGAGGGAGATTGTTGGCATTTCATCAAGATTGTGTTAATGAAGTATAAGTGTTGTCATTGATGTCAATTGTAATCGGTAATGGAGTTATATTATAATTGGTAAAATATTGAAGCAGTGAGATCAACTGATAACCCTAACCTAAAAATATATCGAACCCTAATTGATGGATCTTGGTGAATCGATTGTGTTGATCTATGGTCAAATGGTGATCGGAGATGATTATGCCACATATGCATGATGTACGTGATGAGTTTCAAAGTTGTTTTGGCCCACAGAGGTAACTATTATATCTTGGGAATGAGCGAGTGCATTGCATGAAGTGGAAACCACGTGATGAGTTATAGGATTCTATGTGCAGTGATCTAGGAGTAGTTGAGGTTGTCTTGAACAATGTGCAAATGATTGCTATGTAATCCAACGGTCATGTTTGAACTGATTTGTTTGTAATCTCTATGAGATCTTAGGTTTTGTGATGTGTTACTGACCTATTATTTTGCTTATAAGGTTGATGAGTTGTTTTGTAGTAGTGTTGGCAATTTTGGTTAAGTGTCAGTGTGATTGATTTCTGAACTAGAAGGAGTATTTGCAGAATGAGTGAAGGCCTATAGGAGCATAAAAAGAATCTGATTAAGTAGAATAGTGCTATTACTAGGTTAGCAAAAATCCTATTGTTCTCTAAAAATTACAACAGTTAAATCCCTTAGTCGGGTAAGCTTTCACAAGCTTGGTGTTTTGTAAATCCTCTAACTAGGTGATCAATTAACTTGGATTTCAAATCCTCTATCAAGGCTACTCCTAACAGGGTATTATAGTCAATCCCTTAACCAGGTGGTCCTTAACCTAACAAGACATTTTTCTAAAGCTTTAACAGGCTTGGCTCCTAACAAGGCGAACTTTAGAAGAGTTTAGAATACTTGTGGGTATTCATCCCCAGAGTGGTTTTTCCCATTTGGGTTTCCCAATCAAAAATCATTGTGTTAAGTGGTGAATGGTTTTTATGGTTATGTTTTGATATGGTTAATCTGTTTAACTAGTAAAGCCACTTATATGTGTTAAGATGCCCAGAAGTGATTTGAAATGTGCTATTACTAATCTTAGTAAAGTAGTTTGATGTTTTCATAAAATGGTTTAAGAGTTTCAGATCTGTTACATTGTTATTTTGGTATTTTAGTCAACCGGTAAACTTGACAATGCAGTTGCAGTTTATTATTCAATGCTTAAACTGGTTAGTTCAGTGATTGATTTATGAGTTGGGTTTGAATTTGGTGAAATTTTTTTTTGTTATCTATCTATTGATTCACCCCCCTCTCAGTAGTTGACCAGATCATTATTCATTCATCATATCATCAAGTGAGAGATCTTAAATGATAATATTATAGATAGTTTTTCAAAGTTATAGAAGTTGTAAATAATGCTAGTAAATCTTGAGCATTATAGATAGTTGTATAAAGTTATTAAAGTTATAAATAGTGCTAGTAAATCTTGCGAGTTCAAGGGAGTTTAAATAAAGAGCCTTGAACTTATTCAATATGAAAATATTTATTCAAAAATAAGAGAGGATGCTTCAAGAAGAGGTTGATGAGATGTTTTGATTGATCCTAAATGGATTCCACTAACTTTAGTAGATGAGAAAGAAAACAATTCTCAAAATAATAAAAATATTATTGAATGATGCTAGTGCATCACATAGACATCCATGTGTTGTGCTAGTATCCTAACAATTTGAGCTTAAAAATAATGAGACACTATTAAAATTTAAAGGTTGAAAAAAAGAAACATAAAAATTAACAAAAGTAGATTGTAGAAAACATGAATTGAGCATGATAAGAAGGAGAAAAAGCTAATGTGGGGGTTAAAATGAGCCTACAAAGATGCTAAGAAAATAGACATCAAAGCAAGCACAAATGTAGTGTGCAATTGTAAGGTATACAATTTTCAATGTTAAACAATAACTTAAACTTAATTATCTATTTCTTATTTCTCATGTTCAAATTGGTCACACATAAGAATAAATTAAATACTTATCTCTCTTATTAAATTTTGCCATGCTTTCAAGTGAAGATGCAATAGATATGTAGTTTCATTGTGTCTACTTTGCTAGAGCTACTACATGCTTTATTCTTCTATAAAATCCATAGATTATTCTTTATTGCTATTTATTGTATTCTAGAACCTTTGTCTTTTTTCTTCTAAATATTTGTATCTTTCTTTTCTTTTTTTAATCACCTTTTTCCCACTTTGACTAGTGCTACTAATGGTTATTTTTGTCATATCCTTGTATGTTATATTTGTGTCGATAGCTTGACAACTTGTATCTATAAGTTTTTCTTCTTAATTAAATTAAAGGAATAAATAAAGAAGATGACATGTATAAATTCTTTTAGGAGTCCATTCCTATAATTTCTTAGAAAGAGAATGACTATTCCCATATATATGTTACTTACTAAATTCAATATAAAGATAGATTGAAAATCAGATTTGTCTTTTTCATTCACTCATATTTTTTTATTACAAATTCATTTCCTCTCAATATTAAGGATATTTATACCATTTATCATATCATCTAAAATATCTCAACATAATGTTAATAGAACACACACATACACACATTTGATGAGTCTCATGAAAAAAATGGTTATGAATAAATTCTTCAACATGTCTATGTTGTGAAAATAATTAAAAACATTGAAACTTTCAATATTTATCATGGACAAGATGATTACGCAACAATACATGCTTATTCCATAAGATACTAAGCAAATATTTACAACTCTAAACTAATTTTAAAAATTGATAGAGACAATATGATAGTTGACTATTATGAGAAGGGCATCAAAAAGAAGTGTGAGGCTTGATCTCAAGCATTGTGTAGGCAACCCATTAGGAACATAGATTGAGGATCTAAATTATGCAAATAATTTATTAATGACTATGGATTTTTTGATATTTCTTTTTATTTCAATTTGCCTAACAATTTAAGTGTAACAAAAAAGAGGGTGCAACTATTAAATAACTAAAGTAGGGATTTGGAAATCAGTAATGCATGGTATGTCACAACATATAAACCTACTATTGGTTTTCCCAACTCTTGAGAATGACAAAAATGACATGAGATAACATGACACATTAATAATCATAGGGTGGGTAGCTGCGAATGTTCATGGAAGTGAAGGATCAGGAAAAATGTGAAGACTCATAAAATTAACATTAAAATATTTAGTAGATATAATAAGAATCCACAAAGTTTTACTAAAATAAAATAAGAATAAATGAAAAAAGATTGCACAAAAATTTGAGATTAAGATTTAATGATTATTACATTTTTAAATTATATATAGAATATTTATATTATAATTTATAAAATAATATTACACATTTAAAAAAAAAATCACAACCCTAAAAACAATACTCAAAACATAAAAATATGACCTAGCATTCCTTCCGCATACTTTAAAGATATATATTCTTTTTTTTTTTTTTTTGATAAAAGTGGATGACCCATTGAAATTATATTAAATCTTTATATTTTTTACATGGTGCCTGGTTCAATGGGCATTGAAGGGAAAGAAACAATAAGAAAACCCTTCAGTATTGCTCAAGAAAACAAAAGCCTATCTACCCATTACAATAGCCCATAGGCGACCCAAATACAAGCCCATATTACAACATCAATCGCATTAGATATAAAGGAAGCTCTGAAAAGCTTGTAGGACCCAGTGAAGAAGAACATCCCAAAATGAAGCCACCATATCTTAAACAAAATTAGTGCCAACAACCCAAAAAGCCAATCTACCTATGCACCACATGAGTCCAAGGCCCTACAGAGAACAAAACACACAACCGAAAGGGAACCAAGAAAAAGAAATCTTGTCAACATAAAAATGGCTAGCATACATATGCCTATCCATATGAGAAGTAGAGAAGGATGGAGAAAACCCTCAGGAAATAGGGTGAGGCCAATCCATTAAATAGTCCAAAGCAAAAAGCCATACTAGTAACAACATGATAAGGAGCCATCTGCACCACCAAATAAACTACACTTTCCAATTCCTCAGAAAAAGCCACCAACCACCAATTTTGCCAAACAATCTCCAAATGATGCAGAGCATTGTGTAAATAGAAAAAAGAATGAATGCCATACCTACAGACCTATCCAGAGTATAACAGAGAAGAAGATAACCGTTGTATGATTATCTTGTCATCATAAAAGAAAATGTCCAACAAGAGACCTCATAACAGAAGATGAAAAATTCCCTCAAATCATAAACTCTTTCCTTAATGAGGAGATTATCCCAATAAATGTCAATAGAAATGATCTTGCCTCAATGGCCAACACCCTCATTATAGGCACTTATGAAAGAACAACCACACCAAGAAAAGAGAATGAAGGAAGTTTCTGAATGGAAGGAGTGTTAAGAGAGAAGTTTCATACAAGAGATAGGAAAGTCCGAAGGGGCAAGTTCTATATAATCAATCCCTTTAGCAACAACCTTATTTGCAAGAAAATCCGCAAAAACATTAATCTCTCTAAAATAGTGAGAAATAGAGAAAGTGGAAAAACCATTAAGTTGGAGGAGAATGGGCTCCAAAAAATACTGCAAGTGCCAAGAGAGACACTTTTTAGTAGCAACTGCCTGAAAGACCAGCATTGAATCACCCTCAATAACAATATCCTTAATATTTAGAGAAAGAGCAAGATTAAGTCCAAAGGATAAAGCCTGAAACTCAACCACGTTATTAGTGCCAAAACCAATATATTTACCAATTGCTTTGATGATTTTTGAAGAGTGATAAAAAATAATTACCCTAATCCTAGACTTCCTCGGATTACCCTTAGAGGCCCCATCAAACTGAAGTTTGAATGAAGGGAAAGGAGGAGGGCTCCATTTAGCCATCTTGTGCTTAAGAAGCGAAGGAAATCCATCTGATACAACCCCTTGAGAAGGCATCAAATGAACTGAAGACCATCACCAAGTAACCCAATTATCCCAATGAGAAAAGGACCTTAGATGATCTAAATTTTTATGAATGAAAGAAAGTACCACTTCACTAATAGAGGTTTGAATTTTACCAATTATGTCTGCAAAAGATGCAGACTTATGTTTGAAGATTCTTGAATTCCTTTCAAGCCAAAGATTCCAAATCACTAGAGATGGAGCAACAACCCAAAGAGATGAGTAGAACGAAGAGGGAAACAACAAGGGCCAGGACATAAATTGTGAAAGTAGATTTGGACAGAGAGCAGAAGACCATCCTAACACACCAAACAGTCAATACCAACATTCAGAGGCAAAAGGACATAGCAGGAAAAGGTGATCCATCAATTCCATACAATAACCACAGAAAACAGAAGGGAAAATTGTTGTAATCCCAAGCCTATCCAATCGCATTCCAGTAAGGATTTTATCTTGGACTGCCAACCAAGCAAAAGTCCCTACTTTTGGAAGACAAGCAGGATGCCAGAAAAGCTTAGTAGGCCAACAAAAGGCATAGGGGCTTGAACCAAAGAATTGTACCCCTCTTTTACCGAATAGGAGCCTGAAACACTTTTAACCCAAACCAAAGAGTCCTCCTTGTTATGGAAAACTAAAGGTCTCCTATGAAGTTCTTCTACAAAAGCTAAAATAATATCATTATTGATAGACAGGGGAGGGATATCCTTCCATTTAGCTAATAAACATGGACCGGAGGTGACAATGTTAAAATAATCTACAACAAAAGGTCCCCAAAGATCTGATAGGATATCCAGAAAAGGGGACCAATCATGAATAGCTAAGAGAGCCGAATGCCCATTCCAAACTTCATCCCAAAAATGGGCCTTTCTCCCATTATGGACAACCCAAGATAAATGTGGTAGGACCACCTCCGTACAAGAAATCAAAAAATTCCAAAATGCAGAACCCTTCGGAAGGGATGTTGTTGGAAAAATCCTTTCTCTGGATGCTCCACTTAAATACTTGGTGAGCATGACAGAGGCCCATTTACTACAGGGGGCCGCATATAACTTCCAAATCAATTTTGCCCCTAATGCTTTATTCTGAACAACCAAGTCACGGATACCCACACCCTCTAGCTCCTTGGGACAACAAATTTTATCCCAAGCAAGAAGAGGAATCTTGTGTTTCCCTCCTAAATTATCATTCCAAAGGAAGGTTTTAAGGGAAACCTTAATTTTCTTAATGACTTGGGAGGGAGCCTATAGGATAGACATCAAATATGTAGTAATGGCATTCAAAACTGATTTGATTAGAAGGATCTTACTAGCCATTGTTAGCCACTTATGATTCCAAGAGGAAATTCTGGAGGTAATAGAATGAACAACTTTATCCCAAAAGGAGGTCTTATCTGATCCCAGAAAGAAAGGAATGCCTAAGTACATACAGGGAAAAGTCCCAACTTGAAAATTCCAAAAGCGAGCAAGATTGTCTCGAACTAAAGTGGGGACATTCACAAAAAAGACTTTGGACTTCTGATTATTAACCTTTTGACCAAAAAAGGTTGCATAATCAGAAATAATTTTCTTAATAACTCAAGCTTCCCTCATAGAGGCCACCCCAAACAAAAGCGTATCATCAGCAAATAAGCAATGAGATTGTGAAGAAGGGAGGCCATCCACTTTGATGCCTAACCATAAACCCGATGCCATAGCCTTAGATATAGCCCTGCTTAATGCTTCTGCCAACAGAATAAACAAAAAAGGAGATAAGGGATCTCCTTGCCTAATTCCCCAGGAGGAAGCAAAAAAACCTGAGGGAGAACCATTAATCAAAACTAAAAAGCGAGCAGAGGATATACATGAAAAGACCCACTTAACCCAACTACGGAAAAACCCAAACCGATACAAGACCGCCACCAGGGACTGCCAATTCACACGATCATAAGCTTGAAGCATGTCTAGTTTAAGAATCATTGCTAGGACCTTTTGTTGAGATATGGAGTGCAGGATTTTATGAGCTACAATGGCACCTTCAGAAGTTTCCCATCCAGGCACAAACCCACCTTGCTCCAAGGAAATTATCCGAGGAAGGAGTTTAGACAGCCTAACCGAGATTGCCTTAGTAAAGATTTTATATAAGGTGGTACACAAGGCAATTGGACGAAAGTCCAAAAAAGAGGTGGGGTTATCTACTTTCGGAATAATAGCAATAAGAGTAGTATTAATTTCTCTTAGTATCGACCTATTCCTTCTAGACTCCTCCAAGGCTTGTAGCACATCTTTTCCTATAAAGTCCCAACATTTCTGAAAGAATAAGGCCGTAAATCCATCTGGTCCTGGTACCTTTTCTGGACTCATGGAAAAGACTATGTCTTTCAATTCAGCCAATGAAAATGGGGCCATAAGCATCCTAATGTCCTCTTGAGAGACTAAAGGGGGAATCGAGTTTACAAACTCATCATCAACCACCACCGGCTCTGCTGAAAGAAGAGACTTAAACAACCCAATAGCTTCGGTGACTATATCATCCTCCTCTATCAGAGTATTACCATTAGATTCAATAATACAAGAGATTCGATTGCGAAGTCTCTTGAGCTTAGAAGAGGAATGAAAGAATTTGGTATTTCGATCGCCTTCAGAAAGCCAAAGATCCCTAGACTTTTGTCTCTAATAAGATTCTTCCCTAGCCAAGGTCTCACTCAACTGCATGTTTAACAATTTTATCTTATCGTACATTGCAGAAGACATACCTGAAGCAACAATACTTTCATTAAGTTGCTCAGTTTCCTCCTGAATCCTGGCCTTTTCACCAAAAATATTCTTAAAATGCAACACATTCCAATCCTTTATCCTTAACTTTAAAAAACCCAATTTCTTAACAAGTTGAAACATCCGAGACCCAGGAAAAAATGGAGCTGAATTCCACCAATATCTTAAGTAAGGCAAAAATGATTGATCCCTAAACCACATTGGCTCAAACTTGAAAGGTAACTTTCTAGGAGCCCTATCCTTGAAAATATTAAATTGTATAGGGAAATGATCAGAACCAGAAAAGGGGAGGATTGAGGACACAAAATCCTATCCTGAATTGAACCAATTATCCAAAACCAGAAAACAATCCAACCTTTCTGAGATCTAACAAAAGTCCCTTCGCATATTAGTCCATGTAAATGAACCATTGAGAGGTTTACAATCAACCAAATTCAAGGAATGAATGAAGCTGCAAAAGTCTGACATAGCATGTTTATTCAGGATGATTCCCCTAACCTTTTCATCCATACTAGTAATTGCATTAAAGTCTCTCCCAAAGATCAAAAAAACATTCCGCAGAGGAGTAGCAAGAGAAACCAAGAAGTTCCAAAGTGTTCTTTTTTCTAGAACCCTGGAAGGACCATAAATATTGAATAACCAAAATTTTAAATTTGATGCCCTGCTCTTAATTAGCCCAAGCATCCAATTAGATGAGGAAGCAATTAATGAGAAATGTATAGCAGAATCTCTCCAAAGAACTACTAGCCCACTTGAAGCACCTGAAGAGGGAGATGGGCAAAAATTCCATGCTTTCCAAGAAGAAAATAACCTATCAGCCGAATACAGATTTAGCTTAGTTTCTTGTAGCAACACCAAATCACACTTCATTAAGTCCAATTGTGACATAATCAAGCGTCGTTTGTTAGGGTGTTTAAGCCCCTCACATTCCAGGATATAATCCTCATTGGTCCTGAGGGGAAGCATCAGCTCCCCTCGAAACATTCAAAGAAACTAGAGAAACCAATCCTACCGAAAAAACCTTATGCAGACTTCGTTTAGTGGCAAAGGCTCTTGTGAGAGGTAGACTAAAGGGTTTCTTTGATCTTTTCTTTCTAGAAGTCTCCAAAGAAGAAAGAATAGTTGATTGGATTCCCGCATCAATTTCTAGTTTAGTCTTAGTATGCTTGGGCTTGCGACCCCTTTTCCCTAGAGTAGACAAGGCTGAGGTAGGGAGAAGTGGGGTTTGTACCAAAGGAAGCCCAAGAGTAACCGCCACAAGTGCCTTATCTACCCTAACCTCCTCCTTCTCTAAGACTAAGGGAGCCAAGGATGACACAAGACCTAAAGCCACCAAAGCCTTATCCATATTGAGAAGCTCAAAAGAATTATTGATGGGAAAAGTAGCCAAGTCATTCTCCAAAGTACCCAGATCAACCGAGATCAAAGAAATTACCTTATTAGATAAAGGAGAATCAAGAGAAACCTTATTAGGATTAACAATTTCCTGTACTTGAGCAATGAGATGCTCATCTGGAATAACATCAACTTCCACTGGTTTGTCACTATTTATCAAAACCTCAAGGATTTCTGATGTAGCTTGTAATAAAAAACCCACATCTGAAATAATATCAACACCCATGTCCTTATGTAGAACATCAAGGATTCGTGACTCAACCCCTAACACATTACCCAACTCAACCATGGGCTTGGAAGACAGGCCCGAGGTTAAAGTGTTATTAGGATTTTTCAGAGGAGAGGCATTCGACCGCCCAATCCTCGGGGAAGGAACATAATTTTTAGGAGCCACTGCTAAAACCTTAGAAGTGAAGGTCTTCTTCACGGGGGAAGAAGGATTAACAACAGCACCAACCAATTGGACTTTATTCCAAGCAAAAGTGTCCACATTCTCATCAAAAGGAGACTCAACTCCCCCTAAACCAAAACGAATGGATTTCATATGAAAAGATATATATTCTTATTAAGATCTGATTGGAAAATAAATTTCTATTTTTCCCTACCTCTTCCATTGATCAGTATATCTTTCGGAAAAAATCCCATGCCAATTCATAAAAAGGAAATGAAGTTGTGGTTTTTCAAGGTTGCACCATTGGTAGAGATTCATGTTCGAATCATCGAGTAACACAATACAAATGCATAAATGTATAAAATAATATGCAATGCTTGTGTGCTAATTTAATCGAGCAACATTGTTTCTTTGACATGGAACTAATTTTAATATATAAAAATGTAAAAACTAATGAATGTGAATTAATAGAAATCTAAGCTCTATAAAATATATTTACAATATAAAATAGTTTTAAAATCTATCAATGTTATCAATTTAAGAAATTGATTACATGATCTAATTAAAATAAATAAATTTAATATTATAATAACTAAAATATTATTATTCTTTAAGTTTTTTTTAATTTGTCTAAACTTAATTGTCATTATCCACAAATTCAGTACTTTTTCTATTCATACAAAAATAATAAATCATTCAGTTTTATTAATTATTTTAATTAATCATTACAAAGAATTAAAAAATTTAGATAATTTTTTTTAATAATTTACCTTTAATTTTTATTTTAATATAAAAAATTCAAATTTCCTAAAAAGAAAATCTTTAATCTAAAAATGGGAGTTGTTTGTAATGCCCCCATAATATCAAGGTAAAGTATTTAGTCTTAGAGACTTATTCACGTGATTCCAAAGGAAGATATCAAGGAATTTCACACCATTGGCCGAAGATGATGAGGTGGTAGGCAAAGAGGCCCCCAAGGATACAGCTGGCTTATGCACAAAGAAAAACACTATTTTAATTAAAATTGATTAGAATAATAATTCAGGCTGCATATCAATTTCTGTTTCTTTTCCTTCAAAGGTTAAGCTGCGATTGCCTTTAATATCTGATATAATAGTGAGTTCTTTATTTATTCAAAAGTCAAGTCATTAAATTCAAAATATGTTAAATATTAAATCTCATGTTTAATATTTCATATGAAAAGTCAGTTTAGAAAGGTAGGGAGCAAATGGAATGGAATATACTAGTATACTTAAATTTAAAACAATTTATGTATAAGATGCAGAGAGATATTTAAAAAGATGTATTAATCACATTGTTATATATAAATAAGTTTTGTTTAGAAATACTATCTTAAAAAGATTTAAAACATTATTTGAATATATATGAACAAAATTTTTATAATAAAAATCCTTGGATCTCAACACCAATTTTCAATCCTAAAAAACTACCAATAAATCATTAGAAACTACCAATTTTGAATACAAGTGCATATAATTCAGACATATCAAACCTGATGAGAGAATTTTCACCTCGGAATGAAAAGCTTACAGTTAAAAGCAGTCATATATTATATTGGATAGATCAATCCCTTTAAGTATGGTTTAATAGGAAATCTTGATGAATTGAATTTCAGAACAGGAACTCATAATTACTAAAACCAAAAAAGGTTGCACAAAATAGTGCTATCAGAATCTGTTTTTTTATTGCAATGACAAGTTGACAAGTAAATTTGAGGCTAACTCCCATGATCCTTATCACATTTGAAGGTTTGACAAAACTAGGCTTAAGGTATTGGCAATGTGTGATTTTGGAGTCTTAGAAACGAGGGCCAAACAGAAGTGGAGGAAAATAAAACATTATTTCATAAAATAAAAAATTAATTTTTGGTGTAAGAATTTTGTAGGTCAATAGACTCCAAGCTTCTGTCTATTTATGGTTAAGAAGCACCTGAAGAAATATATGGCATGATTTGAATCGAAGGTTTGCATGGGAGCTCATTTATATGAGTAAATGTCAAACGGTCTTTTTTCTGGGTTGGCTAGACATTTGCTGTACAGAGGAGTTCCAACTACAAGCAAGCATTTAAATTGCTTTACCTGAAATCGATTGGTGCTGGGAAAGAAAATTAACAATTGTGCTCAACAAACTACCAAAAACATATACAAATTGAATCATCATTTTTACCCATTTACTATCTTCTATATGATGGTGCCCTACCTTACATTATTTCCTAAACCAATTCAAATATTGAGCAGCCTATATAGATATATATATAGTTAAAATTTTGCATCACGAATGGTGCTTTCTGAAACAATTCTCACTTGTTTTCTACAGAAAAAATGAACTAAGAGTGCAGCAAACACAGTTATAAAAGCTAATGCGACCCCTTGTCTCAGTATAAGCAAGCTCATACTAGAGCAAGCTATTGGAAGTGTTACCTCACTGGTGGAGAGTCATTCTTGACGGCTCCATATGCCAATTTTTCTGCAACTCGTCCAGAACAGCCTACCCGCCCATGTAAACACAGAAGTGCTCGAAGGCGAACTTGAAGTAGGGTTTCATCTAGAAATCCTTTCAGCCAATCAAGTTCCCAGGAAAAGAAGCTTCTCGGACAGGGGCGATCAAGGTACACTCCTCATGCGAAATATTGAAGTAGAATTTGCCCTGTACACCATAGGTGACAAGTATTGAAGCCCCTGAACCATTACGTTTCATATGCACGAGCTTATGCACAGGTGAGCGACTGTCATTTTAATTGCAAAGAATAAAAATGTACACGGATTCCTCAACTGCGCTGCGGCTATAGACAGCCTCTCGGCATAATCAAAGTGCAGGGCAAAAATGTAAGAGCTTTGGTGAAATATTTCATAAGAGTGTGAAATCTTTTCTAATGAAAAAGTTATAGTGGACAATGAAAATATTTCAATCTAAATATTAGTGTGAAAATGTTGCATGGCATACAAGATAAATATATAGATATATGGAGAAATGCTATTTGCTTTTATCTCTCACCATGACAAGGGCAAGGGTGACATTGCAATTTTAATGCATCATAAATGGTGAAAGAAAGTTGAAAATCATGCTGCCTCCCCTTGCAATAGCCTAGTCTGGGTGGTGTTTAACAATGCAGGAGAAAAATTTGGCATATGCTTTCTTTATACCTCAAATGACTATAGGGAAAGGACGAATCTTTGGAACTAGATGGACACAAAGCTTCCTAGTGTCCTATGGGTTTGCATCAGAGACTATAACATGATTGTGATAAGAACATAAGAAGCATGGGAAAGAGGCTTTGTGGAAAGGTGATGAATTGCTTTTCTCGTCCAAATTGAAGCGGTCTCTCTTGATTGACCCCTTTTGCAATGAAGAAAGGCTCTTTTAGATCCATTTGGTATACATGGTGTAACATCCAGGCTCAGGCTAACAGAGTTTATTGAAAACTTGATAGAGTATACGCAAATAAAAGTTATACGTCCTTCAAGGCTCTTGATGATGCTAATGTCGTCTTTGTTGGTCCATCGTTCATGTCAGACCATTCTCCCATTGTGACTTCTATCTATTGGAATAATGTATCATCCCCTTAAAAGATTGCCCCTAGGCATGGCCTCTTCAAACTAAATACTACCCTCTCTACTTAAAGATGGGGATAGCTCAAGAGCCATTAGAGCAACCAATACTATCACTAAAGCCCTCAACAAGAGTAAGATTCATATTCAAGTTTCGGATTCTTTTAATAAATTTTGGAGGAAAATTTTTCCAAATTATGGCCAAAAAGAAAGCTTTAGATAGGAATATGATTGATAATTTATTGAGTCAAAAGCTCCTTTTTCTGGAAAGTCAAGTACAAGTTAGCAATCTCGACCCTCTTGTAGGAGCCAGACTGGTCAGGACTAGGACTTTTCCTAGGAAAATTCAAAACAAGAAATTCTAATGATAGAAAGTTAGGGCCAAAATGAATTGGTTGAAAGAGAGCGACAAGGGCTCTAGATATTTCTTTAACCTTATTAAATTTAAGCAAAAAAGGGAAGTCATTGACCCTATAAATCATGATGGTCAAAGCTCTAGTCATCTTGTCTTTTTGAAGATGGCTTTTTTAGGAGTTCTTTCAAAATCTTTTTCACCTCAGAGTAGGATGGCAAGAGCTAAGAGGCTAAGGAATTTTGTTTGAAAATTATCCCCAAGAAAGATACAGATCTGGATGCAATTTTTTTGGATATGGACATCTCAATTCAAGAGATTGAAACGCTACTAGATCCCTAGGCAATGGAAAATCTCTCAATTTTGATGGTCTTTCTCTTGAATTTTGTACAAGAAAAATATTTATTGGATTTCTTATAAGCTTATAGATCTCTACAATGTTGCATTCTCCTACAAATCCCTAGGAGAAAATATTAACAAAGGGATCATAAACCTCAGCTTGAAGGAGGGACACAAGACTCAAATTAGGAACTAAAGGCCTATAACATTGTTAAATGTTTCATATAAGATATTAGCTTAAAGAAGCTGGCTAGAAGGCTCACTAGGATACTGGGGAAAGTTGTCTCACTGACTGAAAGTTAGTTCATTAAGGGGAGTTACATTTTTGAAATTTTTTTCACCAATTGGGAAAGCATCCACTAGGCTAGGCAGGAGAATTAGAATGCAACCATGATTCTTTAATATTTTAAGAAGGCATATGATCATATATAATGGTCTTTTGTGCTAGACATATTTACATGCCTTTTGATTTCCTCCTAAATTTTGCATGTGGATTAGTACTTTTTTTAAAGACTCATCAAATGCCATTTATATTAATGGAGACTTGTTAGAGCCTATTAATTTGCATATATCTATTAGGCAAGGATGTTCTACTACTACAGATACATTGCACTATATCTTTAGAACTAATCTAATCTCCCTACGATTAAAGGGCATCACACTTCCTAATAAAGAGCAACTTCTTAATGCCCAATTTGTTGATGATACAACACTCTTTTTTGACCTTTTTAAAGATAATTTAAACAACACCATGAATAGACAAAAATAATTGTGAGGCCTTTGGGTCTAAGGTGGCACCCCACAAATCCATACTTATAGGTTGGATTGATGACCCTCCTAACTAGTTTTCTTCCAAAGGGTGGGGGTGGTCTAATCCCCATAAAGTGGTTAGGTATCAATAGGCCTAGCTACAAACTCTTGCGAGAGTTGGGCACAATGATTGATTATTTTTCTTTTCGTTATTGATATGATTAGATACTTGATAGAATGAGGAAATTCAAGAACTAGATGTAATGATGTAAATTTGACAATAGTTAGCATGAACAATAATCTAAAAATTACAAATGCAAAGTTTGAGATTAATCTAGAAATAGGAAATAGAAAGGAACATGTCTCTATAATTTGAGCCTCAAAGTGCTAGACCATGGGGCTAAGAATAGTTGTCTTGGAGGTGTCTAATGCAAATATTATGAATAGATTCTGAGATAGGATTTTGTAGAGATTATCTCTATGAACATCTATTAGAAAAGTGTCAGTCTATGGGGCTAAGCCATAGACTCCATGCTTTCTTGCTATTTCAAAGTTTGAATCTCTTTGTCTTAGTCTACACTTTATGAATCTATAATCCTTCTTTGTAAGATTTGAATCCTAGGCACAAAAGAGAGATAAAATAGTGTTGGGAAATATAGGGTTTTTTCTTATTCAAACCCCATGTTGGAAGTAGCATTACAACAATGAGGACTATGAAAAGAGAGCTCACCCCTAGTAAGGCATAAGGCTAAAGCTGAAATGAAATTTTGAAATAGAAATTTTGAACTAAAAGGATTATACCTTTGATTGGTGATGCAATTTTATTTGGGAAAGTCATAAAAGTGTTGATACAATAACGTGATAAATCATAAGAAAATATTGATCATGAACACATACTTAAAGACAACTTGTTGTAGCTTGATGCTCTGTGCTTAGATCTTCTCTTGAAGGAATAAGGAAAGGTTGAAAATGAAATTTCTGGAGGATAAAATTAATTAAGGATTATGGATTTATATAGGGTTCTCAAGGTATTTTCACATTTAGGCCAATTTCCAATGGTCATATCAATTTATCAGGATTGGATCACAAATGGTAGAAATAGGTACTCCCACAAGTTCAAATTTGGGCTCTTTTGGGAGGGACTATGGCACCTAGCACCATAGGCCATCCAAAAAAGGGTGGAACAAAGACAAGTTTAGAGTGCACCTTCATTTAGTTGCACTTACTACATTTGTATATCCATCTTATTCTTTTGAGATTCTTTTGCTATACGACCTTTCATAGAGCATACTTTACACACATTTAGTTTTGCTAATTTCAAATTTTGTCTCCATATACTTTGCTCAACTCTAATTTTAATTTATTTTGGTAAAGGCCATAGAGGTTGCATGTTGAAAAAGATTCAATAATACATCTTGTAATCACTGTCTTCCAAATTTGCATCTATCATTATAAATGATCCAAGTTGGTTCTCTATGAATTCTATTGTTCCCAATGATCCTAATTGGTTCTGAATGAATTCTATGGTTGCCAATCCCAAAGATTTAAGGGAATACTGTATAATCATATTCAAATTGTGACATAAATAGATTTCCTATTTTAGAGAGTGAAAATTTGCTTCCTAATCCTTGATAAAGAAACCTATGCCTCTCATCATATATGATACCTGATTTAAAATTTCCCACTTGATGCTCTGAAAAGGACATACCAATAGAAAGAAACCATTCGGTAGGGTTCTAATTTTGACATCTTTGCTCAATATGAATCTCATTCATTCCTCAATTTGGTTTTTCCAAGGCAATCCACTGCCTACTTAACAAAGAAAGAAAGCTCCTTTAGCTTAGAATTAGATATATGTAGTTTATCTTCTTCAAGAAAAAGTAGTTTCTCAATAAATAAAACAATTTTTAAGTAAATTTAAATGGTTTTTCAAATAAATAAAATATAAACAATGTAAAAATCTAAAATAATTCTTAAATAGTTATATAACAAGTAAAAAAATATTTCGGTAAATAAATTCATGATTGGTCTATGGCTTTTTCTTAGATAATGTATTAAAGATATCTTTACTAGTTTTCATCCAACACCACACTATTTTGATCATGTTTGTTTATTGATTCTCCATAACCCAAAATATTAATTATCAAAATAAATATACATATTGTAAATAAATATACATATTGTGGCTGCTCCAACTTTTTTTATTTCATGATATATGAGTGAAAATTTGAATTCCTCAAATATTTTCAACAATTCCCAACAACTTATTGACATATTATTGATTTTCTAATTTAAATTTTATCTATTTTCAATAAAATTGATGGTGACTAAAGAGTCCCCTCTATTATTTAACTATTTAATATAATTTATACAAATGAAATGTTTAAAAGTTAAAACATAATTTTTAAATAATATTAATGAAATATTATGACGTATACTTTATTATACACTCCTTAGTAGTCATAAAAGAGGATATTGATAATCTAAGCATACTTTATTAATAACTTATGCTTTGAATACTATATATTGTGTGTGAGAAAAAAAAATACAAAATTTAATATTTTTCACATAATATTAAATACTAGAATAATAATATATGACAGGCCACATATTGACATAACTCTACGCTTTGAGGACATCCACTCCTTTACCATCCAATCTCAAAGTATTAAAACACAAAGCCTCAATTTATTTATTCCTCCATTCCCATTCTATCCTATTCATTCCTGTGCTTCCCACTGCCCCAGCTTGGTCTACCATGGCTCCTCTTTGGTTCTACTCTTTCATCATGCTCTTCATCTTTTCAATCTCCGCTCTTCCTCACTCTCTCAATACCTCTCAACAGCAACAATTGCTCCTGCAATTCAAAACGGCTATTTCCAACAACAACAGCTCTTCACTGCCAGATTGGACTCCCCTTCACCCCCTCTGTAATTGGTCTGCCGTTACCTGCGATCCCTCTTTCCACTCCGTCGTCGCCCTCAACTTATCCCACATGAACTTACACGGCACCATCTCTCCTCTGCTCGGGAATCTCTCCTCTGTTCAATCCCTCGATCTCTCCAACAATGCCCTCACTTCTACCATTCCACCTCAACTCGCCCAACTTACCCATCTGCAGGTACTCTTGCTCTACAACAATCAATTGCAAGGAACCATTCCGCCCGCTCTCTCCGCTTGCCGCAGTTTGTATGTCCTGGCGCTCTCCTATAACCAACTGCATGGCAGCATTCCGCCTGAGCTGAGTCTCCTTACAAGATTGAAGTTCCTCGCCTTGGGAGGAAACAATCTCACAGGTGTCATTCTCCCTTCTTTCAAAAATCTGTCCACTTTAGTTAAGTTGTATGTGGGAGAAAATGATCTGACGGGCACCATTCCCAGCTCTTTAGGAAATCTGTCTTCCTTGACCTATTTATATTTGGCAGAAAACGATCTTCATGGCCCCATTCCCCCTGAACTGGGCATGCTCACTCACCTGCAGATACTTTGTCTTTTTACAAATAACTTATCAGGCACCATTCCCAGCTCTTTAGGAAATCTGTCTTCCTTGACCAATTTAGGTTCGGCAGAAAACGATCTTCATGGCCCCATTCCCCCTGAATTGGGCACGCTCACTCACCTCCAGACTCTTCACCTTTGGGGAAATAACTTATCAGGTGCCATTCCCTATTCTTTAACAAATCTCTCGAAATTGAGAGACTTAGGTTTAACTCTAAACCAGCTGAGTGGACATATTCCACGGGAAATCGGTACCAAGCTCTCCAATTTGCAATTACTCGGTTTAATGGGAAATCAGCTTAGTGGAAAAATACCAAACTCTCTTGGAAATTGTTCCAACCTCACAGGGCTTACTTTAGCTAAAAACCAGCTCAGTGGAATAGTGCCAATGGAGCTGGGCAAATTGAACCTCCTTACCCGGCTTCACCTACATACCAATCAACTTGTTAGTGATAGCAGCAACACATTGTCTTTTCTAACTTCTCTTACAAATTGCTCCCACTTGCAAGAAATAAAAGTGTCGGATAATCATCTCACTGGTATATTGCCCCCATCCATAGGCCAACTGTCTTCCAATCTCCAATTCTTGGAATTATCAAACAACATGATAAGCGGAAGCATACCACAACAGATTGCCAATCTAACAAACTTAACCTACTTGAGCTTAAGCGATAATCTTTTGAGTGGCAATATTCCATCTGGAATTAAAAGATTCCAGAAGTTGGAAAGATTGTATTTGGGTGGGAACAAATTAGAAGGAAGCATTCCAAGTGAGATAGGTCAAATGCAACATCTCGGACTCCTAAAATCTTAGTCACAACGGGCTATCTGGGAAAATGCCTTATTCTCTTTGTAGCCCCCAACAGCTAAGACGTCTTTTACTTCAGCACAACAACTTGTCAGGGGAGATCCCTGTTGTTTTAGCAGGATGTCAAAATTTAGAGCTCATTGACTTATCTTACAATAAATTAGGTGGAAGGATACCTCCTGATTTCATTGCCAGCCTCAAAAATCTGGTTTTCTACCTCAACCTTTCGTGGAATTCTCTGGAAGGGTCTTTGCCACTAGAGATGAGTAAAATTGCAATGGCTCAAGCCATAGACATCTCTGGAAATCGGCTTACTGGGCTGATTCCGATTTCTCTTGGAGACTGCACAGCATTAGAGCATCTAAATCTTTCCCACAATGCCTTTGAAGGTGCAATTCCAGATTCGCTCTCCAAGTTACAAAATCTCCTAGAAATGGATCTTTCTACCAATTCTTTATCAGGTTCAATACCAATGTCCCTTGAAAGACTAAAAGTACTTCAATACATGAATGTTTCATTCAATAATTTGTCGGGGCAGATTCCGAAAGGAGGGTTGTTTCCAAATAGAACTGTTATAGAATTGTTTATGGGAAACCCTGGCCTCTGTGGACCAGCGAATTATTCATTGCCTCCATGCCTAAAGAAGAGTCAAGAAAAGCATTCACTGCTTAAAAAAATAGTCTTATCAGTTGTTGGAACTATTGCGTTTATATTGTGCTCCTTCCTCTTACTAATTTTATGGAAATATAAACTTTCAAGCCAACTATTCCATCCCTCAAACTTTATTTTTCGAAGGCTTAGCTATCCCAAATTTTCTTATCAAGATCTTGTCACAGCAACAGCCGAATTTGATGAGTCAAACTTGCTTGGAGTGGGTAACTTCGGATCAGTCTACAAAGGAATTTTGAGGGATGGTAAGATAGTTGCAATCAAGGCTCTTAATTTGCAGAATGAAGAAGCTCATAAGAGCTTCGACACAGAATGCAAAGTATTAGGGAGGATTCGGCACCGTAACCTGATCAAAATCATAAGTGCATTTTCCTACTCTGGCTTCAAAGGTCTGGTTCTTCAATTTGCATCTAATGGGAGCTTGGAGAAACATTTGCACCCTGCAAGAGATGATCAGGAATTTTGTAAATTGGGATTGGAGGACTGTTTGAGCATTGCTGTGGATGTTGCCCATGGCATGGAGTATTTACATCATGATTGTCCTTTGCAAATTGTGCACTGTGATTTAAAACCTAGCAATGTGCTCCTGGACGCCAACATGACGGCCCTTGTGACTGATTTTGGTATATGCCGTTTGATTACTCCAAATTCCATAGATTCATTTAGTGCTGCAACATTTGCACTCAAAGGATCTATTGGCTATATTGCTCCAGGTAATTTATTTGAGATCTTCTATATTGTCATTATCATTTCCTTTTAATAGCTTTTCTAATTTTTCATGAATGAAATTGATTACAGAGTATGGATTGTGGGGGGGTGTTTCCACAAAGGGAGATGTTTACAGCTATGGAATTCTGATACTAGAGATGGTTACAAGGAAGAGGCCAAGTGATGACATGTTTGTGGGAGACATGAACTTGCAGAAGTGGGTAAGGTCAGCTTTTCCAGACAGACTAGCAGATATTGTTCATAGTGGGCTATTGAGAGATATGAATGAAAGCATGGAAGACAATAGATGTCTTCTTTCATTCATTCATGTTGGTTTGCTTTGTAGCAGTGAATCACCAAGAGAACGACCTTCCATGAGAGATGTAGCCAGGTTCTTGGAGAGTCTCAAGACATCTTCCATGGGGGGTGTAGTTGCTTCAAATTTAACAGCCACCATATCAGACCTCCTGCGCAATACCAATCGCGCAGAAACATTGGCATCTGACAGTCAAAGTTCTACATTTTAGATATTTATAAGCTCAATTAGTAAGTTTTAGTCCTTTTATGTTTGGTAGTTTCAAGTTTGTTTCTTTCAATGTAAAATCTTTCCTAGGATAAATTCTAGTTCTTTCGAGTCTGCGAGGTGTTCCAATTCATGAATAAGCATTATACTACTAGGATAATGTTGTCTATATAAACTTTCTGAAATACTGTAAAACGTGTAATATATTGTTGTATTCAAATCACTCTCTCTCATAATAGGCTATCAGGCCATGTTTAACATTCTTGGTTTTGTATAAAATTCAATGTTTGCATATTTCCACCTACAAAATTAATACAAAACTGATGTTTCGTCCAATATCAACCAAGTCCCAATGGATATTTATTTAGAAGAATCAAATTATTGTTTAAATTGTGACTTAAGATTATTTTTATTTACATTTGCAACTATCTTTTTATGTTCAGACTTACTAGATCTTCGAAACAGATAAGCACTTTGGATACAATAGTCATTTTTTCTGAAATTTTTTCTTTGTGTTATTGGAAGGACAGATTCCACTCGTGATAAAGAAAACATATTAAGAAGTAGAAATAACAATTACAAGTTTTCAAGCTTCAAACGACCAATCCAACTGCTATACAGTTAGACGTCAAGGATACGTTCTAAACAGTTGATTATTCTTCGTATTTTCATTGCACGTTTGGGTTCTGGCTGTATTGTATTCTAAATTAATGTTGTGAGCTTAATAACAAATAATATTATTTGCACTTACGTTCATGTGAAGGAGTTTGTAGTTTTAACACTCTTAAATAAGATTATAATTAATAAAATGTATTGATATATAATTTATTTTAATTTTAAAAATATTAAAAATTAAATAGTTAAGTAATTTGTATTAATAAAGAAAATATTGAATAAGGAAGATGTATTAGTTGTTGTATTAATTTTAATTTAGAAGTTTATAATCTTATTGAAATTGTAGATATATAATAATGGTCCTTTTTATTGCAAATTTTTCTTTGTTTAGATCTTCCTTAATAGTTAGTGACATTTTAATTTCTTTATATTATCTACCTTAACTTTTTTTAATGCATCCTCTCTCTATTTTTTTTTGAAAATTTTTATGCTTTCTATGCTTTCTTTTTTCCTCTTTATTTTCTTTGTTTATAAATATTTTCACTTTTCTTTATATTTCTGAGTCCCAGTTTCCTATCTTCTTCTTTTATTAATTCTATATATATATATATATATATGCGCCCCTTCTTTGTTTCCGTTTTATTTTATCCTATATTGTTTTTATTTATTCTATTCTTCTATTCCTTCTATTTTTTTTGTTTCTAATAATATATATATTTTAGTTTATGTATGTGCATGTGCACACACACATAAAATAAATATTTATGCAATTTTTCTAAATTTAATTATATTGTAGAATTTATTTTTTTACATATTTATATGAGTTATTTTTATTTTTTTTTCAGTATATTAAAATTTGAATATTATTCATTTCCACACATGATGCCTATTGTGTGTGTATCTAGTTGGTGAGGATTGAGGTGGTGTTATAGGTTTTCGATGTTGGATTAACGACATATTGACCTAATATGCAAGGAAATTTTCTCAATTTATCTCTCGTAACTACTAATTAATTTAGTAGTTTCTCTCAAAGATGGCTCAATGTAATATTTAATTGGCTAAAGGATATTTTTTATAACAAGCATACAATATTGTTAGACATTATAACTTCTAATTCATATTAATGTGTCCTAAAAATGTATCGTATGTCACAACCCTCCTTGATCACTTTTTGATTTGATACAATTCTATTATATTTTTGGTTGAGCTATTAAAAATGATTGAATAAATATTATAAAAGAATAAAAATGGAGAGACACACACACACTTGGAGAATATAATTCAAAAGGCATTATTTTTATTTTTATTTATTTTTCCCACTCCCAATTATGGCACATGTTGTAGGAGGAATTAGAAGCTTCTAAAGGAATCTTCAATGCCTTGCATGTAACTCCCCCACTAGGTTTTTTATCAATTTGCATGAGACCAATATTGGAAAAGAATCCCATTCTTAATTAATATCTCTAGATAGTGGAATTAAGGGATTTTTCCTATATACTGTATGCAAGTTCTCAAAAAAGGGAGTTGATTATGTTTTGAAGAAATTTTCCAAGTTTCCTTGTTGTTGATAGTAGGATCTCTTTGGTAGTCTCATTTTCGTTGTAGGAATGTTAAGTTGTTCTTGAAGATTTCTCTCAAGTTGAAAGGAAGGATCTAAAAGGGATAGCTAGAAGATTGGAGAGGATTCAACATCGAGCTTCGATAAGCCAGGTTCTTTTCTTTTATCATCTCTCATTTACATATGAGAAATTTGTGTTATCAAAAATATATAGCTTCTAAATTATTAGATTGTAAATCTTTTCTTCTTATTTAGGGATAAATATTGATAAAAGTATTTTTCATACAATGAATGTAAAAGATAGCTTTATCATTTATTTAATTTTTCTTTAGAAAATATATATATGATCTTGCTTTTGCTTTTCCAAAAGATTTTTTTTGATATGTGCAAAACTCTTAAATTTATTTTTCTGAGATTAAAACTCTTCTCTGTGTATGAATCTTGTTCCTTATTATTTCTTCTCTTAAATTCATTTCTCTCACTCTTTGAATGGAAATCTGAATGTAAATCTCATTCTTTAATTAAATCTTACTTCCCTGTGGAAAATCTCGCCTCTATGTGAATACAAGTCGATATTCTGTATATGAAGTTATTAAAATATTTTTCCTTTGAGTATAAACCCATTTCTCTCTCTGAAAGTAGATTGGATCATAAATCTTAATTCGCTTAATTTAATTCATCCTCCTCTAAGAGCAGTCTTACTTCTCTGTGAACAAAAAACGTCTGGAAATAAAATATAAACTTCACTGTATCCTCTATGGAAATAAAATATAAATCCCTCCCTATGAATATTAGCTCCTAAAAATCTTTCTTTGAAAGCTTTGTTTATCTCAGCATAATCATCTACCTATCTCTGTGATAATTTGGTTACCTGTACATTGCTGAGACAAATTTATTTCTCTATATTATTTCATTCTCGTAATTAAATTCTTATTTCTTTTTTGTCATTAACATTTCTTTTCCTTATGCACGTATCTTTATATATATTTCTCCCTTATATTATAAAATAACCTGGAATGAAAAAAAGAAGGAATAAAAACCCATATATATATATATATATATATATATATACACATTTACGTTTCGCAAAAATTTCAAACTTAACGAAAAAAATATATACTCAAGTTGATGCGCAGCATTACCGAAAAGGTATACATGTCGGTCAGCGCATGGGGGGGAGGGGCGGCGGTTTATTAAACCGCCGGGGAGTGGTACCCTCCACTACCCCCTGCGGTCACTGCTATGACAGTGGCCACAAAGGGAGTGGAGGGGACCACAGCTGTCCCCTCATCACTGCGGACCTGTACCCACAGGTCCACAGTGGTGATGGGACCCGTGGGCCCCACTCCCCAGTAACCCCATTAAATATTAAAAGCAAAGTTTTGCTTATTATTATTTTTGTTAATTAGATATTTTTTTATATATATTAAATTAAAATTTAAAAATTGTTAATAATTGCTTAGTTAAATTTTAAGTTTAATTGTTATAAATTTTAAGTTAGTAAAATTAAACTTAGGAAAATTTATAAGCAATTAGGATCATGGTGTAGTGAGTTTGTAATTTTTAAATTTATGTGTATAATTGAAATCTCTCAACCCATTGGAGATTTATTGGGTTACTTAGTCGATAATTTTCAGATTCATTTAAAACAATTAAGTCATAATATTATGATTTGATCCAAAAATGCCCAAAGTCTAAACTAATTGTTCATTTTGAACTAGTAATGCTATAATTAAATTGTTCTTGTGATAGAAGTAAACATTGCTTTATTTTGCATGTAAATGACACTAATTTTACATCATCGAATCACTTATGTATTAATTTGCATTCATGATCAAGTTACATTTCCATCATTTTCATGCAAATTACACGTTTTAATATGTGAGTTCATAATTGTCATTATCGTGCAATCATATATTAAATAGTTTAGTTGTAGAAGAATGGTAATTCTATCAAGTGGTAATTGAATGCCATCGAAGTAGTTATTTCTATTAATTAAACTTCACAATTGTGTACATTCAATTCATAGTTGTTTTCAAGTATGATGTTTTTCATAGCTTCTTAGTTAGAAAACTAAATAAAGGAAGTCGAAAAACCAAAACCTAGCAGCATTTGGTATATACAGTGCCTCTGGGTCACGCTTACAGGTAGTGCCGTCGTGTTGAACTACTACACTTAACACCTAATAAAGTTGCGTCAACGATGTTTGTGGCATCGTCCCTATAAATCATCGGGGAGTAATAAGGGACACTTGGAAGTTAAAATCCAAGGGGCGGGTTATCCCCCTTGGATCGATAATCTAATAAGATAATCCTTAAATAATTTTACATCCGCTGAGTTAAACCATAGTAAACCCCCTTAAGGTTGATTGAGTGAAATTCTTTTATGAAATTGATATAATCTTGAAGAGTTGTTGATGATTGACAATTTGGTCAAGGGTGACACTTATGATAGGTATTAGGATCTAGTTGTTTAGGCCCCAAGCAATAGGCCATCTTCAGCCTTTACTTAAGTGCTACCACCATGGGTAGCAACTGTAGAGAAACTATCTGGGACATTGACCCTAGAAAGGGTTGTGTACCCAATAATTAGTTTACAACAAACCATAGAGTAGAAAATAGAACTATATACTTTACGCCTTGATCCCGTGCCAAAACGGGTATGTAGGCAGTCTTGGGACGGAGTTGTCCCTAGTACTCAGGCGTTCGTGGGTGGGGTCTAGTTTGGTAAGAAGAAGGATTGAGTAAGAATCCTAATTTGAAAGATAAGTATAATAAAAGGGGAAAAATAATTCAATGCATACTCGGAAGGAATCCCATATGGATTCGCTTGACTTCCTAAGGCTTTAAGCCAAATTCTGAGGCAGAAATCAAGCTTGTGTAATGTTATTTAAATTACTCCTAAGGACGATGACCTTGGTGCACTCCTATTAGAAGAATGTAGTACTTAGTAAGTGGCTCAGGACCCGAATGGTCCCGATGAGTCTAATTCTTTGGCCAAAGCACCTCCTATCCCAATTGGATAGATGCCTACCCCGTATGGGTAGATGCCTATCCCATATTGGATAGATGAAACCTCCTGCTCTGTATGGACAGATGCCTAACCCGTATGGTTAGATGCTCATCCTAGATGGACGAATGCCTAATCCAAATAGATGGAAGACCATAGTATGCGATTGAATCAAACACAAATGATTAAAGTAAAAAAAAAAAAAAAAGTGGTCAAAATTTGTTGGGTTATTACACCGTAGGTTACATTTCTAGTAGACATTAAAAAAATCAAACCTAGAATTCTCTTTGTATTTCAAGAAAATTGAGCTCGAAAAGTAAATGGAAATTATATTAAATGATAATATCCTTGTCTCTCATTGTATTGAGCAAGGTTTGTGGAAATGAATCCCTTCATTAATCTATGACAAGATTTTTCTGCAAATAAATTTAAATCTAATGTTAAATTATTATATCTAAATTAAAAAAACACATAAACAGACAAAAATAAGAGCCTTTTTCATATTTGAAATATTTTTCATAATTTTTGTTCTTTAAATATTATAAAAACTATCTCATATTCACCAATGGCAGAGGTGGAGCGGAGCAGAGCAGGGTGAAGATTCTTGAGGTGAAACCATGGTTGCAACGAAGACTTTAGGCAACAAGGAAGAAGATTTCAAGCACAACAACGTATAAAAGGACATCGAAAACACCTGCTTGATAGAGGAAACTTTAGAAAGCTTGGAAGAGTCACTTAATGTAAGGGGAAGACAATTGTTAGAAAAAGGAGATTTAGAAAGACTAGTCAAGGTCACAAACCCTTCTATAGTTTGAAGAATTTAGCAACCTTTCTAAATAATATTCCAATTTTTTCCACTTTGGCCTTCTGAGATTTTAGTAAATCTTCCCTTCTCGAAGAAGGCATGGCCTCCAAAATATTGGGATTTAAAAAAAAAGAAGAAACAAAGCCATGAAGACTTTGTATGGGAATAGGAATAAGGAATTCGAGAAGGAATTGATGAATTTTCATCCTCCTCTTGTCTCTATAAGTTTAGGAGATCAAGTGACTTCAACTTTCAACTCTCCTTTTCAAATAACATCCCATTATTTCATAAGTCTCTTTTAAATCCTCTGAGTAGTTTAGGAGTGAGGGAAAGAAATCTTGGGAGAAGATTCAATATGGGATTCAAAAGAGGTAACCAATCCTAGATTTTCAAAAGGTATGGGTTCAGAAGGATCAAACTTTTATAATAGAGAAAGTAGTAGAAGAAACATCCCAAATAGAGATCCTCCACTCAGCTATAAATTCTCCCTTGGACAAAAAAGAAGATTAAAATAGCTCACAAATTGAAGTCCCGAATCTTCATTCAAGTGAGGAGGTGTCAATGGAGTAAGTGACAAGGATTCTAAAAATTAGGAAGGAATTGAGCAACACCTTCTTAAAAGAAACTCTATCTTCTCAGATTCTAGATCTCCCACAATGAGCTATAATATGTAAGTTTTGAAAAATCCTTATTGATAAAAAATGTTTATTTAAATGGGTACATGCGAATTGGTCTAGAGTATCAAATGTTTTCCTAATAGAACAATGGAATGGCTTCTTTGTCACTCTATTTGAATACAAAGAGAGCATAGATTCTTTTTTTCAAACCAAGCATTGGTTTTATAATAGTTTAGGTCTTCACATGCAAGATTGGCATATAAAATTTAATCCAATTTCAACCCTTCTAAAATTCATCTCTATGTGGGTCTAGTTGCATAATCTACCACTTGAATATAGGGAGATTGAGATTCTAGAATCTATTAGAAATAGACTAAGTATCTTCATAAAAAATGATTTAATCTATTATGAGAACCCAAATCTTCCAATTTGTTTATGTTTTCTTATGAACACTACTAGAGTTTTCCCCTCATATTTACAAATCCATTCTAGGTATGGATGTTGGAATCAAAAACTAATTTATGAAGAGCCTTCTTTGTTAATGGTCTATGCCACTTGTTGGATCACCCTTCTTCATCTTTCATTGATATTTATTGTTCTAGCAGTCATGACCATTATGATCTAGACCCCATTATTCCCCTTTTCCTTGTCCAAATATTTTCTACTTTTGAAAGGATAGCAATGTCATATCTTTTCCCAGAAAAAGATACAATAATATTCCCCACAAAAAGCCAAGGGGATTTAGTAAAGACAACCCGAGGATGGCCTCTATGAGTAAAGATTCATTAGGTTTGAATGTTTCAATGAAAGACATAGAGTTATTTGTCCAAGCATGCTATTAAGAAGCTCAAGACATGCTCATTAAGGAGTTGGTAGACCAAGAGCTAGGACAAGACATGGAAAATGAAGATCAAAGTATTGGATTCCATGTAGTTAAAGAAATAAATCTAGAGTGTCCCTATGAGGTCCCTTTCATTCTGATTCAAAAAATCCAATGGAAAAGGAAGGAAATTCTCCATATTGTCAATCTCGGTGATGTATTGAAAATTATTAATCTACCTCTTTCATCTTATTTGAATAAGTGGAAATCTACAAGGATCTAGTATACGGTAATAGGGACAGCAAGGGTTCACCAAATAAGATGATTGATATCTTAATTGATAAATAGAACTTACCTATAAGTCCGGAAGGTGCAATTTGGAACCTAGATCACCTTGAGATTAAGGGACTAAAATTTATGATTGATGCAAGAAATTGTCTTGTGGAGGCAAAAGGTCATAAACTTTGAGGGAGTAAGGATTATAAAGAATTTGAGATATTTTTAGATAGATTTCGCGGAAAGAAGGGTTTCAAATATAGTTATGAAGGCTTTTAGTCAAATGTATGTTGAGGAAATTTAAGATAGACCTATAGAAGATTTGACAGAGCATATTTCATAAAAAGATAAGGAAAACAATTTCCCTTCTAAAACTTCTGAAATGGGATTGATAGGGAATTATTTCTCTAGCCAACTAAAGGCAAAAAGAGGTAGACCATTAGAATGGTCAAAGAAGTAGAAGCGGAAGCAATGTATTGTAGAAAATTTACAATCAATATCAGTTCAAAGCCTAAAAATAGATAAATTAATATCTCTTAGGTTATTCAATTTTTTTTTTGAAAGGATCTTAGTCTATGCCAATTAGGATGCTTGAATCCTCATCTTCTTGTGATATTGCAATGAGGAAAGAGAATAAACATCGATCGATTTATTATTTAAAGGAAAAGGAAACATGGGATTTCAAGGGTTGTGGTGATCATTTAGTTCAAAAAAAATTCTCATTGAGATCATAGGGAGTTAGAGTTACCAGAGGAAGAGATTTTGATTCTAATGGAGCTTGCAGTAGTTTGTAATTTTTGAGATATGTCAGATCCTCAACCTATAGAAAGTGAAGACTCTTAGAAGGAAAAATAATTAATAATCTATAAAATTTTAGATCTTGAGGAATTAGAGGAGGAGGATAATGGGATGATATGCATAGAATCAGAGAAATTAGAGGAAAATATATGTAATAAGGAAAAGGAAAAGGAGAGGTGGGAAATCCTTTCCAGACCTCAAGAAACTAGATGGTGAAGCAAAAGATTAGATGAAAATCATAACCTTATGGAGATCAAGGAAGGGGAAGGTCCTTCCCCTAGAGCAATGAAAATCTTATCATGGAATGTTAGGGGAATGAATGCCCCTAACAAACAACATTTCGTCAAATGTTGTATAAGTTCTTCAAAAGTAGAAGTTTTTAAGCTTCAAGAGACAAAATTGAGTGGATAATAGATGATATCTTTTAAGAAGTTATGATTATGGGAGGTTGAATTTGTAGAAGTAGTGGGATCTTTACTGGATTTGACTATCTTCTAGAACCCAGGGAGAGTATCTTTTGTGAAGATAGAAGGTAATAGATATTGGCTTGGAGGCTCTTTAAGAAGTAATAGTGGAGATCACAATCTTGTAGTTGTGAATGTAAATGGGCCAACTTATAATAACTAAAAATTGGAATTGTGGAGGGAATTGGAAAAAAATTTCAAATTGTCCCCTATGAAAACATTATCTTAAGAGGAGAATTCAATGCTATTCTAGACCTATCAGAGAAAAATGGGGGCATTCAAAAGGATTCCCAGTCTCAAATATCCTTCAATAATTGGGTAGCCAGGAATAATATAATGGATAAAGAAACTGAGAATGGCATCTTTACATGGAAAAATAGGAGATTAGGCTTCATCTATATAGAAAAAAAAATTGTTAGGATTTTTTCAAAGGTGACCACTTGAATTTCCCTTTTGAGTTTAAAGAAAATATCATACTAGCCTCGAGATTAGATCATTTTCCAATTCAACTTAAAATTTTGGGGAAGAAAAAACCTTTGAATTTTCCATTCAAGTTTGAGAAAATGTGGATGAAGGATCAAAGGTTTCTTGAGACCAAAAAAAAATGGTGGAAGAAAGAGCACATTGAGGGTTCTAAACTATTTTTCTTTACGTCCAAACTTAAATCAATAAAACAAAAGTTATTAAAATGGAATAGAGAACATTTCTTAAACCCTTTTTTAATTAAATCAAAAGTAGAGGAGGAATTGGACACTTTGAATGAAGAATTAATTAGGTAGGGCATGGATCAAAATAGGTTTGTGTTGGTGTAAATTATTTCTTCTAATTACACTTTACTTAAGTTGACTTAGGGTAATGCATTTCATAGTAGTTTGGATATGAGACACTTAGGGAAGTATGCACATAGGGATGATATATGTAGGAGAAATTCCACCTTTTGTAGTCTTATCTTGTTGTTACATTCCACCTTTGGTGGGTGATCCACCTCTTGTAAAATATTTTATTATTTCTCCTACCTACTCCTACCTACCCCTACCTACCATTATATCTCATTAAGCCACATGTAATTATTGTGTGCTCACATATCCATATGGCCTTGCCTTTATAAGTACCTCGCTCATGTACATTGTATGTAATTTTGAATTATCTAGTTGATCAATATTTTGCATCTTGATTAGAATATAGTTTATTCTTATCAAATCTATTGTCTCTCTTATTGTGCTATTCAATGTGCTCTTGATCTTGGCCATCTTCAACAAATTCTTACATGGTATCAAAGCCATTGGGGATTAATTGAGTAGTCTATTTGGAGACATTTTGGACAGTTTTTTTTTTGGATCTGAGGAGCAGTGGAAATTAGAGGCATTCTATAGTGGCTTTGACCTCACTGTTGTGTCTGGGAGGTCGTTTCCATAAATGTTGGCTACAAATATGCCTATATTTTAGGTAAAACTAGTTTTGTAGAAAAAAAATTTAGTAGGAGGGCCATTAGGCCCCCTCCCGAACAACAGCTTGCAAAATTTCATTTTTTGTTATTGTTTTATTTTTACAAACTTTAATTAGATCTAGGAAAATATTGTTTTAGGTAACTATACACCTCTATTTCTATTTATTTGTCGAGCATGATTAAGTTTACCTATGATCCACATTGTTGTTAGAAGAAAACTTTTTTTGTAGTTTGTGACCTTATTTGTAGGTCAGATCTAAGATTTTTGTTGCAGTTGATCTGCAATAGCTTCATTGTTTGCGTTGGCTGGGAGAATATTTTGTAGGGTGTTTTCAGTAGTTGAGACAACCATGTTGATGGGCTTTCTTCCGGATCGACATCATTGGTAATATTATTTAAATTGGCCTTCATCTGTAGTTGGATATTTCAGATCTAGGCGCAGCTTGCTTTGTAAGCCCCTATGCATTTGATCATTTGTGCTTGGCCTATTTAGTGGACAGTTATTCTGTCATACTTTACCAGTGCCCATCATTACTTGGAGCTTACTTTTATCATATTGGACAAATTCATGAGCTATTTGTCTACTTGGGTCGGGCTTTATTACCTTTGTTTGTGCTTCATACCAACGCTTTGTTGATTTGGAGCATGGCCTTTATGATATCATGGACACCAACTTTTCTTTATGCTTGATGATGGTTTATGCAAGGTGGCATTCTTCATTGGGCCAATTCCACATTGTATGATCATCAATTATATTTGTTAGTAGATATTTTTCAAAGGGCTATGTACCATTAATCTACAGCCTTCTCTTTGGAATGTGGAGTAAGGAGGCCCCACCTGGGCCTCTCCACTTATTTTGATGAATTTTTTTAATAATTTTCTTTTTTTTAAAAAGGAGATTTATCATATGCATTCAAGATATTCTCAGATCAGAGAATATTCTCTGTTGATGTCATCATATGTAAGATATTTTTTTTGCCCCCCTCTCCATTTGCATTTTCTGTCTGATAGACTATTTTCAAATGGCTATATCTCGGGCTCAAGACCTTCTTTTCCAATGCAATTTTTTTTATTTGGGCTATAATTTCTTTCTCTCCATAGTGTTGTAGGTGGTCTTCCATTTTGATCCATATATTTTTCAAAAAATTCAGATTTTCATTGTTGTAGCTGAGCAATCCTCATTTTTGAAACTTCAAAGGCTTCGTTCGGGCTCATACAACCTTCTTTTTAGGTTCTGTTTATTTTTAAAGTGTATAGTTTTTTTGTCTACTTTCACGTGGTGCCATCAAATTTTTCACCATTGTGAGTAGACATTGTACTTTCAGTATTTGGTCATTTTTGGCCTATTTGGTACATGTATTTTTCTTGGATCTCAGCTTAGATCACTTACAATATTTTTTGGTGTCTCTTATAGCCTATTTAAGGCAGTTGTAGAGTTGAAATCAAAATTCCACCTTTCCTTGTTTTGCTAGTGGCCATTGTAATTGCACTAAGTATAAAGTGTCAAATCCTCATATTTTTTTTTTTTGGGGGGGGGCGGGTGTTTTGTGTGATTGTGCCTCTTTCTATCTTGCATTTTTTCATTTTGGTGCTATAGGTTTTCTTAAATTTCCACTTTTAAATCCACATAATTATGCATCCTGAAAAATTAAAGCACAGAGTAAGTTAATGGAGAAATAGGTCATTCATTATGTAAATGGAACAATAATATTGACACCTAATCCTAAGGCTGATCCTAATGCTCAAGTTGAATGGCTCATGAAAAATTCTATGGCACTTTGAACTTTGAGAAAGTATGTATTAGATGACCTCATTTTTCACATTAAGAAATGTACTACAGTTAAAGAGGCTTGGGATATTTGTGAGAAATTATATGGTTAAGTTGATGAGATTAAGGGCTACAAGATTGATGGTGAACTCATAATATTAGATCCCAATAATTTTGATATAATCCAAGATTATGGCATGAAAACAAATGAGCTACGAGGAAAGCTTAAGGATTATGGCATTGACAAAAAGGATGCTCAATTGGTTTACAACTTATTGGACAAGCTTCCATCAGAGTATACATCCTTTGTTTATATCTTTCACACCCCTTGGTTGGACCAAGGTGCCTCATATACTCCACCATCATTGGATGCATTCATAGAGATGTTGATACTTGAGCAATCTAAGTTGACCAAGATTGGGATTCTCAAATATTCAAAGTCACAAGCTTTGGTGGCTAATAAAGGGAATCAAGGAAATCAAGGAAAAGGCAAGAAGCAAAAGTAGTCTACACCAAAGTCACAACAAGATGAAGCACAATCATTCTCTCTACAACATAGTGATTCTACATCCTCACCTAAGAGGAAATCATATATGGACAATCTTTTTTGTCCATATTGCAAGAAGTCAGGACATGATAAACAATATTGTTACAAGAAGGATATTGATGAATTGAAATATCTTCTAGAGAAGAATAAAATCAGTTTGCCTTCTAGAATGTCTACTTTGGCTTCTTCTTCCAAAGAAAAGGATAAAGGAAAGGATCACACTTTTGAGTCAAAAGGAAAAGGACAAGATCTTTGTGGTACTACTATAAGTCATGATTCAAGGAGATGGCTTCTAGATTCAAGGGCTCCTCATCATATGGAATCTTCACAGTCTATGTTCTCTTCATTTGAGCCTTACCACATGCCATAGATTTTGATGGGCAATCATACATACATGGATGTGATTGGGAAAGGATCTATTGACATTGGGGATAACTCCTTCAGTGATGTGTTGTGTGTACCCCATTTGACAAACAATCTTCTTTTCATCTATCAGATCACTCATGGTACAACAAGGAAAACTGTGGAGTTCACAATTGATTTAGTTATCATTAGAGACTTGGAAACTAGATCTATCATTGCAACTGGGGTAGTTAATCTTGCACCTCAGTTGTACTCTTTTTCACATTTTGGTCCTATTGATGAGGTTGATTATTCCTATGTTGATTACACTTCTTGTGATGATACAAATATTGAGGAGAACTTTGGGTACTTGAACTTGGGGATTCTCACATGTGACCCCGTTCTTGAGCCTAGCATACCATCTCCTCCTATTGATATAACACCACCTATTGCACCTGATAATGCAGATATTATTACAGTTTGGTCTTCTTGTGACTGAGTGCAACATGTTATACCTTGTCTTCCATCTTCAGTTCATTGGGCTGACTACTTGACAGACATTGCAGGTTTGTTTGTGGAGCCCTACATTGCAGATTTGGGAGACATCATTGATGACATACATATTCTCTTTGTTGAAGATGATCCTTCATCTATTATTGTGAGGGAAAACTCTTCCCCTCTTGTTCATTCTCTACATGATCATCCTTTTGAGGTTGACATGATTGTGGATACTTATGTACAACATTTGGAGGAGGTCTCTTTATCCTTAGAGGAGACATGTGAGTCTTTGTATCTTGTTCTACATTCATCTCCACTAGATATTGGAGTTCCTTTTTCAGTAGTGCGAACCAGTACACCACATTTGGAGTGGATAACTTTCAGCATCGGCATGGGGACACTTTAGCAGTTTTTGGAAACTCCATTCATTATGATTTTTTATCCTACATCTTCCCTTCATGATTGGGGAGACTTCATGGATACACCTTTGGTTTTGTTTCTTCCTAAGGGGAGGAACATTGTTCGATGATCATGGAGCAGTTTCTTCATTCAGTTTCAAGCCTCTACCATTGGTGAAAATTTGACATTGACTGGGGGCTACTTCATATCTCTTCTTCTCTAAATTATGTGGGGGGGGGGGGGGCGGACTTTTTCTAAACATGGGGTTTTGTCCTTTTGATACTTCTTTGAAAGTTCTTTTGTATAGTTTTCACCTCTCTTTTGGAGGGTAGTTTTTTCCCATTGAGTTTTTCTCTCTTTCTCCGTTTGTGAGAGATTGCATTGGTTTTTGTGCATTTGCATTTGTACATAGGTACCTAACATGGCCTACTAGCTAGGACCCATCTTGCATTTTTTATTTGATTCTACATTCCCCCAAGTTACACTTAAGGGGTGTGTTGGTATAAATTATTCCTCATAATTACACTTTACTTAAGTTGACTTAGGGTAATGCATTTCATAGTAGTTTAGATATGAGACACTTAGGGAAGTGTCCACATAGGGATGATGTATGTAGGAGAAATTCCACCTTTTGTTGTCTTATCTTGTTGTTACATTCCACCTTTGATGGGTGATCCACCTCTTGTGGAATATTATATTATTTCTCCTACCTACTCCTACCTACCCCTACCTATCCTTGTATCTCATTGAGCCACATGTCATTATTGTGTGCTCATATATCCATATGGCCTTGCCTTTATAAGAAAGCTCATCTAAATTGTATGTAATTTTGAATGATCTAGTTGATCAATATTTTGCATCTTGATTAGAGTATAGTTTATTCTTATAGAATCTATTGTCTCTCTTATTGTGCCATTCAATGTTCTCTTGATCTTGGCTATGTTCAAAAAATTCTTACAATTAAATAGAAGGAGCTTCTTAAAGAGTATGAAGAGGTTTTGGTTAAGGAGGATATTTTTGGAGACATGACTAGAGAAGTTTAGTTATTTGAGGGATATTGGAATTCTAAATTTTTTCATAACAACACCAAGTAGAGAAGGGCTATCAGTAAGATATTTAAAATTAAAGATGATATGGGAAATATGAAAGATTGTCCTGAGGAAATAATAAGAGAGTCAGTGTCTTTTTTCATTAAGATCTTAAATAATTGGGAAGGGTCTGATCTTAAATCCCAAAATGCATTATTGAATAATGTCCCAAGGCTGATTTCGGTTGAGCACAACAAGATGTTAATAGAAAAAAATTTAGTCTCAAAAATTGAAACAGACCTCAAACAACTGCATCTAGATAAATATCCAAGTCTTGATGGATTCCCAACAAGTTTCTTTAAAAAATTCTAACATATTTTAGGAGAGGAGATGATTGAGGCTTTAGAAGTTGCAAGGAAATCAAGAAGGTTTTTAAGGGAAATCACCAATACCTTTATTGCATTAATTCTCAAGAAAGAGAAAGTGTTGAGGTTGGATAAATATAGACCTATATCCCTTTGCAATACTATCTAAAAAGGTCTTGACCAAAGCTTTAGTAAATAGGCTGAAGAAGGTTATCCTAGTCATTATATTAGAAGAGCAACTCGGGTTTTTTCTAGGAAGATCAATTCTTGATGGAGTCATTATAGCTCAAGAAGCAATCTATACTATTCAAATCAACAAAAAACCAAACATGTTGATTAAGTTGGACATTAAGAAAGCATATGAAAAGGTCAATTAGAGGTTTTTATCCAAATTTAAGGAAGCTTTTGGGTTCTCAAAGGAATGGATATATCTAATCTTTTACAACATCTCTAGTCCCAGATTTTCAGTTCTAGTGAATGGATCTCTAGTAGGTTTTTTTGAGATATCTAGAAGACTTTGTCAAGGAGATCTCATTTCCCCTTTTCTTTTCATAATAATGGTGGAAGCTTTGAGAAACACTTTGAATAGAGCTCAACAAGATGGCCTTCTCAAAGGTATCAAGATCACTAATGTAGTTGAGACAATTGCTTGCCAACAATTTGTAGACGATACTATGCACTTTGGTCATGCTGAGAGAAAGGAGACAAACAAATCTAGGAAATATTCTCAGAATCTATTCTAAAGCATCAGGATAGTAGGTCAATCATCTCAAATCAAAAGTTTTCTTCTTCAGTGTTAAGTCTATAACAAAGAAAGAGATATTAGCCCTCTTGGGCTTTAAAGAGGGGAAACTTCCTTGTTCTTTTCTTTGACTATCCTTAGATAAGGGATTGAGAATCACCAAAGTATGGATGGAAAAAATAAAATAGCATTTATTGCCTAGGATAAGATATGCAAACTTGAAAACCTTGGGGGAGTCGGCTTGAGAAACTAGTTGTGGAAAAATAAGGCCCTAGTAGCCAAGCTAGTGTGGAAATTATATAAGGATTTGCATTTAAAATGGGTCTAAAAGCTATATTTAGGACCCAAAATCCCCCAAAAGGGTCAATGGTATGGAAAATTTTATTAAAATTTAAAAACTTAATTTTAGAATAGATATCTTGGGATGTGGGAGATGGTCAAATGGCTCCTTTTTGGTCAGATTCTTGTGGAGGATACCCTGCTTTGGATAAAATGATGAATGCTAACAACATTAGGTAAATTTGTGAAAGAGTTTGGGGAACTCATGTCAGAGACTACATTGAATTTCTTGAAGGTGATTCTTCTTTAGGATGGGAATAGAAAATGTTTGAGGATCTAACTGATAAGAGAGAAGACATATCTCATTTAATGGAGATCTTGAGGTGAAAATCCATATCATTTTGAATTGGATCAGATACTTTGATTTGGACAAAAGAGAATTTAGGAACCCAAAATTATAGAGATGGCTGTAGATTAATAATTGAGAAGCATAATCTTTAAAATACTGAGATTTCAATTTAACTTTGTTTGGAAAAACATGTGTCTACCTAAAGCAAGTTTTTTTTGCTTGGGTAGCCCTTCAAGGTAGAATTATAATAGTAGACTGGTTTAGGAAGATTGCATTTGTTGGTCCTTCCATCTATGTCTTATGTGAGCAGAGTGAAGAGTCAATTGATCATATTTGGTTGAGTTTCTCCTTTGCTTACAGATGTTAGCAATGGTTATGTGCAAGATTGGCATGGATAACAACTCTTCCCAATGATATAATGAACATGTTTGAAAATTATACTAGATTATTCTCATCAATCTTATTCAACAGAATATGGATATCCTCTCCTTCTATATTAATATGGTAATTTTAGAAGGAAATAATTAGAAGTATCTTTTAGGGGAAAAAATTGTCTTGGGAGTTCCTATCAAATAAGATTGAAGCAAATATTGTGGAGGTAGTGAATAGCATATTATCAACATATGTATCAAAAGAGTCTTACTTATCTAGTTTGGATGATAAGATGAAGGGTAGATGGTTCAGGTTGAAGATCCCTCCATATTTGGGTAAGCAAGGAGAATCATCTAAGAAAGTTAGAAGTCAAAGTGTGTGGACTCTAGTTAAATTAGGGTGGTGTAAGGTGAATTTTGATGGAGCTTCTCGAGGAAATCTTGGAGCCTCAGGAGTAGGCTGCATTATTCATTCTTGGGAAAGAGTTGTAGTAGCCAAGTAGGCTAAATCTCTATAAATGGATACAAATTATAATACAGAAAAACTCAAAGAAGTAACTGAAGGGTTATTAATTTACAGAGAATTACGAATCAAAAAGGTGAAAATTGAAGGGGACTCGATAATAATCATAAATTCTCTTAGAACTAGAGAAACCCCAAAGTGGAAGTTGAATTTGTTCCTAGGTAGGGCATTAGAGCTCCTAAATCTCTTCGAATCCACAATAATTAACCATATTTATAGAGAAGTGAATAGTTTAGTTGACCAATTGGTGAACATGGGAGAAGATGGTAAAAATTATAAACAAATTAGTGGGACTGATATAAGTCAAAATTAGTGGGATTCCATTTCATAAAAAAATCTGGACTGTTTCAAATATTAGAATGTAATGGAAGTCAAGAATTTTGTAGGCGATTATATTTAATGAAACCCAACTTTTTTAAGTTTTATTGAGAAATGGAAAGCATTTTAAAATTATGTTAATTCCACCAATTTAATGAAATCTAGAGGGAGATTGTCCCAAGTAAGAGTCAAATAAAACGACAATAATGCAACATCTGGAAATCATTTTAATAACATGTCAATTCCACCAATTTAATGAAATCTAGAGGTAGATTGCCCCATATCAGTGGTAGATAAAAGGTTAGTTTAGGTGGTCTCTTCAAATGGCAAGATTTATGAATTTTGAAATTTGATTTTCTCAAGCTTCAATATTATCAAGAAGATTTTCCAAAGAATTTTGATGTCGGTCATATCACATTTATTATGGAACAGAGTTAAGGCTAGAATTTGCCTCATCATAAATGGAAGGTAGAGTTAGTAATACCCATAAGGTTGGACTTTCAAAAATTACTAGAATATGAAACCTATCAAAAAATCTAATCTAGTGGGGAATGTCAAGGGTCGAGACATTCTCAATGAAATCTCTTAGACATTGTAGTATGGCTTGCTATTTTGGTGGAAGCGGTACATTAAATTTTTCTTTCTATCCAAGGTGATGGCTAAAGTTAGCAGAAGGGGATAATTTTGTGTTATTGGTGAATTTGTTTGACATCAAGTTAGCAGATTTTATTTAGAAAATTTGGGAGATAATGTTGCCACGAGTTTAGTAGATACAGAGGCAAATATGAGTAAATGTATCTAATGGATTCCATCGCAAGTTTTCATTAGTTTGATTTTCCATTTTTAGTATGCTCTTTTTTATTCTATCAGACTCTTCAAGAAACTTCAAGGAGGAATTAGTAGGCTATGGAAGAGGGCTAGATTTGAGTAGTAGGGATGGATTCACCAATTTATCTGATGGCCTCTAAAGCACAGATGGTTTTTTTTTTTCAAAATTTAGGAGAGAAGGATGCAGGAAGTTTCGAATCTTTCCCACTGTTTGGTTGTTATGGTAGTTAATTAGGAAATGAATTTCTCTTGGCAAACCATTAATATACTGTTAATACAAATATTCCAGTAGTCTTGATTTCTACCCTTCTTCATATGGAATTATCAGAAGATAAAATAGGAATGCTTTGCAAGAAGGTTTTCAAGGGAGGCTTTTTGGGTGATTTGGGAAGGGTTCCTAGAAATATTGATTCAAACCTTACCATTCCTCTCCCCAAAATATTACATGGTGAAAATTAGGAATGATAAACCTCCCCCTCATTTCCTTATCATGTATATTGGAGATATGGAGCAATTCAAAGAGGGGAAGTTCGAGATTAAAAAATCTAATATTTTTTGGAAAGTATTTAGCCTCATAAAGATTGACAAAGAGGGTTGGATTAGAGATTACTTGGAAGAAGATGGAATTGCTTCATCACTGATAGAAGACAAGGTGAATTAGTGGGTAGCCGAGATTCATGAAATAGTTGATGAACAAGGTCTAGAGCTTCAAATTGTAGAGGTATGCCTCCCTGAGGATCCACTCCTTTCATATGTCTAGGTCAAAGAGACAACTAGAGGCAATAGTGGGGTCACTCCATTTTTCAAATTGGTGGGATTCCCTTCTAGTTTGGTATCTCGATTTGCTTGTCCTTCCTGTTCCCATGCTTAAAAGGATTAAGCAAGGTACTTGATCCTTTTGTCTTGGGTTTCAGGCTCTTTCTCACAATTTTGTCTTTTATTAGATTTTAAAAGACTTAGTAGTAAAGGCGATTAGTTTTTCATGAAAAGAATTTGAAGAATTCTAAAATGATTTTTGTAGTCAGTTTACATTATTGTTAAACTCTATTTTTATTTTCCCTATATTGGCTACAGACCCATTATCACAGGTAGATAGATCTAGTTGAAGTTTATTATTCTTGATTCAGCTAAATTGAGATCAGGTTTTGTTTAAAAATATTAGATATGGTCTATATTTATTATCTTTTTAATCTAATATATTTTAGCTTCAACCTTTTATTGACCAAGAAAGAGAAGACAAAAGTAAGCAATTAAACTTTACATAGCCATTTTTGTGGGGTAAAACCTTACTATAAAAAATCACTCTAAACAACTGAATATATTACTAAATAATATTCTAATTTTCACAAGAGTTTTAACATATAGTAAAGAGTACTACCAGTATCATTTCAATAGTACCTATGTACTTCAAAAGTCTCAACATACCAACTATTATTCCAAAGACTCAATATGTTAGAAAATACCATACAAGATACCACAAATGTTATTGTAAACCAAGTGTTAGTAGCATATGCTAGGCTTGCATGCCAAAAAATAACCATCCATACCAAAATTAGATCAAAATATATATATACGTAAAATTTAATACCCCTCACACATATAGAACCTTAGAAATACTATGTAACTTCCACCTTATAAGGAGTTTATTAAAATTTGTTATAGATGGTGTTCATTACATCTAGACTAACCTTCCTTTTCTTAATTTTTATATTTATCATAGAATCTATTATAGCATTGTTATTAATATTTATTTCATAATATATTACTAAGTGGGAATTTTTTACAGCTAATAACTTATTTTTAGGGCATCAACATGTGGTGCAAATTTAAACGCAAAATATCATGCCCCATTTTGATGAAGTGCAATTGGTTAACATGATATATATTATAAACCATTTTGAATAATTATAGGAAATTTTTAAATAGTAAATGAATATGTTTACAAATTTTGCAAGGTTGAGACACCTAATTTCTCAACATTCTCTCATTTTTCAAATACATTGCAAGATTGAGACACCTAATTTTGTTATAGATCTTGGTGTTACATTCAAAGTAACCTTGCTTTTTTTTGTCTTGTATATATTTTCATAGAATCTATTATAACATCTTTAATAGTATTCCTTCCATAATATATTACTAGGTGAAAATTTTTTTACAACTAATAACTCACTTTTAGGGCATCAACATGTGGTGCAAATTTCAAATGAAAATCCATTGTTGCATTTTGATAAAGCACAATTAAATAATTATAGGAAAATTTTAAATAATGAAAAAAGAAAATTCAAAAAAATTGCAAGGAAACCTTATTTCTCAACATCCTCCCTTTTTTTAAATACCTAACAAAAGGTAGGGGACCAAACCATAAAATGTTTCTCAACTCTTGTGTAGAAACCCCATAACATACCATTCTCCTAAAGGCTGAACAAACAACTAAACATTCTAATTAAAATACAAATCTAACATACAATTCATGATCATCATCAACAAATCACATTTAAGAATATTATGAAGGAACAAAAAGTTAAAAAAGTTGAAAATTATTTTATATTAAATCCAAAAACTTTTGTATCTTCTATAAAATTAAATAAAATAGCTCACATAGCTTACACATATGCTAAAGTGAAGAAATTCCAAAAGTCCTATCAAGAAGGAGAAAGAAAACAAAAAATAGAAACTATTCAAATTGTCGATTGCCAGTATTGATAGCTTCTCTCCAATAAATATCATGCAATTTGGCTTCCATCATCATTGACCTTGCATCATCTAAGATAGTTCTATACTTTGTTTCCACTATTCCATTCTGCTATGGAGTTCTAGGTGCAGAAAATTAACTTGTGATTCCATGCTTCTCACAAAAAATGTTTAACTAATAGATCTAAACTCATCACCTTGATCTGATCTTAAGCATTTTATCTTCAGTTCTATTTCTGTCTCAACCATAGCTTTGAAAATTTTGAATTTCTCAAGAGATACTGATTTTTGTTTAAAAAATGCAACCCACATCATTCTAGAGTAATCATCAGTAAGCAACATAAAGTATCTATCACCTTGAAAACTTTTAGACCTTGCCGGTCCACACAGATCAATATGAATAAGATCAAGAATTTCATTAGATCTATCATGTATACTTGTGGAAGAAGTTCTAACTTTCTTACCCATTTGAAATTCTCTGTATGTCAGATTATGAGGCTTGATAATCTTGGGCAAATCTTTGACAGCCTGGGTTGAACTGATCTTCACTATGTAATCAAAATTTACATGATACATTCTCTTATGCCATAGCCAACTTTCATCAATATGAGAAATCAAGTAGGCCTTCTCACCGAAGTTCAAATGAAAGATGTTTCCTTTGGGCTGAGTTCTGGAGGCAATTTCCAAACCATATCTATTGCTAATCTTGTATTTTTTAACTTTGAATTGCAAATGAAATCCTCTATACACCATCTAACCTACAATCAAAAGATTATTCTTAAAACCTTCAACATAATAAACATTGTCAGTATTAGTCTTACCATCAAAGGATATTGTTCCCTTGCCTTTGATCTTTCATGCCTTGTTGTCTCCAAATCTGACTAGTCCACCATCAAATTCTTGTACAATTAGGAATTTCCTCTTGTCTCCAATCATGTGATCTGAGAAACCACTATCTATAACCCATTCATTCTTCTCTTCAATTTTAGTAGCTAGAGCCTTCTCCTTAGTATGATTTGTATCAATGACAGGTTCTGAAGAATCATCCTTTATATCAATAAAGACCCAATCCTTACAAGAGCTTCCATTACCGGATACACTCATAAGTTCATCATCATCATCATCATCATCATCATCATCATCATCATCATCATCATCATCAGTAATAAAAAAATCATCATCACCAGTAGAGTAACATGATTTATCCTTATTCCTTCTATATCTAGGTTTTCTCTGATATTCCAGATTAGGATTATAATTCCTCATAAATATTTCATCATTCATAGCATCTCTTTCAGGACATGTAGAAGAAAAATGACCAATCTTATTGCATGAAAAATATTTAAAAGGAACTTTTCCTTCATATTACTTCCAACCAGTCCTTTAGGGATTCTTTTGGCAATTAAGGCTTCTAACTATTCAATTTCTTTGTCTTCTCTTTAAATGTCTTCCAAATATTTAGTATATAACTCCTTCTGGTCTATCTTCTTCTTACTAGAGGCATATGCTCTAAATGTTGTCTCTATTTTAGTAGCACTTTGATCTTCGAGCTCTTCAAGCTCAGAAGAAGTCAACTTTCCAAGTAATGTATCTCTCATAAAAAGGATATTTGACATTGTCCAGAGTTCATTTATTACAGTAGCCTTCATTTTGTAAGCGAAAGGTAGAACTCTCAGAATCTTTGAAACAACCTCATCCCCATTAACATTTCCACCACAACATTTGTTTCCCATGGCAATCTCATTCACTCTATCCATGAAAGAACTTATCTTCTCATCTTCTTTCATTTTCAATGTTTCATATCTCACTCGATAACCTTCAAGTTTTGCAATCTTTACTTCTTGGTTGTCTTCATAAAGAATTTCAAGCTTCAACTAGATCTGCTTTGCATTTTCTAGCTTCTCATCTAATAAGACACTTAACAATGCTTCTTTTGCTCTGACATCATTATCAACTCTCTTTTGCTCATCAGGAGGTTCCAGTGTTCCAGAATTAGGATCATTAGGTGTATACCATTTCTCTGTTATCTCCCAAACTTCAACTCCAAGACATCTCAGAAGATTCTTCATTAACTCCTTCCATATTTTGTCATTTGTACCATCAAATCTGGGACTCTCCTTCCGGTAGTGAATAAATGTAGAAGTTGATTCCATTAGATATCCTCAAGTAGTTAAGCCTCTGCATAGAGGACCTCACTTTGATACCAATTTTTAGAATCTATGATACTAGAGGAAAACTAAGAGTGGGGTGAGGGTGAATCATTTTTCCACAAATTAAAGAATTAATGCAATTTATAAATCATTTACCAAAGCAAAATTTAAACAACATAGTGAAAGATAAAGCATGAAAGCACAAAACACACAACACCAATATTTTTGATGTGGAAAACCCGGTAAAGAGAAAAACCATGCTAGAAAACCCTACCCAAAGTCAGATAATACTTCTGCAGCAGTATGTGATATAATTGCAATGGGGATTTCACTTGCAATCAGGCCAATCGCCTAGAGGTCACTGCTCATCACAAAATGAAGTCTCTCTAACTTACATAGACATCGGACTACAATTTGGAGAAAATGAATTGTGAAAATAGAATCTCCTAATGATTGATACAGTTCTAGTTAAGCACAAATGTCTTCCTTATAATACCAAAACCTTCACAACCCTTCACTGAGTGATATGACCTTGTTCACACATAAACCTCTCTCTGATAATGTAGACATAGCCATACTAATATCCCATACCATACCATACCATACCCAAATTACATGAATAAGTCTCATATAAATGTATATCATCAACCTTGATAACATGGCCAACTAGACCCTAAACTCATAAACCATAATTACAAAAATTTCATCACACAATACCACCAGACCAATATTATGATTACATTGTTGGCATTTTGATGATATTGTGATTGTCATTGATGGACACACACTTGTTTTGTGAATACTTTCTTAATGTATGAGTTATGCTCAACTGGTAATTGTTCCAACCGGTATTATGTATTATAGTCTTTAGACTATCGGTGTTTTGTAGAAGATGTTTACAGGTCACAAACTAACTAAAGAACTCAAGCGGTATGGATAACCCAAGAGGTATGAAGACCTCAAACGGTTCGAGGATCTCAAGCGGTATGAAGGAACAAAGTGGTAGTTAACATTTTTCCAGTCTTCATTTTGGACAACCGATAATCGGTAAATTGTATGAACTAGTATTACTTTGTGATGAGTTACCAACTGGTATTTCTGTGATGAGTTATCATCCACTGACACTTTGGCGGTGATTTTGTGTCGTGTTACCAAATGTGTCTAGATGCACTGAACCTAGGAACTTGTAGTTTAATCCTATTAGACTGACATGAAATCAGTTTCCTTTATAAGGACATCATGTCTAAGGTTTGTATGTATGAGAGATATGTGTGTATGTGAGATAGACAAGGTTATGTGCAATCATTGAAGAGAAGATTAGGTCTATGTGAAGAAACAGAGTGTTGAGATACTGAAGACTTAAGTAATGCTAAAGTGCATTAACAATGAGCTATCAAGGATCTAACCAAGCATGCTGTGCTAGTATCTAGATCACCCACTTGTTGATTACTCATATCTTCGACAAGTTTGAAACCCTTAATTGGGTAGGCCTAGCAAAGCCTTTGTAAATCCTCTAACAAGGTGGCTCACTATTGTGAATCTGAAATCCTCTCACAAGGTAGTCTTTAACAGGACTTATCTCCTAACAGAGATCTAGATTCCTATCAGGATCTATTCTAGTGAAGAACATTGTATGACCTTAATTGGTCTGGTTTCTATTCAGCACATAGTTACTTGTGAGTTTCTGCTCACCATGGTTTTTCCCATTTGGGTTTCCACATTAAACATCTTGTGTTATGGTTATTGTGCTCTTGTGGGTGAATTCTTTATTTTGTATTTGGTTTGCATTTATCTTAACCGGTTTATTAGTGAATCTGTTATACTGGTTATCTACTAAACTGATTAGAAGTTTGAGTTCAGTATTGTAGCATCCTAAAATTGTGACACTTGCAATTTCGACTGCATTTCGGTCTTCACGATGGCGACGCAACATGCAACCTGAATGGAGACCCCGAAACCTGATTACGACACTAAAAACTGCATTTTTCAAGCACCCTGGCCTGAACCTCCTTGCACCCTGATGTCCTGGGAGGTGGGACCAGAGCGCCCAGCGCCCTGGTCCTTCAGGACCAGGGCGCTCCTTCAGGACCAGGGCGCTCAGCGCCCTAGTCCCCCAGGACCATGGTGCCCAGCGCCCTAGTCCCCCAGGACCATGGCGCCCAGTGCCCTGGTCCCTGGGCCTATTTTGGGCCCGGTCTCCTATGGGGTCTCGGGTCTTTTTGTTTGCAAATTGGAAATTAACTTTCCTGGTCGGCCTAAGGTCGGGGAAAATCAGTCTATTAACCCTAATTGACAAGTATATAAACTACATTTTCTCTCTCATTTTGGGTAGAGGATGAACATATGTGGAAACAATACTCAAGCATTCAAGCATTCATTCCAAGTCTCCATTCAAGGCTAACTGTTGCATTCAAGACAAGGATTCAACCATTGAAGAGGAGATCACTTACTACATGCTACATACAACATACTACATACAACAAACAACAACATCTATACCTTCGCACATAAGGATACAAACATCCTTAGAACAAGGTATTAGTACTTGTTTTACATTACATACATTTACATTCACAACATTTCTCATTTCTTGGTTAATTCCAAAACTGGGGTTTGACCTAAAGGCAAACCCCTAATCCCTAACCACCTAATCGTCTCTGCTTTTCTGTGTGTAGGTTGCAGGTACGCAGCTGAAATTGAAGATCTGGAATCCTTGTGCAGAGACGAACAGATCCCCCTTCGTTTCGCGGATTTTTCGGAGGACCGTGGCGTCGGGCGCCATCGTCCTGACAACTTTTTCTCAAATTTGTAGGATAGTGCCATATCGACATTTTACTGCTAATTCCAGGTCCGCAGCTTCATCCTATATCCCTATCTCAGTTTATAAGCGAATCTTTGTCACTTTCTATGCATTCCTAGCTTAATTCTTCTATCAACATTCTTTACAAAAGAGGGTAGCCTTGCTTTCTTAATCCTTGAAATGCATTTAGCATCCAATCTTGCATTGTGTGGGATTGGATCTTGTGGGTTTCAACCCTTCTTTTGAATGTAAAGTCTCTCCCCTAAGTGAAAACCATCAACCCTAGCGACCTCCCTTCTCTCTCCTCGGAGTTGGAAGAGGGGAGTGCAACTACGGTTCGATTGCGATTTTCCGCTTTACATTTTGGTGAACCCGACGTGAACATCCTTTCTGATTATTCATGATTAGATCTGAAAATTGATTCCTTGATTACATTTCCATGTTTGATCTTTTGCAAATTTTAGAGGTTGATTGCATAAAAACCCTAAATTTTCTTTTTGGTAATTGAACTTGTGAAATGTTTAATTATTAATGCTTGCTTTGGATCTGCCCTTCTATTACAAATTATCAATTCATATTTGTGCTTGAATTTTGAAAATTAAGTGGTTAAGTGTCAAAACCCTAATTTTTGAAACCCTCTTGATTCAACCTTTGTCCGACAATTTGATCGATCAAAACATCTCCAAATTAGCTGTAACTTTGGATTCCGCAATAAAATCACAATTTCTTTCATCCCTGAAAATTTGGAAAAAAGTTACGAGGACCGTGTGCACTCCAAGCGCCATCGTCTCTGACATTTTTTCTGAAATTTCGGGAGCAAGATTTTACTGTATTTTTCTGCTAAAATCCAGAATTTTGGCCGATTTTATCAATTATAACACTTTCAAAATTACAGTCAAAGTTGGTCTTGTGATTGCTTGGATTAAGGCTTCTAAACATTCAAAAATTGTTGAAATTGAAATTTTGTGTCACAATTGTGTTCTTACTATCATAAATCTGAAAAGTGTATTTGCATTCATTCGAAATTTCAGTGCTTTATTCAAATTCTTGCAATTCGTGACTTTTGAAATTAAGTGCTTAATTACAACAACTTTGATTTCTGCTTTCAAAATTGAATTTCGCGTGAAATTGAGTCAATTTTTAAAATTCAAAACTTGCATTGCTTTTGACATTCCCTCTAAAATCATAAAATTCAAAATTTCAGTTTCCCTCTCTTTTTCAAAATTCAAATTTTTGCATTTTTTGACAATCTTGGTAGTGTTCAATTTTGAGATTGCAACTTTAATTTGGCCTATCTACAGATCGTATAATCACTCAATCTTTTCAGATTAGCTCTAAAATCATCATAACTTTCATCCCTGCAAATTTCGAAAAAAGTTGCTGGGACCGTGTGCACTCCGAGCGCCACGGTCCCTGACATTTTTTCTGAAATTTCGGGAGACTATCGTGATTGCATTTAACAGCTTAAATCCGGAAAATTGGCTGATTTCACTGAAAATTGCTACCTCTAAATTCAAAATCTTCTCTCTCTTTCCAGTGCATGAGTTTTACAACAATAAGCCCTACTTCCACTATTCCCGTTAGACGAAGCCGTAGAATTAAGTCTTTCTGAGGTTTAACTACCGAGGAGATGGAACCTAATTTGAATAGCCTTTTTAACGAGGACATGGGTAATTCCTCTAATCCTCCTAATGATGAAGAAGCTCTCCATGAGGTTTCTGTAGAACAACTTTCGAAATTGGATAATCAATTTGATGATTTTCACCAATGGATGTCTCATGAGTATCCCGATAATCAAGCTCTTCCTTTAATTGAGGGTCTAAAACGTATGCTTCAAAGTGATAAGAATGGAATTGATATTTTGCGTGGTATTTCACACATTTTGAATTTGAATGTGATGCCTATGAAGAGTTGTGCCGAATCTTTAGGTTATACACAACCTCCCACTCAAGTTAATCATTCTATTCCTTTGACAACACCTATTGCTAGCATACCTACCTTTACATCAAACATAATGACTACTTCTATACAAGACATTCCTCCTGTGATCACTAGTCATGGGGGCAATCCTTCCTCTTCAATTAACCCTCTTCCTTCATTCAATCTGACCTCTTCATTCATTCCTGCAATGAGTGTCCCTATTATATCTTCACAAATGAACATGACGCAAGGGGGCAATTCATTTAACCATTCCATTCCTCCTTGTAGTGTTCCTCTTGTCCAATCATCTCCTATGACTAACTATCATAGTGTCCCACCACCTTACTCTTTACCTTCTTTCAATAACATAACACCTCCATCTCAATCTAACACATCTAATATGAACTCTTTGACTGAAGCGACCATTAATAATCTTGCCCAAAATGTCTCTTCCTTACAACAACAAATTGCCTCTATGAATCAATCTAAGTTTAGTGTGCCCACATTTGATGTTGCGAGCCCACTTTCTCTTGACATTGTTCGAGCTATCCCTCCTAAGCATGTTGAAATCCCGCATTTGGAGCTTTATAATGGTAAAGGAGATCCTCTAACACATGTTAAGACTTTTCAAACAATATGTACTGATTTTGCTTATGACCCAAGGTTGCTTGCAAAACTATTTACTAGGACATTAAGAGACAAAGCCCTACAATGGTATTGCTCGTTGCCTTCTTATTCTATTACTTCTTTTGAACAACTTGCAAATGCTTTCATTCAACAATTTCAAAACAATATAAGTCCTAAAGTTACTTTGATTGATTTAATGCATTGTAAACAAGGTGTTAAAGAAAAAGTGACTGATTTCATTGGTAGATATAAGCATTTGTATGCTCAAATTTCTTTTCCAGTGCCTGACAATGATATTCAAAGAATCTTTATTTCTAATTTACAAAAAGATATTCGAGACAAACTTTTGTTTTCTGAGTTTACTTCTTTCCAACAGTTGTGTGCCACTCTTCACAATTATCAACTGACTGTGAGTCAAATGGAACAATCACATCTTATGGCTCCGAGTGATAAGGGTGATAGCAGTCAACAACCATTTGGGAAGTTTAAACCGAACAGAGATTCCATCAAATTCAATGAAAACATCATCAACAACAATGTGAATGCAGCATCAGGTGTGCCTCCTATTTCTAAGTTTTTCAAGAAAGAAAGAAAGTATACTCCTTTGAATGAATCATTGCATAGTATTATGAATAAGTTATTGGAACAAAATGTGCTTACTCTACCTCCTATAAGACAAATTGATCCTGCAAAGATTACTTCACCTCATTTTGATAACAAATCTTTTTGTCACTTTCATCGTCAGCCTGGGCATGATACTGAAAAATGTTTTTCTTTAAAGGGTAAAATTCAAGATTTGATTGATAATAATACTATCTCTGTTTTTGGAGTGAACGATAAAGGCAATACATCTATAGCTCCTCCTAAACAAAATCTTCAGATTTTTACTGATCCATTACCTTCTCATATCTCTAATGCGATTGAGACTAATGATTCCTCTCTCTCATCTGATGGCCTTGTGTCTATGACTCCGAATGTGATTAACTTTGTAGAGCAGCAAGAAAACCCTAAAGAACCTTCCATCACATTTGATTCTAGTGAAACCATTAGAGCACCTGATGGTCCTTTATACATAGTTGCAAAAGTCAAGAATACACCTTGCCGTGGAGTGCTTATTGATCCTTCGTGCATGGTTAATGTTATTACTGAAGAATTTCTTTTTACTTTGCAATTGAATCAAGTGATCTATGACAAAATAGATGTGATTGTGAAATTATTTGATGCATTTTCTTCTCCTGCAATTGGTTCTATTACATTACCTATTGAGGTCCATAACAAATCCCTTGATGTGAACTTTGCTATTATTCCTTCATCCGAACAATTTTGTGTGAAGCTTGGCTATCCTTGGCTATCTTCCATGAAAGCTATTGCTTCTCCTATTCACAAGTGTTTGAAATTTCCCCATAATGGTGAAGTTGTTACTGTCAATCATAGTCTCTTTAAACCAGTTGAAAGAACTTCTAGTGTTCCTATTGATTACTTTTGGCCTAAACAATTCCAATCTCTTCCTCCACGAAGTGATCATCTTTTCAAATCTTATAAAAAATGGAAAACATACATGATCTTATCTCTAAGTGAACCTAGAACACCCAAACTTGATATTCCAATCGTTCTTGAGAAGGAAGTTCTTCCTTTGAAAGATAAAACTAATGTCTTTCCTCAAGAAAATTCCCAACCCATCCCTATGGATGTGACTATGTCTATGCTGAATAAACCTTCTAAAAGTAGACCTACACCTCCTCGTCATGATGGACTTGGTCTTCTTCCTAAACCAAAAATTCCTCCTTTATATGGAGCAGTTCCTCCTCCTTCTTTTTATAGAGAGAAGAGACCTTCTTCTTCTCCTATTATCCAGCCTAAGAGACCACAACCTAAACACCCAAGTAATAAGGATGAGAACATTCCTCCTCCTCAATCTTCTTCACTTCCTACTAAGACTAGACGAAATCGTTCTGCACGTGAACGCCGACGAAAGCGTCGTCTTAGAGCTCAAGCAGCTGCTTCTCAAACTTTGCAATCTCCAAAAACACCTTCAACAATCATTATTCCATTTTCTCCAAAATCTCCTAAACATAAGATGCATGATGGTCTTGATCCTGTGTGGGTTAAAGATCCTATTTTTATAAATCTTGATGATGATGTAGATGAAAATGTTATTCATGATGAACATGTTACTCCTCTTGCTTCTGATAGTGAATATGAACTTGTTGATATTGATAACCATTTATCTAATGAATTTTCTAAAGCACTTATCCTAGCTCCTCGACAAGAACAACGTGGCTTGGAACATGAACATAGCCCTTGTTTGGATCTTGTGATAGCTCCATCTGCTGTGTTGGATGTTCTTCCTCTAGCATGTTCCCTGCCTTCCCGAAACATTGATCAGCAAGATCGGGGGGTAGATGACGTGCTAGACTAGTTTCATTAGCATAGCAGATTCTCTCCCCCTCTCTTTTGTTACTTCTTCTATATGTTATTCTCATTCGTCTATTTGTTGTCCTTAGTGTTGTCTACTTGAGGACGATGCAAAGCATTGAGATCTCTTTTGGTCTCTCTCATGTTGACTCAAAAGACACATGTGTTCCCTTCTTCTAGGTGATCTTCCTTGATTGGGGAATGAAGAACAATTATGCATACATACATATGATATATATACATGAATTTTCATACAGCATATTGACCCCAAGGAAAGCGAAGTCACCTTGTGCTTTGTGTTTTGTGTCTATTATCCTTGGGTTTATCTCACACTTGGGGGCTAAATCTTTGTGATAACGTGCTCCTTTCCTTTCTCATTTCTTATGTGTATCACTACATTAAAACAATCACCCCCGTTGAGGCATGTGCGATCGCTTTAACGTAGGGGGGCATACACCCTGTCTATCCTTTCAGGATACTTGAAAATTTCTTGGTGAACTTAGCTTTGCCTTGAAAATTTTTGGTATTTTTCTTACATGACTCATAGTGAGGGAACCTTACTACTGATAGTCATGGTTCTCCCTTGTGATCTTCCCTTTTACTTTGTCAATCGAAGTCGTAAGATCCTTAGTCCACTGGGGGCTTGGTGTGTCTTGCCTCCTTGACGTGGTGAAAGTCTTTCAATGTCATTTCCTTGTACTTTACCAGAAGTATGAGCATACATACTCCCGCTAAAGTGGGGGCTAAATGTAGCGTCCTAAAATTGCGACACTTGCAATTTCGACTGCATTTCGGTCTTCACGATGGCGACGCAACACGCAACCTGAATGGAGACCCCAAAACCTGATTACGACACTAAAAACTGCATTTTTCAAGCACCTTGGCCTGAACCTCCTTACACCCTGATGTCCCGGGAGGTGGGACCAGAGTGCCCAGCGCCCTGGTCCCCCAAGACCATGGCGCCTAGTGCCCTGGTCCCTGGGCCTATTTTGGGCCCGGTCTCCTATGGGGTCTCGGGTCTTTTTGTTTGCAAATTGGAAATTAACTTTCCTGGTCAGCCTAGGGTCGGGGAAAATCAGTCTATTAACCCTAATTGACAAGTATATAAACTACATTTTCTCTCTCATTTTGGGTAGAGGATGAACATATGTGGAAACAATACTCAAGCATTCAAGCATTCCTTCAAGCATTCATTCCAAGTCTCCATTCAAGGCTAAGTGTTGCATTCAAGACAAGGATTCAACCATTGAAGAGGAGATCACTTACTACATGCTACATACAACATACTACATACAACAAACAACAACATCTATACCTTCGCACATAAGGATACAAACATCCTTAGAACAAGGTATTAGTACTTGTTTTACATTACATACATTTACATTCACAACATTTCTCATTTCTTGGTTAATTCCAAAACTGGGGTTTGACCTAAGGGCAAACCCCTAATCCCTAACCCCCCTATCGTCTCTGCTTTTCTATGTGTAGGTTGCAGGTACGCGGCTAAAATTGAAGATCTGGAATCCTTGTGCAGAGATGAACAGATCCCCCTTCGTTTCGTGGATTTCTCGGAGGATCGTGGCGCCGGGCGCCATCATCCTGACAACTTTTGCTCAAATTTGTAGGACAGTGCCGTATTGACATTTTACTGCTAATTCCAGGTCCGCAGCTTCATCCTATATCCCTATCTCAGTTTATAAGAGAATCTTTGTCACTTTCTATGCATTCCTAGCTTAATTCTTCTATCAACATTCTTTACAAAAGAGGGTAGCCTTGCTTTCTTAACCCTTGAGACGCATTTAGCATCCAATCTTGCATTGTGTGGGATTGGATCTTGTGGGTTTCAACCCCTCTTTTGAATGTAAAGTCTCTCCCCTAAGTGAAAACCATCAACCCTAGTGACCTCCCTTCTCTCTCCTCAGAGTTGGAAGAGGGGAGTGCAACTAGGGTTCGATTGCGATTTTCCGCTTTACAAGTATTTTTTGGTATACTAATTCCCCTCTTAGTATTCATCAATTGGTATCGAAGCCAGCCTTTCTATAAGTCTAACCACTTGGAAAGAGATATGGGGGAATGCAATGTGAGGGAACTTACTCATCATCTCACTTAGACTGAGAGAGCCTATGATGAACTCGAAGTCAAGTATAAAGCCTCTTTGGCCAAAAGAAGAGAACATGCTAAGAAACTAATGGAGCTTACTAAAAATAGTTCTTCTGATGAAGCAAACATGGATGCCCTAGTTGAAGAAGTTGAAAAATTGAATGAATCTAATGCCAACTTGAGAAGGGAACTAGAAGGAATGACTATCAGAATGTGTCAAGAGCTTGAGAACTGAAGGAAAGTTGAAGATTTGGTAAAAGACAAAGATCATGAGATCTTCAAGCTGAAGCAAGAAATCAGTGCCCTTACCGCTCATCTCCAAGAGAGTAAAGTGGAAAAATAAGAAATACAAGGTGAACTAAACATGGCTATTTCTGAGAATGCAACCTTGAAGGAATACAATGCTTCTATTACCAAAGAACTTAATGAGACAAAGGAGATACTTGCCAAATTCAATTAGAGTACTTATAAGCTAGAGAAAAAGCTTGAATCAACAAAACCGGTAAAGAATACCACTGAACTTGGTTTCTCTGGGTATGAGGAAGGGGAGACCTCTGGAACAAAAGATGTAGCATCAAAGAAGCAACCAATATCAAAGGATAAAGGTAAGAAAAAGTTTAAGCCTATTTTCTTTAATTGTGTGAAAGAAGGACATACTGCTAATGTGTGTAGAAGCAAGGCCTACAATAATTTTTCTTATTTTCTAAACAATAAGCCTAGATCCAATAGATTCAATGGAAACTTCTATGCATGCAACAAGTTTGGGCATAGAGAATTTGAATGCATGTCTGTCTTGCAAAACATTGAGAGATACCCTACAAGGACTCGAGGAGTTGTTCCGGAACCCTCTATGAACCGGAATCCCAACTAGTATAATACCTATGACCATCGGTCAGGTGGCTATCAAGCGGCAAATGGTTGGAGAGTAACTTGTTTAATCTATCATGGTAGTGGTCACACTACTACAACATGTAGAAGGAAGAATGGTAGTATGAATAATGGATAATGGAGAAAACCTGGAATGGTATGCTATCATTGCAACAAACCGGGACACACTTATAGAACCTGCAAAATGAGAAAGAACCTATCAGATAATATACCGGTCACTCCAGAAGGGAAGATTTATGTTGAAACCATTCAAGTAGGAATGAATAAAACTTGGAAAAAGAAAAATGAAGAAGTGCCAAAGGATGAACCGATTTCTACACCTAGTGTGGAAGTCTCTGACCCGACAAACTGAGCTTCAGAAAAGCTTAGGGGGAGCATAGCGGTGAAATATTTGAACCCCCTATTTATATTAGTAAAGACCTAAAATGGTATACATTACCTGTCAATTGGTAGAATATTTTGAAGCGATAAAAGGCAAAATTCGGGTTTGTACCCTAGCGGTGGAACATTTATTATTGTAGGTGAAAGATTGTTTAAAAGGGATTATTGATGCCATTTTCACTTATCTATTTTTGAGCAAAGAATTTTCAAGTGCAGAGCAATAAAGAGCGATTTGTCTAGCGATTCAAAGTAAATTCAAAATCTTGCAGAAGAATCCAGAGATAATTTTCAATCAATCAAGTGAAGAACACCAAGCGTTAATCCAGCAACCAAAGTGGTGTGTTGTGAGCAACATTGCAAAACCCTAAATTGCAAAGTTTGAAGCTATTTCTTGAATTTTTTGTCTATCACTTAATCATGGCTTCTGCATCGTACTCTAGCTCTAGTGCAGCTGTAGACTCAATGAATTTTATTCAAAAAAAGATGAAATAAAATGCCCTATCCCAGATACCCACTCGAGTCATAATTGAGGAAGACATTTCAGCTTATATTGATTGCAAACTGGAAGACCTAGGATCCCTAGTGATCCATTCCTAGCTAGGTCTGTTCTGTGGGGATGACAAGAAAATCAAACCGGAATATAGCATCCTAGAGAGGAAGAAACTGCACAATGTGGTTTATTTTCTGGAAGAGTTCATTGAAGATCACATCTGCATCATCTTGAGCAGACGCATGATATCACACTGGAAGTAATTCATGTCGTCACCAGTTTTTGTAACATTGGTGAGGTGCCATCTCTAAGGAAGGTCATCAAGACTGAAATGATTAGGCTCACCAGTTCTTTGAGCGACCAACGAGGAATGACTATCAACCCCATCAAAGATGATTTGGTTAAGTATGCTTGCATGGTGATTGGCTACCGGGTGTTTTATGCCAGCAGAATAAACTCTGTCCCTGTTGCTGCAATGAATGTCGCCTACAAAATGATTAAGGAAGATGCCTCTTTTGATTTATGTACCTATTTGCAGAAACAACTGCTATTGAACCTAAAGTCCATCAAACAGGACAATGCTCTAAGGTTCAGGTTTGGACAACTTTTGATTGGCCTATTTTTCTACTTTCAAGGTTATTTGCCTGGAGTAGGTGATATTAAATGGTCTACTGACCAACCAATCTCTAAGAAAATTAGGGAAAGTCTTCAAGTGGTAGGAACCAGATATCCTAAGGTTCTAAACAAATACTTTGATGAATTCAAGCAGAAAATGAGCTAGAGGATGAGGATATCTGGAGATATTGTAAAGAAATACAAAGATGACATCTACTTTACCATTAAGGTAGATGAATGCATAATGGAAGCAGTAGAACCAAGAAAGGAGGTAGTAGAACCTATGGGGTATGAAGTGATGTATGACATGTTAGATGGGTATGCCTCTACCCTGCTTGCCTCACCTCTAGATGCTAAGAAAAAGTGAACCGACACCTACTTAGAGAGGGTAACACCGGTTGAAGATCCTATAGTGAAAAAGGGTAAGACAGTGCCATCGGTATCAAAACCGGTTACCTTAGCAAGTCCAAAAGTGACCAAGTGGTCACCTTCCAAGAAGAAATTAGAAGTTGCACCCACTATAGTATTTGAGAGGAAGCAAAAAACTAAAACCAACTCATCAGAGTCAGAGGATATTGAATTGGAAGTACAGCCTAAGAAAATAAGGCAATCAAACAAGAAGGCTAAATCTACCAGTAATGCACCTGCATCATCAACACCAGTAAATATAGACATCTCTTCTTATAAGCTAATGACACATTGTCAAAGGACTTTAGAGAATATTAAGAGAAAGGTGCTTGATGACTTAAAAGAATATTTTGATGATTTTTCTGATAATGAGAAGGAAGAAGTAGAACAGAAAATGATAAAATATTTGTGTGTTAATGACCGGTTGCCATCTGAAATTAGATCAGTGACACCTTATTCTTTATAAAATTATTTGGACAATAAATGGCACATTGCCATTGAGAAAGAACAAGAAATAAGGGAAAAAGTCTTTGCTCAATACTTTCTCGAAGCCTCTAATTCTGAATTGTTTGAGATAATTGATAAGAATAAAGTTCTCTTCTTCATGAGAAGGAGAAGACTCAGGTTGCTTGAATGCAGAACTTCTGAAGTAGAGAAGAACACACATCTACATGCAAAAGTTGTTGTTAGATTACATCAAGTGTTTGAGGCCAATATGAAGGTTGAACAAGAACTTGACCTATCCTCAGCCAAACAACATGAGGTATTTGATGGTGAAAGAGAAAGAGTTATAGAACAGGTTGACACTATTGATGTGGATGCATTGGATGTTGAGGATGTCACTATGGACACAGAGAAGGAGAAACAAGATAAGGACAAAGCAGTGAAAGAGAAATAGGACAAGGAAAAGGTTGAAAAAGAGAAAGCAGAGAAAGAGGAAGAGAAAAAGAAAGAGGAAGACAAGAGGAAACTAGAAGAAGAGAAGAGAAAAGAAGAGGAGAAGAGGAAAGAAGAGGAGAAAAAGAAAGAAGAGGAGAAAAAGAGAGAAGAGAAGAGGAAAGAAGAGGAGAAAAAGAGAGAAGAGGAGAAAAAGAAAGAAGAGGAGAAAAAGGAAGAAGAGGAGAAAAAGAAGAAGGAAGAAAAGAAAAAGTAGGAAGAAGATAAGAAGAAGGAAGAACTGAAAAAGAAACAAGAAGAGGAACAAAAGAAGAAAGAATAAGAAAAGAAAAGAGCAGCAAAGGAGAAGGAAGCAGAAAACGCCAAACAAGTGAAGATTCCTAAGGCAACCGGTGGTCAAGCCAAACCGGTTGACATCACCAGTCCTATTGATCTCCAATCTGTAGATGAATTAGATTTGCTTCAAAGAATAGAGCTTGCATAGGAATGATTGGAAGCATTGAGGAGGAAGAAGGAACGAGATGTAATTCAAACTACGGTTGACACCCTTACAAGTTTGATTCCTGATACTAAGCTCCCCAGTACTGATTGCTCTCTGTCAAGGCTTAAACTTCTGTGTGCCCTTGTAGAGGACTAGGTACAATGCCTGGAAGAAGTTGTTGAAGAAAATGCAAAGAAGAAGTATGAAAAGGAACTCAACACTTCCTTAGTTAAGAGACTGAATGAGCTCCGGTCTCAACTTCTGAAACAACAGAAGGATATAAGTGTTTCTATGGATGAGGGCAAACTATAGTTGAGCAAAATCAGCCAACACCATCTATTTTGTGATAGTGTGCTCAAATAGAAAGATAAACTCCAATCGGAGTTCCAAGCATACATCAACAACTTCAAGTTTCCCTATGACTCATTCACTACATATGGGCAAATAGTTCATCGTTATCAGCTTCAGAATTCCACGATAGAATTGGAGATTAGCAACCCGTCAAGAGATTTGTAGGAACTTCAACTGGTCTTATTACCCAGACTGCAAATTCTTCAAAAATGTTTTCTCAATCTGGAGGCCATCACGGTCACTCAAGAGATGAGTACCATTGATGCTATGGAAGAACTGGTATTCCAGATGCAGACAGAAAGTGATGTTTCTACCTTATTACTTGAGTCATGGTCATTAACCATGAAGACTTTTATGTAGGATTTGAAATCTATTTTTGATAAGTTTCATTCCTTATTGTCATGAACATTTATTCAATTTTTAATGATAATGAGAAACAGGGGTTATTCTGCAATACTTTGTCATTGTTGGCAAAAGGGGAGTAGTATTTAAAATTTTGGTGAATGTTATGTATACTTTCATGTTACCACTTTAAGGGAGTAGCATACATTGTAATTTCTGAAAAGGGATAGTGTATATGCTTAGGGGGAGTAATTTTGATTATGGTATATTTTTGTTGTAAAAACACTTAGATGTCAAAATTTTCCTGAGTGTTGCCATCAATGCCAAAGGGGGATATTGTTGGCATTTTGATGATGTTGTGATTATCGCTGATGGACACACACTTGTTTTGTGAACACTTTCTTAATGTATGAGTTATGCTCAACTGGTAATTGTTCCAACCGGTATTATGTACTATAGTCTTTAGAATATCGGTGTTTTTCAGAAGATGTTTACCTGTCACAAACTGACGGAAGACCTCAAGTGGTATGGAGATCCCAAGAGTTATGAAGACCTCAAGCGGCTCAAGGATCTCAAGCGGTACGAAGGAACAAAGCGGTAGTTAACATTTTTCCAGTCTTCATTTTGGACACCTAGGAATCAGTAAATTGTATGAACCGGTATTACTCTGTGATGAGTTATCATCCACCAACACTTTGGCAGTGATTTTGTGTCATGTTACCAAATGTGTCTAGATGCACTAAACCTAGGAACTTGTAGTTTAATCCTATTTGACCGACATGAAATCAATTTCCTTTATGAGGACATCATGTCTAAGGTTTGTATATATGAGAGATATGTGTGTATGTGAGATAGACAAGGTTATGTGCGATAATTGAAGAGAAGATTAGGTCTATGTGAAGAAATAGAGTGTTGAGATACTGAAGACTAAAATAATGCTAAAGTACACTAACAATAAGTTATCAAGGATCTAACCAAGCATAGTGTGCTAGTATCTAGATCACCCACTTGTTGATTAGTCATATCTTCGACAAGTTTGAAACCCTTAACCGGGTAATCCTAGCAAAGCCTTTGTAAATCATCTAACACGGTGGTTCACTACTGTGAATCTGAAATCCTCTCACAAGGTAGTCTTTAACAGGACTTATCTCCTAACAAAGATCTAGATTCCTAACAGGATATGTTCTGGTGAAGAACATTGTATGACCTTAACTGGTCTGGTTTCTATTCTACAGATAGTTACTTGTGAGTTATGCTCACTGTGGTTTTTCCCATTTGGGTTTCTACATCAAACATCTTGTGTTATGGTGATTGTGCTCTTGTGGGTGAATGCTTTTATTTTCTATTTGGTTTGCATTTATCTTAACTGGTTTATTAGTGAATTTGTTATATCGGTTATCTGCTAAACTGTTTAGAAGTTTGAGTTCCATATTCTTTGGTATACTAATTCACCCCCCCTCTTACTATTCATCATACATTACATAACATGGACCTAATTCAAATTCCCAAACAATTATTTCCACCAGAAATTCCACTAAGACCAATTCCAACACGTTTCACCAGCCAGTAGAAACTCTCAGTGCAAATAACATTGAATAACCAACCACCTCAAAATAGGAGCACCAAATCATCACGCCAGCCAATGCAAAGACACCATACAAATAGGACACAATCAAGAATTCCTTCAACATGTTAGGAACCATTTATATAATCCAAACCAAAATTACTTAACCAAATCATCGAATATCACCAATCGGTCAAGCCAACTGGTACCAAGAAATATCAACCGGTAATCCAAAATATAAGTGATAGCTTTCAGAGCACAAATAATGAACCAACTGAATGTGGCAAGCGTATAACCATCCTATGTAACCATCCAAAACTGAACCAACCAATCTAATCATATTGAATCAAAATCTCTTATAACCAAGTCCAACTGGGATAGAAGCAACCAACTGGGAGAGAACCATATCCAACTGGAGCACAATGTTGACATCCATGACAACACATAAACAATTTCAGGATGTTTCCAATAGGATCCCCATTTTAATAGATTGGTTCAAGAAATCATGAAAAGGGATAGATAATATTTCCTACAAGTCATGGTACAAAGTGGGACAAGACTACCTCATGATTTTGATATGTCACAAATTTTGGAGGATGATACAAACCAAATAAATCAAGTTAATACAAGACAAAGAAGGCCCAATAGTGATGTTATGAAAGAGCGTCTCTTTCTTGAGTCACCTTCATCCCTAATTCAAAAACTTGAGATTCCAAACACATACACTCATTCTCATGCTAGTTATGATAGAACCTCTCATGAACAACCCCATAGGCATCCTTTCCCATGGAGAAGACTTACCACCATGCATGACCATGATTATACCCAAGATAATATCAATGCATACAATTACACTCAATTGAACATTCAAAATCATGACACGAGGATACCCTATGTCAGATTTGGGAGCAATATCCAAGATCATTCTTATGTCACCTCCTATCCCCATGGTCATGATATGTATTGACCTATACCTAGTGCTCCTCACTATAATACTATACCAAGTGGTCCATATCAAATCTATAACTATTTCCCTCCTCCATATGAACACATCTATGATCAATACCATCCATATATGCATTATATCCCTCCTCCTCCGCCCAGTGGTTGAGGCATGGGACTATCTCAAAGAGAAAAGACACCACCCAAGAAGGATTTGCAACAATACATAAAGGACTTACAAAAGAAAATGGCGAACATGAATACACCAAAGCAACAATATACAATGAAGGAAATATGTCCTTACCCATTTCATAGAAGCATTCCAATGCCTCGATTTCCTCCACATTTTGTAACACCAAAGTTTGATAAATACAAAGGCAATGGGGATCCTAAGGCACACATAAGATAGTTTTTCATAGCTTGGATTGAGGTAGAAGAAAAAGAAACATACTTGATGAGGATGTTTCCATAAAGCTTAGGCAAATAAGAAATGGAATGGTTCTCCCAACTTCCACCTAAAATTAAGTCATGGGGTGATCTAGTAAAGGCTTTTATACAACATTGAAATAGATGTGTCAATAACCACCTTATGCAATACTAAGAAGAAACATGGGGAATATTTTGCTTCATTTTTACTGTGATGGAGAGGTCTTGCTAGTTGATGCTCTTGTGATATACCACAAAAGAAAATGGTAGAAATATTCACACAAAATGTCAACAAGGATATTAGATATGAGCTAAGAAAATCATATTTTTCTACCTTCGAAGAGGTCATTGAGAAAGGAATGGCAACAAAAAAATTACTTATTGAACAAGGTGTCATCAAGATATTCAAAGAGAACAAAGAGGAATCAAATGGGAAAGACAAACCCCACTTTTGGAACAAGAATAAGAACACAGTCAATGATGGGGTAATAGATGCAAATGTTGTGAAACCTAAGATAAATTTTCCCGATGCAAGTTCTTCTAATATGAAAAATCAAGTGAACAATCAAAAGAAATCAAAACCTCAAAGAAAATAGACTCCATTGAGAGAGCCAATTGAAACCGTATTCAAGAAGTTAGTGGAAAACAAGCTCATAACACTACTAGATAATCCACCATATGAGCCAAAATTAAAACTAAACTGGTGGAATGATGATGAATATTGTGAATATCACAAAAGTAAAGGGCATTTAACTATCAGTTGTCACAGATTGAAAAATATCATACATGATCTCATTGACAAAGGTGACATAGAAGTGGATTGTCACACCTCTAATGAAGATCATGCGATGTTCAAGGAGCCATTTCCTAAACATGACAAAGGAAAAGCCAAAACTACAGATAATCAAGCTAATTATACCAAGATGCCCTATGATTATGATTCTACTACTAATCACTTTTCAATGGAAATCATGTTTTGACTATTATCATAAATGAAAAAACTCTTGAAGGTCCTACCCAAAGGAGTAAAGTTGTCTTAAAAGGCATTGGACCATCTTTCTCATCTTCTAAAGATAAAACCTATGAATGTAATGTCACAACCCGTCGAGATAAAGTCACCTTGTAAGGCGTTCCATCCAAGACCATGACCTCTTCATCCACTAAGAATGAGTATTACCTTGTGGATTAGTTAGGGAAGACACCTGCCCTCATTTCCATCCTAGAGATTTTATGCATATCTCCCATACATAAGGCCATCCTTGACAAGACTTTGAGAGAAACTTCCATACCCACTGATCTGAACATGGACTATTTTTAAGCCATGGTGGGATACCTTTCCATTTCACATACCCTCACATTCATAGAAGTCGATGACGCATCCATAACCCAACCTCATAATGAACCTCTACATATTGAATCCTTTCTAAATAAAAATTGAATAAAAAGTGTCTTATTAGATGGAGAAGTTGATTTGAACATTTGTGCATTGAACGCTATTAAGCAATTGGGATATTCTGAAAAGGTTGTGAATTATACACATGCTATCACCATAAAATCATATGATGATAAAGAGTGTTCATCCAAGGGCACATACACCTTACCTCTTAGAGTTGGGCCAGTCACGAAGGCTATAGTTTGTCAAGTCCTCGATCATTAATGGTGATCCAAATCCAACATATCATTAATCATCAATGTGTCAAGTTCCCACACAATGGAGTTTAAGTGATCATTAATGGTGATCCAAATCCATTGATATATTGCAATAACCTACAATCAAGAATAGATACAATACTCCCAGTCAATCAAGAAGTTATTCCTTCATCAAGATATGTAGATCTAGAATCCTTGAAAGCTTCTACATAAAAGCAAGCAAAGCTCAAAGAAAAATGCAAGGTTAAAGACATGGGATGTGGTGAGTATATCTTTCATGTTGATCAACTCCCACTATCTCCTAAGACATTTAGTCAATGGGAACAACCTAAAAACAATTTACAACATCAAGGAATTAGGTAAGAACCACCTAGTTTTGTGACTACTAAGTCTGAATGCAAATCTCCTCTAGTGGTGCAAGCAACTCATGATATCAATAGTCCTAAGAGTGGTTCCAATGAAGAATCTATTGAATATATCATCAACCCTCTTGCAAACTCATATAGCCTTACCATATCATCTGCTCATTCCATTTCCACTCCGCTCCTAGACTTGGTTCAACAAGAATGACAAAATCCCTTACTCATTAGGGATGAAAAATTAAGCTTTGAAAAATAAAAACTAAAAGTCAAAAATAATAAAAAGGCCTTTAGCCCACATCAAAATCAAAAGCTATTGGACTCTGCAAAAATCAAAGTCCAGGATAAAAATCGTATGAAGAAAAAAGAACAAGAGTTGATCTCCCCTAATATCAAAATAATTGGGGGGAAAAATTCTAAAATTTCAAGTCAAAAAGCATACTTGTTGATCCTAAGTCTCCATCATGCCATGCTACTTTCACTTATTTTCAAAATCACAAGCCTTCATAACTCATCCACTTGTTCCACACATCCATCCTCTTTTAGCTATTTATCACATCAATGGACCTTTAATGGAACATCCTTGAAGGAATTTGTTGTCAGGGATGCCCAAACGTCTTTAGGTGACATGCATATGAGCCTGTGTAGTCCACATGCTAGTAATTCTATCTCAGTTCCCTTATGAAGGAAGATAGTCACTTGAGATACAAATCATTCATGTTGCCATTTTTGATGTTTATGTTGTGATTGTCATTGATGGAACACACTTGCATTGAGATCCTCTTTATATGTATGAAGTTAGAGCACAACCAATATTTGTTCCAATCGGTATGTTGAATTATATTCTTTAGACTATTGATGTTTTGTAGAATGTGTTTCCCGGTCTGAAGCGACATGTTGACCCCAAGCAGTTCGTGGATCCCAAGTGGTACAAAGGACCAAAGCGGCATAACACATTTCTACCAATCTTCATTTTTGTCAAACCGGCAACCGACATTTTGTATGAACTGGTAATACTCTGTGATGAGTTGCCAACTGGCATTTTGTGATGAGTTACCATCCATCGATTGTTTGACGGTGCCGACATATTAATGGTGCTTTTTGTGTCATGGTACCAAGTATGTCCAGGTTCATTGAACCTAGGAAATTGTAATGTAATCCTATTGGACCAACATGAAATCAGATTCCTTTATAAGGACATCATGTCTAGGGTTTTATGTTGTTGATGAGGTCGCAACAAAAGTTTATATTGTTGCATCTGCACTGGTTACTACTGCAACTCCAAAAGTGACCAAGCGGTCACCAGCCAAGAAGTAAATGGAAGCAGCACCGGCTAAAGTGTTCGAGAGAAAGAGGAAGACAAGGAATACCTCTCCAGACTTAGAAGAAACTATGTCTAAGGAAAAGCCAAAGAAAACACGTCAAGCAAAGAGGAAGACAAAGAATGAACCGTCATCTTCTACACCGGTAAATATAGATATGTCTTCCTACAAACCTTTGACACATTGTCAAAGAACAATAAAGAATATTAGGAGGAAAGTGCTAAATGACTTATTGAGTATTTTGATGACTTTAATGATGATGAAAAGGAAGCGGTTGAAAAGGAAATAATTCAGTATTTATGTGCTAATGACCGGTCACCCTCAGAGATTAAGTCTTAGACACCGGATTCTTTATATATGTCATTAGATAATAGATGGCGCATTGCCATAGAAAAGGAACAGGAAATCAGGGAGAAATTTTTTGCATAGTACTTTCCTGACCTGTCAAATTCTGAATTGTTTGATGTTATTGATCAAAATAAAGGACTCTTCTTCACTAGAAGAAGAAGACTCTGGCTGTTAGAAGGTAGAGTTGATGATGTCAAAAAAGACACTCATCTATATATGAGAACTGTTGTTCAGTCTCACAAAGTGCGTCTAGCCAACCGACAAGCTGAAGAAGAATCGGTTATATCCAAACTGGATGAAGTATTTGACGATGAAGGAAATCCAGTTGTTGAACCGATCGACACCATTGATGTCAATGCTCTGGATGTTGAGAATGTTACTTAGGATACACCATCTGAGGCAATAGGGCAGGAGCAACAGGGTAAATAGGTTGATAAGCAAGCCAAGGATAGACAGGAAGCGGCAAAGGAAGAGGCAGAGCAGAGGAAAAAGGATGTAGAAGAGAAGCAGAAAAGGGATGAAGAAGAGAAGAAGAAGAAAGATGAAGAGGAGAAGAAGAAAAATGATGAAGAAGAGAAGTGGAAAAGGGATGAAGAAGAGAAGAAGAAGAAAGATGAAGAGGAGAAGAAGAAGAAGAAGGATGAAAAAGAGAAAAAGAAGCGAGAAGATGAAAAGAAAAAGAAGGAAGAGGAAGATAAGGAACAAGAGAAGAAGAAGGAAGTAGAGAAGAAGAAGAAGGAAGAGGAAGAAAAAGAAGAGGAAAAGAGAAGAGAAGCAGAGAAAAGGAAGAAGGAAGAGGAGGATAAGGAAGTGGAGAAGAGGAGAGAAGCGGAGAAGAAGAAAGTGGAAGAGGACAAGGTAGGAGAAGCAAAGAAGAGTACCCAGATGGAGACTCTGAAGGCAACTGGGAGTCAAGGCAAACTAGCTGATCTCTCTAGACCTATCGATCACTAGTCTGCAAGTGAAATGAAGCTAATGCAAAGCATCAAGGTAGCTCAAGAGCACCTTGAAATCATTCGACGGAAGAAGGAGCAGGATGTAATTCAAGCGGCTGTGGATACACTTACCGGTTTGATACCAGGTACAAATCTTCCCAACACTGGTTCATCACTAGCTAAACTCAAGCTTCTATGCATAGTAGTGGATGATCAGGTGCAGAGCCTTGAAGAGGTAGCAGAGGCTAATGTCAAGAAAGAGCATTAAAAAGATCTTAATATAGCTCTGGTGAAGAAGTTGAATGAGCTCCAGGCTTAAATGAAGAAAGAACAAAAGGATATAAGGGATGCTCTAGATGAAGGGAATCTGCTACTCAGCAAGATCTGCCAACCCCATCTGTTCTATGATGATGTGCTATCTCAAAAGAAAAAACTTGAAACGGACTTGCAGTCCTACTTGAGCACATTCAAGCCACCTTATGATTCCTTTACAACTTATGGGAAAACCATTCACCAGTTTCACATCCAATCAGCAAAAATGGAGCAAGAGATCAACACTCGGTCTAGAGATTTGCAGGAACTACAACTAGTTCTATTCCCACGATTGCAAATTCTTCAGAAGTGCTATCTGAACCTGGATGCCTTAACAGTTACATAGGAGATGAGCACAATTGATGCAATGGAAGAATAGGTCTCTCAGATTTAGACAAAGAAAGAAGTAGCCACCTCCCTACTTGTGTCCTAGTCTTTATCAATGAAACAATTCTTGCAGGACTTTAAATCTGTTTTTGACAAGTATGAAAATAGGGTTGTTCAGCTGTACTTTGTCATTGTTGGCAAAGGGCGAGAAGAATTCTATTTGGAGAAGTATCTGGTAATCAAAATTTTAATTATATGCTCTAAATATCTCAATCTTTATGCTCTATATGTAAAAGTGCTATACATTGTATTGTTAAAGGATAGTGTATATGCTTACGAGGAGCAATTTTGCTAATGGCATGATTTTGTTGTAAAACACTTAGATGTCAAAATTTTATTTTCCTAAGTGTTGCCATCAATGCCAAAGGGGGAGATTGTTGGCATTTTTGATGTTTATGTTGTGATTGTCATTGATGGACACACACTTGCATTGCAATCCTCTTTATATGTATGAAGTTAGAGCACAACCGGTATTTGTTCCAACCGGTATGTTGAATTATAGTCTTTAGACTATTGATGTTTTGTAGAATGTGTTTCCTGGTCTGAAGCAACATGTTGATCCCAAGCAGTTCATGGATCCCAAGCGGTACGAAGGACCAAAGCGGCATAACACATTTTTACCAGTCTTCATTTTTGTCAAACCAACAACCGACATTTTGTATGAACCGGTAATACTCTATGATGAGTTACCAACCAACATTTTGTGATGAGTTACCATCCACTGATTGTTTGACGGTGCCGACACTTTAACGGTGCTTTTTGTGTCATGGTACCAAGTATGTCCAGGTTCATTGAACCTACGAAATTGTAATGTAATCCTATTGGACCGATATGAAATCAGATTCCTTTATAAGGACATCATGTCTAGGGTTTTATGTTGTTGATGAGGTCGCAGCAAAAGTTTATATTGTTGCTAGAGTTTAAGGTGGTTGAGGAGTTAGAAAGGATATGAATCTGTAGAAGACTGAAGTAATGTAGGAGTGCATGAAGAACGAGCTATCAAGGATCTAACTGAGAAATCTATGCTATTAGATAGATCAAACACTTGTTGATTACTCACATCTTTGACAAGTTTGTAGCCCTTAACTGGGTAGGCCCAAAAGCCTTTTTGTAAATCCTCTAACAAGGTGGTTCACATCTGTGGATCTAAAATCCTCTAGCAAGGTAGTCTTTAATTGGACTTATCTCCTAATAGAGATTGAGATTCCTAATAGGATCTATTCTAGTAAAGAACATTGTAAGACCTTAACCGGTCTGGCCTTAACTAGTCTGGTTCCTATTCTGTAGATAGTGACTTGTGAGTTCCATCTCACCGTGGTTTTTCCCATTTGGGTTTCCACATCAAAATCTCTTGTGTTATTGTGTTTGTGATTCTGTGGGTGAATGCATTATTAGCTATTTGGTTTGCATGTTTGTTAACCAGTTTGTCTACTAAATTGTTTTACCGGTTTACTGTCAGTCTTGCAAAGTGTTTAAGTGCAAAGATTTTTGGCATACTAATTCACCCCCCCCTCTTAGTATTCATCAATTCAGTCATGGAACAATGCAATTACAATCATAAGGTAAAGCCTCATACATTTGAGGTGGGTGACTTATCTCTTAGAGAAAAGCCTAAAAATCAGCAAGACAGAGAGAAGAAGGGAAATTTCAAACCAAATTGGCTTGGTCCCTACATCACCACAATAGTTTATGGATCGGGTGCATATCATCTCTCAACATCAGATGGAGAACCTTTGGAATATCCTATCAAAAACATGCACCTTCAGAGGTATTACACATAGTTATTTAAAATATCCTAACTCAAAAACAAAAAAATAAAAAATATATAAAAAATATATAAAAAATATAAAAAAAATCATAAAAATAAAAAAAATCGTTACGTGTTGAAAACCTGGAAAATAGGCACCTTATGACACACCAAAAAAATAAAAAATCAAAAAAATTAAAGAGAAATAAATTCCTCCAACAATGAATACCACTTCGGTGGTGCCTTGGGCAAGTACCATGCTGAAAACTGGATTATGGACACCATGTGTAGAGACATTGCTCCTCCCTCCTTCAAGATTCAATCCTTTTTTCACTGCACTTTGCACACACTCACAACCTATCCCTCCATAATAAACTTACCCATTCCCATCATGGCTTGTTATTGATCTACCTAAGATTGGTTAGCCATTCATAATAAACCTTTCCTTTCACCCCCTTTCCTTCCATAATAAAATAGGTCCAATCTATAGCTAGGGAAAAATCCTAAATCTAGTGATGGAAGTGGTACTTTTAGCATCACATGTTTTGAGGACTGTCATCTTTTTCGTTCCTCCTTTTCGCACATAATCTGTAATAAAATATCCTTTGCATTGCCAATCCATAATAAATTTCCGATCTTCTTTGCAATAATGTATCAATTTCAGATGAGACACAAGTAGAAGTGGTCTTTCAACAAATCAAATCTTTTAGCAGACTTGGGCAGTGCTAGCTCAACATGGTTTTCAGCATGATCAGTCCTTTATTAGGATGACAACATTGTGACCAAATCAAACATGTTAACATATGTGGCAAGAAACACAAATAACTTTAATATTTCATTATGTTTTGGTGTCAAGTTTTGGTTTTCTTTTGATTTCATCTTTTTGGTGACATGTCTTTTAGCTTTTCTAGGATGTCTTTGACTAGAGATTCTATCTCTAGGATTTCTTTGACTAGAATGGTGAGGATGGGATATGTTCACCTATTATTTTGTTGTCTATGGATTGTCTCTTAGTAATGCTATGACTTGTCCAAGGATATGAGGACACTATGAGTCTAGTGTGAATTGGGCAATTCCTTGTTTGTGACTGTTCGATCTCCATGCAAAGAAGTGAAATGACTTTCTGGGCCGAACCTATACCTTAATTGTCATAGCCTATTTTCCATAATAAAGCTCAATGATGATAAAGCACAAGAAGCTCTTTCACTTCCATATCTTCTACCTTCCATCCCCCTTTCGTGATTGACCTCCATCATCCTTTTTTGAGTTCATGTAGCCCGCTATCACATGACTAATTATAATGACACACCAAAAATATTTGCATTTCATGTAGATTGCACCTGCATCATCACGTGATAGCATATCTCATTTCATACATTAATATAGATATCACAATTACATCACATCTTGCATATATCATTGGTTAGTATCTGCATTCTCCTATACAACATAAAATACCAAAATAATAACACATCATGCATCTTATACTGTAATTAAGCATATCATATCACTATCATACATTCTCATCATGTAAACAATACTGACATCTATCTACATATAGTACATCCACATTTGCATTCTCATTATAAAAAATAGAAAAGATCAAAAATATATTGCATTTCAATATGTACATATTTGCATCCATATCATAAGCATCATATCTCATCTCATAAAACATATAGAAGCAACACATATGAACGCATGAATATAGTTGCTGCAAGGATGGATGATCTCATATATATCAAAATAATATAAGCGTCATGCTATGTATGTCAAAATCTAATATGGCTACAAAATCATCCAAAGATGTCTACATCATCATACAAAAACTGATATAAAATGGATCCAAGAGAGCTATGATGAAGACCCTCCCTCAGAGCCGATTGGCCTTTAAGGAATCTGAGCTCCCAAAGGACCAGCCCCTATATCATCTCATCTATCCCCTCCTGCAAACTTTCCTAGATCATCTTTTCACCAAAGCAGTTAATAGTCTTGTGTTTGTCCAGATCTTAGGCATATACATAATGTGTCTCAATACCATTGCCTTGATCACGACATGATCCTCAATAGTCAAATTTGTTTGTAACTGTTGTGTCACAGGGAATCTCTCTCTAGACTCAATCTGGGGTAAGTACTCTTGCATCCCCTAGATTAAATAAATATTTAATCTATTTAGTTGATCCCACTTCATCTATTAATTAAATAAATCTTTAATTAATTAATTAATTAATTAGCCTTTTTACCCATGACACATGTCATTCATCTCTTAATTCTTCTCTTCCCTACCCCCTTTATCATTTTATTATTTCTTCTACCAACCCTTTAATCCTAGCTGACCATTTATCTTTAAACCTCTTAATCTTATCCCTCCATTTCTTACAGTGTTCTATATATAAGAGGATACTCTCCTTCATTATCAACCCTAATCGTCTAATTTTCTAATTGATTTTATGCAATCAACCCTTCTTGTGATCAAGGTATCAACCACAATCCATTGTTTGTTGAGCTCTAGTGCAAACATAAAATCTGAGAAAAAATATATCAAACAAGATCAATGGCCATAGGAGACAATGGAGATTCAAACCCTACTTGACATGTGAATGGTAATATTGTATTATTTTGTTGATTTGCATGATCTTAGGTATCTCTGTTGGTATTGGTGAATGTTTCATTGTAGGATCTAGATTGTTTTTGGTTAAATATCTATGGTTTTACAATAGTTTATCATCACTTTTCACCATATACACCACCTTCCAGACTTATGCCTAATGGATAATGCAACTTCCGCTAAATAAAATCTACATATACCAGATATGATTTCTAGACCGAGTTGCCATCGAGGACAACTCCTAAACATCTATTATGCATCAAAATTCACTTTAATAGTATCTCTTGCGAACAATCTCCCCCTTTGGCATTGATGGAAACACTGTGAAAAATGACACTGTACACTCAAAACTGCAAAATTCCAAAACTCAAAAATATCCAAGACTCAACAAGCTCCCCCTAAGACTATACACTATTTTTCACTTTTCTCTCTCCCCCTTTGACAAGAATGCCAAAGATAGGAATCCGCCAAAATTTATATAAAGGAGTGTACACATTTACTTACAAAAATTTGAATATCTGTGAAACAATTTTTAGGCATAACAAATCATCCCAACCCTTCTTCAAACTCTCCAAAATATATATTGATCAGACCACTAAAAATATAGGTGTGCATCTTTGCTCCTCTATGATCTACCAGAACCCTCTTATTCAAAGAATTCATTGCATCTTGCTTACTACTGATTGATGTATCTAGCTGGGGAGTTATAAGGATTCTTTCTTCTCCCACTTTGCCAAAAACTTATCATTTTCCTTATTTAATATCTTAATCCTATCAAGTATACCCATAACTTAAGCTTCAAAATTGCGAGCAGGGACTGATTGAGGTGCATAGGATTGAGATATGCTAGTTAACAACCATTCACACTCTTTTATTTTCTTGTCTATTTCAATAGTAAAATTAGGCAAAATTAGACATAACTTATATATTTGAGTACCTTTATCTAATGAATCTTTTATGTTCTTCATAACAGTTATCAAAATGGTCCTATCTCCTTCAATCATCTTCAAAATTATCCTCAATCTCATAGCATTAAACCGAGTCAATTTTTTTTTGCATCTACCTCTCTCTCCAAACACACAAAATGAGAACCTATTGCATTGAACATGCTTCTAAGCTTATTGGAGGAAGTATCACCAAAATCACACTTAAAGGATGGGAAAATTTTCTCCAATACATTAACGGCCAATGTTATCAACTATTTGTCTATGGTGTGATACTTGATTAAGTCCTCACTTGTTTTTGCTTGAACAAAATTTTCTACCTTTAGTGCTTTGATAGGAGATAGTGAACTCAGATCTATTGGACTTTGAGTGAAATAATCTGAGTTAGTGATAATCTATTTTCCCTTGTTTTCTACAATGTCTCTTGTTACTATCATCAGATCTTGTTCTCATATATTCCCTCCCTTCTCCTTCTCTGCCCCTTTAGCATCTACATCTTCCTCTACAACTTCCTCCTTTTCATCATCTACTCCCTTCTCCACTCTCCTCACCTACCTTTTCTGGATCAACCTATATCACCAAAGGATTTTGTTCATCTTCACCAAAGTTATTTACCTTAGCAGTATCGGTATCATTTGCAGTTGTGGTTTTCTCATTTGTCTACTCTTCTAGAATGATTTTCTCTATTGGGTGACCTTTCTGCACACCAAAAACTATTGTATGCACTTCCAGAATGGAGGTATCTTGTGCCTACTCTATCTGTTGGGTGTCATATTGCACAAGATTGACCTCATATTGGTTCTCCTTCAAAACTTGCTTCAGAATAGCCTTTATTTCCTTCCTTATTTCATCAACTTTGCCAAAAATTATTTTATTGACCCTGTGGATTGACCTGATATTGGTTCTCCTTTCAAACTTGCTTCAGAATAGCCTCTATTTCCTTCCTTCATCATTTTTTTCCAAACGTTATTTTACTGACCCTATGCTTGCTTTTAAAACTACTCTTGTCAATATTCAATAGTCTGGGTATTTCACTTCTTCATATTACCGAACACAAGCTAACCAAAACATATTCTTTTAGCCTTTCATCCTCAAGAATAGATGTATGCCTTCTTGCATCCAAAACCTCATATAGGCTCTTGGGTATCAAAGATGATAACTCTATCAATGCTTTGTTGTATATATTTATATATTCTATTACGACCTCTTCTAATACCCTTATTTTATTTTCATTGCAATTATCACACCACTCCAAAACATGCTTTAAGTTTCCTTCCTTAATAGCTGAATCAACTATTTGCTTGAATGGAATAACAATTTTGTATTTCTCTCCAAACTTACCAAATTTCAAAGCTTCATCAAGTTAAAACTTTGGCTTCTTTCTTGATTTGGCTCTATTGCATGGCTCAGCTTTAGTTCTTTGTTTCTTGCTCAGCTTGACTTCATTGGATTGAGGCTTCTTCACTACCCTATCATAAGTAGATATCTTATTCACCTCTCTCACTACTTTATTAGAATATGTCTCTACATATTCAACTATGCCTACAACATATGCGCTTTTAGGCTTCTCCTTCTTCTTCTTCTCTACTCCATTGGTTGACTTGGTTTGTGGCTTAGGTGGAGAAACATGCTTTTGTTCACTAGAGGTGGGTGCTGACTTGGTTTGCCTTGGATTGATTTTCTTGGGAGGATTTGAGACTGATTTTGTCTTCTTAGGATTTACCATGTCCTACTCTTTCAGAATTTTTTTGTTCTGTAACCCTTTGAATGACTTCCTTTATTATTCCCATTTTTTCTACAAGCTCTTATACTTCTCTTTTGACCTTCCTCTTTCTTTCTAGCTCAGTGGATTTCTTATGCAAGTCTAGACTTTTCTCCTTGTAAATGCCAAACCTCTCTTCCTTCTCATCTATTGGTTTACTTAGAAGATGTTGCACATAATAATCAAGAGTGTTTCCATCTACTTCATACCCCATGGGCATGATCCATACTATTCTTGGTTCTAATGCCTCCATATGGCATTGATCTTTGTCTACCATAAAGCATACAGTATCTTCAAATTTTTCTATAATGTCCTTTGGAATCCTCTCTCTGCTTTGCATCATAGCCTGAAATGATTTGAAATAACCCCATAAAGAATATTTGCATGCTACTATATCACCCAATCCTTGCAAACCTTATTTAATTTGAACTGCCACTAGTTTATCATAAACCCACTATTATTTTCCTACATCAAGGATTTCATTCAAAAAGAAAAGTGCCAAATAGATAATCAAAGAATGAAACTTGAAAACATGCTTCTTATCTTTCTTAATCTTCTTTAGATTTCTCATTAATTCACTATGAAGCACTCCACACAGATCATATTTCTTGTCCTCCTTGAGTATCTGATAGATTGCATATATTGCAATACTAGATACTGAGTTTTGTTTGGTAGACCGGTACACCTTGTATGCTATCACAATTGAAGCAAATCTCACATCATATTCAATGATATCACTTATTTTCATTGACTAGTTATCATGTTGGGATTCGGTTACCTCTGTCACTGTAGTGTTCTATACATGCCTCAGGCAAGGGATCTCACTGATTGTATTTAAATAAGTTATCACTTGAATGGCTTTCTTTGTGATATTATGTCGTCTATCTAACCATATAAACTCATCATGAATTCAACTTAAAACATACCTAACCCATTTGGGTTCATTAAAAACTTGAATGTCAACAAACTAGACAAAACCCTTGTCTTGTAGTGATTTCAAATCGAGCTTTAGGTTCCCTATCTCATCCATCATATGCTTGGTGTATAATGATAACACATCTGCATTTCCAAGCTCTAAAATATTATAGTGAATGTATGCCCTAATGTCCTTGTTGTGAAACACTCCATACAACAAAGAAGAAAATGCTCCATTCAGATCATCTTCGACCGATTTGAATGAATGTTTCTTGAATACTATCCTTTCTATCAATAATTTCTACTACCAATAGAGTTGCTACACCAGATGATGCAATTTCAAAAATAGGGTATGGGAAACAACTCAAACACGGATAAACACCTTTTCAATTTCAACTGGATGCTAGGAATCACTATTGGATCACTTCAAGCTCTATAATTGCTGCTGAATCTTGTTCACCTCGCTCTCCTTCTTTTTCTCTTCATTTTCAATGTGAATAATGAATGATAGAATGCCTTTGTATTCACCAAAAACCTAACTTTATATTGTAATAAATGCACAACCCTAAGAGTTTCCCAAATACTCTACTTCTCAATAATTCATCACCGAATTCTCAGATAGACATGAAATCTTCCGAATATTATTCAACATCAATTGCATTGCCACTTAGAATCTTCTGCAACCTTCCGTAGCCAGTTATAGATCTTAAGAGGGGGTTTTAAGAATCTATATGAAAATATTCACCATAAGGTCAAATTCCTTAGTTATCGGATGAGGTTCCAACACTATAATTGGGTTTGGAGTCATTCTGTGCATTTGAATCTTTCTTCTTAACCCACATCTTCTTATGCAACTCTCTGACTTTTGCAACCTTTGATTTTCCCTTTTCATCTAATATGTTCTTGTCTATCAGAGCATTCTTGCTCACATTCTTGCATCTGCAACATTTTCTAATGTGACCATATTTGTCTCATGCATAGAAAATAATATTTCCTTGTATAGGCTTGAAGTTCATCTTATTAGGTCTCATCCTACATGTGTTAGAAATGTGTCCAAACATTCCACAAACATAACACCTCTTATTTTGGAAATTATTCATCACTACTTTGTAAATGTTTGACTTATGACCAAAGTTGTTGCATTTGAAACATTGACCAATAAAGGTAGGACCATTATTTATCATCCTATCTCTGTATTGACTTGCCATATGGCTAAATTTATTGCAAAAAAAATATTTGCCATTGAATTTATAAGCATTAGGTTTCTTATCAAAGGTCTCTTGTTCTTCTAATGATTGCTTTGTCAAAAACTAGAGGATTCTACTTTCTCATATCCAAGTTGGTGTAGGACTTATCATTTGTTGTGATAGATTGTGTGTCTTTCTCTTTGGATGGCCTTTTAATGTCCAATGGCAGTGGCATGATGGAGGGTGGGAGTGTTCATATATGAGATGGTGGTCACTTTGTTCTTATTGTAGGTATCTTCATGTAGCACTTGGATTCTATGATGGTATGTGTGCATGGGAGATCAGTCTCTTGTTCATGTGATAGATTATTTCTTGGTCCTTATGCAATGTATACAACAAGTGGGATAATGTTGGGAAACGAGTGTTGTACATATTGCATAATAATATTTTTATTGCTGTATTATTTTATTATTTTGTGAGCTAGACATGGAATTATATTGTAATCATATTGTATTGTTGCACCTAGGAGAATCTAGATGGATGTGCAACATGCAGAGATTCCCTTGGAATATTCTTGTAACCACTTGATGAGTTGTATTGACACATTGGTATTATTATATTGTATTTATTTAATATTGGGGAAATTAATTGTGATGAAGTACCCAATATTAAATGTGGGTTAAGGGTAGGTAGGAAAAATATTATATTTTATTGTCACATGGTTCTGGGTACATGGTTTTAATTTAATACCACTTAGTGGTTTTGTGGGAGCTTGTGTTTATAAAAGCGGCCACAAGGGTAGTTGTTTGGGTTGGTCAGTTAGCCAGGTTAGCATTTATGAAGGAAGCATGGCATGGGATGCGTGGATTCATTCTTGTTCACTTGAGGTGCTTGTTGATGGTTTTTTATGGCTAGGTTTCAGAAGCTATCCATAGTTGTACTGTAATGGACGCATTGCTAATAATATATGGTGGATGATGCTTTTCGAGGTTGGGTTTTTCCCTCATGAGTGTTTTCCTAGGATATATCTTGTGTCACACTTTCATGGGTATGTAACTCAGCAATTACTTTAGTGGCAAATATTCGCCAATGGCAAATTTTTCACGTCGGCCCTGTCAGAAATGGTGAATATTTTGTACCGTATGGGGGTGGCCATGTTGCCAGAACATTATCAATTTCCATCAACATCATGGCCCGATCACCGTATGTTTTATGCAATTAAATGTTTCTATGCGATGATTTCGCCAATACAATATATGGTGGATGCACGTTAAATTTAATTATTTCGTCTACACTCTCTGAGGTTGCCTTAATAGACGACCTTAATTTGCCTATAGGCATGTGAAGATTTCTTATCCGGGGGGACCCAATTCACCCAAAATCTTGCCGACGCATGTCTCTAGTCACCCCAACTTTCACCAACTCTATTGTATTCGCTATTCACCTATTATTTGGACGACCTATAATCGCCTCCAAAATTACATAAGTCATATTTGGACGACCTATAATCGCCTCAAAAATTACATAAGTCATGTTATAATCACACGGGATTCACCAAATATTTGTATACTAGTAAATTCCCATGGAATTCACCATATAAGGATTGGTATAAATACATGCAAAGATCAGATCTATCTCAACACAATCTGGTGGGTTCTAGGCTCTGAAATTTGATCAATAACAAAGTTTCAGACAAAGGAAAATCATTGTTGTTGACTGTATTGGTGACTGCCTGTTACCTAAAGCCTAAAGGTGAGCGATCATATTTTTGAATTGGTATATTATACATAATAGTCTATTATTGCTTCTTCAGCAAATTGATATTTTTTTGGTAGCCTTTATTTCATTGGAGATGTCGAACAAGAAGAGGGGTAGGAAACCTGAATGTGGGGAAGGCCAGGAGAGGCCAACAAAAAGAAGAATGTTGTCTTTGTACTTTGGCATTGGAAAATATTGTGGTACTGGTGAAAATTAGCAAGGTACATCATCACAAGTACAAGTACAAAATTTGCCACTTGCACCGCATGTTGAAGATGGCGGCGAACCTGGGTAAGGAAGTTAAGTAGCGGAAACAACTTCCTACACTAACCTTGAGAGGAGGGTAATGCAAAATTTTTTCAAATTATTACAATAGTTATAGAAAATAGAAATAGATATAATAGCAATCATACCACAACATAGTGATTTACGTGGGGAAAACCCTTTCAGGAGAAAAACCCCACCCTCCAAACGCAGCTCAATATTTTATTCAGCAATCAAAAACAGATTACAACATACTTGCAGAGCAAGCTCTTCACAGGAGTGCCACTAATCAGAGATTCAGAGGCAACTCAATAGCCATAAGACTCTTACACCCAACCTCTATCTCACACACCTCATAAATAGGAGATACAATACAAGAAACCGTCAAATGGTATTACAAAACCATGGGCTAAAACCACCCAATAAGGTGTAGCCGACCTTATCTCCCTTCTAGACACCCTATGACATGTTAAAGAACACATAAACACGTGTCACTCCCTTTTACAGCTCATTTATGTATCCGATACAAATTATTTTTCCTATTTCAGGAGTACAAACTTCCGGAGGCCATAACTTGAGAACTGGGTGTCCGATTGACGAACCGTTTGAAGTGCCGAAAAGCTCGCGAAGTGCTCTATCACATCGTAACCCGCTTCACCAGTTATGGCCACTTTTCAGGGCATTTCGGAGCCTCTAAAGTCCCCTAAATTAAGTTTAAATATTTTATTGCACCCCTCCAAGATGAAAACTTTAATATCTTCAAAACTAGCTGTGACCTTGTGACGCAACTTTACCAGAATGCTTATCTAGCCAGCTAGAAGCTTCAGGGAGAGTTTCGCACCATTTTGTGCTCAAATGAAAACTTACTATAAATAGTAACCTCGCATAAATGCAAGGTTGAGACACCATTTTTCCCAACAAATCTCCCACTTGTCGAAGACCTTGTAGGAGCGGAAGGGAATGTCAACACAATGAATCAATTGCTAGGGGCCATAAGGCCCATAGACTTTGAACACCATCTGAACTTCTCTGTGCTCACAGCCTTAGTTAAAGCATCTGCAACATTCATCAAAGTTTCCACCTTAACCAGCTTCACTGTACCATCTTCGACCATATCTCTAACAAAATGATACTGAACATCAATATGTTTGGTTCGGGCATGAAATGTCGGGTTCTTAGCTAGGCTAATTGCACTCTGACTGTCACAGTAAACTATCACTGTACCTTGTTTTATTCCAATATCCGAACACAGTCTCTTAAGCCAAATGGCCTCTTTACAAGCATGAGTAGCTGCCATATACTCTGCTTCAATAGTGGATAAAGCAACCACAGCCTGTCGCTTACTCATCCAACTAATTGCACCACCAAACAAAGTAAACACATAAGCACTGGTGGATCTTCTACTATCAATATCACCTGCCCAATCTGAATCCACATAACCATGGATATCAAGGGAAGTCATGTTTCCAACTGAATTAGCATGATAAAACAAAGAATACTCTGAAGTACCCTTCAAATATCTGAAGACTCTTTTGACTGCATCCCAATGAACTCTACCAGGATTAGACATATATCTAGAAAGTACTCCCACTGCTTGGGCAATGTCTGGTCTAGTACAGACCATAGCATACATCAAGATTCCAACCGCACTCTGGTAAGGCACTCTGCTCATGTCTTCCATCTCCAATGGGGATGTAGGACAATCTGAAATAGATAGTTTCATTCCAACTGTAAAAGGAACACTCAATGGTCTACAATTCTGCATGTTGAACCTCTGTAACACTGAATTCACATACTTACTCTGGCCTAGCCATAGCTTTCTGTTCACCCTATCTCTTCTAATTTCCATCCCAAGAATGTGCTTTGCTGCACCAAGATCTTTCATTTCAAATTTAGCAGCGAGCTGAGACTTCAGTTCTGAAATCATACCTTTCCCTTTACCAATGAATAACATATCATCAACATACAATGCAATGAATAAGAAATGATCACCATAAGATTTATAATAAACATAGTGATCTGATTTAGAACGTTCAAATCCCAAACTCAACACATATGTATCAAATTTCTGGTACCACATCCTAGGACTTTGTTTGAGGCCATACAAAGATTTCTTCAATTTACAGACCAAATTACTTTTGCCTTTCACCACATAGTGCTCTGGCTGTGTCATATAAATATCTTCCTCCAAATCACCATGAAGGAAAGCAGTTTTCACATCCATTTTCTCAACCTCTAAATCATAAGCAGTAGCAATAGAAAGCAAAAATCTAATGGACGTCATTTTTGCAACAGGAGAAAATATCTCACCGTAACCAACACCCTCAACCTGAGAGTAGCCTTTAGCAACTAACCTTGCTTTATACTTTTCAATGCTTCCATCTGAACCAATCTTTTTCTTGAACACCCATTTACAACCAACAGGTTTTCATCCTTTAGGCAATGGTACAATATCCCATGTATCATTCTTTTTCAAAGTTGCCATTTCTTCCTCCATAGCAATCTTCCAGGATTCTGCATCATTCATACCCAATGCCTCTTCTACAGATTTCAATTCATCCACACTAGTATTCAAAGCAAAAATATATCTCCAATCATCAGGTGAATACCTTTTAGGTGGTTGTCTATGTCTTGTAGACCTTCGAACAAGCTGAGTTGGAGGTTCTTCCTCCTCTTCTGAAGATTCAGAGCTAGAGGAGCTCTCCTCAAATTCTTGCCTATCTAGGGGTCTCGATTCAACTCTTTCAGGTGTAGAAGGAAGTTGAATCACATCTTCTTTTTTAGTCTATTTTGGCTGCAATGTAACAGAAGGAGACTTAATTTCTCTAAAAATAACACTTCTACTGTGAATTACCTTTTGTGCAACAGGGTCCCAAAGCTTGTATCCTTTCACACCATAGCTATACCCGATGAAGATACATTTCACAACCTTGTTCTCCAACTTTGTTCGCTTCTCCTTTGGCACATGTGCATATGTCTCGCAACCAAAAACTCTAAGATGTCTCAATGAAGGCTTGTGACCTGACCATGCTTCCATAGGTGTTTTATCAACAAGAGCTGATGTAGGAGACCTGTTAATCAGGTAGCAAGCAGTGGCAATAGCTTCAGCCCAAAACTTTTGTTCGAGACCAGCACCACTCAACATACTCCTAGCCTTCTCCATCAGTGTCCTGTTCATTCTTTCTGCAACTCCATTCTGCTGTGGAGAATACGGAGTTGTCTTCTACCTGTTAATTCCACAGTCTTTACAGAATCTATCAAAATCATTAGAGCAAAACTCACCGCCATTATCAGTTCTCAAACATTTTATTTTCTTTCTAGTCTGCAACTCAGCCATTGCTTTAAATTCTTTAAAATGACTAAAAACTTCAGATTTACTCTTTAGAAAATATACCCATGTCCTTCTACTAAAATCATCAATAAATGAAACATAATATGTGGATTTTCCAATCGAAGAGACATCTACTAGACCAAAAACATCAGAATGGATAAGATCCAAAACACCACAAGTTTTATGAGAACTCGAGTAAAACTGAACGCAGTTTTGTTTTCCATAAATGCAATGCTCACAGAAATCAAAGTCAAGATTACAATCATTCAAACCTTCAATAAGGTTTTTATTTTTCAAGGTCCTTAGACCCTTTTCTCCAATGTGGCCAAGTCTCTGGTGCCATAACATAGTCTTCTCTACAGGTAACTTTGCTTCAGACGAAAGAGCACCCTTAGGTACCCAAAAACCATTTCCATCTGCTGAAGGTGAAACCTTCAAATCTTCCAGTGAAGTATCCATAGATTTACTTTTTACAAAAGTGCTATTACACTCAATAGTGTATGCTTCAAGCTTATACAAAGTGTCAAACCTGACACCTCTAGCAACTACCATAGCACCCTTAATCATCTTACATCCTGTTTTAGAAAATACTACCTACACACCTACATCTATTAGTTTGCTTACAGATAACAGGTTTCGTTTTAATCCAGGGATATGTAGCACACCATTAATCCTTTTTATTCTACCATCAGAAAACCTGATTCTAACTTTACCTTGACCAACAATGTCTAGAGGTGAATCATCACCCAAGTACACCTTACCTCCATTAAATCCTTCATATTCAGAAAACCAATTTCTATTGGAAGTCATATGAAAAGATGCACCTGAGTCAATTAGCCAGGCATCATTACCTACATGAGTCGTCAAAGCCGCAATAAATGCATCGCCATCTTCCTTGTCGGACTCAGAATCAGAATCGAACTTTTTCTTTTTCTTCTTCTTCTTTTCTTCTTTGCAGTCCTTACGGATGTGACCCAGTTTACCACAATTCCAGCAAATGACTTTGGACTTTCCAGGAGATTTCGATCTCCCTTTGGATTTGGACTTGCCGCGCTTCTCATTCTTCTTGCCTTTCTCCTTAGGTCTTCCACGAACGGTTATGGCTCCTTTTGAACTGATGGATACCTTCCTTCGCATCTCTTCACCGAGTAGAGCACCCACCACGTCTTCAGATTTCAAAACAATAGAAGTACTACCGATAGCCATAACAAGAGAATCCCATGAATTAGGAAAAGAGAAAAGCAAGATCTGACATTTCTCCTCCTCGTCCATCTTAACACCGACAGATACTAATTGAGCCACCAACATATTGAATGCTTCCAGGTGGTCTGCAATTTGTCCACCCTCTTCCATCTTCAAGGAATACAATTTCTTTCTTAAGAAAATTTGATTCAATAAAGATTTCACTTGATACATCTCACCAAGCTTAGTCCATAGCTTCTTTGCAGAGTTTTCTTCATGGACATTGATTAGAACAGAGTCTGCCAGGCACAGTCTGATTAGACCCTTGGCTTTTCGGTCCATAACATCATACTGAGTTGCCGCAGTAGGATCTGAGGGCCTTTGGACATTCGCATCAATAGCATCCCAAAGATCTCGATCTATTAGCAGATCTTCCATCTTCAGCTTCCACATCTCAAAATAACTTCCATTAAATTTCTCCACCTCTATTCTCCCTGATGAACTCGCCATCTGAATATTCCTGCAACAAGATCAAAAAGTGTCTTCTGCACAAGCTCCCACTCAAATTTGGATTAGTTCAAAAAACCCAACTGCCCACAATTGAAACCAAAGGTGATCAAGTTCTGATACCACTTGTAAGGAAGTTAAGTAGCGGAAACAACTTCCTACACTAACCTTGAGAGGAGGGTAATACAAAACTTTTTTAGATTATTACAATAGTTACAGAAAATAGAAATAGATATAATAGCAATCATACCACAACACAGTGATTTACGTGGGGAAAACCCTTTCGGGAGAAAAACCCCACCCTCCAAAAGCAGCTCAATATTTTATTTAGAAATCAAAAATAGATTACAACATACTTGCAGAGCAAGCTCTTCGCAGGAGTACCACTAATCAGAGATTCAAAGGCAACTCAATAGCCATAAGACTCTTACACCCAACCTCTATCTCACACACCTCATAAATAGGAGATACAATATAAGAAACCGTCAAACGGTATTACAAAACCATGGGTTAAAACCACCCAATAAGGTGTAGCCGACCTTATCTCCCTTCTAGACACCCTATGACATGTTAAAGCACACATCAACACATGTCGCTCCCTTTTACAGCTCATTTATGTATCCGATACAAATTATTTTTCCTATTTCAGGAGTACAAACTTCCGGAGGCCATAACTTGAGAACCGGGTGTCCGATTGACGAACCGTTTGAAGCGCCGGAAAGCTCGCGAAGTGATCTATCACCTCGTAGCCCGCTTAGCCAATTACAGCCACTTTTTAGGGAATTTAGGAGCCTCTAAAGTCCCCAAAATTAAGTTTAAATATTTTATTGCACCCCTCCAAGATGAAAACTTTAATATCTTCAAAACTAGCTGTGACCTTGCGACGCAACTTTACCAGAATGCTTATCTAGCAAACCAGAAGCTTCAGGGAGAGTTTCACACCATTTCATGCTCAAATGAAAACTTACTATAAATAGTAACCTCGCATAAATGCAAGGTTGAGACACCATTTTTCCTAACAACCTGATATCTCAGATCAGGATGATCTTGAAGAAGATTATCTGGTAGATACTCAAGTTAGCTGGAATGATATAATTGACTTGGGTGATAATTCCATTGATGATAATGCATGGAAGGGGAAAAGAAAAGCCATATCAAAAAATGGTGAACCACAATCAAAAAAGGATCGGGAGTGGGATATGTCAGTCAGGAATTTTCAAATTAATTGGGCATTGAAGTATCCATTCATTGAACCAGTGGAGAATCCAATTGAAGGTAAGCCTCCAATAGAATGCAGGTGTAAGATTTGCACTTGGAAAAATAAGAAGGAAATTAGGTTGCAGCTAAAATTTGACACCATAGAAAAGCATATGGGTAAAGTTTATGAAAAACAAATGATAGACGGGGTTGAAAAATCAGTGATAAGATGGAAAACAAAGAATGAATATAAGCATGTGAGGAATGCCGAAGAGTATTATTTTCATGAGAAATTACAAATGAAGCCTGCTGAAGTTAAAGGTTCTATTGAAGCTGTTTTTGGAAAAGCAATGCAAATAAAACAACTGGGAAAAGTTGTTCAGTTAAGCGTTGTTTTTCATATTTTGAGCATAGGGCGTGCTATGATAGATTTCCCATCAACTAGTGGTTTATTACACTTTTTGAAAGTTCCTAACTATTGTAATAGACACTGGTCAGTAAACAGTGGATGGGAATGGGCAAGTTGTCTTGATGAGGTTGAAATAGAAGATGTACAGGAAAAAATAAGAGAGTCAAACTTCATTGCATTTTCTTTACACGAAGTTATGACAGTAGACAATACTTCATGGGTATGCATGCATGTTTATACTGTAGAGAATCATACCCGCCAACCTCATCTACTATCTATTGCTAAAATGAAGGAGAGTGCGACAGCAGAAAATTTATTTCAACTAGTAAAGAGAAGTTTAATTGAATATGGAGGTATGGATGACATGACGGTAGCCAAAAAATTGGTTTGTGTTGGAGAAAATGGAGCTTCAGTAATGCAAGGTCATAGGAACGGTCTTTGTACAAAGATTAAAACTTCATTTGCACCGTACATTACTGCAATTCACTACATGGCTCATAGAATGAATCTAGCTTTTGGAATTGTGAGCAAGTTTGCTTCGGTTAAAAAAATTGAAATTTTAATCAGAGAGCTCTACTCACACTTCTGTCGAAGTCCCAAGTGATTTATGGAATTTCAACACTTTGCTGATGGATTACCTGATGGGAACAAGCTTCTCAAGGATAATGATACCAGATGGATCTCTTTGGATGGTCCAGTGTATCGAGTGTTTTCAGAATATCCATCCTTGATTAGACTATTTCACACAACTCGCGACGAATCAGATCAACCAAAATTTCCTGAACTTCTTGGCAGGTTAAGTAATTTAGAGACACTCTTAACTTTAGTAGCTCTTTTTCCCATGCTAGAGGAAATGAGGAATATTATGAAGGCTGCCCAAAAAAGAGCTCTATATATTGCAGAATATGCTACGCTGCGTAAGATGACATGCATGACCCTCGACAATCTCTATCGAAATGAACCAACACTATCTGATGAAAAATTTGTTAAGTGGCAGACACTCACAGATTTGAACAATCTTGATAACTTTTTACAAATTGGTGCAGACGGGGAGGTATGTGCCAATGTATGGGGAGTTGAGATACCAATACACTTCTATGCCACGATTGACCTCGAGGAACCAGGAAAGCACCCCAGGAAGAAACTAGCAAGAGTTACAAAGGAAGATTTCAACAAGATTGTTGAGACTGTAACTACTTCTATGAAGAAAATTGCATATGATCTTTCCTCATAAATCAGAAGCAGATTCCCTCTTGACAACCTACTCAAAGCCATGTCTATTGTGTTTCCTCATTATTGGAGCCTCAACAATGTATCTGATTTTCGAATTAAGCTACTGACTTTGATAAAACAATTTTGCACATCTAGAGAATTGAATGGAGTAACTATAAATGGAATATTAAATGAAACTCATCTTCAAGAGAAATCATCTCATTGTACATACACTATGAAACAACAATATGCCAAAATGGAGAACCCTCGTGAAGAGGGATCAGTAACAAGGGTTTGGAAATATATAGCTGAGAACGCATCCTTGCGTGATTCAATGCCAGAATATGTGAAGCTTGCTGATTTATGTCTTACCATGATATTGGGTTTGGTGGAAGATGAGATAGTTTTTAGTGCTTTGGGGTTCCTAAAATCAAAGCTAAGAAACAAACTAGACAAAAATTTGGAAAATTGCTTGAGGCTCTATACATCTAGGTATGATGTCCACACTTTTCCTTATGATAGGGCACTGCAAATCTAGAGGTCCAAATGTGAAAGAAGAGGTTTGGGCAACACTTCAAACCAAAGTGCCAGTGGGACTAGTGGACCTACTGGTAGCATTGAGATGCTGTTCGGTGAAGATATGCAGACTCAGTCTCAGAGTAAAGAAACCGCAGACGAGAATCAAGAAAGCACTGAATTTGATGAGGATGAATGGCAAATGTAAGAGATTGGTATTTATCAATCTTGTTACTGTATCTCATCATTCATATTACAAAAGCATATTACTTTTTGCAATTAGAATTTAATATTGATTTGTAATTTTATTTTTCAACTTTCTATTTCCATATTTAAAATAGCATAATAAAAAAAACCATAATGTGTTTATTGATACACAGATGTTTATTGTTTATTTATACATGTTTGAGTCTCAAATCTATGTGATATATTTCAGAACCATATGATAAATTTCATTCAATAGTAATACACATGTCGAGAACTTAGATTTTCATTCATTCTTTCAAAATATAGCCATATGATACATTTCATTCAATAGTAATACACCAATCTGTGTGATTCTACATGCCAATTGTAAAAGTGAATACAAAGTTTCAGAACCCTTTGCAAATGACCCTGAATTCCCTTTTATAGAAACAAGAGAGCAACAACAACTCCTGTGTGATTCTCCAATGTCCATGCAAAAGTGAATACAAAGTTTCAGAACCCTTTGCAAAATTGCAAATGACCCTAAATTCCTTTTTATAGAAACAAGGGAGCAACAACAGCTTCAGGTCGAATTGCAAGTTTGCAACATGTGAACACTGAACATCAAAATCACAAACTCAGCACATATTTATATGGCCATCATAGGCCGTATTAGCAATTTAACATCTACTACATGTTTGATGTCTCCTGTTCAAAAAATAGAGTTCAAAATTAAATATTAATTCATGCCATGAGTCATGACAAATTAAACATAGATACTAGCTATAGGAGTGCCTAAAACCTACTAATCAGAAATAGAGAAATGCATAAATGTTAAAGCAAGGGAGAATTTGAGAATACAAATTTACTGGCTAAAGTTTTGCAGTGTGCATCATAGATACCTAGGCTGGATTAGCAAAATAGCAATAGCGAGTGCTATTTTTTTCCTATTCATAAATTAGATTCATAGGCTGGATTAGCAAAATAGCAAACAGGAAAAAAAAAAACCTTGAAATTAAGAATAAAAGAAGAAAATTGTGCAATACATACTATGATTCTTAAGAATTCTGTGCCAGTTTTTGTAGGGTGCTCCACTCTTCGTCTAATGGAAGGTCAATATTCTGTAAACTATGGAAAGTCAACTCCAACTTCGTCAACATTCCATATTTAGAAGATTTACTTAACATCACTGTTTCATCCAATATCAAATTTAGAGTTGTAAATGGTTAGATGAATTCAAGAAAGCTTTTGGGAGCTGTGTCCTTTGGAAGCAAGTCTAAATCAGACATCATTTTTTTCTCCATGATTTCTTTGTAAGCTTCTTCTCCAATGAATTAATTTTTTGTGTCAACAGGCTTAGGCAAACCAAGTTCAATCAAATTATTTTTCTTTTCTTGCAGCTTCATTATCTTTTTTCCACAACTGTCCATAACTTCTAATGTTTCCCTTAGCTTCTGGCATTTTTGAATGATAGATGATGTCTTAACTGTGGCATCAATGCATCTCTTAATTCCCTTAGATGCCAAGTAGCTGTCACTAGAACTGTAGACTACTTTCAGAATCTTTTTTGCCATTTCCTCTTTTGAATAAACATGTGTGCTCTTCTCATAGTGTCGTTTGATTTTTATAAAAAATTGTCTCATACTTTCAATCAATTGAAACCATTCACACAACTTCTCACTCCTCTACATTATTTCCCACCAAATGTTTTCTTGTATATACTTCATTGTATTTTTCATATTATCTTTGAATCTATCATCCAAAGTTTTTATTTTATCATTTGCATTGTGCAGGTCTTCTTTCATTTGTGCACATTTTTTTCTTTCTTCCTCTAATTCTTCTTGCAAATGTTTTTCTTTTTCCTTCCCATGATCCAATAGGTCCTGTAATTTTTTCATTTCAGCGGTAGCAGACTCATAACTTCTGTATAATTTCTGAAAACTGGCTTTTTCCTCAACAATTTTTTTACTACTTTTAGCCAGTTTTTCTGTCAGGTCCTTCAATTCTGCATCCTTCTTGTCCTGCTCTGCAATTTCTACTACAGAGCCTGAATTTTTTATCCTTTTTTGTAATTCATTACACTTGCTATCTACTGCTTTCCTCCTTGATTTTTCATTTTCCATGTCTGCCTATAACTTTTCTATTTGTTTCTCCAGTTTAGTGTTTTCTCTCTCCACCTTTAGCAGTGAAGTGTAGACCACTTCGTTAGTCCTTTTTGACACACTAATTTTGTCCACATTATGTACTTTGGAAAAATCCATTTGGAGGGTGCTAACTTGAAATTGAGAGGGATCTATCTGATTGTGTGGTGGATTTTTATCTTTAGATGTGTCTGGGGGCATAACAACCATGAACTCCATCATATCTTTCTGTGGGTCATATGTTGTAAATACCCTGTTCCTTGCAGGTTGTTCATTTACAACTTCAGACATGGAATTCCTATGAAATGCTTTCTTTTTTTCTTTATTTGTTTTTTTTGTGTGTTCATATTTTTCATAGTAATCATGAAATTGAAAATCTAGGCTTGTTGAAGCAATTGAATGTTTGAAAGGTGACATAGGAATACCATAGGCTCCAGTTCCACTTATTCCTATGGTTTTAACTAATGCTTGACTAGGATTAAGATTACCAACAATAGTTCCTGATGCTGTCCCACTCCCACTGACACTTTCATGTGTAGTTTTCATAGTCTTTTGAGGTGTGTGATCTGAAGCTGCAAATGATTGATTTGTAGTGTCAGTGGCACTTGATATAGGATTCTTAATAGTATGAGATTGAGTATCTACCTCTAGTGGCCTCTTGCGAGAGATATTTTGTTTTTGCCCTTGTCCAACACCAAGACAACTAGTATCAGTAGTAGTACCCATGCCAACATCACCAATCACAGTGGCACTTGACTGAACAATAATAGGAATACTATCCCTAGATTCCCCACCAGTGGCAGTGGCACTTGATTCACCACCAATGGGAATACCATGATGTGGTGGTGGTTGTGGATTTGAACCTGAAACAAATGTAGGTGGATTCTAAGGGTAATAAGTAGTACCTATCGGTGATGAATCTGAAAAATCAAGTCCAATGACTGGTTTATAAGGACCTTTTGATTTTGACCCACCAATCATAGCAGCACTTGACTGAACAATAATAGGAATACTATCCCCAGATTCCCCACTAGTGGCAGTGGCACTTAATTCACCACCAATGGGAATACCATGATGTGGTGGTGGTTGTGGATGTAGGTGGACCCTGAGGGTAATGAGTAGTACCTATCCCTGATGAATCTAAAGAATCAAGTCCAATGACTGGTTTATAAGGACCTTTTGATTTTGACTATGATGGAAGTTGTACCTGAAGTGGATACCAAATGCCCTCTCCTCTAGGACCTAGACAACCACCTTCAAAACCCATTTTTTCCACAAGGTTTTCCCCTTTGCTATATTTGTCTTTCATGGACTCACTGACTCCACCTAATATTTTAGGCACTGTAGTAGTTGTTGGTGGGGGCTCAACAACAACCTCATGCTCATCATCATCACCTTCAATCCCACCATGCTCCATATCCCACAATTTGCTAAACTCTGCATCCTCGTCGATGCTCTCAAATTCTGCACTTGTCTTTGGTTCACCGAGATTCCTCCTCATAGTCCAAAAATCATTTATTTTGGTTTGAGTCTAGCAATTCTCTTTACATTCATGCAGAATTGATTTGGGAATAGTTTTCTTAGATGGATTAGCAGATTTTATGTAGAAATTGTAGGACCTCCTATTTTGGATGCCCTCATTGCCCTGGCCCTCCATAATTTGTGATGAAATTTCTTCATTTGAAATGTTATTATCAACTGCAATTTTCTCCATCTCTTTTTTAACGTCATCCTAGGAGTCCTTGTTTCCAAGCTTTTCTAGCAATGGTTTACTTTCATGTTGACATAACGCTGAAGAGTTCCCATTTTTCTTAAGCCTTGCTTGAACTACACCGATTGGATCATACTGCTAGAGACCCTTGTCACCAAAGTTAAAAACTGTCAAGAAATCATGTGCCACAATGAATGCTTTTCTCTCAAATGTGAACCCTCCACATGAGAAAGGCAAGGAAGGAAATATGCTCTTCTTTTGCTGACCATGGAAGTGCCTATCTGTGCTCTCCAATTGCCGTACATACTCTAATGCAAATACCCTCTCTGTCACTTGTATTGGAAGTCTGTATGGTTTTACTACCAATCCGTAAAACCTTAACACAGTGAATTCTTCCATGAAGAACCAGTCAGCCAATTCTATTTGACATCCAAGTTGAATGCAATCTCTACAAGACATAGGCAACCTAGGCATTGGAGTCTTTGTAATTTCATTATACATTGGTGCCAAAAAGAAGTCTACAAAATGGTTGTAGTTCTTTCTATTATCATGCATCCTTATCTTTGGGCTCCAATCATATATTGGACAGTCTATTCTCTTCCCAGTCTTCTCATCAATCTTATAGCTCACAATTTGAAGCTTTTTGGTCTCAAATATTGCACAATACTTGGATAGAAGGAGATAGCACAAGTAGGATGAGAACCTAAATGTCTTACAAGAACCTTTTTTGATCATAAGTAATTGTTTTTGCATGGATTTTACAATGTGATCAATAAAATTATATCTTACTGGCTGACTTACACAATGGATATTATAAATCATTTCAAGAAGGATTGCACCCACTTCCTTATCATTTTCCAATCCCAGGAAAAATGACAGCAAGGAAATACTATCCTCAACCCATGGAACAAAAATTTTAGAATCATAAGGAGGCTTATGATTCTGATCCAACACAATACCAGTACCAATCTTTATTAGACCTTTGATAAATGAATCTCTGTGACTTGGATCGAGACTCTCATAATTCCCTGCTAGCTTTTCAAGGTCAATTTGGATGTTTGAATTTTGGGCTTCAAATTCTAGGTTCAACAAATGAGCGAATTCTCCCTCATTTATGGATAGAATTTCCTCTTTTGTATTTTTATTGACAATTGCTTTTTTATCTTCATCATAATTTTCGACGTAGACCATGACAAAATCAGGGCAAGGGAATACTTCAAGTAACACCATGCTTCCCAATCCAACATCCCACGATGCGATTTTATTTGTTATTTTTTGTAACAGTGGGTTGAAAACAGAAAATTTTGCCCTAGATGCATCTGCTGCCTTACTATATCTAATATCTATGATATGCTTTTCACCATGGATAGCAAGGTCATAAATATCATGGTATTCATCAGTGAAACCTGGTGTTTTAACTAGTTCGGTTAGGTACATTTTGTTTTTCACTTGTCTTCTTGTTGAACTACTACTTCCCGTTTTCCCCATCACTATTATTGTTAATAATTCAAAATAATGCTAGGTAGCTAGATAAAAACCTGAAAATGCTAACCCTCAAATTGGACCACAAGATTACCAAAAGCAAAAAAGGTGGGATGTAGGTGTTCTAGATTTTACCCAGAAATTGGAATTTCTATTTCACTAGATTGGCGCATACACTCTCTATTGCAACTTGCATTCCTCAATCTAGTAGTTGTTTTTGAATCTCCCTTGATTTACAGGTTTATCCAAGAAATGAAAGATGACTATGATTTATGAGTCTCTTATTTTGAAAACTCTAAAAAGTAGAAAAGTAAAACCTAAAGGGCAAAATATCAAGAATCATGTTGTAATTTTATTAATTACTATTAATAACTATTCAATGCCGAAGGACAAAACATTGATTACTTCAGTATAAATTCTGAGGACATTAAGAATCATGTTGTAATTTTATTAATTATTATTAATTATTCGATGCCGAAGGACAAAACATTCAATACTTCAGTATAAATTCTAAATTTCTGAGGACATTAAATGTAATACATTCAATTCCGGGCGAAGTTCACCCAAATGTGTTCACTTCCCACATTCGGGCCAAAGTCCACCCTAAGCCATTGATCTTTGCTCATCCAACGAACGAGGGACCAAGGTACCTGTTGTGACTTTACGGGTGATTTTTTTAAGTCTGTTTAATGATTTTAAACTTCCGTCTGAAAAAGTGCTTTACAGACTTACTTAAATTTAATTAAATTTAAAACATTTCAATTTTGGGCAACGTTCTCCCAAATGTGTTCACTTCCCACATTCGGGCTGAAATCCACCCTAAGCCGTTGATCTTTGCTCATCCAACGGATGATGGTACCTATTGTTAGTTGTCATGGGTCCCATCACTTCTGCTAGTTTTCAGGCATGTCACCATACTCATGTCACTTTTTCGGTTTGATTTTTAGTCTATTTAATCATTTTAAACCTCCGCGTGAAAAAAAGCTTTATAGACTTAATTGTATTTAATTACATTTAAAATGTCCAATTCCGGTCGAAGTTCTCCCAAATGTGTTCAGTTCCCACATTCGGGCCGAAATCCACCCTAGCCGTTGATCTTTGTTCATTGAACGTTCGCGGGTCGATCTTACCTGTTTTAAGATGTAGTGGGTCCCATGACTTCTGCCATTTTTCTGGCACATCATGATACTCTCATCACTTTTCTGGTTTGTTTTTTAGTCTATTTAATCATTTTAAAATTCTGCCCGAAAAAGAGATTTTTAGAATTAATTATATTTAATTAAATTTAAAATGTCCAATTCCAGGCGAAGTTCTCAGAAAGGTGTTCGCTTCCCACATTTGGGCCGAAATCCACCCTAGCCATTGATCTTTGTTCATCCAATGGTCGATGATACCTATTTTTCGATGAAGTGGGTCCCACGACTCTTGCCATTTTTTCTGGCACGTCACCATACTCGTTACTTTTCTGGTCTGTTTTTAAAGTCTACTAAATCATTTTAAAATTCCTCTCGAAAAAGAGATTTATAGTCTATAGAGTCATAGACTATAAGTATTAAGTATAGACTTTCACTTAATTCTATTTAATTAAATTTAAAATGTTCAATTCCGGGCATTGGACAATAGTTTGAGATAACTATTAAAAATAATGTTAATATTATTTGTAAAAATTTTAAATTCAAAAATAGTATTAAACATGAAACTTAGTTTCTAGAATAAAACAAATAACTAAATAAAAATATAAATTTTGATCTGCAATTTGAAAGGTAAAAGTTTAATATTAAAAAGAAAACATTCAATATTAAATCTAAAATATTAATTTAACGTTTAACAAAATTCTTTGAAAATATGTTTACAATATATCATTTTCAAAAATAGTTTTAAAATATATATAAAATTTCAACATAAATTTAGTCTGTTAATTTAAAAAAATGTGCAACTGCAGTCCTCAACCTGTTAAGGCGAGAAAATTTGGAAAGTACAAATACCAAGGTGGCGATTAATTGTTGCACAAGGAGTTGTCTACAACATGCCGCATGAAAGGAGGAAGGGCAGGACGGCAGGAAATATTTTTCATGATCTCATGGCATTAATGTCTTATTGTGCACATTCATTACCCGACCTATAAGAGTTAAGATGGAGACAGATTTTTTTACCTTTTCATTTGTGTACCACTTTTTTCTTTGAAGCAACTACAAGTGCAGAACAAATCTATAGTTCATAGTTCGTAGAATCATACCTTCTGTAAGACAATGGAGGCCAATTTCAAACTTCGAACAAATAAGAAGTTGGTGCCCTTTTTGGGCAAAGTATCTGATAAACAAATGCAAGGACTATTCAGGTTTAAGGAGGAGAAGTTGTGGGCGGTAGCTCGACTGATGCTTGCGGAGGAGGTGGCACATATCAGTCATCGGTATTGAACTAACATGGAGGTTTTCTCTCTGATTATGGCGTGGGCCTATGAATTCGAACCGGAGCTGGAAAAGGTAAAACTCACATTGGTCAAATTGATTGATGGGGAGTTTTTGATTAACCTGGATTCAATCCTGGAGTGGGTGGTGCCGGGAGTTGGCATTCAAATTATGGAAGGGGATGACTAGGAGAAATTGCTTCCTTTTATTCGTGGCCCAAAGGATGAAATCAAATACCAGTATCGTGAACGAGCCCGAGTGGGGTGGGAAGTGATGAAACTCTTTGTTAAATTAACGAGGGTGGATGAAGTCTTGAATGCTTTGCATGTGGTGGCAAGGATGGAGGTTGGTAGGGCATTGAGAGATAGGGTTGAAGAAGGAAGGGCCATACAGCTATTGGCAAGCTTAGAGGGCGACCCCGACTTCAGGTTCCTAAACTACATTCCAAGAATGAAAGCTGAAGCGGCAAAAGGGAAAGCCAAAGCATTGACCTCTGAGGAGGGAAGGGACTGGGAGGACCAGGGGGATAGTGAGACTGAGTGAGTGGCCTATCAGAAATGAACTAGTTTTCTTGTCTGCTTGCTATAAGTTGTGGACAAATTTTGTATCTTGAAACATTTCAATTAATTGAATGAAAAAACCTTGACTGATAAACTTTTGTATCTTGCAACTTTTGAAATTTTGTATTTTGAATGACTATATAGTAATAGTATATATTTATAAAATTATAATCAACCATAATCAATATACAAATAATTAATGGAATGAATTGAATTTTTTTTTTTATAGCATTACATAAAAAGATCACGGTATTAAATTTATTTCCATTGTTTAACAAATAATTGAAATAATGTAGCCGGTAGCTCATATACAAAAAGCATTTGAAAGAAATTAATTAATAAAAATGAAATAGAATTATAGAAAGCATTTTTATATCCATAAGAATGTAAGAGGCAAAGTGAAACAAATTGGAATTTGAAAAATTATCATTAAATTATTTATGCTTTTGAAATTAACAATTTTTTTGTCAGAGACTTGAGTACCCCAAAAACTTAAAAGCCAAAATGAGTTAGCCTCTGGCACTCAGCCTATTAGGGTTCAAGGACATACGAAAAAAAAACTACAAGTAGTGGAATCATTTACAATTTTTCCCTATGAATTTGGCCCTCCTTCCATGTAGAATTCTTCAGACAGCATAAGCTGAGAGAATTCTTCAAGCCACATGTAGTTTGGAAAGTCATCCAGGAGGAACCATTTCCGGAGGAAGTCCCTACCAATCCGCACCCATTTTTTGTGACGCGTCAGCTGCTCCACATTCAGGTTTAGGAGGAACAGTTTCCTGGCCACTGGTAGTGTTTGGCCAAGGAGGAGAAGCTTGGATAAATCACTCGCTCAAGGGATCCCCACCCCTACTTCTACAAGAACGACAAGAGTAATGTCGTCTCCGAGGAAGTCTTCCTTAAAAACCTTCCTCAACAGCATCAGCATATCTACCTTGTCTCCTCCCAGGTCCAGAAGAGACACTAAGAAGCGGGATGTAATGTCCGTGTTAACATGGTACCTATTTTCATTTCGTAGAAATTCTCTGCCCAGCACCATCTGCACAGCTTCATTGGTGAATGACCCAACCTCCTTGCAGATTGATTGGAGGGTTGGGTCTCTAATGGAGCCTAGAAAGGCCCTCTGGTCATCTGCAGAAATGCTTCTCAAGCGGATGGGAGTGTCCATCTTGAGAAAATAGATTAACAAATTAAACAACCTGAGCAGTGAGCCTATAAACCTAAAATACCGTGAGCTCTGACAATTTATCTACTAAATGGCAAAGGCTAATTGAAGATGAAAGAAGCAGAGATCGTATATAAATTGTTGAAGTTCTTGATTGTAATAATTACTTCTTTAACAGTATTAACTGCTATAAAAAATTTTAAATCTTCCGTATCTCTGCAAATCTTTCCCATAAATGCACAAGTGTGCGAAATTGGAAACAACTATGAACTAGTACCAAATTGGCAAGTATCACATTGGAAGTCATGGGGACATAGTGGATTGCCGTAAGTGAAAAGATATATATTAAATGAACAAAATTATGGATCGTGATTTGTGACATTTGATACGTGTTTACTGAATCCAATTCCATTCCGGGCACTTTTTGGTGAGCTATGTTCTCTTCAGAAAATTGGGCCGAAATAAAACTTTAACCATTGATATACGATCATCGAATGGTTTAAAATTATTGATAGATTTTAGGTATGTGTCACCCTTTACGTGTCAAAGAGGCCGCGCTTATTGATACATCATGCAGAGTCTGGACTCAATGTATTATGTGATGAGATCTACTGATGTGATGTGATGTGCCTTGTCTATTAATGGCAATGAATTTATGAAATCGCCAATGAATTATATATTATACCATACATAACAAAATATTTGCCAATACATTTAAATAATTTTCAAGCGGTGGATAAAAATCGCCAATACATTTAAATAATTTTTCCTTCGGAGTAAAAATTTTCGCTCATACAATTATATATTTGTTCCTTTTAACAATAATTATTCACGTCCCACAATAAATATTTTCCCCATAGAACAAGGTATTATTCACCAGAAATTTATGGCATTTTTGCACACTAGAAAAAAATTCGCCAATACAAAATAATTTTTTTGTCATTTAAAATAAAAATTTCGCCATCGATATGAAAATTTCCCCCCGAAAATAGTGTCTGATTCGCCAGGGTTTTACACAGTTGCCTGGGGGGGGTTTCTTAAAGTTATCCCTAGGTATGTTGTCTATTCTTTGCATGTGGATTATATGTGTTGATTTAATTTAGATCTAAATTGGGTTAATTGGAAATTATCATAAAGTTGGCTGAAAATTTACATTCAAGTGGTATTAGAGCTATATGGTTATATGGTGTTTATAACCCTAGATGGAATCCATGAATGCATGTATAAATGAAAGACAAGGCAAGATATGAGGGTTTGTTGTAGGTTGTGGGTTGCAGATTTGTGGGTATTTGTTGTATATCTAGTGCTATAAAGATTTGTTTCAAAATAGGTTTCCATTGATTTGCATTTTGGGGGTTTTAGGGGTGGAATTTCAATTTTGACCCCGTGTGACAAAACAAACCCCATGGTTGTGATCAGAGAGGTCAAGAGACAAACTTTGATATATAACTCAACCCTATTTGGTGATGGAGGCCTAAGTTTGAATTTTTTTTTATGGTACAGTTCTATAACAATACTGTCTACGCAGGTTGTCAGAAAAAAATAATATTAAAAATTCCTGCAAGTTAAAAAAAAACTTGATTGACCGTTTTCGAAAAATTATTGAAAAATCAAATGAAAAAATTGATGAAAAAGGTGGAAAGGAAAAAAAAAATTTAAAAATTTATTGGGTGTGGAGGTGTCCACTGACCACCCCCCACCCCTCTGGTACATAGGTACCGATAGGGTACCTTCTCACGTAGGCCCTATCATTCTATGGTACCAGGGCAATACCATGGTACTAGGTAGGTACCATGGTACCGATGATACTGGCGGGACAGAATCCCAACCAGTAGCGTCGGTCCCATGGGACTGCTAGTATGGGCCACGTGGAATCCACCATGGGTGGTGGGCCCTGCTCCCCACTACAGTGGGTTGAGAAATAATTTTTTTCCAAAACAAACAATTAAATAATTAAAATATCCGTCATTTTTTTGTTAAATATTAAAATTTATTTTGAAAGGTTTTTAAAATAAAAACTTTGTAATGCCAGCTAATGTAATTTTATGTGCCGAGTTTGATTGGTGGGTGGGCCCAGTCAGTGGATCCCACTCGGGATTATGTAAAAAAAATAATATTTATTTGGCACATTGGAGAAATTGGTAAAATAATTTTTGTGGCATATTGGCAATATTTTTGGAGTTCGGGCTTGCTTTTTAGCCTAATTGGTTGTTTTCTTTCATGGAGCATATCTTGGGTGTATGATGTCAAATTTTTGACTTCTTATAGTTGTTGGAAAGGTGACTTGGTGTACTTCATGGATATATGATTAGTTTTTCTATATTTTGTTGTTTGTAGAGTGAAATGTTAGCTGGAAGTGATAGGTACCTTTATGGCTTTGAGAGATCATAACTTGAGCATATGGAGTTGGATTTTGGACTTTGAATAGTTGATGAAAAGCTCTAGGAGAGTACTACACATTGGTTCAGATTTGGAGAAGGTTTGACATAATTTATTTTCTGATATTTTTATCTAATCTGTTTATGAGTTCTTTTGACTTTGGTGACAATATGAGTTTATGGCATGTTACATATTGGAGATTTTGATTAAATGTTAGTGTACATTCGATGTTGTATCTTCATTGCTCGCATGTTGAAATGGTTATTAGTTTTGATTTGAGTATGTATGTTGCATTATTGGGTCTACAAGTTGTGGAGTGTTGCAGGCAGTCTATACTTACAGGATTGCATTTGTGGCTTGGATATGGGTTGTTTATGCCTATAGAACTTTTATTGTTGATGCATATTCAAATTGGTGGCTTGGTTTAGTCACATGGTTTTTTGATTTTGTCCTCATGGTAAGGAGAGATGTTGTTACCAGGTACAATCATGATGGGGGACCTACATGGCTGACTATGTGATGCTGATAGGTTGGACACATTGAGTTAGATGCTTTCTTTATGGTCGTGATCATGATGCCATGGTTGTTCCTTGTGTTTAGGGACTTTGGCATGACATGGTTGGATTTGCGGGTTCTTTGATTGATGATTCTTTGATTTAGATTCCTGATTGATTTGGCGGTGTATCTTCTTGTTTGAGAACCATGGTTATTTAACTTTTGGGAGCTCATTGTGTTGACTTTGAGTTCTTTGATTGTTAGATGGATTTGGTTCATTCTCATGTTTGTGGATGGTTCTATCATATTGTCATGGATAGCTTGTATACACTTTCAATGGGAGATTTTGATAGTGTGATGTGGCAGTGTAGGATTTGATCCTGATTGTTTGTTGGTGGTTTTGTATCTTCTTGAGATGGAGTTTATGATTTAATTGATATTGTTGATGTTTCAGTTGTATGTGTGTAGATCTGGATGATCTTTATTTAGGAGATGGTTATCACAATGCTATGGAGAGCTTGCTATCAAGGTTCAGTGGGAGCTTGTAGCAGTGATATGTATTCACCATTGGATGGTGGATGGTCTTCTTAGTGTGCAAATGTTTGGAGGATGCCTTAGATCCTGTTGTTGCAAAGGCTCTTTTACATTTGTAGGTACACTTGTAGGAGATGGTGATCTTCATGATATTTGAGGATATTTACATCTTGAGAGCTCAAGGAGTCCTTGGTTGAGGTGTGGTCTATGCTTTCATTTGACAAGTTATCCTTGATTGACATGATGGTTGATATTATGTCATGGTACACTCTTGATGACTATCTTAGAGTTTTGGCATGATATGGTTATTTGATATGTTCATATGGAGTATGTTATCTCTTTGGAGGAGATGGTTATATTATGTACTCATGTTTATGTTCCTGATTCTGCAGTTGGAGCTTTGACATTGATCTTGGTAGTTCTCTTTGTATTAGGTACATGATCATTTACTTGATTACTTAATGATATTGTTGTGTTGCATTTGGAGTTTGGCATGGTTTGATAAGTTACAAGTACTCATGAATACTTGGAGACATAGGCGATGCTGATATTATCTTGTGTTTAGAGATATGTGTTAGAATGGTTGATGGTTTTAGTAGGAAGTCTGAGGAGAATTCAACTGGTATAGACCTGGGAGGAGATTGTTCTTAGATGAGTGATGAGACTTGGATATCTTGGATGAGCATTCTCATTTCCCACTCTTGGTCTACTCGGTGGTTTACAACTTTAGAGGTATTGCCCATTGTTTCCTTTCAGGTGCATTATGTTTATGCTTATCTTTCATACATATGGATCTTGAGCTATGGATAGATGGTCAGTTCTAGATGATTCATTTGAGAGATGTATGGCATTAGTTATCTCCTTGTGCATTTGAGTTATTATTATGATGGTGCCAGTCATTGATATTAGTTTGGGAGATGGTTTTCATTGGAAATATTCCCTTGGGATTGGGAATGGATATTAGTTTGGTCTTCTTCAGAGGCTTACATCCATGCTGATTACATGTTATATATATTTGTTTGGTCCAAGGGACTGAATAGTTTTTTGGGTGCTATTATGATTTTCATTTGGTTTTTTTTTAAGGAGATCATACTTGACATAGCATTTAGAGGTGCGTGTAGAAGCACATACTACATGATTTAATTTGCAGTGTTTCTCTCTTTGTTTCAGTTATCTTCCTAGATGTTTATATTCACATTGCATTGGATGGAGGTTGTTTGGAGCTATGTTTTCATGTGTTGTCATGTGGGAGATGACATAGAGGTTCCTTTATCTCTTTCTTTTGTTGGTGTGGAGAACATGTGATAATGTTGGAGACATGGTGTGAGAGTGGTACTTGTAGGTTATCGGTTTACATTATGTTCTTATTGATGAGTTTACATCTGGTGGGTTCAACAACTTTTGTGAAAGGAATGGTATTAGGAGACAACTTTCTGCTCCTAGAACCCCACAACAGAATGGATTTGTGGAAAGGAAGAACAAAACAATCTTGGATGTTGCAAGGACTATGATGATTGAAGCTAAATTACTTGATATCTATTGGAGAGAGGCTATCAATACCATTGTATACACTTTCAATAGAGTACACATTAAAGGCGATACCAGTAAGACTCCTTATGAATTATTGTTTGGTTATACTCCTACTGTCAGATATTTCATAATTTTTGGAAGCAAATGTTACATTAGAAGAGATGATGCATTAGGAAAGTTTGATCCTAGAATTGATGAAGGAATATTTTTGGGTTATTATATTAAGAGAAAAGCATATAGATGTTATAGAAAAAGATTGAATAGGATATTGGAAAGCATAAATGTCAAGGTGGATGAGCATGACAATAAACAGATTAGAGCTTATGATTATGGACTGGATGATGAATTTATAAGACCTAAACTGATAATGCAAAAATCAGTTCAAAATAGTGAACGAGTGACTCCGGTAACATAAAAAAATTCAACAGTGACAGAGGAACAACAAAATGATTCAGTAAATCAAGAAAATTCAAAGAATCTAAGGTATGTAAAGCTAAATCATTCTAAAGATTAGATCATTGGAGATAAAAGGAAAGGTGTGATGACTAGGAGAAGGTTAGTTGCTGAAGAGGTATGTTTAATTTCTCAAATTGAACTGAAATATTTTATTGAAGAAAGTAAGGATGAAAATTGGATAAAAGCAATGGAAGAAGAATTACATTAGATTAAAAAGAATAAGACATGAGAACTTGTACCTAGACCTAAAGACTATTAGAATGTTCTGATACAGGGAGTAAACTAAGAGTGGGGGGGAGGGGGGGGGGGTGAATCAGTTTACTAACAATATCAGTACTTAGTTCAATTATAAACCTTAAACCAAAGCACAACTCAATGAAGGATATATCATGAAAGCACAACACACATAACACCAAAATTTTGATGTGGAAAACTAGGAAAGGGAAAAAGAATGGTGAGAAACCCTGCCCACAATCACATGAATACTCTACAGTAGTATTGTGAATGATTACAATGGGGTTTGCACATGCAGAAAGGTGAACAACCTAGAGCATATTGCTCATCACAAAGGGTAGTCTCACTGACTTACAAAATATTTGGACTACAATCTGAAAAATAATGAATTGTGAAAGTAGAATCTATTAATACTTAATACAGTTCCAATTAAGCATTGATGTCTGCCCTGCAATACAAAACCTTTCCAACCTTCACTGAATGATATAACCTTGTTCTCTCATAAACCAATCTCTGATAATGCAAACTTAACCAACCATAACATCAATCCCGCCATTACCAAATTATATGAATAAGTCACCTATAAATATAGTGTTATTATGAATATGTAGTTATTACTAAGAGGGGAGGTAAATGAGTAATAGAAAAATCTGCAAGACTTCACAAAATTGTATCGGTAACTACTGAAAAAATCTTCTAAGCAGATCTAACAAACCATTCACTCAAGTGTTCATTAATATGCAAACAAAGTAAAGATATCAAATCCACAAATCAACAATGCATCCACCACATGAACACAAAGATTTTTGATGTGAAAACCCAACTAGGAAAACCATGGTGGGAATTAGCACCCACAAAATATTTGCACTCTTTTGGAATGCACCTGGTTAAAGGCCTATCCTAATTAGGAGCTTTACAATATGCCCCGTTAAGAGTAGACCCTATTAGGAGTTACATGATCAAGGGATTTTGCCTCAACTTTGTTAGGAGCTCTACCCTGTCAAGAGTAACCTTGTTTAGAGGATTTCAAACTCAAGTTAATGAGCCACCCAGTGAAGGGATTTACAATATCAGACATGTTAGTGTCTACCCGATTAAGAGATTTCAAACTACTCTAACTATTAGGGAAAAACAAGGCAAATGATCTAATTACAACACTTTCTTGCTTGCTAGTACAGATCCTTTTCAGCACAACTTTGCTACACACATGCAGACACTTCAATCTAGTTCAACAATACCTTTCTCAAACTACTGACACTAAATCCTTTCTCCAACTGGCCCTAAATACACTTTTTAGTTAGAGAAGCTACAAACCCTAATTACATCTACAAGGTACAATGAATTTACATTTAGCATGGAAAAACGCTCTGCTAAAATACATTACAAATCATTACAACAAATTTATAGATGATTTCCATCATTCAATGATCACCGTACATCAATTTGATAAGCAATCAAACCCTTGTTTTATTCTTCTAAGCACTTTGTTGTTTCCCAAGAAATTTGATCCTTGTACTTGCTCAAATACCATCTTATCATTCCACATGGATTATGACACATCATCACTAAGTTATGATCATGATAAGATCCACCACCAAACCTTAAATCATTACCGCTAAAAGATCTGATACCGGTATTCATTCTTCTTCATAGAGTTCATAACAGTCAAATATAAATGTGCATTCTGGTTCACCAAAATTGATGTGATTTCAATCACAGACTCATGCCAATGTTATGAACATATATTCTTAAATGCAACACCTAAATATTCTCCAATCGTCCGTACCAGTCTCTTGATCATCGCTTTGTTCCTATTTACCGGTTGACAACAACTTAGCAGTTTTGTTGTCTAATTGATTCCATTACCAGTTAGGCTAGACCAGTTGATCTAGATGACCTAGATGACTAAAAAAACATGGTTGCCATCAATGACAACACAAATAAAGTCATCAAAAATCCTATTACAATTATATCATCATCATGAAGCCAACAATATCTCCCTTAACTTTACCTATCATCTTCTCATCATCATCATCTCCACTTTACTAGTCATCTTCCCATCTCATCATCATCTCCATCTATTATACCAACAATAACTTTACTGATCATCTTCTCATCTCATCATCATCTCCATCAGTTAGGCCAACATACAGATCATCAACCTTATTGACAAGGTCGGCTAAACCCTAAACCCATAAATACAAAAATTACATTACACGATACCATCAGACCAATATTATGATTTACATTACATAGCATGGACCTAAATCAAGTAACCAAACAATTAAATCCATCAGGAATTCTGCTAAGACGAAAATCCAAAATGCTTCACTAGTCGGTAGAAACCCTCAGTGAAAGTTTAATTGGATCCAACTAGGACCACCATAACAACACACCATCCAATGAAAAGTCATCAAACACTTTAGATATGATCAAGAAGCACCAACAACATGATAGAAATTGATTCCATAAGCCAGAACCAAAATCCACAGATGAAGTCACCAAATAGTGCATATTGGTAAAGCTAACCAGGAATGCTAGAAGTCGATAAAGCCAAAAAGCTAGCCAGGAAAGCCAAGAAAAAGCCAGTAAAAGCACAAGCTAATCCGGTACCTAGAAAATACCAAAAGCGATTACCAAACCATGAAACCACCAGAAAATAGAAAGCATATAACCACCAGAATAAGCATCGAAAATCGATTCTAGAGATTTGGTCATACTGGATCGGAAACACAACAAAAGCCAAGATGATCACAAAGACTAACCGAGATAGATCTAACTGGGCTAGTCTCCAACCAAGATATAGTGTTGACATCAATGACAACACTTAAACATATCCATCATATTGCCAACAAAGACAAGAACATTATTGGAACTAAATGGGTTTCCAAAAATAAATTGAATGAGGAAGGAAAAGTGGTAAGGAACAAGGCTAGATTGGTTTGCCCCAGTTGCTCGAATTGAAGCGATGAGACTTTTTCTTGCGTATGTTGCACACAAGAACTACAAAGTATATCAGATGGATGTTAAATGTGCATTTCTGAATGGAGATCTTGAAGAAGAAGTTTACATTGAGCAACCTAATGGATTTTCTTTATCAGAAGACAAGGACATGATTTGCAGGCTAAATAAATCTTTATATGGACTAAAACAGGCCCCTAGCACATGGTATGCTAGATTGGATAAGTATCTTTCAAATCTTGGTTTCAGTAAAGGTGATGTTGACAGTAACTTATATTAAAAAATTGAGCATGATGACATATTGATTATTGAAGTCTTTGTGGATGATATCATTTTTTGATGAGAAGAAGGTTTATGCATGAAATTTGCTGATGATATGAAGAATGATTTTGAAATGTCTATGACTGGTGAGATGAAATTTTTCTTAGGCTTTTAGATTACTAAAACTGATAAAGGTATTTTCATTTGTCAAACTAAGTATGTGAAGGAGTTACTTAAGAAATTTGGACTTGAGAATTCTAAACTTGTTGGTACTCCTATGATAACCGGTTGCAAATTGTCAAAGGATAGTGAATCACCTAAAGTGAATCCGAGAAGATACAAATCAATGATTGGTGGATTGTTGTACCTAACTCAAACTAGACTTGATATAATGAATTTTGTTTGTATTGCTTCTAGATTTCAGTCAGATCCTAGAGAAACTCATGATATTGCTATCAAGACAATATCCTGATATTTGGTAGGTACAACAGACTTTGGGTTATGGTATCCTAAGGATGATGACTTCACATTATGTGCATATACAGATTTTGATTGGGCAACAGATATGGATGACCGTAAGAGCACTACTGGAGGTACATTCTTTCTTGGGAAGAAGTTGGTTTCATGGCTTAGTATGAAATTATCATGCACTTCATTGTATATTGTTGAAGCAGAATATGTTGTAGCTACTACCAATTGTACTTTGATTTTATGGATGAAACAGATGTTAAAGGATATACGGGTAAGTTACGATGATCCTATTGTTATTCACTATGATAATATTGCTACTATTGATATGTAAAATAATCTAGTATTTCATTCCAAATCAAACACATTTCTATAAGGTATAATTTCTTGAAGGAAAAGGTTGAAGCAAAGGAAGTCAGATTGGTTTTTGTGCCTACTAAGGAACAAATTGCTGATATTCTAACTAAACCATTACCTAAAGACACTTTTGAATATCTCAAAGATTAGTTGGGGGTTACCAACCCTCCAGAAGAGACTTAGAGATGAAAGGATGCATCAATCCGGTGAGCTTATCAGACATACTTTTCTGATTTGGGTTGATGAATATGGTGTTACTACTCAGGGGGAGTAGTCAATTGTTTGGTTTAGTATTTTTGGTTTGGTATTCGTCCTTTGTTATTTATGTCAAAAGGGGAGAGAGGTATTCATGTGAAAAACTATGAGATCTTTTTAGATAGATGTATTCATGTTAATATAAGGGAAATATATATTTCAGTTCAACTTTTGGGAGATTGTTGGCATTCCTTGGCACTTGGATGTTTTTGACATTCAGTATTTCCATCAATGCTAAAGGGGGAGATTGTTGGAAATATGCTCGATATGGTTAAGTGTTGTCATTGATGTCAACACTATATCCCAGTTAGATCTATCCCTATTTAAGGTTTATAATTTAATTGAGTATTGTTACTATCACTAAGCTAATTCCCCCCCCCTCTTAGTTTACTCCTGGTATCAGAACATTTTAACAACATCATGATAGTTGACATTATGACAAAGGCATCAAAAGAAGTGTGAGGTTTGATCTAAAGCATTGTGTAAGTAACCTATTAGGGCAATACATTAAGGATCTAAATTGTGCAAATAATTTATTGATGGCTATGGATTTTGTGATATTTCCTTCTATTTCAATTTTTATAACAGTTAAGTGTAACACAAAAGAAGGTGCAACTATTAAATAATGAAAGCAAGGATTTGGAGATTACCAATGCACGATATGACACAACATATAAGCGTACCATAGAATTTCCCAACTCTTGAGAATGAGAAAAATGGCATGATATAACATGGCACATTAATAATCATAGGATGAGTAGCTACATATGATCATGGAAGTGAAGCATAAAGAAAAATGTGAAAACTCACCATAAAATTAACATAAAATATTTAATAGATATAATACAAAACCACAAAGTTCTAGTAAAATAACATAAGAATAAAAAAAAAGATTGCATAAAAATTTAATATTAAGATTCAATGATTATTATATTTTTGAATTATATATAATATCTTTATTATAGTTATAAAATATTATTACACTTTAAATAAAAAAGGAAGTAAACAACCCCTATAATCCATACTTGAAACATAAAAATATGACCTCGCATTCCTTCCACATACTTTAAACATAGAAATTCTTATTAAGATCTGTAAAGAAAATAAATTCCTATTTTTCCCTACCTCAACTATTGATCAGTAGATGATGAGGTGGTGGGCAAAGAGGGCCCCAAAGATGCAGATAGCTTATGGACAATGAAAAACATTATTTAATTAACAATGATTACAATAATAATTAAGGTTGCATATCAAACTCTTTTTTTTTTTCCTTCAAAGGTTAAGCTGTGATTGCCTTTAATATTTGATGTAATAGGCTAGTTCTTTTTTCTTTCAAAAGTTGAGTCATTAAATTCAAAATATTTAAAACATTAAAATCTCATCTTAAATATTTCATATGATAAGTGAGTTTGAAAAGGTAGGGAGCAAGAATAGGGGGCGGGTCAAAAATCAAAGGTTATATATTAATTGTTTTATTTTCAATGGAATATATTAGAATATTTAAATTTAGAAAATTTTATATAAAAGATGTTGAGAGATATTCAAAAGATTTAAGAATTTATATCTTTAGTCATATTATTGTATATATAAGTTTTGTTTATAAACGTTTTATTAAAAAGATTTGAAATATTATTTAAATATATATGAACAAAAATTTAATAATAAAAGTTTTTGAATCTCAACACCAAATGTTCAATCCCCAAAACTACAAATAATTCATTAAAAGAACGTTATCAAAACAAGTTTTTAGTGAACACAGATCTTTGGAGGGAGAAGCTAATGCCCCTAACAAGAGATGCTTAATCACAAGAAGACTCCTTTTGATTAATGCAGATATTATAATTTTACAAGCAGGCACCTTTGCCAATCACTTCAAAAAAAATTAAATAGGAATCAGTTCAAGTAGAAGGTGCGTCTAGTGGTCTTCTCATCCTATGGAAGCCATCTGTGCTTAAAATTGAAAGTCTTGCTCAGCTAAACATTGGCTTTTTGTAATAGAAAAATTCCTTGATTCTAATTTTTCATTTCTTCTGATCAATGTTTATGGCGCAGTGTCTTCTAACCTGAAATGGGCCTTGTGGTTGGACTTGGATGACATCATTGCTCGTTTTCAAAGAGGAAAACCTATTTATTGGAGGGAACTTTAATGCTATTAGAAGTTTGTTTCACAAAAGAGGAGGTATCTGTTAGACAGTTCAGATAACCATAAGACAACAAAGAGGGGGGGGTGAATCAGTTGTCACTTATACCAGAAGCATTAAGCAATTTAAACTTTAATACCATAACCCCAAAAAATAATACCGAAATAGAAGTTAATCCAATTAAGCATAAACAATAATCACAGAATAAAAGCCATTCACACAACACCAAAATTTGTATGTGGAAAACCCGGTAAAGGGAAAAACATGGTGGGAAGCTTACCCACAGTCAAATAATACTTCTGCAGTAAGTATGTGAATTACAATGAAGGGGCCTGCACTTGTAGGAAGGCCAACAACCTAGAGCACACAGTTCATCACAAAAGGAGTCTCATTGACTACATACAAATCCAAACTACAATCTGAAGAAGTGTTGAACTATAAAAGATAGAATCTCCTATGCCTGAGTACAATTCCGGTTAAGCTCAATACTAGAGGATCGAATCCTCATACACCCAATTTGATCTCCAATGATCGACCGACTCCTCTACCTGAATGATATTACATTATTCGCACATTACATTCCTTGACCACGACCTCTTACATTAACCATGATGATCTACAATGAGATCTTACATCTATTTATATAAACCCTCGACCATAAACAATCAGGTTGGCCACCAGACAATAAACTAATTACATAATTACAAACCATGTCAGCCTATGACCAAACAAATAATATGCAACACATAATATATCCCAAAAATAGAACAATAGGTCCTATCCACACGTTACTTCAATGCCAGTCCATAACCTAGATCAACTGGGACCAAGTATAGGTCCACATGCTTCATCAATAATCTTGAAACACCAAGTCTCGAACATGATCACCAACAACATCCTAAAACATCATCAGAAGTTGCACCAACACCACTTATGTAATTCATGAAAGATCTCCATCAAAAGCTCCATCGGTGAAACCCTCGCGAGAACCAAAAACCAAGCTTCTCAACAGGCAAGACAACATCCAATCACCAAACTAAAACCATCTAACCAAGTATGAGTATAAGTATCATGAATAAGCCAATTCCATCACCAGATAGTACCAGAGTCTAGTGGATCATGTCGGATGCAAGTAAACCAGAAAACCACTCAACCTACCAGGACCAGAAGGGTGTCGGTAAAGCATCCAAATGGATAGTATTGATATCAATGCAACACATAATCAATTCCACCAAATGGCCAACAATCTCTGCCTTTGGCATTGATGGCAACACTAGATGTGAAAAACATCTAAGTACCAAGAAATGCCAAACAAGTCTTCCCCTATGGAAGACAGACAACAATCACCCGCATATATCTCTCCCTCTTCTTTTTTTACATCACTACCTCTCCCCCTTTGATATAAATGCCAAAAATATGACAAAAATATCAAAGCAATAACATAAGCGTATGAATCTCAAAGCTAACTATGCCCCCTGAGCAGTAGCATCCCACATCAGTGCCGGAAAGAATAGTATCTTTGATAACGCATGTTGAACTGATTCCAAGCCGCATCAATCAAGTCTTTGTCAGAGGGGCAGAAACCCCTAATCTATCTCTCAGGTACTTAAATGATTCTTTCGATAATGCTTTAGTGAAAATATCTACAATCTATTCTTTAGTGTTCACATAAACTAGTTTAACTTCATTTGCTTCCAACTCTCCTTCAAAAGTTATACTTGATAGATATGTGCTTTTTCTTAGAATGAAATACTAGATTCTTCGATATATCAATAGCAGTAGAGTTATCACAGTTAATAACTGTTGGTGCATCACAATCCACCTTTATATCCTTCAACATTTGCTTCATCCATAAAACTTGTGTACAATTAGTAGCAGCACGAACATACTCAACTTCAATAGTAGATAGAGAAGTACATGACTATTTCTTGTTGATCCATGAAACCAACTTGTTTCCAAGAAAGAAAGCTCCACTGGAAGTACTTTTCTGATCATCAACATCTCTAGCCCAGTCATCATCTATATATGCACATAGAGTAAAGCTATCATCCTTAGGGTACCATAAGCCATATTCTAATGTACTTTGCAAGTATCTAAAAATCCTTTTCACCGCAATCTCATGATTTTCTTTAGGATCACTCTGAAATCTTGAAATAATAAAAACAAAATTCATAATGTCCGGCCTAGTTTGAGTCAAATAAAGCAAACCTCCAATCATAGATTTGAATATTGTAGGTTTTATCAGTGTAGAAAAACCTTTCCTTGTCAATTTCTCACTTGTAACCATAGTTGTACTTACCGGTTGAGAATATCCCATACCAAATTTCTTCAACAATTCCTTAGTATATTTAGTTTGATAGATAAAAATGCCTTTATTAGTCTCAGTAATCTGCAAACCTAAGAAAAATTTCATCTCACTAATCATAGACATCTCAAATTCTTTCTCCATATTATTAGAAAAATCTAAGCACAATTTATATTCACCTCCAAAAATAATGTCATCAACAAATACTTCAACAATCAGTATGTCATCATCAGTGATTTTATAATATAAATTACTATCAGCACTGTCCTTAGTAAAACCAAGCTTCAAAAGATATTTATCCAACCTTGCATACCAAGCTCTAGGTGCTTGTTTCAATCCATATAAATCTTTCATTAACCTACAAACCATATCAATATCATCTGATAGTGAAAAAACATTAGGTTGCTCAACATAAACTTCCTCATCAAGATCCCCATTCAGGAATGCACATTTAATATCTATCTGATAGACTTTGTAGTTTTGTTAAGCAGCATAGGCAAGAAATAATCTTACAACTTCAATTCTACATACCGGTGCAAAAGTCTCTCCATAATCAATTCCTTCTTCTGAGAATATCCTTTACAAACCAATCTATCCTTATTCCTTATAACTTGACCATCCTCATTCAATTTATTTCTAAAAACCCATTTAGTTCCAATGACATTTTTATTTTTTAGGTCGGGAAACCAAAGTCCATGTGTTATATTTCTCAATCTTATCTAATTCTTCTTCCATAGTTTTTAACCAGGATTCATTTTTACATGCCTCAATTATTGATACTGGTTCAACTTGTGATATTAAACATACCTTATTAGTTGTTAGTCTTCTTCTTGTCATCACTCGATTGTTCTTATCCCTAATGATTTAATCTTGAGAATGATTCAATCTCACATACCTAGGAGTTTTCTGACTCTCTCTTCCTCTTGCCTTCTCTTCAGTTACTATAGAATTCTCCGATGTTGCTGGAGCAACTAGTTCAACTCTCTATTCTAGTAAAGGTGCTACCGGTTCAGATATAATCATTTCCACTGCATAAACTCTGATTTGACTTCTCTTCAACTCATCTACTTTGACATTAGCACTCTCCACAATTCTCTACAATCTCTTGTTATAACATCTATATGCTTTTCTTTCATTAGAATAACCAAGAAATATGCCTTCATCACTTCTAGGATCAAATTTCCCAATAGTATCATCTCTCCTAATATAATATTTACTACCAAAAATTCTAAAATACTTAATTGTAGGTGTATTGCCAAACCATAATTCACAAGGTGTCTTACCAATTTGTCCATTGATATGTACTTTGTTGAATGTGTAAACAGTTGTACTCATTACTTCTCTCTAGTAGATATGAGGTAGATTTTCTTCCAACATAATTGTTCTAGCAACATCCAAGATAGTTATGTTTTTCCTCTCCAAAACTCCATTCTGTTGAGGTGTCCAGGGAGCAGAAAATTGTCTTCTAATACCATGCTTGCTACAAAAGTTATTAAACTCACCGGATGTGAATTCTCCACCATGATCTGATCTCAAACATTTAATCTTCAATCCTATCTCAGTTTCCACTTTAGCCTTAAATATTTTAAACTTTTCAAATGCTTCAGATTTTTCTCTCAAGAAAGTAACCCACGTCATTCTAGAATAATCATCAATGATTAGCATGAAATATCTATCACCATGAAAACTTTTAACTCTAGAAAGGCCACACAAATTAGTATGAATAAGATCAAAACCATCATTTGATTTATCTTGTATACTCCTAAAAGAGGTTCTGACATGTTTACCCATTGGACATTCCTTACATACAAGATTATAGGGCTTCATAATCTTAGGTATATCCCTAACTACCTTAGTTGAATAGATCTTCACAATGCAATCAAAATTCACATGACACAACCTTTTATGCAATATCCAACTTTCATCAATCTGTGTAATCAAACATGTCTTATCACCAAAGTTCAAATGAAATATATTACCTTTTGTCTGTGTACCGGTTGCAATCTCCAAGCCAGATTTGTTAATGATTTTGCACTTTTCATCCTTGAACTGTAATTGAAATCCCTTATCTACCATTTATCCTACACTCAAAATATTATGCTTCAAACCTTCAACATAATAAACATTGCCAGTATTGTTCTTACCATCCAATGATATAGTTTCTTTTCCTTTGATCATGCATGCCTTGTCATTTTCAAATCTAACTAGTCCACCATCAAATTATTGCAAAGATAGAAACTTCCCTTTATCTCCAATCATATGATGTGAACCACCACTGTCAATTACCATTTAATCCTTGTCCTCAATTTTAGCAGCAAGTGCCTTCTCTTTCAGTATATACAGTGCTGGATCATCTTCCTTGATAGCCAAGAATAACCATTCTTTCCCATTGCCGGATCCACTAGCAGAGTCTTATGTCGGTTCATCATCAAATTCAGTAATGCCTTCCTCATCTGCTATGTAGCATGATTTGTCTATGTTTTTCTTGAATCTATATTTGTTCTGATATCTAGGGTTAGGCTTAAATGATCTTTTAACTCTTTCTTCAAATCTTGAATTCCTTTCAAGACATCTAGATGCAAAATGACCAATCTCATTGCATGCAAAATATTTAAAAGGTGGTTTTCCTTCCTACTAACTTCCTACTAGTCCTTTAGGTACTCTTCTAGAAAATAGTACTTCAAGTTGCTCAAACTCATCATCTTCTCTCTTCATATCTTCTAGTTCTTTTGCATATAAAGATTTCCAGTCTTTCTTACCAGTTGTAGATGTAGATGCATGAAAAACAGGTTCAGTCTTTATAGCTCCAAAAGGTCCAAATTCCTCAAGCTCAAAAGCAGATAGTTTCCCAACCAAGGTATCTCTATTGACAGATGTATTAGCCATTTTTCTCAACTCATTGATAGTAGTATCTTTCATTTTGTAAGTCGGTGGTAGGTCTCTCAAGACTTTAGAAATAATTTCATCTTCCCTCAAAGTTCCACCACAATATTGAATTCCCATAACAATCTCATTTACCCTTTCCATGAATGTAGTAATCCTTTCATCTTCTTGCATCTTCAGATTCTCATATCTAACCCAGTAACCATCAAGTTTAGCAATCTTCACTATAGGGTCATCTTGATTAAGAGTCTCGATCTTATCCCATATAGCCTATCTAGATGATTTGTTAGTTAATCCCATTATTTGTTGATCAGATAGTGCACACAAGATGGCTTCTCTTTCTCTACAATCATTCTCAAGCTCCTTGTCCAGGTTTGCTAGAGGAGGATTGCTAGATCTTGGATTAAAGGGTGTGACACCATTCTATGTAATCTCCCGAATCTCCTTACCAAGACATCTTAGATGAGTCTATTAGGGTTTCAAGAAGATCCAAAGAAAATATGAAATAACAATTATATGCAGATTTAAGTACAAAGGATACAAAAATAAAATAGGACACAGATAACACAAAGATTTAACATGGTTCACCCAGAATGGGTTACGTCCACCATACACAGCCATCCAATCTTTCTTATTATCCAACAAAAAAAGTACATCAACCTTACAATGCCTTAAGCATCCCAACTGCTTATAACATGCATTTTTAAAGGAATGAACAAGGTCGGCCTTTTTAGGGTTTTATTACAATGTCAGTTTTCATCAATTGAGTGTATAGCACTTTGTTGATCAGTCACCACATATCAATAGAGTCTCCATTAGAATATTTCATACTCTCTAGTTTGTTCCATCAAACCTCGATATATCTTTTCAAAAGATAGCTTCAGAAGAACTGGATGAACTTGAAGTATTAGTGTCCATAGGATCTTCCTCAAGTGGTTAAGCTTTTTGTAGAGAGGACCAAATCTATGATACCAATTGTTAGATGATTCAGATAATCGGAAGACAACTTAGAGGGGGGGGGGGGGGGGGTGAATCAGTTATCATAGATTACCAGAAGCTTTATGCAATTTAAACTTTAATACCAGAACCCAAAACAATAATACCGAAATATTAGTTAATCCAATTAAGCATAAACAATAATAACAGAACAAAAGCCATTCAAACAACAACAAGATTTGTACATGGAAAACCAAGTAAAGGGAAAAACCACGGTGGTAAGCCTACCCACAGTCAGATAATACTTTTGCAGTAAGTATGTGATTCACAATGAAGGGGTTTGCACTTGTAGGAAGGCCAACAACCTAGAGCACACTACTCATTACAAAAGGAGCCACACTGACTACATACAAATCCAGACTAGAATCCAAAGAAGTGTTGAACTGCAAAAGATAGCATCTTCTATGCTTTAGTACAGTTCCAGTTAAGTTCAATACCGGAGGACTAAATCCTCATACACCCAATTCGATCTCCAATGATCAACCAACTCCTCTGGCTGAATGATATTACATTATTCACACATTAAATTCTTTGACCATGTCCTCTTACATTAACCATGATAATTTACAATGAGATCTTACATCTATTTATACAAACCCTCCACCATAAACAATCAAGTCAGCCACAAGACAATAAACCAATTACATAATTACAAACTATGACGGCCTAAGACCAAACAAATAATATCCAACACATAAGACATCCCAGAAATACAAGAATAGGTCCTATCCACACGTTACTTGAATGTCGGTCCATAACCTAGATACACCGGGACCAAGTATAGGTCCACACGCTTCAACAATGATCTCTAAATGCCAAGTCTCAAAAATGATCACCAATAGCATCTTGAAAAATTATCAGAAGCTACACCAACACAACTTATGCAATTCATGGAATACCTCCACCAAAAGCTCTGCCGGTGAAACCCTCACCGGAACCAGAAACCAAGCTTCTCAACAGGCAGGACAACATCCAATCACCAGACTAAAACTATCTGACCAAGTATGAGTATAAGTATCATGAATAAGCCAATTCCATCACCAGATAGTACCGGAGTCTACCAGATCATGCCGGATCCAAGTAAACCAGAAAACCACTCAACCTACTGGAACTAGAAGGGTGTTGGTAAAACATCCAAACAGATAGTGTTGACATCAATGCAACACATAATCAATTCCACCAAATGGCCAACAATATCCTTAGACTTGGTAGATCTCAACAAGATTTCAATGATTGGATTGATCGAAATGGAGTGCTTGAGGTGGAATTTAGGGAGAATAATTTTACTTGGAGCAATAGAAGACTAGGGTCCATCAACATTGTGGAGAAGATTGATAGGTTATTCTGGCTGGGTGATTTCTTCAATCTTCCTTTCTCTCTCGATTGTAAAATCCTTTTGTGCTTAGGCTCAGACCATTATCCTTTGCTATTGAATTTTCAAGACTCTTCCTCTTTGGCCAAACCTCCCTTCAGATTTCAGAATATGTGGATGAAGGATCCTAATTTTCTCTCTCTCATTGAGCTCTGGTGGAAAGAAGCTATCTTTCATGGGTCTAAATTATACTATTTTGTATCCAAGCTGAAATAGACCAAGAGGAAACTCCTTCAACAGAATGTCAATCATTTCAAAGACATCTTTGCAACTAAAAGGCTTTTAGAATTCCAACTGAAGGAGCTTAATGAAAAATTCATCCAAGATGGTATGACCTAGACAAAGTTTTTGAGATAGAAAGAGCTATTAGCTAAGTATGAAGATATATTATCCAAAGAGGAGATCTTCTGGAAACAAAAATCAAGGAAAAATTAGCTGCAAGCTGGGGATAGGAGCACAAAATTATTTCATAATGTGATAGAACACAAAAGGTCTGTCAACAAAATTGACAAGATTTAGTTTTCAAGCAATCATATTATTGAGGATCCGATGATCATTCGGTCAAAAATCTATCATTTTTTCTTCAATCTTCTCAATAACGAGGAAGGCTCTAACCTTGGAGATCAAAATAGATTTCTTTCAACCATCCCTAAAGTCATCACAAGTGCTTAGAACCAAAGGCTTAATGAAAGTTTTACTATGGAAGAAGTGTCATTGGCTTTAAGTCAACTCCGTTTTGATAAATCCCCTGACCTAAATGGGTTTCCTTCAAGTTTTTTTAAGAAATGTTGGCATATCTTGGGAAAGGAACTAGTAGAGGCTCTTGAATCAGCTAGGCAATCAGGTCACATCCTAAAGAAAATCACTAATACCTTCATAGCTCTCATTCCTAAAAAAGAGAAAGCAGTTAGCCTAGGAGACTTTAGAGCAATTTCTCTATGCAACACAATCTACAAAATTATTTCCAAACTACTCACCAATAGGCTCAAACCCCTTATGGATAGAATAATTTCTAAAGAGCAAATAGGCTTCGTGGTAGGAAGATCAATTTTAGATGGGGTCATTTTTGTTAGAGTATTCGGGTATTTACTTGATTAATTAAACAATATTTGTTTAATTATTTAAGTTCCCTTTATCTCTTTTACACTTAAGCTAACTTTAGGTGCATAATAATTAATTATTTTATTAATTATTATGTGAAAACCTAGGTTTTCCCTTTTAGGGTTTGTTGACCTATTAAAGGTTGAGTTCTTTCTTTTCATTGTAAGAAGGATTATTATTGACAATACATTTTTGGAGATTATTGAGCTCTCATCTTTTGGAGCATATTTTTCTTCTGTTTTTATTTCTTCTGTGATTTGCTTCCTTGCTTCTCCTTGCAATAGGTTTTTCAGCTTGCAGAGATCATTTGGGCTCCTATGGTGTTGTATTTTCTCAACTCCAACATGGTATCAGAGCTTCAGATCTGTAGCTACTTGTTCTTGTTTCGAGAATTTTTGCTTTGGAAGCAAATTTAGGTTTTCAGGATTTTTTTTATGCACCTAGGGATAGGTCTTTTTTTCTAAGCACTTTGGGCCTAAACAGACCTCACCAGCATGCTCAGAAGGCCTAAAAATCCCTATGGTCATATAAAATTTGACCTATTTTGGTTCCTAAGCCTCTGTGAGTATTTTCTTCTCAGATCCAGGTCGTACGGCCCTGACATGCAGTTTGAGAAAAAAAATTTCAAATTTTTTTTTTTGCCATTTTATGGCATGCAAGCCGAATTTTTGATTTTGTAAAAAAAAAATCACAAATCAAAACTTTTTTGTTGAAATAGGCGTAAGTTTTTTTTGAAAAAAAAAATATCAAAAGTTTGACAGTTTGGCCGCTAGCTGTCAGTCCGGCTGGCTGGACCTATCAAGGTGGGCCCATTCCCACTGATCCTTTCTGGTCCTTGCCTTCTTGGCCTTGGTGGCCACCCAATATACCTTCCAGCATCGCCCGGCCTACCGGCCCCCTTCGGTAGCCCTGTTGCTGCCGCCGGTCACTTGCACCTGCTGGCTGCCAACTTCTCCACTGCCACAGCCCACTTAGCTCGGTTCGGCCAGCTCTACCGTCAGCAACTTAGGTCCTGCCGCCACTTCTCCTTGGTTGCCGCTCGCTCCGCCCAACCCGCTCAGCCGACCCTGCCGTCGTCGGCCTCCCTATGGCCCCCACCGCCCAGTCACGCTCCACTGCTACCGGCCTTCCTCTGGCCCCGCTAAAATCCACCGCCCAACCACCGCTACCTACCCCTGGCCATTGGAGCTCTGCCCAGCTGCCACCGGAGCACTGCCCAGCCACCAGACTACCTTTTTTGCCTCTTTCAGGGGGAGGTTTGGTTTTTTGGTCATATCTTGGGCATAAGGAGTCATTTTTTCAAAAACGAATAGGCTCGGAAAGCTGGTTTCAAGCCGGACCTCGTCATGTCGGTAATTTTTTCCAATTTTGTTGTTTTATTGTGTTTTTTTTTCAGTCAAAGTGGGGTCTCTTTTTTGCTCTCTGGGAGACGTAGAATGAGCATCCAAACTCCATTTTTTGAAAACTTTAGATCATTGGAAATTTTGTTCTGTGTAATTTCCAGCCATATGAGGTTTATTTCCAGATTTTGCTCCATGCATATTTTATTTAGTTTTTTGCTTTTCAACACTCTGGTGGATATCTTGGTTGTTTCATGTCCTGGGATCTCTTCTCTGGGTAGGATGTCTCTATTTTGGTTCTCATTTCTATTTCCAGTCTTCCTATCATTGTAGCATTGTAATTATACAAATGCACTGAGATAAAGTGCCATCATACATTGTTTACTTGGAATCTTGCACATCTTGTGCCTTGTTGTACATGCACTATTGATAAAGTGCCATGAGGGGGTTGATGTTTGCCTGTTGTTTGCCATCTTCCTTTGTCCAGTGAGTGTTCCTTCCATGACATTCACCTCATGATGTATGTCAAGTGATTGTTCCTTCCATGACACCATGTACTTTTCTCAGCACCTTTGATGTTCTTGGTTCTTTGTCATGCAGTTCTTCTTGTCTATTCTTTTCAGTGTTCCTGTCTCTCTCCCTCTTCCGCATTTTGGGGAGGTTTGTCCTATTGGCTCTAATGCTTCTGTGGTTCGATTGATCAACTCTTCAAGCTTTGGTGTTTTCATGCCATCCATATCTTTGATTTCAGTTGTTTGCCTTGTTTGCCTTCTGATTGGAGTATGTCATTTGAGGGCACTCATACAGATTATAGTCTTCTCTACCTAGTCATGTTCTATTTCAGTGGAGGTTCTTCAGATCAGCAGTTATTCTTCGACAAAGTTTGTAGGTTCTTCATGCTTCAGTGGTGTTATTTTCCATCTCTTTTTGGAGTAGAGTTTTGTTCCCACGTGGTTTTCTCTATTTCTCCAGTTCATAGAGATTTCATTGTATTTGGGTACCTGATCAGGCCTTGTTGTCGGGACCCATCTTTATTGCTTTCAGTAGCTATTCTAGGTTTTAGCTTCTCCCTAAGTCTAGCTTAAGGGGGGTTGTCAGAGTATTTGGGTATTTACCTGATATTTGTTTAATTTTTTAAGTTCCCTTTATCTCTTTTACACTTAAGCTAACTTTAGGTGCATAATAATTAATTTTTTTATTAATTATTATGTGCAAACCTAGGTTTTCCCTTTTAGGGTTTCTTGACCTATTAAAGGTTGAGTTCTTTCTTTTCATTGTAAGAAGGATTATTATTGACAATACATTTTTGGAGATTATTGAGCTCTCATCTTTTGGAGCATATTTTTCCTATGTTTTTGTTCCTTCTATGATTTTCTTCCTTGCTTCTCCTTGCAATAGGTTTTTTAGCTTGTAGAGATCATTTGGGCTCCTGTGGTGTTGTATTTTCTCAAGTCCAACAATTTTTGCTCAAGAAGCAATCCATACTCTTTATAACACTTACAAACTAGGGATGATCATCAAGCTGGATATCACTAAGGCATATGATAATGTGGATTGGAGTTTTCTTTGCAAGATTATGTAGGCCTTTGGCTTCAACAAGCAGTGGATCAACTGGATTTTTGAATGCATTTCTACTTTGAGGTTCTCCATCCTCATTAATGGAAGTCCAAAAGGATACTTTCCATCCTGTAATGGTATTAGCAGGTGAACCCCCTTTCTCCATTTTTTTTCATAATAATGGTAAAAGGCCTAGGTAGGACTATCAAAGACGTGCATATAAAAGGCACAATAAAAGGCATTAAAATAGACACAAACTTCTCAACAACACACCAACAATTTGGTGATGACAACCTCCTATTGGAGGAGACCAAATCTAGGGAAGTTTCTCATTTCCAAAGAACTTTATCTTCCTATGGGAAGGATTTGAGTCAGGTAGTCAATACAGAGAAGTGTAAAATATATTTTTTCTCCACCTCCCCCAGCACTGAAATTAGAATTATGAATATCTTCAAATGCAAGAAGGGGAACCTTCCTTGTACCTATCCTGGAATCCCAATAGAAAGAGGTTTGTGCAACACTAAGATTTGGGACCCTTTAAAGACTAAATTGGGTTGGAGTTCTAACTCTTGGAAAGGTAAATGGTTGTCTTGGATGGGAAGATTGGTTATGTTGCAGAGAATCATTTCATCTCTTTCCATATATCTCCTCTCTTACCTCACCCTTATAGCAGCCATGAACTCCTTTCTTATTTAGAAAATCAGGAATTTCTATTGGCAAAATTCAGAGGATAGGCATATAATTGCTCTTATAGCTTGGGATAAAATTTCTAAGCCAAAGAATTTGGGTGGCTTGGGTACTAAAAATAAAATCTTGCAAAATCAAGCCTTAGGAGCTAAATGTAGTGTTGTAAAATTGTGACTCTAGCAAATTTTTACTACATTAGGGTCCTCACACACACGAGTTTGAATCCTCTAGCCTGATCGGAGACCGGATATTGGTCATCCTTCAGAAACAACTTCTTCCTTGGCATCTACGTCACCCCGTCCGCTCTATGACCTAGAGAAAGGGGTAGGACAAGGGCATGGAACTACTGTCCCCCCTAGGAAAGTGGTGTGGCACCCTTGTTCTTGCCCTATTTTGGGGCAAGAAACTTCCCAGAGTTGCATTGTTGGTTGTGCATCGGGCGGGACACTCTTTCGATGTCTGCCCGTGATGAAAATAAAATGCACTAACATGTATTTAAGGGGCATTCGTCCTCTCATTTGTAGAAGTTCAATAAGTTGAAGTTGGATAAGATTGGATTGTGCACAAGCGATCAAGCATTCAAGAACATTCAAGCATTTAAGCATTCTTTTCCAGCATTGAGCATTCTCAAGTCTCCCTTCAAGGCTAGGTGTTGCGCTCAAGTCAAGGATTCAATCATTGAAGAGGAGATTGATTTCAACATTCAATTCCATACAAGAATTTCTATCAACATTGCTACTACAACCTCCCTTTAGGTAATTTACAATTCAGTCTTTCATTTACAGCTACTTGCAAGTACTTTCTTTCATTACTTGGTTAATTCCAAAACTGGGGTTTGACCTAAAAACAAACCCCCAATCTCAATCCATTTTCCTCTCTTTTTTGTGTGTAGGATGCAGGTGTGCAACTGTACATTCAGATTCGAGCTTCATTTGTAGAGGTGGAAAAACCCTTTTTGTTTCACATATTTCTAGAGGACCATGTACATTCCCGCCATGGTCTGGGCAACTTTTCCTGAAATTTAGAGGGTGACTTCATCTTGACATATTACTACTAGATTCAGGTGCACAAATTCATCCCATTATCTGATCTCAAGTTATAATCAATTCTTTGTCACTTTTGTACTATATAATTCAATCAATTCCTTTCCATTTCAAACAAGGACGAGGGGATCAACTTAACATTCCCAATTCATTCAGAATTCAATCTACGATCTTCATGTGGAGAGATTGAATCTAGTGAATTATTCTTTCCTCTTTCTAATGTAACATGGTGAAAAGTGTTTGAAGGATAATCAATAGTGAAACTCTCATCTCTCTTTGAGGGAAAGGGTAGTTTTTCTCTTGATATATCAATCACCATTTTTCACCATTACACTAAACTAGTGTGGAAGATAAGAAAAGATACTTTAGCAAGATAGTTTAGGCTAATTAATGCAAAATACATTATGGTGGGTCCTCCTTCCAATTTCATGAGAATGAATAATCCACCCAAAGGATAAAAAATTTGGAATTTCATTATCAAATGTAAACCTATAGTAGTTGAATACATATCTTGGGGTGTCCATGAGGACTCATCTTGCTTATTCTGCAAGGATTCATAGGGTATTTACCAAGTATTGATAGCCAAATTGATATCCAAACTACAAGAGCTTGGCTAAGACACAATTGGGGAGCATTCATAAAGGACTATATTGTTCTCTCCAAAAATGAACCCATGAGATGGCATTGGAAATTTTTTGAGGGGCTCCCTCTTCCACAACTGAAGCTGATCATCTCTCAAACATCTTAAAGAATAGCCAATTATTTTTAGGAATGGCCAAAACTCTTTAAATTGGATTCCATCCAAATTAGGTCAATATACAACCAAGGATATACCCTTCTAGCTAACAAACTAGAACATTTTGACCTCCAAATCAATGCTAAACTCTTTTGGAACAATAGAATCATCCCAAAAGTATGAGTGTTTTCTTGGCTAGCCATGGAGAAGAAATTCTTATAGCAGAAAAATTTAAGAAAATAGGCTTTGAAGGCCCCTAAAGATGCATACTCTGCAAGGCTCATGAAGAATTAGTGGACCATCTCCTTCTTAATTGCCCTTTTTTGGCTAGGTGTTGGAGGTGGCTCTATGCTAAATTAGGATGGATCGCCACCCTCCCTAAAGACACTATTTCCAATTTTTAAAGATCGCCAGTTAGACCCAAGGATGGAATTCTTAGTCCACTATGGAAAGTCAGCCCCTCTACTCTAGTTTGGCAAATATGGAAAGAGAGTAATAGGAGAATCTTTGACAATAAGGCCAAAAAACTAGAATCAGTCATTAATTCTATTGAAAGCTCCATTGTAGAGATTGTCAATTGCAAATTGGCTCTCCGCCCTAATCATAACAGGGACTCCACATATTGGGATGGCGGGATTAGACTTAGATAGAATGGAATCAAAATTCCTCCCTTTACAAGTAAAAACAATGAAAACTAGAACCATTAACATCTACAACTTTGCCTCAATAGGAAATGAGCCTAAACCCTTTTAAAAATAAGTCATCTTGGTTTAATGTAGAGATTATAGGTAAATGCAATTATAAGGTCACCACCAAGTGAAACACAAATTTGGTATATTCCTCAAAGAAATTGTTTTCATGGAACACCATAAAAGGTAGAGATTGGATATTCATAAAATGGAATTACTATAAATTCTTTAAAAACTAAAAAGAAAACTATAGAAAAAGAACATAAATATATAACCTCTAATAGAATTGTTTTTATGTGATTTTTTGTTTCAACTTTTCTAATCACACTCTATGATATATTATGAAGAAGAGGAAAACAACTCCCACAAAATACTTTACACAACCTTCCCAACTTTAGTGGATTCATATTGCATTACTATTAGTGGTTTGATTCTCATTAAACTTGAAAGCCAAGTCACTTTAGTCTCTTGTGGCCTAAAACCTAAAGCACTTTCACCCTTCTCACACAATATTTGAGGATTGTTTGCATCTACAAATTTAGATATTTTAAACTAATGCATTTCTTGAAATATAATCACTTAAGAATATATAGTTTTAGTTAAATATATAAACTAGATCCTAAAATTTTCAACTATGATTTATAGTGACTTTTCTATATCCCAATTTACTTTGATGACATGCTTCTTTAAAAATACATGAATATTTTCTAAAATGACAGTCAGATCAAATTCTGATATTAACACGTTATCCTATATTATCTTATTTGAAATAATTGAGTCAGTTATTAAAATCACAGCACCATTAGTTTTCTATTTTTATTGATATTCATCTTTTCCAGTCTAATTTACTTTGCTTGTTTGCATTAAAATATATATACATGTACATATATATATCTATATATCTATAAATCTATATATATATATACATATATATATATATATGTGTGTGTATATACATATATATATATGTATATACATATATATATGTATATACATATATATATATATGTATATACATATATATATATATATATATATGTATATACATAAATATATATGTACATATATATATATATATATATCTCTATACATATATATATATGTATATACATATATATATATGTATATATATGTATATGTATATATGTATACATATATATACATATATGTATATATGTACATATATATATGTATATATGTACATATATATATGTATATATGTACATATATATATGTATATATGTACATATATATATGTATATATGTACATATATATATGTATATATGTACATATATATATATATATATATATATATATATGCACACACACACACACACATAGTAGACACCTAAAATTGTCATGCCTAATTAAATAAATATTTTATTTATTTAATTATTTGAACTTAATTTTTCTATTAATTAAATAAATTTTTATTTATTTAATTAATTCATTTATTCTCTTCTAGCCTTATTTCTCATTTAAATAAATACATTTATTTATTTAAATTATCCTTTTCTTGAATTAAATAAATATCTTATTTATTTAATTGATCCCACTTCCTCTATTAATTAAATAAATCTTTATTTAATTAAATAATTCATTAGCCTTTTCTACCTATGGCACATCTCATTCATCTCTTAATTCATACACTACCTACCCTCTCATTATTTTATTATTTCTTTTACCTACCCTTTAATCATAGCTGACCATTTATCTTTTACACCTCTCAATCTTATACACCTCTCAATCTTATCCCTCCATTTCATATAGTGTCTTCTATATAAGAGGATACTTCCTTCATTATCAACCCTAACTAATCAATCTATGCATCCTAATCAATTGACTACACTCTTTCATATGCAATCAAGCCTACTTGCAACCACACTTCCGTTCTTTGTTGAGCTCTTGTGCATACATAAAATCTGAGAGAAAATTTATCAAGCAAGATCAATGGAGATAGGAAGAATGGAGATCCAAACCCTATTGGACATATGATGGTATAATCTTTGTGATTTCATTTGATTTGCATTGTCTTAGGTAATCTTCATATGTTATGGTGGATCTTTGTTGTTGTTAGGCTAGGGTTTTGTGGTTGAATTCATTTAGTTTTTCAATATTGTTGTTATCCATTTTCCTAATACCTACTATCACTTAAATATACAACATAAAACCTAAAACATTCAATCATGATTAACAATGATATTTCTATTTTCTAATTTACTTTTACTATATACATGTTTGAAAATTCAAGAATTTTTTCTAAATGGTTAGTAAAATAATATTCTCATATTAACACATTATCACCTTTTATACCATTTTAAATTAATTTGTTTTCCATTCAAATCAAAGTACCACTGATCACTTTTCTATTTTTGTATGTATTCCTCATTCCCAATCTAATTTATATTTATTGTTTGAGTAAGAATACAAAACAAAAATTGGGTGCAATTGTGCACATTAAAAGCAGACTTCAAGTCCCCATAGATTCCAAGTCCCCATATATCCATGCCATTTTCCTAACATTGAGTATCGCTTAAATATTTTCAATCATGATTTACAATAATTTTTCTACTTTCTAATTTAAATTGACTATATGCTTCTTTGAAAATTCAATTCAAGACACTTTTCTTAAGGGTTAGTAAAATCGAATTCTCATATTAATGAATTATCTTCTTCATATTATTTTACATTATTGAACATGTATGTTGCAACTATGCATATTGCAAGTAAATTGTAAGTCCCCATGTATTCATTCCATTGTCCTAACATCTAATATCATTTAAACATGCACTCTACAACCTAAAATTTTCAACTATGATTTACAATAAATTTTCTATTTTCTAATTTACTTTGACTATATGCTTGTTTGAAAATTCAAGTAGTTCTTTTGAGGGGTTAGTAAAAGCATATTCTCATATTAATGCATTATCATATTTCATCATATTTTAAATTATTGAGTGTGTCATTCAAATAATAATATCATCATTTTTTTAATTTTTTTTCACATTTGTCTTTCCCAATATAATTTTCTTTGACTATTTGTATAAGAATCCAAAAAAAATATGTGGTACAATTATGTATATTAAAAGCAGAATTCAAATCTCTATCATTATAATTGTCCCAACATCTATTATCACATAATTAGGTAGCCTAAAGGCTAAAATTTTCAACCATGATTTACAATAAATTTTATAAATTTTCTAATTTACTTAGATTATATGATTGTTTGAAATTCTATTGTTTTTGTGAAGGGTTAATAAAATCAAATTCTCATAGTAATTTATTATCCTTTTTTGTTTAATTTTAAATTATTGTGTGTGTTCAAATGATCCAAATATTTTATATGGTACAACTATCATATTAAAGGAAGATTCCAAGTCCCCATCTATCCACACAATTGTCCTAACATCTAATATCACTTAAATATGTATTCTTAAGCCTAAAAAATTTAATCGTAATTTACAATGACTTTTCTATTTTCTAAATTACTTTCAACATATGATTGTTTGAAAATTCAAGAATTTTTTGTGAAGGGTTAGTAAAATTAGATTCTCATATTAATGTATTATCCTCTTTTTTCTTATTTTAAATTATTGTGTTGTTCAAATCAACTTACCCTTGATCTTTATTTTTTTCTAGATTCCTCTTTTCCAATTTGTTGAATTTGACTATTCGCATAAGAGTCCAAAACAATTGTGTGATGCAAAAATCAATTTCAGGTTCCTATCTATTCATGTCATTGTTCTAAAATCTAATATCTCTTAAATATATAGTCCAAAATGTAAAATTTTCAACCATGATTTACAATGACTTTTCTATTTTCTAATTTATTGTGACTAAATGCTTATTTGAAAAATCAAGAAGCTTTTCAAAAAATGTTTTACAATGGCTTTTCTATTTTCTAATTTATTGTGATTTACAACCATTCCCTTTCTAAGTCTAATTTGCTTTGATTTTTGTCTAAGAATCAAGAAATTTTGTTGGTTTCAATTGTGTATATTAAAAGGAGATTCCAATTCCCCATCTATGCTTACAATTTTTCTAATATCTAGTATCATCTAAATATAGTCTAAGGCCTAAAATTTTCACTGATGATTTACAATCACTTATCTATTTTCTATTTACTTTGGCTATATGCTTGTTTCAAAATCCAAAGAGTTTTTGTGAAGGGTCAGTAAATGAGATTCCCATACTAATGCATTATTGAGTGTGTGATTCAAACCAACTTACCATCACTTTTGTATTTTTCTTGGCAGTCCTCTTTCTCAATCTTATTTACTTTGATTGTTTCCATAAAAATTCAAAAAAACTGTATAATTCAACTGTGGATATTAAATGTAGATTCCAAGTCCCCATCCATCCATGTCATTCTACCTTAAAATCTAGTACCTCTTAAATATACAGCCTAAAACCTAAAATTTTCAATCATGATTCATAATAAATTTTCTATTTTCTAATTTACTATACCCTTGTTTGAAAATTCAAGATATTTTTCTCAAAATAAATAAAATCAAATTCTCACACTAATGCATTATTCTTTGTAATCTTGTTTTAAATTTACTAAATGTACGGTTCATATCAAAGAACCATCACTTTTCTATTTTCCTAAACTTTAAGCTTTACCTATCTAAATTATTTTGATTGTTTACATATAAATCCAAAAAAATAATATGATACAACTGTGCACATTAAAGGTAGAGTCCAATTTCCTATGTATCCATATCACTGAGATATTTACTACACGAATTTATTTCAAATCGCCAGTTTCTTCACGTCTTCCACTGCCCCCACACAGAATATCTTAGTTTTTTGTCTAGACTTGAAATGTGTTATCTGACTTCTTTCTACATTCACCATGTTCCGACAAAACATTACATCCATTCCTTAAATATTGATTTTGAAAGGCAAACATAAGTTATTTGGAATTTGTGCACACAAACATAATGTTTGTTTTCACGTTTCTTTCAACAAAGGAAAAAATGTGCACCACTAAATATTCCTCTTCATCCGAACCACATGATTAGCTTTTTTTCCCTGAAAATGAATTGTCCTACACTTTGGAATTGCATGCAAGTTGTCAAGAAAATAGAGGGAGAATAAAATGTCAATTCTATATTCAAACCACACATTACAAGGGAACACAATTTTTTATATTAATTTAATAATTAATTAAAGTTTAATTTAATTTACATTAGGTAGTTGGATTACTAAATGATTAATGATTGTGTTGATAAAAAAGAAAACCAAAAATTTTACTTTCAAAAATAATATACAATCTATTGTTGATATTAGGCAAAAAGTGATCATTTATATATATAAAATTAATACTCATGATTTGGTGAGTTTTTAGAACTTTCTATGATTGTAAATCTTAAGCCTCTGGAATTCAGACCAAAATATTTTGGTCTTAGAAATATTGAGAACTTAATGTACCTATTATTGTGAATGTCTCTATGCTTCCCTTACTAGTACTCTCACCTACTCTCTATGAAATACAATTGAAAACAATTCAAAACAATTCATCACATACATTCAAACTACTCTTCCTCATGATTTGTTCATATATTAAAAAATTGGAAATGATATTCCAATGGTGGTTGAGCTTTTCATGAACCTCCATTAATTTCAACTAGAAATCATGACATTAGCATTCATTGTTCGCACATAACTTTATCTAGAATGCATCATGTCCATGCTTCTTCCACTTTCTAATGAAATATGAATGGATTCTTTTTATCTATTTTATATGATATTCCATAGTTTTGGGACAATTGAATATGAGTTGTCAAGAAAATAGAGTCATAACAAAAATAAAATATAAACAAATAAATGTAAATAATAATTATATTAATTAATTTAGTTTAATTTAATTACTTAAAATAAATGATTAATAATTATTTTAATTAAATAAGATGTTAGGACTACTTTAACACATCAATAATAAGAGATATTATATTAATAATAATAGAATTCAATTGTTAAGGTATAGAAAATTATTACTAACTGTAACAAACCAGGAACTAAATAGATTTATAAGAAGAACAATATTACATGAATATGACCAAAATCAACTAAATGTGCTAGCTTATGAGCACATATAAATAGGAAGTAGAAAAGGCACCTGATCTCAATGAAATGAGGATAGGACTCATCAAACATGGAGTGGTGGTGGGTTTCCTACCACAAAGGTAGCATGAGGTGTCGAAATTGAGTCGACACCTCTCTAACAACTCCTAATTGACTTGACATCTTGCATGGAAAAGTGTCAAGTATAAATGCATGACTAAGCAAGCTTAATAAGCTTAAGTGTAAACTATACACTAGCACTAATGATTTGATTTATTTTACTTATTCAATTAAAGTACTCTTACAATTAATTCTTATTGTATGATCTAGGAAATTTGATGACCAATGGATGTGCATTAATGTCTAAATCGTTGTCTTTAAGTACAACAACTTAGATTTAGTCCTTCAAAATGTTTAATGAGTTGGATTTCCATCTTGCACATTCATCTTGCACAAAATTTTGGACTTTTCTATCATTTTATTATTGCTTCAACATCTCATAGGTAAAATTGTTGAGTTTCTTAATCTCTAAATAATATGTGCTCTTCAACACTTCTAAAACACACTCAAATATATAAAACCATTAAATAACACTTTCACTATTAAAGTAACCAAATAATGTACTACAAGGGCATCCCCTTATACAATCAATTTATATATCTAATATCAAATGTTAAATGATAAGGTAAATGAAAAAATGAAAGTATTATTCAATTAGCAATTTAATAAATTAAAGCATGTGATTAAGCCAATCGAATTAATGAATAATGGAGAGATGCTATCACGAAATACACAAAATATATAGAAATTAATTATACATGTAGAAACCCTTGGGAGAAATATTGTAGTGACTGTCCTATTTTCATCCTAGATGTGTGGACCTTGACATTGTAATCGAGCTATGTGTTGAAGGAAGCATAGGTCATCTTAGTGCTTGTGCTTCTTTTTGTGAGTGGCTTATGGTTGTTCAACTTCATAATTTTCTTTAGTAATTATGTTTTTGTTATGATAGGTGTGCTTCTATCACCCATATGTTCAAAATGTTGTCCCTCAACATGTCATCTATTGGTGTGTTGTAGATATAGATGCATGCTTTAATTTAAAGCTTGAGTTTATTCATATACAATATAGTATTTAAGTGTTAATTAAGCATGATTATGATATTGTGATGTTTTAGTACCTTAATATAGATATTATTTTTTCTTACTCTAGTGTGTAAATGGCCCTTAACCCTCACAAAATGGTAACAAAAGAGAGAAAAAAAAGCTCTCAGGCATCACACAGCTAGGCACCCAACACATAACAAAGAAGCTAGCCTTCAAAAGTAATTAAAAACATATAGGCTAAAGCAACAACCTATAGTAAACCTACCATATTGTCTCCAATAGGAACTAATAGGACTAGTAGATAACTGAGTAAATTAGATAGTAACAACAGTTCCCATATTCAATGATGGGGAGGCTAAAGGTAATCCTGGGCTAGCTGGCTATGGGGGAGTTGCATGTGACCACAATGGCAGGCTTCTTTCGATGGTGGCACTCCCACCGGGCACCCAAACAAGCTACTATGTTTAAGCCAAAGCTTCTTACATTGGGTTATGCATGGTAATAAAAGAAGGGTTCAAAAAAGTCTGGCTTGAGAGTGATTCTCTAAATATCATCAGATGTGTGAGTAAGAAAACTGAGCCCAACTGGACCATTAAGCATTTAATTTAGGAGTGCCATATCATGATTACTAAATTGGAGGATTTCAAAATCTCACACATATATCCGGAAGGTAATAGGCCAACGGACCACCTAGCAAACATGGGCGTGGATTATGTGGAAATATGGTGGTGGATGGGAAAGGAAACTTTCTTGATACAATTGTACAAACTAGCGAGAAAGAATGGTGAATGTGTTGGCCATGCATATCACATTAATGATGATGGACTGCCAAATGAATTATAATCTTTCATGGGATTTTTGTTCAAATTCCAAAACTGGGATTTCTAGAGCCTTCTTTCAAATATAGTTTTTCAGTGCCTAGTTTTGGCTTGGTTTCCATTGTTGTAAAGGCAACTTGTTCGTGGGAGGTGATAAAAACATAATGGAGCCCACATCCTACAAGAAATGGGAAAAGAACAAAGAGCTATAGATGGAGATTACTGATGGAGGCCTTGTGCCATATCTCAAGCAGCTTCGTGGCAATGATCTAAAAGTGACAGAGGGTTTTGTGAATGGTTGGGAGAAAGGCATCCTCACGGCCTTTGGAGCAAAATTCAGAATTGATGAAACCTTCATCGTGGAGATATCTGGTTTGTAGATGGAAGGCAAGAAGTTTTATAGAGAAAGGAAGGCAGTGGAAGAATCCATTGCGGATTCTCTAACAAAGAAAGTGAGAGAAAAATGGCGTGAAAGATGAAGGACGATGACTATATCAGGAAGGACCTACAGTCACTTTGGGTAGAGATGGCCGAAGTGATTATGAGGTACATTACTCTTGATGGGCGTTATGCCAATATTTTTTCTCTTACCACTTTATGATATTAAACCATTTTAGTCTCTGCCTTTCTATCTGATATCTTCTCTTGAAAATAGCATGGTAAATCATGCCAAAAATGGTAAATCATGCATGGGCTTGACCCCTGTTTCTGTGGCTAATATATTGTTGGTTTTGGATTGGTTTGCAGCTGCTTATTTTTTGTGTTACTCTTTAACTTTGGGTTTCAGGTCCCTGTAAAACCCATTTACCTTAATCAAAAACAATTCCCAGATTCAAGTTTAATAACAATAGTCCTAAGAGGCTCATGGGCCCTATAAACCATAAATCTAGAGAATTAAAAAAGAGCGTTATAAACCATAAACTAAAACTACTATAACTATCTAAAACTATATTCATATCAAAAAACAACATCACAGTCACTCTACCGAGACAAAAGCCTAATTGTTGTTGATGAGATTCCAGTTACTGTATTGACTCGAAGCAATCTTCTAAACAATCAGCTGGGCATATTAGGACTAAATATTTTCCAATGACTACTGATAAAACTTGGGCATAAGATAAGGGAAAAGCTGAGGTCTGGAAGTGCCGCCCAACAATTTGTCCATATCAAAAATTGTTGTGGAGATATTTTGGCTTATATTCCTTCCAAGGAAATCAGCCAACACAAACACCAACAGATTGGCTCCTTGCATGAAGGACAAGAAAGGTCGGCCTCACACAAAAACGAACAATGCCATAAAAATAAGTTACTGTAAAAAAAATTTCCTTTGTTTTGGTTGTCAATTTATTTAATCTTAACCCTTTCCCGCTACCCACAAATTAAACAGCCTGGAAGGAAAAATCTCCACACATTTATTTAGCGTGCAAGGAACATATCGTTAGAGTAGAGCATATCGTTAGAGTAGAACATATGTTGACTGTTACAACGTATACTTTCTTATACAACTGGCAGACAAAAACAAAAAACTCACATGGCTTTACAGCTTTTCAATTCCCGACATTTGTCATTCTTAGAGACTTTGATCACTTCATTCATCAAATTTAATCATCCATTATTATTTATTTAGTTAAGAAATTTTATAGTGATTTTAAACATATTATTTACTATTGTAAAAGTGTAATTTATTGTATTTATTTATTATATTTATTTATAATTTTTATAATTTTTTATGTTTAATAGCTTTTAAAATATTAATGTTTTTAAATTATGTTATTAATTTTATTATAATTCAAATTTAGAATAAATAATAATAATATAGCTTCAATAAATAAAATAATTTTTAAGTAAATTTAAAAGCTTTTTGAAATGAAATTTAAATAAACAATATAAATAATAGAAAATAATTTGTAAATAATTATATTAAAAATAAAAAAATTCATTGGTAAATAAAATACTTCATGATTGATTTGTAGGCTTTTCTTAGATAAACTTATTAAAGATAGCCTCACAAATTTATCATCTAGCATAACACTATTTTGATCTTGTTAGTACATTGATATACATGTCTCACTAATCCAAAAAAGAGTTAGAGCTATCTTTTGAAACTACAACCAAAGTCATCCTCACCCACTTCACCATCCTCCTTTAATCTAAAGCTATCTATCTCAAAATTGAAAGATCACTCCACTTCTAATTTATCTAAGAGCTTTATATTTTCCTTTATAAATTCAATTAATCACATTGAACAAAGATTGCATGCATTCTCATACTATCTCACCACCTTGACTTTGAAGTGCACCAGTGGCCTGGTATACCATAGATTAATGAGTTTCTAGTAAACTTAACTAAGAAGGATCCCTAATCCTAGAACATAACCAAATATCACCACCTTTAACCCACAACACCATTAAGGCTTTACATATGAGATTCTTTGCAATCACACAAATTATCTCTTTAGTTTCTCCTAATTCCAAAAGAAACCCTACAAATATTGAAGACATGTCTAAATAAATTTGATATTGATGGATTGTAAAAAGGAAAGAACCTCCCAACACCATTTTCACTGTATGAAGCACCATCACTATTTTAAAATTAAACACTTTCATCAATCACAATTGACTCACCCATCACTAAAATGGTACTTTCATTTGAAGGCCTTCAAGTGAATTGTTGAATCTATACCACCATAGTCAAATGCCCGTTCAAAGGATACAAAAGGTTAAAATTAATCCCAGTGCCCAAGTAGGAGTAATGCTTCTATATCAAACCTTACAATTCTCAATTCATCCAAGGCACCTTACTCTTATGCGATTAATTTTATTTATATCATAGATAAAATGATGATCATTAAAATTTAAGAGTAGAAGATCATCAAATGAGTGAAAGCAAATTAATGAACCATTACTAAGTAATGATAGCAAGATCATTTCTGTCACAGTAGATATGGTAGAAACCAGAAGGGGTTCGATTCTCATAATTGTATCTGAAATAGAGTACGGATGATAGGATACCATTAATGCGAAAGAACCATGAGGAGTAGATTGCATTTATTAGCAAGTTGGAGACGATGGAGACAATGGAGAAAGGCTAAGAAAATAGAGGTTTGGTGAAACGTTTGGAGATTATAATCTAACTAAATTTAAATGGATAAACTAGTCAAAAAATCATTAATGAAGGAATGCCAGTGCAGCGGGAATGATATGTCATGGGTCGTTCTTGGCTCAATGATATATGAGAAAGTGTATTTCAAATAATGAATTTTGGAAAGGACAGATCACATACCTCGAATAAGGGAAGATTTTAGGGGCAGAATCATAGAATTCTTGAATCAAGCTACATTTTTGGAAAAATCCAGAATGACTCTAATTCATAGACCAAGTAAAGGTTAGCTCCTCTAATTTGGAAAATAGATTGTCTACAAACAGCGGGATGGAAACTTCAATTGGACTTATGGCGACTAGAATGCAAATGGCTTTCCTAGGTGAATTTGGAGAAAGATATTGAGAACTATAATGAGGTTTAAACATCCAATAGTCTTGTATGCGATGCAATTCATGTTAGGAGAAGAATTCTTAAATATAGGGGAAGAGTAATAATAGCTGAAATAGTTCTAATAACTGTCACCTTAATACCATGTTGACCCCCCAAAACAAAAAAAAAAAATTTCAGTACATAAATAAAAAAATACTAGTAAATATTTATTTTAACACCAATACATGTTCATAAATGAATTAGTAGTTGAAAACCAAAAAGTAAAAAAAAAAAACAACTACTGGTACGTTTCCTATTTTAATACAAAACATCTTGCACAAATAATAAACATTTTTTATTTTTTAAAAAACTTAATGTTTACATTTGCCACTTTATGCAAGTGGCTTAAAAGTACAAATGTACTCCAATTACAATTACATATGCACAACGATTGGTTCATTACATGACATAAAAACAATCAATTTTAGACTTCTTAGACACTCAAGTGTACATTCTTCCAAATATCACTTCATGGTTTCATGCATTAAATGGATCTGCATTTGGTACCTACATTTGCAACAACTAGTGTAAGGCTCCCCAATATCCAAGAATTTGCATAAAATCGAATTATAAAAACCATGTTTCATTCAAAGCATAGAAGAAAATTGAACAGTTCGAAGCAATGGACGACTGCATATTTAATATGACATGACCAATTGTTTACCACAAAAATTCAAATTTGAACATAGCTAGCTACCACAATCGAATGCATTGCACATTCGAATTATATTATAAGACTGAATTTTCTGTGTCACTTTCACTACAATCCAATTCATTGCATATTCCTGAGCTCTGCAAATACCCTTTGCACATTCCTTACTCAAGGGTGCACATTCAGGTTGGTACACACAAAATAACTAAATTCCCTCTGTTCAATTAATGTGAAATGCTATAAATCTTTCAATTCAAATTGTAATGTTTTCAATAAACCAACATTTCTTTGCAGCTGCATTATGCTTTGTCTATTGTTGATTTCTTTGTATGCGGTTTACAATTTCATTTCAATACTCTCTTAAAGTTTAATAATGCCAAAATCCTCATAGAGAATAACAAAACAATTGAACATTCCTTACTCGAGGGCACACATTCAGGTTGGTACACACAAAATAATTAAATTCCCTTTGTTCAATTAATGTGAAATGCTATAAATCTTTCAATTCAAATTATAATGTTTTCAATAAACCAACATTTCTTTGTAGCTACATTATGCTTTGTCTATTGTTGATTTCTTTGTATATGGTTTACAATTTCATTTCAATACTCTCTTAAAGTTTAATAATGCCAAAATCCTCACAGAGAATAACAAAACCCCTTCATTATTTATCATTACATTACTTATAGTGTCTATATACTGGCTATATGGTTATATATACACACACACACACACACACACACACAAACACATATATACACCAGGCCAAGCAACTTTTATTATAAAGTTTAAAATGGGTGGTCAAAAAATATGTTGAACACCCATAACAGCCTTCCCACGGACACATTATGGGCCCATGTTGCATGAACTTCTGCTATCTTTTTTGCCCTAAAAACTTAGGGAAATGAAGATTTTTTGTGGCATTTTCATTGTTTACTTTGCCTTCAATTTGTTAATAAACTCACTATAAATAATATTATCAGGCATACCATATAGTACTTCCTATAAATTTCATATGAGAAATACAACAACATCATTCAACCATTTACTCATTTGAGAAATGAGTCTGCAACTTTATACTATATCAACAATATCCACTTTTAATCACATCACAATGACATCTTCCACTCATGCATATCGCGCTTCTAGTTTCTCTTCTTGTTATATAATGTTTCAAGTTTTGTACCTACACACACACACACACACACACACACACACACACACACACATTATAGTTACATACTGAACTCCTGCATGGCTTTTTTGAGTTCTCTAGCTATATTGTTATTGTCTATATTATAATGCATACAAAAATAGAGACACAATACCATTTTATTTTGTTCAAAGATGTTCATTGATGAGTTACAGAAATAGATTTGTTTTTCATCATCTATCTCAATGGCATTGAGGGTTTCATTTCAATGATCTATCTCCGTATATATATTTATATGGTAGCATTTGTGTTTTGTTGAAAGATGTTCAATGATGTAATTGTTCACTATCTAATAGAATATCAACAATATCCAATTTTCAATCACATCACAGTTACATACTGAACTCCTGCATGGAGAATTTTGAGTTCTCTTCCTATATGGCTATTGTTGATATTATCATGCATACATAAATAGAGACACAGTACCATTTTATTTTGTTCAAAGATGTTCAATGATGAGTTATAGATATAGATTTGTTTTTCCATCATTTATCTCAATGGCATTGAGGGTTTCATTTCAATGATTTGTCTCTCTTTATATATTTATACAAGCACACACAATAGCATTTTATCATGGGTACCTTATCATTGCAGGTTCACTGAACATAATTGCACAAGGTAGAAAGGGAAATAGGCATGTTAGACATTGAACAGTTAGAGTCACTCGTGGGGTGCACTTCCCTGATGAAGATAATTTTATCCAAAACGAAGACCCAGTGAAACCTGTTGTAGATGACCATTCAGCTAACAATGCAACTGATGTGGAAATTGTTGTTGTACATGACCATCCTACTATAGATTGTAATCCTATTCTAGAAACACCACAAGTATAGGCAGCCTCAAAGGCTCCCAAACCAAAATGGAGCATACCTGACATGAAAGAGGCAATAACATGCATAGGAGATAGGCACATGTCTCTTAGAGGCACATCAATCAAGTATGGTATCCCCATTGGCTCTTTGAGGGCATGACTGATGGGAACCACAACTACGACTGTGAGGGTTCCATGCACCATTTTATCAACAGAGGAGGAGGATGAAGTTGCCCAATGGTGAAAAGACATGGCTGAAATTGTTCACGGTCTCCAAATCAGTCAACTTCAATAAACTGTTGCCCAAATTACCAATAATAGGCCTAATCCATTCGAAAATGGGATGTCAGGGAGGTCATGGTGGACAAGTTTTAGATGAAGGCACCTTGATCTGACATTGAGAACAGGAGAAGGAGTGGACTCCGATAGGGCTATTATGCTTCGAACTTCTATTGTTTCCTCTTTCTATGACAACTTGGAGGTAATGTACAACCTCAATCACTATGGTAGCAGCCAGACTTAGAATTGTGATGAGACTGGTGTGCAAGCTAGGAGGAATTATGGAATGAGAGTGAGCCAAATTGGGCCAGAGGTGTGTACTGCACCTAATTTCAAAGAGTAGAGAGTGGATCACTGTTTTGGCATGTGTAAGTGCATGTGGAGTATGCATGGTAGTCCAAGAACATGCATGGATGACAAAGGAGTTGTTCTTAAATTGGTTGGAACATTTTGCATGTTCAGTCCCTAGTGGAGTTTCACCCTCACATAGGGCCCTGCTGATCTTTGATGGTCATGGTAGCCATGTAGCCTTCAAGACAATTGAAGAAGCAAGGTGGATAGGTATAGATTTTGTAACCCTTTCGGCTCATACAAGCCACAAACTGCAGCCACTTGATGTCTATGTATTCTCACCTTTCAATAATTATTTCAAATAGCAGAGGAGTATATGGATGTCAAAGTTGCCACAAATTGAAATTGGAAGGGAAGAGTTGGAAACTCTTGCGAGAGAGGCCTTTGCCCAAGCATTGACATCAACTAATATAATTAATGGCTTCCATAGGACAGGGATTTGGCCACTTAATCGAAACACATTACAAAATGATATGAGACCAAGTGAGGCATTTGAGGTTGCAGTTGATATACAACCAACTATTGGAACATAACATGATGTCACTTCAAGGGATGAATAACTAGAGTATATGGCAACAGAAGCTTGCTTGTGGTTGGCTAGTTTTAATGAGGAAGACATTCAAGATTTTGTAGAGCTCCATAGCGGAACACAAGCAATAGTTGAGGGTACAAGTTTGACACTAGAAACTACCGAAGCAGGTCTGCCCCCACAAACTAGCCAGCCAAATGAGGGTTTCAAAAGTACATCAACAGGTATGTCTTTGCCAACACAAGATGACATACTAGAGTGGACCCAAGAAGTAGCCAACTGTGATGATGTAACGCTTTCCATGCCAAGTCTCCTAGAAATTGATCCAGCAGATGTGATACATTACTTCACCAATGTAGTCAACTGCGAGCAGCAAGATGGTGTTGATTGTGAAGACGAAGTTCACATATGTGAGATGAACCTGAGTTTGAGTCATGCACACAAGAGGATGGGCAACAAGTGCCAAGGCAAATCAACAAATTCTTAAGATTTCCAGTGCAGAGAATGAATCAATCTTCGCATGGAGGTAGGAAAGGGGTGCTACGTCTTAGTAGCCAGTCATAGATCTCAACATCTCATGAGTATATTCAAAGGGAAAAAGATAAAGAAGCTAAAAGGAAAAGAGATGAGGAATTGGTAGAACGAAAGAAAGAACATATGATACAAAGGAAGGCACAATGTGAAGTAGGAGCAATAGAAAAGAAGGCTATGAGAGTGGAAAATCAGGCCAAAAAATTGTAGGATTCCCAAGAAAGGTTCATTTGAAGACAAGGCAAAGAAAGATGCAGAAGAAAAGCTTAAGAAGGAGAGGATGAAAGCTGAAAAGGCAGCCAAGTGTGCAAAGAGGACAAAATATGTGGCCACAGTTGCAGAACCTCTACCCATCCGACACCCAATTCTCATGGAAATGACGAACCTCTTGTCCCCAGCCTTTGCAGCTATTAATACTATGCAAGTTGGGACTACACCTCAACCTTCAAACACCATGCAACTTACTTCAGGTGTAAATCAGGCATTCCTTGCTCAAATAGCAAGTTGCTTACAAACCCTTCCCAGCGAAGAAAACAATGTTGTTGGGCCAGACCCTAGTAGGCCACAGTCCATTGGGGTTGGATTTGTGACACCTCCTCCATTTAATACCCAAATGGAGAATTGATCGAGTATGATGAATTATATTTTGTGAGGCCTCCGAAGAGTAGATTTTGAGTTTTGATATAACTGTGATGTGATTATAGAATGACATAGTACCATATTATTGAATGTGATCAGAACTCCGTTGTTTTCAAATATCTCAAATGGATATTCCAATGAATTGATGGTGTTGTTGTAAATCTCATATGTTTGTTTTTTGTGATGTGATATTTCTCATATATCAGTTGAATTGATCTCATATATTTATCACTATCAAAAAAGGCCACATAAGTGTTCAAATTGCTCACTATCAAAAAGGCCATATCAATGCAATTTAATTATTCAGATGCCACTGATATGTCCTCTTTTGATAGTGATAAATTTGAACACTTATAAGTATTCAAATTGCAGTCATCATATATAAATTGTAGTGTCTAATATGTCTACTAGGTCATTGCATCGAAATGATAAAAGGAAGTGTCCTATTTGTAAAAAGGCACTAAACAAAAGAACTATTTTCTACTGTCTCACAAGATATCTTGTTAGCTGCCAAGTTTTCCTTATTGGCAGTATCTAACAAGACATCTTTTAAGGCACTATAAGACAATTCTTTATCTGATTTTTTTCTCAAATAGGGAACTTCCTTTTGATCAATATGAACTAAGTGAGTTTCTTGCATTAATATGAACTAAGTGAGGAATTTAAACAAATTAAAACACAAACAATTTAGAAATTGAAACATAAACAAATCAGAAATTGCATTGTCTACTAGATCATTGCGAAAGTATAGGTCCAACAAAGAGAAGATTGAAACATATCAACTAAGTGAGGAATTTAAACAAATAGAAACACAAAATATTTAGAAATTGAAAAATAAACAAATCAGAAATTGCATTGTCTACTAGATCATTGTCAAAGTACAGGTCCAACAAAGAGAAAATTGAAACATATGAACTAAGTGATGAATTTAAACAAATTGAAACACAAACAATTCAAAAATTGAAACATAAACAATTCACAAATTGCATTGTCTACTAGACCATTGCCAAAGTAAAGTCATATCGACTTTACCTGAGAGGAATGCTTGTTGTCTTCGACATAGTGACTTCTAGATCATTACCTACCATAACAATCACAATAAAATGCAAAACAAATGAAAGTGTGTTAAGAAACACATTTAATAAGAAATGCATAACTACCTAAGATATCTACACAAATTAATATAAAATGTAAGCATTGAAGGCATAATCTCCAAATAATTGAAGTGTGTTAATAAACACATTTACATTGATATGATGATCTTCCACAAGTATGGTTCTTCCCTCGATGCTCTATCACGCCTACAAAAAACAATAATAATCGAGGGTAGCATAACATTGTAACAACAAATCATCCATACATTATTGAATGCATAACAACTTTTTGACTGTCTTTAACATGTGACAACATGCATACAATCCTTACACATTCATACATACATATTCAAATGTATAAGTACATACATATACATATCCACCTACATACATATGCACATGTACATAGAATTGCACATATGAACATATACATACATATGCATATGCATATGTATAAAGTACATACATATTGCAAATAAATAGTTACCTAAGGAATGTGCAAAGGAAATTTGCAGAACTCAGAAATATGCAATGAATTGGATTGTACTGAAAATGACATGGAAAATTTTGTCTTATAATATAATTCGAATGTGCAATGCATTCAATTGTGCTAGCTAGCAATTTTCAAACTTGAATTTTTCTAGGAAACAGTCATTCATGTCATATTGAATATGCAGACCTCCATTGCTTCGAATTGTTCAGTTTGCTTCTACACACACATGTATATGTGTGAGTGTGTATGTGTGTATGAACAATAACCATATATGTATGTGTGTGTGTGTGTGGACAATAAACATATAGGCACATTAAACTGTAAGAGAGCATTGAAATGAAACTGTAAACTGCATACAAAGGAATCATCAATATACAAAGCATAATGCAGCTACGAAGGAGTATAAACCATCATTAGACATCCAATATGGCTATTAATATTATTTGCAGTGACTATATTAAAGAAATGCTCGTTTACTAAAAATAGTATAATTTAAATAGAAAGATTTATAACATTTAACATTGACTGTAGAAGGAATTTAGTTATTCAATGTGTACTAATTTGAATGACCGCCCTTGAATAAGGAGATTGTTGTTGATTACAGCAAGTTTTGTGCCTATATGGTTATTGTCAATATACATATAAAAATATATATAGACAATAACCATATAGCCAGAGAACTCGGAACAACCATCGTTATAGAACATATTATGCTATTGTGTGTTTCTTCATGTATACATATACATGTATATATATACATATACATGTATGTGTACATACATGTACACATGTACAGATATGCATATATATATATATATATGTATATGTGTGTATATATATGCATGTATATACATATATGGACAATAACCATATAGGCACAAAACTTGAAACTATATATAACAAGGAGAGAAACTAAAAGCATGAGATGCAGGAGTAAAATATGTAACTGTGATGTGATTGAAAACTGGATATTGTTGATATTCTATTAGATAGTGAACAATTCCATCATTGAACATCTTTGAACAAAATAAAAATGCTACCATATAAATATATATAGAGAGACAGATCATTGAAATGAAACCCTCAATGTCATTGAGATAAATGATGAAAAACAAATCTAGTTCTATAACTCATCATTGAACATCTTTGAACAAAATAAAATGGTACTGTGTCTCTATTTCTATATGGATGATAATATAGACAATAACCATATAGGTAGAGACCTCAAAATTTGCCATGCAAGAGTTCAGTATGTAATTGTGATGTGATTGAAAATTGGATATTGTTGATATTCTATTAGATAGTGAACAATTACATAATTGAACATCTTTCAAAAAAAAAAAATAGTGTCGTGTGTGTATATATATATACACACACATAGGTACTCAGCTTGAAACATTATATAGCAAGGAGATAAACTAGAAGCACAAGAAGCATGAGTGGAAGATGTAACTGTGAGGTGATTAAAAAGTGGATATTGTTGATATAGTATTAAGATGCAGATTCATTTCTCAAATGAGTAAATGGCTGAATGATGTTGTTGTATTTCTCATATGAAATTTATTGGAAGTAATATATGGTATGCCTGATAATATTATTTACAGTGAGTATATTAACAAATTGAAGGCAATGAAAATGCCACAAAAAATCTTCATCTCCCTAAGTTTTTAGGGCCAAAAGGATAGTAGGAGTTCATGCCACGTGTACGTGAGAAGGTTGTTATATGTCAACAATAACATACACACACACACACACATACACACACACACATATACATATATATGTGTATATATGTAATGATAAATAATGAAGGGGTTTTGAATAATTATGAACAATAATCAATCTTTTTTGCATTCTCTGTAATGATTTTGGCATTATAAACAGAGAGACAATATTTAACAGTGCACCCATAAAATGAAATGATAAATAATGAAGGGGTTTCGAATAATTATGAACAATAATAAATTTTTTTGCATTCACTGTAATGATTTTGGCATTATAAAGAGAGAGACACCATTTAATAGCGCACCCATTAACCATTTAACACACACACACACACACATATGTGTGTGTGTGTGTGTGTGTGTGTGTGTGTGTGTGTATGTATATATGTAATGATAAATAATGAAGGGGTTTTGAATAATTATGAGCAATAGTCTATTTTTTTCGCATTCACTATAATGATTTCAATATTATAAATAGAGAGAAACCATTTAACAACACACCCATAAAAGGAAATGATAAATAATGAAGGGGTTTCAAACAATTATGAACAATAATCAATTATTTTTGCATTCACTATAATTATTTCCGCATTATAAACAGAGAGACACCATTTAGCATCGCACCCATTAAAAGAAATGATAAATAATGAAGGGGTTTCAAACAATTATGAACAATAATCAATTATTTTCGCATTCATTGTAATGATTTCGGCATCATAAACAAAGAGACACCATTTAACAGCACACCCATAAAAGGAAATGATAAATAATGAAGGGGTTTTGAACAATTATAAATAATAATCAATTATTTTCGCATTGACTATAATGATTTCGACATTATAAATAGAGTGACACCATTTAACAACACACCCCTAAAAAGAAATAATAAATAATGAAGGGGTTTCAAACAATTATGAACAATAATCAATTATTTTTGCATTCAATGTAATGATTTCGGTATTATAAACTGAGAGACTTTATTGAACAGCGCACCCATAAAATGAAATGATAAATAATGAAGGGGTTTCAAACAATTATAAACAATAATCAATTTTTTTCGCATTCATTGTAATGATTTTGGCATTATAAACAAAGAGACACCATTTAACAACGCACCCATAAAAGGAAATGATAAATAATGAAGGGGTTTCAAACAATTATGAACAATAATCATTTTTTTTTGCATTCACTGTAACGATTTCGGCATTATAAATAGAGAGAGATCATTTAACAGTGCACCCATAAAAAGAAATGATAAATAATGAAGGGGTCTTGAACAATTATGAACAATAATCAATTGTTTTTCTATTCTCTGTGAGTATTTTGGCATTATAAATAGAGAAAGACCATTTAACAACAACCAAAAAATGAAATGAAAAATAATGAAGGATTTTCAAAGTTAACGAAGAGATATTCGATTGGTTTTCCATTCTGTGCCATGATTTTGGCATTATTAAATTGTAACAGAGCATTGAAACGAAACCCTAAACCGCATATGAATAAATCATCAATAGACAAAGCAGAATGCACCTGTGAAGGAGAAAAGCCATCATTGGATATCCAATATGCAAGGAGGAAGAGTGATCATTACCTGGGAGCAAGCCGATGAGGAGGTTGCAGAGGAGGCTGAGGTTGCGAGTGAAGAAGAGGTTGCAGAGGAGGCCACTGACGTAGACACGAGGTTGTGAGTGACAAAAATGCAACTAAAAATCTTCATTTCCCTAAGTTTTTAGGGCAAAAAGGATAGCAGGAGTTTGTGACACATGGGGCCACCATACCTACATGGGAAGGGGGTTATGGTTGGTCAAAATGTTTTTTGACCACCGATTTTAAACATTTTTATATTCATAATATTTTTAATTATATGCATATGATAATTTTTTTAGGTTAATTATTTTTTATAGAAAGGTGAAAAATATATTACTTTATAGGTATTTTATAAATGGATATTGACCTTTTGCTGTGCGGGTATTGGCACAAAGAGGTCATGTATCGGGTGACACTTTGAAATGATCACTTTTTAACCTTTTGACGCATAATGACCCCTAGATATTGGATCATTACTACCCAAAAGCTAGATCAATAGGTTTAAGAATTTAAGTCACATGCGAAGACAACAAAAAAAAAACTTGAAATTTGATGTATCATTTAGGATCTGTGGGTGCGTGAAGTTAGCTATGATGGCTACTGGTGCTCTTCCCCTAGATCACACATATCATGTTTAACACAGACATCTCAATTTTTTTTATCTATCTCATTAGACTTAGGTCTGAGCAAGGATAAAGGAAAAAGGCTTTGCAAGTTGGTGTTCAAACATAGGTGCTAGAAGGGTTAGATGATACTCTGATGGATTATGATAATTACTGGATTCTTCTATCTAAGGATTAGTACAAAATGAATGAAGAAGTGCCAAAATTTCCTATTGTGTTGATGGACGAGGAGGAGGAATACTAGAAAAATAGGCCAGTGGAAATCAGAGGCTTGGGATTCTTAAAGAATTGGACTAATATACGAGAACCCAAACTAGGTCACAACTCATATATCCATCTGGAAGGACTTGAGGAGTAAATACAAGTGGATGAGCCAGATTTGGTGATTTAATCAGATGACGAAGACATCGATGGAGCATAAAGAGGTTAGAAGGCTTTGTTTTTTAGGGTTTGACTCATATATAATAGATATATATCTTTGTAATAGAAGATGCATCAAGTTGGTTAATCTTTTTGGCTTTTCTGATTTGAATTTTTATAGAAAAATTATGAATTATATAGAATATAGAATAGAAGAGTTGTATTATATGGTGACATAAGGGTATCAAGCTCTGAAATTATGTTTTCATTTTGAATCATTTGTAGATAATTTTGAAGTTTTCATTTAATAAAAATGGGTGCTAGTCCTTTTAGTAATTTACTTATCAAAAAAATATTTTATTATACCGAGAGGCGTCCTATTGTCATAGCAGGGGGGGAGTGAAGGCATCCATGTACACACTAAAGATTCTGGAGTAGTTACAATGGCAGATTCAACATTGGATGCTATTGCAATTATAGTACAATGTGGATGGTCTACAATTATAACCGTATATTCAATACTACATGCTCTACAGTTACAATCCAACTTGGATGGTTTGCGGTTACAATTGCTACAATTCAATGCTAATTGCATGGGTCATAAAAAATGTAACTAAACATAAAGTGACCCAAGTGACTTGTTGATGAGAAATGAAGATGAAGCGACCTAAAATGAATTTTGTATGAATGCTACATATACATACTCTGAGGACTTGCTTCCATTTCATTTTTCAACTATATCCATTTTATTCTTACATTAAATTTCTGAAGTCTCTGCCAATCGTCTACATATTTATCAGACATTTTCCTAAGCGAATTGAATCATGTTTGTGCTTTGACAGCTCAACAGGACTTGGTTTTGTGCTTCTGTGTTTGAATCTTAGGTCGCGACATTATTTCTATTTTTGGTAAGATCTATTTCAATGATTTATAGTTTTCAATGAATTTTCTATGATTTTGAATCATTTTCTAACATGCCAATAGTAGTAGATTAACTATATATTACAAAACAATTATATTTAGGAAAACAAGTGATGCCAAATGGAAAGAGTTATATTCAAGTACATAAAAAATTTCAAATTTATTGAAAAATATCTATACATAACAAATAGTTAAAAATATATATTTGAACTTAAGTTTCAAGTTATCAATATACACAAAAACAATTAAAGAAAAAGGGAAAAATTCACTATATAAAGTGTGACGCCTCGTGTAACTTCAATTTCAACATTTTATCAACAACTAGATTATAGTCCTTACTTTATAAGAAAGCATATTCAAATAATTTTTAATTTTTGTTTAAAATTACAAACATAAAATACACAAAAAATATACATTTTATTAGTTCACATCATTTCAAAATTTAAAACATATATTTCAGTTTCTATTAATTCAATTTAAAAAGTTGAATCAACATTGGCCATTTCATTTATAAAAGTGTGACACAACTTTGTGCTTTTACCCCATGAAGTAAATCCTAACCCTAATCCTAACCATAGACATGACCCTAACCCTAACCATGATGTACACCCTAACTATAATCCTAACCCTAACCATTAATCTTAATACTAAGCCTAACAATTATCCTAATCCTAACTAAAACCATAATCCCAATCATAATATAACGCTAACCATGATGTAAACTCAAACCATAATCCTAACACTAGCCAAAATTCTAATATTAAATGTTTGAAATATGTCACAAATATATATATATATATATATATATAAAAAATATTAGATGTGTGGTTCATTTAAAAAAAAAAAATTGACAAATATTTAACATGTAAATTAGAAAGATTTACCAAATTTGTTTGAATTATATTATAATATAAAAGACATAATACCATTCAAAACAAATTTGAAGAGGATGTGTGGCAATGTATAAAACTTCCACTACTAATATTTTTAATTTTCATAATATATTTTGTGCTACTATTTATTTTTAATATACATGATTCTCTAAGATTTGTGACATTAAATAATCATAAATAAAATTATAATCCTAACCCTACCCCCAATTATAATTCTAACCCTAAGCCTAACTATAATTATGCTTACACTAATAATAAACCCTAACCATGACCATAAAATTAACCCTAACAATAAACCCTAACCAAAACCCTAATCATAACCCTAACCATAACCCTAACCATAATTAAAAACCTAAAGAAAACCCTAACCATTATCATAACCCTAACCCTAACCCTAACAATGATGTAAACCTAAGTAACCATAACCATAATACTAAACTTGAACCTAACACTAAACCCTAATCCTAACCCTAACCATACATTAAATAATCATAAATCAAATCATAATCCTAAACCTACACCCAATTATAATTATAACTCTAACCCTAACCCTAAATTTGATATAAACTCTAAACATAATTGTAACACTAACAATAAACCTTAACCCTAACCATAAATTTTACCCTAACACTAAACTGTAACCATTATCATAGCCCTAACCCTAACCCTAAACCTAACAATGACATAAACCTTAACCATAACCATAATACTAAATTTAATCCTAACACTAAACCCTAATCCTAACCCTAACTGTACATTAAATAATCATAAATCAAATCATAATCCTAACCCTACCCCCAGTTATAATTATAACCCTAACTCTAAATTTGATATAAACTCCAAACGTAATTGTAACACTCACAATAAACTCTAACCCTAACCATAACCCTAACCATAACCCTAACACTAACCCTAACAATGATGTAAACCTTAGCCTTGACCATAATAGTAATCTTAACCCTAAACCTAACCCTAACCATACATTAAATAATAATAAATCAAATCATAATCCTAACCCTACCCCAGTTATAATTATAACCCTAACCCTAACCCTAAACCTAAATTTGATATAAACACTAAACATAGTGGTAACACTAACAATAAATCATAACGCTAACCAGAAACTTAACACTAACACTAAACCCTAACCATAACCCTAATCCTAACCCTAATTATAATTCTTAACCCTAACCTTAACCATAATCCTAAACCTAAACCAAACCCTAACATTGATACTAACCCTAACCATGATATAAACCCTAACCATTATCATAACCTTAACCCTGAAACCTAAACCTAATCATAACCCTAACCCTAACAATGATGTTACCCTTGACCATAATAGTAACCTTAACCCTAACCATAATTCTAAACCTAACCCAAACCCTAACCTTGATGTGAACCCTAATTGTATCCCTAACAATGATGTAAACCTTAAGTCTTAAAATAATGCTAATATTAACCGTAACCCTATCTGTAACCATAATACTAACTATTAAATAATGATTTATACTATCATTAAATAAAGTCTAATATATATCTTACATTTTAGTACATGCTTTAATCTTGCAAGACATATATTATTAAAAAATAGTCTAAATAGATATATTTCATATATCTCTGCATAGTAATATAATAATATTATAATACTATAATATAATTCAATTCAAGAAAAAGATACTCTATAATTATAAATTGAATTTATTTTATGTTTTCATGTCGTGTTGCGCGACTGCCACTAGCATATATACCTTAAATTTTAATTAGTCTATATAAAATACATTGAGAGATATCCTTCTCAATGTGCCTATTTGACTTTAGGGTGTAAAATTGATTAAAAATAGGTACTTGTATTATACTATAAAATTATATATATACCTAATCCTAATCGTAACCCAACCCTAACTATAACCATAATCCTAACCTTATCCCTCACCCTATTCATAATCCTAAGCCTTAATCCTTATAATAATCCCAACCCTAACCCTAACCGTGGTCTAAATCCTAACCTTAATCATAGCCCTAACTCTAAACATGACCCTAACCATTATGTAAACACTAACCATAATCCTAACCCTTACCCTAACCATGATGCAAATCATAACCATAGCCATAATATTAATCCTAACCCTAAAGTATAAGCCTAAGCATAATCCTAATCCTAACTGACCCTAACCCATACTGCAAGAATGATATAAATTCTATCCCTAACCATAACCACCTAATTATAATCTTGAGAAACAACCCTAACAATAATCCTAACCATAACCATAACGATTATGTAAGCCCTAACCCTAACCCTAACCCTAACCCTAATAATAACACTAACCCTAACCATGATGTAAAAACTAACCCTAGACATAATCCTAAACAGAACCCTAAACCTAAAGCCTAAGTATAACCTTAACCTTAACCTTGGAACCATGATGCAAACTATAACCCTATCCATAATCTAAACCATAACATAAACCTAACCCTAATGATAATCCTATCCCTAACCATAACACTAAACCTTAGCCCTAACCTTAATCCTAAACTTTACCCTAAGATCAAACCTCAACCATAATTCTAACCCATATATGTTTTAATCATGCAACACATATATATTTATTAAAAATAGTCTAAATGGATACATAAAATTTCGTATATCTCCACATAATAATATAATAATACTATAATTTATAATTTAGTTAAAGAAAAAAGATACTATATAATTATATACTACATTTATTTTATGTTGTCCATGTTGCATCGTGCGGCTGCTACTAGCATATATACCTTAAATTTTAATTTAATCTATATAAAGTACAGTGAGATATATCCTTCTTGAGGTGCCTATTTTTAATCAATTTTACACCCTAAAGTCAAATAGGTGCCTCGAGAACTATATCTCTCGAGTCTCGATGTACTTTATATAGATGTAATTAAAATTTAAGGTATATATGCTAGTTTATATCATCTATGAGAGTAAAGGATGGTTATAGATTACAGACAATATCTTGCCACATGCAAAGGGAGTTGTTTAAGTGATATTAACGAGTCAATTCAATTTCCACATTGAGCATTATGTCAACCACATTTTTAACTTCATGGTATATGTGCCTATCATTTGATTCATCAAATACATGAAGGACACACAATATACTGGGGGGGGGGGGGGTGGTGGCGGTGAATTAGTATATCAAATTTCCACTCTTAATCAAACATTAATTATCATTAATAAACTTCTTCAAGTAATGATTAGAAATCATTCAGTCTACTTAACTCAAATTATTAAATGATATAACATTTAAGAAATATAAGTGAGAATGCATTCACAAAATAAACAACAAATATATGTGGAAACTCAATATGGGGAAAACCATAGCGAGAGTATCTATTTGGATCTATTGTCCAAATACACCATTACAAATAAAATGATTCACATACATAGATTAAGTAGGCACCAACCTATTAGAGACACCAATCCTCTTAATACATTTGTGAGCACCAAACCGCTAAAGACACCAATCTCATATGCCTAGATTTGAGAAACAACTTAGTAACCAGGACTTCAATATCAACAATATGAATGATGTACAATGCAGACCTTTCTATTGCACAAAATAGATTTCTCTTGATTTGATCACTATCTAAACACTTTTTCATAAAACTTATGATGTTTTGATAATGGCTCACATGAATTTGGATACAATTCTCACCAAAACAATCAAATTTGAATGATAATTACTTGTAACCTCAAAAGTCTGCACTTACATAGAGAGAAACACACAAAAGAATCTAGAACACTTATATATGTGTCACAACTAAAATTACAATTACAAGTTGGTAAAAATACATAATTAACCATTTTCAAGTTGGCCATGTAAAAATTATGTAACCAAACATGTTGTAGGCTAGGTCCAACTAGCTCACACACTACAAAAAATAAAGAAAGATGTCACATGCTTCACATGAAGCTTAATTTGTTCCCAATGGTTGTCCATGCATAATTTCTGATGGACATACATGCTTCGACTCATCCACAAGTAGGACTCAAATGATACTTCATCAAACATATGATAGATTTGATCCAAACGTACATAGTTCCACATAAGGAAAAACATCTTGTAGATCGTATTAAGGATCTATATAATCTCAAGGAACACCCACCCTTAATCTCCAATACCACAACCATCAAAATTTTTCCACATCATTCCAAAACACACACCAAGTTTGATAATAGCATAGGAAACATCGGTTTTCTATTTGTCTTCACATTCCTCTTTCCCAATATAATTTACATTGATTGTTTGAGTAACATATAAAAAAGTTGTATGGTGCAATTATACACATGAAAATTAGATTCCATGTGACCCCCATATATCCATGTCATTGTTCTAAAATTGAGTATCACTTAAATATGATTCCTAAAGCCTAAAAATTTTAATCACAATTTACAATGACTTTCCTATTTTTTAATTTAATTGAGTATATGCTTCTTTGAAAATTCAAGAATTTTTTTTTAAGGGTTAGTAAAATTAGATTCTCATATTAATTCATTATCCTCTTCAACTTATTTTAAATTATTTAGCATGTGTCATTCAAATCAAAGTACCATCACTTTTCTATTAATGTCAATATTTATCTTTCCCAATCTAATTTACTTTTATTGTTTGTCTAAGAATTCAAAATAATTGTATGGTGCAATTGTACATATTAAAAGTAGATTCCAAGTTTCTAACTATTAGTTTAATTGTCCTTACATCTACTATCACTCAATTATGTAGTCTAAAACCTAAAATTATCAACCATGATTTACAATAACTTTAACACTCATAAAACAATGAATGGAGCAGGAGCAAGAGCGGGAGTTTTGGTTCATTCAGGTTTGAATTTGAATGGACTTGGTGCGGGTTTCCCCCGTCACTCACCCCTCTTTTGAATCAGATCGTGATCCCATGGATGGGGCCTCAAACGATACTTGGGATGGTGGTACCCTGTTGAATACTGCCAATGGTAAATCTGTCATCTCCAAAAAACCTGGTGGTGTTGAGGGCCCCAATAATGCAAAGGTCTTTTCTAAGATTCCTTCTACAGAGTGCAATATGAAATGGGCTTCTTTATTTGGGTCTAAGCTTAAGGGTAAGGCCATTTTGCTAGAGTCAGGTGCTTGCTCCATCTCTATCCATGACTGTATTGTGGATCAGAAAATGGGTCACATGAACTTAGTATTCGTGGATACGTTTGTTGGACCACGTCTCAAGATTGAGGCTATTAGAGCCTGGGTGTGTATAAAATGGAAGGGTAAGGGTCAAATTGATGTTGTTGTTATGGCTGGTGGTTTCTTCTCTTTTTCATTTGCTTGTGAGGAAGATCTTCGATCTGCTTTGGTGGGTGGCCCCTGGATGCTAGGCAAAGCTCGGTTGGCCCTCAAGAAGTGAGAACTTGGATTTAATCCCAAAGATTGGGAATGCAATGAAGCCCCAATCTAGGTCAGATTGCCAGGTTTACCCATGGAGTTCTAGGGAGAAGAAATTTTTGCGAGAATTGCAGCTTGATTTGGTGAGTTAATTTAAGTTGACCCAATGACTGCAGCTAAAAGATGCCTTGTTTATGCCAGATTGTGTGTAAATATAAAATAGTCTACAAACCTACTAGGAAAGATTGATCTTTTCTCTAAGTTGGGTAGATGGGTACAAAAATTGGAGTATGAATCCATCCTTTTTGCATGTTTCCATTGTAAAAAAGTGGGTCATTGGGCCAGGGAGTGTCCATCTAAGACAAAGAAGAAATAGAGAAAGAGGAATTACAAGCCGCTCTTAGAGAAGAGGGTTGTCGTGCCCTCTGATCCTCCTCTAGAAGGAATGTGCAATGACTCAAATGGATCTATAGATCCTTTTATCCCCTCTATCCCTCCCTTGATTGTGGGTGATGGGGTCTTGCCTTGAGTTTGTTATACTTCAAATCTTGTGGCCCCTACTCCTAACCCTCTGCTCTTGGAGGAGAATGTTTGGGAATCCACTTTTGTGAATGCTCCCTGTGAAGAAGGGAATACTGTTAATACTATTGGGACTGTCTCGGATATTCCCATTCAACTGGTCATTGATATGGGTAACTCTATTAAGGCGAAACCCCAGGTTTCTCTCACTCTAGAATCATCCCAAGGTGACTATTGTCCTTTTATTGAGTTCAAACCCAAAAACAGATAAAGTAACTCCCCTATTGGCCAATCTACTCTGGTCTCTGGGGGGTTTCAATTTGAAATAGACAAAAAGAGGACAATGGGTTAGATTTAAGGGGAGTGGGGAGGCCACCCAATGCGGTTAGTATAGATGGGAAAAGTCGGGCTTCCATTGCTGACGGAGCCCAGAGAACATTACCAAAAATGGGGATGAGATCCCCCTCTCTTGCTAAATGAAAATTATTTCATGGAATATAAGGGGATTAAATCATCCCCATAAGCACGATCTGCTAACCAACTTGGTTAGGGATCATAAGACGGATATTTGCCTTGTTCAAGAGACTAAAATGCCTGGTAATAAAGTGAAAAAGATTAAATTGGCAATTTTTGGAGATTGTGGTGTTCACTGTGTTGATGCAGATGGTGCCTCAGGTAGTATTGCCACTCTTTGGAATCTAAGACTATTATGTGGTAAGGTGGTTCTCTCTTATCCTAATCACATTTCTACTAGGCTCTATAATCTTAAAGATGGATCCTCCTGGAGTATTTTCAACATCTTTGCTCCTAATGGGAGAACTGCTAGGAAAGTTCTCTGGTCTTGTATTTGCCATGCTAGATGGATTCTCCCTAATGAGAAAAGGATTCTTCTGGGCGATTTCAACACCCCACTCTCAAACTTGGAGAAATCTGGGGGCATGCCTATTTCTATTGATAGTAGACAAGACTTCGCTGACATGATTAATTATTTGAGCCTGTTGGACCTGGATCTTATTGGGGCTAAATTAACTTGGTCTAATAGACGTAGTGGGGAGGATCTCATTTAGGTTAAGCTGGATAGGGGCCTTGTCTCTCTTGATTGGATTCATAATGCTTCTTGTAAACTCAATGCCTTGACTCGATTAGGATCTAATCACTTCCCTATTTGTCTTTTGGTGACTCCATTGTCTAGAAGAAAGGCGTACCCCCTTTAGATTTGAGAAAATGTGGCTAATGGCCCCTAACATCCATGATAAAATTATGGAGTGGTGGAATATTGATATCTAGGGTACAACGATGTTTTGTATTGCCAAGAAGTTTGTTAGGCCCAATATGGAAGACTAATGTACTGAGAGAGGAGGGGTGAATCAGTACTTCAAATCTTTTCTTCTTCAACAATAAGTTTACTGTTAAGCATAAACTGAATATTGCTGAAACATAATATAATGGTAAAACAAATAAATAACAATCATACATGATTCCCTCCATAACATTTATATTTTGGTTATGCAGAAACTCCTTGTTAGAGAGAAAAACTACGATGGGGATGGCACCCACAACTTCACTATTGCAATAATAAAGGTTGCTTGGTTAGAGCTACATGTTTAGCTATTTCTGATAGCTTACCCTATTAGGAGTATCAAGATCTTTAGATCTACCTTGCTAAAGGATTTTACAACACTTAAACTAAATGTTGCACCTGGTTAAAGGCTTTACAATTTATAGACTTTGTTAGAGTCTTTTACCCTATTAAAGGTTTCTCTTACAACTCAAAATATTACATTCAAAATCTTACAAAATATCTACAACTTCACCTTTGAAATGTTATGGCAGATTCTATGTGCTCTAAATGAAATTAACTTGCTTATAGCATACCTCGGTAACCCATAAAATAACTCGGCAAACCTTTCCGTTTACTCTATTCCTTGACTGTTCTCTGAAATCCTTCTTGGTGACCTCTGTGTATCTGCAACAGTCATAACATTGAGTTCTTTCCCATAATTTTGCTTTTCACATATGTTTGTCTTCACACTCACATGTCTTGCTTCTCAGTTATACACACATACATATTCGATCCTCAATTCATGCTATATAAATAGATCTCTTATGACGGTGATCTTGTTCATGCTTCGATCTTACAAACATGATTCATTAAATGAATAACTATACAAATTATTTCATTGGATAGATGTCCTCAAAATCATACAAAATCTTAAGTGCAATTTCCAATGTGATAACGGTTCCTTGTTCCTCGATCTTTGTAACACGTTTCCATATGTGTCTAGGTTCAATGAATCTGGTAACACATTTCCCTCGGTGTGTATCAACTCGGTATACCATCTTTGTTGCTCAGTAGTCATAGAATGTTACTCGATAGACAGCTCGGTGTATACTAAACTTTGTGACTTGTAACTTCTATAGCTGACTGCTCTATGCTTACCGAATAAATATTTCGGTAGTAATAACCAACTAGAGTATATAGAATGACTTTGGACATAAAACTAATGACAACTTAGTAAATAGTAACAATCTCCCCTTTTGACATTAGTTTTGAAATGTTTGACAAAACTTCTTTCAAAGTCATAACTCAAAAAATCTATATACTTACAAAATTTGACTGAGCTGATAGTATATACAATTGTCAATAAAATAGTATACTCAAATATACTCCCCTTATCAATATACTATACATAACTCTGATTATGCATGCACTGTGATCAATATTTTGTATTCCCTGCTCGGTTCACTGCTTGGTGATCACTGCTCCCACTGTCAAAATTATCTGTATACTCGAATATGTTGAACTACTCGGTGTACCTCTCTTGTATACACTATTATATACTATACTCCCCCTTTTTGACAAACATCAAAACTAGTTACCATTTGGTGGAGGCAACTGGTCAAAAATGGATTTATACTTTGTTCTAGCATCGGTGAGAGTGGCAGAGAGTGCATCCTTGACACTATTCATGAGTGAATTATGAGCTGTAATATCAGCTAACAATGAAATCAGTCCATCTAAAGTGCTTCCCTCTTGCTGATTAGATAAGGAGGTAGACTTGTTGATTAGTTCTTGGACGGAGGACAAGTGTGGAATGAATAAGGTTTGAAGAGTCATAATGTCCATCCTTATTTTGTGCTCATCATTCTTGAGTTCTAGTTGTTGAGCCATGAGCATTTGTAACTTGGTATAGAAATTCTGAATAGAATTTGGCTTAGTGGTCAGCTTATTGGAGAGATCGGTGATCTCTTTCTCAATCACTTTTGTTTTATGCTTGATATCTTTAATGAATAAAGAGAATGTATAGAGTTTCTGAAATAAATAAAGAGTGTGCTTGAGTTGAGGGGACAACTCAGCAATCAATTTGACTAGTTTGACTTTACTAATAGCAATCACTTTCTGTACCTCTTCAATCATTTTTGCAGTGAGCTCTTTGTCCTTTAATTTGCTCAAGTATTCAGATGTGTCTACTCCAGATGTCTTGATCTGATTAAGGAGTTCATCTAGTTGAATATGGATGGTTGTATCTTTTGTCATTGTAGCTTCAGGTAGCATATTTGTTTATAGTGCTTTGACCTTCTAAAGTACTCTGTTTTTCTTTTGTATAGCCATTTGTCTCTCTTGTTCTACTTTGGATTTGCATAGTTCACGAAATTCAATTAGTGCTTTCCCTTTTAATTTGGATATGTCTACATTCGGCAACATAATTGGTTTTGACAAATCTAACTTGAAACTATGCTTTTTCATTTTATTTTCTTTAGAGGAGGAGGCTTTCACCGGTTGAACTAATACAATGGCTTGGGAGGCTTGTTTACCCTCGGTAGGTTGCTTGGTAGAGGCAACACTTTTATCAATTTCTTTAGCCTCAGAGGTAGCCTTCGATGAATCCTTGCTTGGGGTCTCAGTTGTAACATTTTCAGTACTTGAAGGGGCTTGAGAAGTTTGTTCCTCAGTGGCCTAAGAAGTAGCTTCTCCTTTGGTAGACTATTGACCCTCTTTTTCTTATTCAGTATCCTGAGGTGTCTCGGTTGAAACATGTTGACTTACGGGAGGATAGGACTTGACTTGTTCCAAAACTGACTCACATGATACCAGTTTGGCATAAGCATTCCCTTCTATCATTTCCTGCTCCTGTTCCTTGGTATCGATGACATCCTCATTAGGTTGTATGGTTTCAGTGGGATCTTGCTCGGTGATATCCACTATTTCAACTTCACCTTGCTCATCAGTACTCTTGATTCGAAATATTTCTTGCCATTTTTCCTTTGTCTCATTCTCTACATCAAGATAAAGACCATTCATCAGTTTCAATGCTCTTTGCTTGACTAGGAAGTTTGAGTGGTAGTTTTTTAGATGTTCACTTATCTCATCTACCGACATGTCTAGAAAGAGATGTACCAGACTTCTTTCTCTCATCTTCTTTTCCGATTCGATGGCATATTCCCAGATGTTATCAATATGTAAATACAATGCTTTTGAAAGAGAATTATTTACTTCCAATGGGACTAGTTGGAATTTCAGAAGAGTGCAGATGACAGCTTCTTCAATTTGTCTCTTTATTGCATCAGATCTAGAGTCATATTTTACATATCTAAATGCTCCAAATACACCATATTGCTTCAAATTGTCACAAAAGTTATCAACACTATGTATATCTTCCTTTTTACTCTTAACAATCTGAAATTTATTTTTGTCTTCAGATTCGGTGTCACTGGACTCTTTGTTCAAAATGAGTCTCTGAGTAGACTTCTTGTAAGTTTTTATTACCTTTGGAGCTGTAACACTTTTCTGTTTCTTGCTCAGTGACACTACAGAAGATCTAGTGTTTGGGCTCTTCACTAGAGGGGTCGGTGATACCTATGATGTATCCTGTTTCTTCCTTTTCAAAATTTTCCCTTTTGGAAACTCGATGCTCAATGTAATAGCTGATTCTTGGGCTTTAGATTCCTCCTTGGTTATGACTTGAATGCTCTTGATAGGAGTGGAGGAAGAACCTTCTCCAAATTTCTTCATTAATGCTTTAATCATTTTTGCTGCTTTCCTTGTAGCCTTTGGTACTACAATGCTCATTTTGACTTTTTCCTTAACTTCTTCATATGTACCGTATCTGATCTCAGTAGCATGCCTTGGTAGTGCAAGAAAAGCATCTATCTGCTTCTATGTAATGTCAAAATCAATCTCATAACCCATAGGTGGCAAAGATTGAGTTCTTGGCTCTACAACATTGACATAGAATTAGTCGGTGTCCACTTCAAAACATATACTATCCTTATACTTCTCAACTAACTGGGGTGGTATTCTATGCCTGTTATGCATCTTTTCCTGAAACTTCCTAAAATAATCATCCATAATCTCATTGAAGTTATCACCTAGCTACTTGATGAAGTCATTGATTTGATGGGTGATTGGTCGGTGTAGCTCCCAAACTACATTACCAACTGATGGAAAGAATTTCTCAAAATAGAAAAACATGCATACCAAAAGTGATCCATGTTAGGGTTCTCACAGATACTGAGAGGGGGGGGTGAATCAGTATCTGACCGGTAGTCAAATTTTCTTGAGTTAAAACATACAAAACATAAAGTAGTAGTGTACCGGTATGCAAGAATTAATGTAATAAACAGAATCAAAAACATCCACATGAAAAGAACACCATAACACAAGATGTTTAACGAGGAAACCCAGTGTGGGAAAAACCTCGGTGGGATTTGTGACCCACAATATTCACTTACTGGCCAATAAGAGAATATTACTTACAATAGGGGCCTGCACATGTAGGAAGGCCAATTGCCTAGAGCACACTACTCAGTGAGAAGTCACACTGACTTACAATGAGGATTATACTAATCCAATGATCTGTACTACTTTATAATAGCATCTTCAATGCCAGATTCAGTACCGGTTCTTGCTATGTTCTTTACATATACCCTTGACCTATAATTCGCACATTAGGTCTGCCTTATAATTTTCTTTATGCTTTCTTACTTACCCTATAAATGTCTACAATGATCTCTTTTATATACAAGAGTCATTTTACAATTTTCCAAGTTGGCTTGCAATAATAATCAAAATATTACATATCAAGAAGCCTGTCGGCGTCTGTGTCAGTATACATCTTTTCTTCTCTGCCGGTGCCGGTGCCAGTGTAGAGTGGTCTTGCTGATGCTGGTGCAGTGTCTTGCTTGAATAATGCTTTGCCAGTGCCATAGGATTGCAAGGTTGCCATCAATGACAAAACCTTCAATCACACACAATGTCTCATTGGAGTGTCCATATGCCAACAATCTCCCCCTTTGGCATTGATGGCAACACTTATGAGAAATTTCAAAAAGGTGTCCAAAAATGTGTAGACCAAAAAATTTACCAAAAAAAAAATATGAGGGGCTCGCCCTGAGCATATGATTCCTGTCTTTGAATTTTCTCATCCTACTACTCCCCCTTTGGCATCAATGACAAAGGTTGTCAAGATGTTAGTAGAGTTTGTAGTTATACCGGTCCATATCCTCAACCTTGTAGTTGGGTAGTTATTATCTAAAAAAGATCGCCCAAAATTAAGTTTATACTATCCATAAACTTTTTGCTATCTTTTATTGTTGTTTCAGTTCTCTTCATAGTGCCGGTGAGATGCTACAATTGCTCTGCTGGTGTTTTACTTCCCGATGTTAATGCCTCTGAGATTTCCTTCTGTAGAGATGCTAGATAGTCCAATCTTGGACTCAATTTAGATCTCAAGTGTTTTGCCTTATTTATTATTGTCTCTTTCTCTTTCTCCTGTTTAAGTAATTCTGCCTCAAAATTTGCTAACTTATCTTCAAAAACAGATAGTGAATCCGGTGAGTTGACGAAATTGTCTGCAAGCTTGTTTATCTCTTCCTGTGTCTTGCTTATTTTCTTGTTTGTATCTACAGTCAAGAAGTTTGTTTTACATGTGTCTTTGTACAGGTTTTTGTACTCTTTTAACAACTACACAGTTCCGGTAGAAGTGTGTCAAAGTCTCTATTACACTTTTTAATTTCTTGGTCAAAGAATTTATGTTTCTCCTTTTCTATAATGTCCTTTACAGATTCTACGTTTATTTTCTCAATATTTCCAAAAATGTATTTACATAGTGTATCCAACTATCCTAAAGAATCTTTATTATCTATATTACAATTAGGAGTGATTGTTTTCAAAATTGGTATTGAATCATCTATTGCTTTGTAAGCTTGTGAACTTAGTCAGTTATTTTCTTGATGGATTCAAGTAACACCTCAGTCACGTTTGTTGACTTTGATGGTGACCCAACAAACTAAGTACCATTGGAAGTGACCATGCTTGTATTGACCTCTAGCAGTTCAGTTTGTGTCTACATTTCCTTTAGCACTAGTTTCCTTGCTTCATTTCTTACCAGTGGCATCTGTTCTGGAGCCTTTAGCTCTGTCAGTTTCTCCATTTGTGCTTCAGATTCCATCTTTTCCCCCGTATCCACTGTCGGTTTTTCTGTATTTCTTGTTACCGGAGGCTCTTTAGCCATATCTGATTTCCGCTACCGGTTGCTTTGTATTTCCTGTTACCAGAGGCTCTTTAGCCATATCTGATTTTTCACTTGGGTCTTTATCAACTGTTATGTTGATCTTTTGGGTATCAACATTTACAATGAATAGGACTTCAGGATTTGTATTTCTATCCTCTGTATCCATGCTTTTAGCTGCCGGTTGGTTTTTAGGGATTGCAATTTTTACAAGTGGAGGTAGGTTATCTTTAACCTTTATGCTTGGAGGTCCACCAATTTTCCCTTTCCCTTTGTCCTTATCCTTCTGATATACCTTAATAGGCTTGGGATTCCTATATTCTTCTTGTTTCTCTTTTTCAGCCAAAAACATGTCCCAACCATCTTCTATTTCCTCTGAAACCTTTGTAACTCTACCTGCCATCAGTGAAATATGCCAGTGTGTAGTGGAAAAAACTGTCCGGTTGGCCTGTGCTATCAGATCATCAATTTCTTTTGGGGAGTTTACCGGATATACAACAAGTAATTTTTCTATTTTTATTTTCTTGTCTAGTTCAATTACTCCTTGCCTTCTGGCCTCAAGTCATTTGTATAAGTCATCAGGAATTTCATTTATGACTTCCATCAAAAACTTTTTAAACATGTCCATGTGTAGTATTACACTCTCCTCAGCTTGCCCTTTCTCATCAGCCGATAGGGTGCCATAAATTTTCCCTATGTTCTTCAGTTTTCCTTCCTCTGTGATCTCATTTAACAAAATGTCTAGAGGTGCCAAGTCAGCTTTTACCTTTTTCTTTTTCTTAGGGGTTAGCTTCTTTTTGGGTGTGACCTTTCTGACCAGAGATCTCATAGCTTGTTGCTTTTGCCTTGTCCTTCTAGGTGAAGGAGTGGTTGCCGGTGATGGATCTCTTTTCATAACAACTCTTTTAAAGGTTGCTAGCATGTCTCCTTCTGAAGAAGTACCTACCGGTGATAGATGAGCTTCAGGTTGTGGGGCTGCCAACTCATCTTTAGTTATGCCGGTTTTCTTTAATACATCTTCCTTAATGGCTTTTGCTTGTCTGGATCCTTTTCTCACAAAAGCTTCTACCTTCTTCTCTCTTTTCTTGGACTATATTTGTTTTTCTATTATTTCAGCACTACCAAATGCTTCCTCCTTAGGTTCATTGGGGGCTTCTAGAAGTGCTTTGGCATAAGTTTCAACTATGTGGTCATCTATTTCATAGCCCATTTCTGTTACCTAGATTGTCCTAGGGATGATTTCTTCCATCCATATTTCATCCTTTTTGATAATAAAGCATATATCATCTTTGTATTTAGCTACAATTTCCTGAGATAACCTTGTCCTTTTCTTCATTTTTGTCTTTAGTGCTTGGAAAAAGTCATGAATGTTGTTTTCCTTATTCTCACCCATGGTATTGAATAGTTATGTCAGTTGCTTTCCTACCGGTATGTCATACCCGAATTCTTTATATCCTATACTGGGAACTTGTTTTGTTATATGAAGCATTAGGCACACTAACAGATTTTCAAATCTGAAGGTTCCTTTCTTATCCTTCTTTATCTTTCCAAGGTTGTTTATCAGTTCATCCTTTAGCCATTCACAGATGTCAATTTTTGCATTGTTGGTTATTATGTCATAAGCACTCTTAATGCATAAACTTGAAACTAAGTTGAGTCTATTGGCATGAGTGGCTTTGTAACCTAATATCATGCTTATGAATCTCACATTTGTATCCTTTATATCATTAATGCTTAAAGATCTTTTATCAGATGTTGCACTTGTTAGGTCTATGACTAAATCATTTGAAACTTTCTTGTTTTTGTCTGGTCTTTTACTGGTGGCCGGTAACCCTGTGACAACCTTTACTGCTTGCTTGGTGATCTTATGAATTGCATCTAAAAAGAAAAATTCTCCATGAACTTTGCTTAACACTATCCTAATCACATCCTTAGGAAATTCAAGAATACTAAGGATTTTTGTGAATCTTAGGGTTTCAATGATTTTGTGTTTAGCTTTGATATTGTCGGTATCATCACATATCTTAGCTTTGTACATGGTTTTGATTTCCTCATCTCCTAGCTCTTCAATATTGCAGTGAATATACATTCTAGGGTCTTCAACATATACAACACCTTTAGGGATTTGAGAGAATGCACCTAAGGTATCATCCTTCTTTGCTATTTCGAGGACCAACTAAAATATGGGCCTAGGTCTTTTGATTACTTCCACAATAGTAGGGTTCGCTATGTATTCAATTGTAGAGGTGGATGCCATGATAAAATACCTTTTTCTGTCTTGGATTGATGATTTCTTGGAGTGTGCTTTCTTCTTTCTCGAAATGCCTTAGCTCGGAAATCTTCACGCTCTTTGAAAGTTTGAAATCACGGTGAAATGAAATGGAGCCAAAACCTTATTTTATAAATTCTTTTTTGCTACCTACCACATTAATTGCATGCCAGTTATGTATTCACTTAACTTTATTTGCCAGTAATAAGTGATTTTCAACTTCTTTTCTCTAATCGAGGGAATAATAGTACATGTGTCATTAGATTGCCAAACCCTCAAGACAATTTTCTTCAATTAGATGAAGAACTTCCTGTCGGTGGTGCACTGCTCTGTTTTGTCGGTGGAGCATCACATTGTCCTGCTAGTGGAGCATTTGATGGTTCTACCAGTGGAGGAGTATTCCCAATATTTAGATTAGCTTTTTTAATCCATTGCTTTGAAAATTCTTGCTTAACCTCTTCAACTTTTTCTTTACCTTTCAAGCTAGCACTTTTGTTGTCTACCAGTGTACCTTTACTTCTACAAAATTTAGCAATATGCCCAATCTTGTTACATGCATAACAAGTTACATTATTTTTTTGAATAGCTTTCCCATAACCTATGCCGTTTTGTGTTATGCATTGATTTGATAGATGTCCAAATCTTCCATAGACATAACATCTTACATTCATTCTGCAGTTTTCAGAGTTATAACCAACTTTGTTGCATTTGGAGCATTAACCGGTGCAAGGATTGATATTTTGATAATTCCTAGATCTACATTCATTTTCCCTATGACCATATTTATTATAGTTAAAGCATTTTCCATTGAATTTATAAGTATTAGGTGGTCTTACCGATTTGCTGTGATCCTGAGTATTTGCGGTACCAGAGCTTTCTCCAACTTCAAATCCAATTCCAGAAGTGTCACCTTTGGGTTTTTGATTCTTCAATAAGGTACCAAGTTCTTCTGAGCTTTTCTTGAATTTTTCTTTATGTTGATTTGCAGTTTCCAATTCCCTTTCCAAGATTTCTTTTTGTCTCATTAGTTCATTTGAGTCATTCTGAGTATGCATCAGATCTATCTTCAACATGTCATTTTCATAGCTAAGTCTTGTGTTCTCATTTGTTGCATCACTTAGTCTTCTAGTCAATTCTTCTTCATTCTTCTTTCTGTCCTCAATCTCTTTGCAAAACTCATAGTCATATCCTGCATTTCTTTTTTTTTTGTCATGATCTCTTGTTTCAACTTGCTTATCATATCATTAAGTGATTCCTTTTCATCATTCTCATTTTGTAATTTTTCACAAAGTTCTCCTCTTATTTCTTGTAATAGTAAGATTTTATTGAAGTGCCTGAATGATATCCTGAGTTTCTCTTAAATCATCTTCTAATTTGATATTTTTCAACTTCTCTGCATCATAGTCAGTAAGAGCTCCTTCAAGTTGCTTCATTAGATTTTCCATGTTTACCAGTGTCAAGATCTTCCTCAAGCTATTAGGCTTCTGAAAATAGAGGACCAAGCCCTGATACCAATTGTTAGGGTCCCCACAGATACTGAGAGGGGGGGTGAATCAGTATCCGACCGGTAGTAAAATTTTCTTGAGTTAAAACATACAAAACATAAAGTAGCTATGTACTGGTATGTAAGAATTAATGTTATAAACATAATCAAAAACATCCACATGAAAAGAACACCATAACACAAGATGTTTAACGAGGAAACCCAGTGTGGGAAAAACCTCGGTGGGATTTGTGACCCACAATATTCACTTACTGGCCAATAAGAGAATATTACTTACAATAGGGGCCTGCACATGTAGGAAGGCCAATTGCTTAGAGCACACTGCTCAGTGAGAAGTCACACTAACTTACAATGAAGATTATACTAATCCAATGATCTATACTGCTTTATAATAGCATCTTCAATGCTAGATTCAATACCAGTTCTTGCTCTGTTCCTTACATATACCCTTGACCTATAATTCGCACATTAGGTCTACCTAATAATTTTCTTTATGCTTGCTTACTTACCCTACAAATGTCCACAATGATCTCTTTTATATACAAGAGTCATTTTACAATTTGCCAAGTCAGCTTGCAATAATAATCAAAATATTACTTATCAAGAATCATGTTGGCCTTTGTGCCAGTATACATCTTTACTTTTGTGCTAGTGCCGGTGCCGGTGCCAGTGTATAGTGGTCTTGTTGATGCCGGTGCACTGTCTTGCTTGAATAATTCTTTTCCAGTAGAATGTCTTGCCGGTGCCATAGGATTGCAAGGTTGCCATCAATGACAAAACCTTCAATCACACACATTGTCTCATTGGAGTGTCCATATGCCAACAATCCAAACTTCAGTGTGTTTGCCAAGTTGTTCTTCTTCGGCTTCCTTATGGTTTTGAGATTTTCAAACAGAATTTTTAACAACACTTCACATAGATCAATCTTCATGCCTTTGTTCACAATTTTATAGGCTAAATCAATAGCTGCACAAGGTACACTATTTTCCCTTACTGATTGAAAGAAACAATAACCTATGACTCTAATTGCAAACTTTAGCTCTGCATCTATGATATTGTTTAATTTTAGACCTCTGCCATCAGATTCAACTCCAGTTAAAGTGATCAATTCTTTCTATGAAATCATTTTTTGAGCTTGGGCATGGTCGAAAATAGGGTAACCGGTGATCAAGTGGATGATTTCCTTGGTGATCTTGAATGGTTGCTCCTCTAACCACATGAAGTCATCATGAACTCTGCTCAAAACAAATTTAACCCATTGGGGTTTGAAGAGTCATGGGTAGGTTAGGGCTTCAGTCAATCCCTTGATTTTAATGTGTTCAAACTTGCTATCCAATTTCCCATCGGTACACAATTCATCATATGTGTCCTTGGTCTCAGTGTGACCTAGTTCCTCAACATGACACTTAGTGAAGAATCTAACATCCTCAACTAATAAAACCTTATCCGGAATGAGTGAAAATGTAGTTTTATCATCCAGTTCAGATGCTACTTTGGGAGGTAGAGAGTATTTCAGTACGCGCTTCTCAATGTTCTCAACAACAATTGGTTTTTGAATCTTAGGAGCCATTTCAAATTTTGGATAATCACTGATGAAATAGTCTTAAGGTTTGAAAACTTTTAACCAATAGACACTTTCCACTTAGTAAATATAACACAACTGATATGATCGGTTAACTTGATTGACAGTGCATTGTGATTGATATAAATACCTTGAATTTCGCTTCGGTATAGATTTGATCACCTTTGAATCACTTCGCTCTGCTTTCTGAAAACTTAGTAAGTGTAAAATGATCACGCAAAAGCTTTAAGTACACATTATACCTTATCGGGCTATGTGCAATTAGGTTAGAAAACATTAAATGCACTGGGTTCCACTAAACCAATTTACATTTCTTTTTGTGCTTTTACCGAGTAGGTAGAATTCCTGTATTTACCGACTAGACAGGCTTCCTACATTTACCGACTTGACTAGTGCTTCAAAAGACTTGATAGAATTTCAAACTTGCTAATGCATCTTAGCTATGCAGATTTTGACTTAAGTACATGATAAAATAGGAACTGTTTAAGATTTAACCTTTAGAGAATGCAGTCCCTTCATACCTTTACTGATTAATTTAGAATAGATGCACCTAACTCGGTAGGTAAGGCCCTTTCTTCATTTGACACAATTTCCTTGTTTTTCCAAATCATCTGGAATTTGCTTTTTATTTCTTCAATATCTCCTCTAGGTTGATCTCTGCAATCTCTAGCCAAGTGTCCAACTTTGTGACAATGAAAACATGCCATACCAGGATTTCTCCATGATCTTCGGTTGTTCGTTCCAAACCTTATAAAATAGTTGGCACTTATATGTCCATATCTTCCACAACATTCACACCATATCCTTGTATTGTAATCCCATGGTACTGTAGTATACTGTCAGTTAAGATCTGTTTGAGTTCGGTAACCTCTATCATTTGCTCAGTGTGCAAACCACATATAGTTCTTCTGCTTAAACAAACACTTCTCGATACTATGTCCATATCTATTGCAATTTTTACAAAACCCTTTGAATTTTGCCTTCTGATAATTGCTAACAGACTTTGTCCTACATTGATTGGATGTGTCACCATACTTATTGCAATTGTTACAATAACCATTAGAGCTAATGACATTCGGTTTCTTACCTTTTCTGATTTGGCACAAGTTGGCAATATGTCCTTGTTTTCCATAGTAGTTGCAAATAGGCTTCTTTCCTTTGATGTGTTTCTTGTTTCTAGCTTGCTTTGATGATTCTCCTCTCTCGGTAGTGTGGATTCCCTTCTCGGTAGAGTATTTTCCTTTGTAACTGAGTCCTGCATCTTTTTTGGGTCTTCTTGTATTCAGTTGCTCATCCAACATCTTTGATGCTTCATAACTCTTCTTCAGTGTTTCTTTGGATTTCTTCTCTGCTTCAAGTTCATCAGTCAATCTTGATAGTTCAAGTTTCAATGTTTGATTCTCATCATCTTTTAGATTTGCTTCATGATGTGCATAACCCAATTGATCTTATAGATTACTTTGTATTCCAGTCATCCTAGTGATTTCATCATTCTTTCTAGATCTCTTAATCTATCCTTGGCTGTCCTCAATGCATCAAGATTTTCAGTCATCTCTGTGCTGAAATGTTCATGTTCTCTTTTCATTGCTTTTAGCTGATCAATCAATGCTTTGTTCTTTTCTTTCAATGCTCCAATCATTTCTTCAGTCTCCTCAGATATACTGTTCTAAGACGATGTCTCAATTTGTTCCACCAACTCTTGAGAGTCCTGCAAATCATTAGATAATCTTCTTCTAACTTTTAGTGATCTTTGCATTTGTTTCTGCATGTTAGCAATCACTTGATTAGCATGATCCAATTCATTTTGAAGATTCACAATTCTCCAAGATTGTTTGTAGCCTTCCATTGATAAGATCTTTCTCTTTAGGAAGTTAAACCCTTTTCCAAGATTCAAGCTCTGATACCAATTGTTAGGTCCAATATGGAAGGCTAGTGTACTGAGAGGGGAAGGGTGAATCAATACTTCAAATCTTTTCTTCTTCAACAATAAATTTACTCTTAAGCATAAACTAAATATTGCTGAAACATAATATAATGCTAAAACAAATAAATAACAATCATACATGATTCACCCCATAACACTTATATTTTGGTTACGCAGAAACTCCTTGTTAGAGAGAAAAAATGCGGTGCAGATGCCACCCACAACTTCACTATTGCAATAATAAAGGTTGCTCGGTTAGAGCTACATGCTTAGCTATTTCAGATAGCTTACCCTATTAGGAGTATCAAGATCTTTAGATCTACCTTGCTAAAGGATTTTACAACACTTAAACTAAATGCTGCACCTGGTTAAAGGCTTTACAATTTATAGACTTTGTTAGAGTTTTTTACCCTATTAAAGGTTTCTCTTACAACTCAAAATATTACATTCAAAATCTTACAAAATATCTACAACTTCACATCTAAAATGTTATAGCAGATTCTATGTGCTCAAAATGAAATTACCTTGCTTATAGCATACCTTGGTAACCCATAAAATAAGTCGGTAAACCTTTCTGTTTACTATGTTCCTTGATTGTTCTTTGAAATCCTTCTCGGTGATCTCTGTGTTTCCACAACAGTCATAACACTCAGTGTTTTCCCATGATTTTTCTTTTCACATATGTTTGTCTTCATGCTCACATGTCTTGCTTCTTAGTTATACACACATACATATTTGATCCTCAATTCATGCTATATAAATAAATCTCTTATGATGGTGATCTTGTTCATGCTTCGATCTTACAAACATGATTCATTAAATGAATAACTATCCAAATTATTTCATTGGATAGATGTCCTCAAAATCATACAAAATCTTAAGTGCAATTTCCAATGTGATAACGGTTCCCTGTTCCTTGATATTTGTAACACGTTTCCATATGTGTCTAGGTTTAATGAATCTGGTAACATGTTTCCCTTGGTGTGTATTGACTCGGTATACCATCTTTGCTGCTTGATAGTCATAGAACATTACTCGGTAGATAGCTCAGTGTATACTAAACTCTGTGACTTGTAACTTTTGTAACCGATTGCTCTATGCTTATCGACTAAATATTTCGGTAGTAATAACTGACTAGAGTATATAGAATGACTCTAGACATAAAACTAATGACAACTTAGTAAATAGTAACAAATTTATCAAATGTCAAGTCTAATATTTAACGTTGGAACATGTCCACTTTTGGTAATATTTTTAAAATTAAAGATAAGCTCAAGCTAGATCTTGAGGAGGTTCAAAAGCATATCCAAGATTTCGGGTGTGATAATGACGTCTCGAACAAACAAATTGAGATTTTAACTAAACTGCATGATATTATATCCAAAGAGGAGGAATACTTGAAGCAAAGATCTAGAGCCTTATGGCTTAAAATTGGTGTCAAAAATACTAAGTTTGTTCATTTGACAACCCTTAAGCACAGGGTTGTTAATAGAATCAGTAAAATTCCAAGTAAATCATTTTTAAACAATTATCCTATTTATTTAATAAAATATTAATAAAATAATCAACCAATATTAATAAAATATTTATTTAATTAATTGATCATTCCAATTAAATCATTTTTAAACAATTATCCTATTTATTTTATTAAATATCCTAGCATATTTAATTAAATAAATCAATTTGTCATTAAATCATCAAAAAAGAAATTAATTGACGAAAAAGAATTAAAATTTGAGAAAATTAAATCAATTGGAGATAATCTTGAAAAACAAATTAAAAATTGATAAATAATCTCAGAGAAAGGAATGAAAACATTTAAGTATTAAAATTGAATGAAATAGAGAATAAATCGGTTTTTCTGGTTTTATCTTATTTTTAGTTCAATTTCCTTTAAAACTGAGAAAAATAGCCAATCACATCAATTCACTTGGATTGTACTTCCCCTTGAAAAATATTGACTGCTCATCATCATTTGATCTCAACTGTTGATTTCTTTCTGAATTTTCTATAAATTCAGGCTCTCATCTCTCATGCAAGGATCCTTGAGAATATATTGTTATTCTGTTGTTTTTGCTCTAGGTTCATTGATATTTTGTGCATTGAGATATTGCATATTAGTTATTTCATATTCATTAAATCATCTAGATTAAATATTGATTTATTGCTTAAATCATGTTACATTAATCTTGCATATCTAGCTTAAATCTTGCATCCATCTAGCTTAAATCCATGCTCATATAGATTAAAAATCCTTTGTTTAGGTGTCATCTAGTCACTTGATAGCTTAGCAATCTGAGAGGAATCTAAAATCGCATTTACTAGAAGGCGATAGGTCACTTTGTGATGGTTTATTATTCATTGTTGATTGATTTGCTAACCATGCATCTAATGACTTAATTGAAGTGTTGTGTACTTAGATACAGATATAGATATAGTCCACTTTTCACACACACATTTTGAGTGCCCATTGTGGGGCTTGAAATTCTATTCTTCAGCCTCAAAATTACTTTTTTTATCCTACAGGTCTCGCCCCTATAGTCTCTGCTAAATATTGTATGAGTATAATTCCTTCATCGTATGACATTCTGTCAAGGTCTCTATTTTATCGTATGCATCAACAAAGGAGCTCGTACAAGTTTCTACTCTAATAATTTGACTTTGTGAAAGTGCTCATGCCAGAACAAATAAGCTGTCATACGAATTTATATTTTATCATTTCAAAAATAGTTTACTTGCCAAGGTTTTTCGTGAATTAAATTTTGATTATACTAACATTGATGCTAACTTTGGTCTGTCTTCTGTTTACCTGAGATTTTATAGCCTAACCAGCTTCTTGCAGGATTCTTGACAGAGAATCTATCAATCAAACATATGCCTATCAAAGAATCAAAAACAACATGACTATCGATGTGTTGTTTTTCCAGGTTGCCTAAAAGAAAATCGACCAAACTTCTTGTTTTCTTTAAAGTTCATTTATTTTTATAGACACTTAAATTGCTATCTGGTTAAAGAACAAATCTGCCTTTCATGTTTTCAGAAAAACCAGAGAGGTAGGAGAGTATGCTCTTGTCTTCTACAGATAATCATAAATTTGGACCCTCAAAGCTTTTTCTAAATTTTGAGATTTGTATACCTTTAGTGGGCCTGTCACAGTGGGAAAAAGCAATCACCTTGTGAGAATGACCCAAGTGAGTATAGTTGGACCTGAGCATTCCAACTCACTATAATAAATAGGCCTCTAGTGATTAAAGTCTCAGAGGATGAGATTATTTGAGTTTTCTTTTTGAGATCTCTCATATCAAGCATTTGGTAGGGCCTTGCGGTCTCAATCATGTTTACGTGACTACAACTTGTTTCAGTACCTTGTCGGGCTATAGGCCTCAATCATGCTTGCGGGACTTAATGGGGTAATTTCAAATGGAATTCCTGACTAAGAACCATAATATAGAAGCTACCCGGTTCACCTCCAAAAGGGGGATAATCTTTGTGCAAGAGAGATAGTAACTCTCCCAAGACACTTTCCATATCGTACCCCCATTAGCATTTGGAGTCAGCTAATACAACATTGAGAATCCATTGCATGAGACTTAGCGATCATATTTTGATTAGTTATTGGGTGTGTACCTAAGTCAGAAAGAAAAGGTTTTCTTCTCTAAGCCAACTTTCGTAGGGTTAGCATGTTATTCTTGGAATTATTATACATATCTTGCATGTTTTCTGTGTTTTCATCCCTGAAACTAAAACTAAAATACTGAAACTCGAGAAAACAAATCAAACAAATCAACAACTCAGTGATAAACTCAGTCTATATCAAAAATTGGTCTCTGTTAGTCATCAAAACATCAGTCCTTATCAAAAAACTAGTAGTCGTCAGTCATTCACAAACCTTGCCTATTAGAATTTTGCTTTTGTCCAGTTTTCTGTTGTACAAATGTATTGAATTGTCGTCTTGCTAGATACACCTTGTCGTATGAGCTTTCATTGATCCTAATAGTTTATCATCTGACTTTATGAACTATGTCATATGAGTTTGATAAACTGTCATCTGTCGTACAAAAATACATAACATTCAGCATATTATTGCTTGGATTCTGCCCAAGTGTCGTATAAAATCAGATAGCAACTTTGTACGAAATAATGTCGTTATCCTCTGTTAATTTCTAAACTGTCGTCTGGGCTTGAAAACTCTATCGTACGAATTCCTATTCTTGTCAGTCAAAACAGTCAAACTCGCTCAAATTAGTCTACAACGAGCATAAAACTGGACATCATAATTCTGAGCATAAACACTCTTGATAGTATACCCCTATCACTGTGTTACATGATTTTATCGATCATCTCTCAGCTAGTTCAATCAACTACTTATCAAACCTAAGTTGACTTAGATAATATCTTATACAAGATAGATCATTCCTAAAATAAGACCAGATCTTAGTTACTTCTCTGAATCACTATGTTAAACGAACAACTAGCTGCAATTTGATCTTGACTTCTGCATCACATCTAGCTCTCAGTCCTGTCAGTTGTAAATGCCTGTTCATACCAAAATCTCTCATAAGAATGTTGGCAAAGGTAAAGGAATAACCTTGTCATCAAATGACAATCCATTCTCTGTAGAGGAACTCGTCCCCAATAAAAATTCATCATCAAATTTACCAATTTTTTATCAGCCCTTATCTCCCATGATGTCTGGAGAAAGGAAAGAAGGACAAACTACTTATTACAACCTCAATACCCATGCCATTGACACTAATTCTTCATCAAACGAATCCATAGCTTCTAAACCTTCAGAAACTAGTATAAATAAATTTTTAAACGATAAGCATTTTTTAAAGATGATGAAAGTCATCATGTCTAGAGAAAAAGAAGACTATTTTCTAGAGCTAGCAAAGCAAGGTGCCAAACTTCCTATCAATTATAACATTGAAACCCTTATCACTAAAGAGGAAGAGACACCTTTAGGCCTAGTAAACAAACGATTGCAAGCGTTACAGCCTGAGATCGCAAAACTAAAAAACAAAGATAAATCATCAAAGCAATATTCTCTGGACACAATATGCCCATTTCCATTTGACAAAAACCTTTACATGGCTCCATTTCCCTCCAAAGTAGAGATGCCTAAGTTTGACAAATATGATAGATCCTCAAGACCATATCAGAGATTTTTGTGCTTTATGTATGGAATTCATGCATGAACAAACATATCTCATGCGCCTTTTCCCGAGGAGTTTAGGAGGGCAAGCTATGGAATGGTTTTCAAGCCTACCTATGGGAATCAAAACTTTTGATGAATTAATCCAATTATTACTACAACAATACTCCTATAAAATTTATCATCCAGTCACTATGATCAAACTTTGCAACACTAAACTGAAAAACGGGAGAACCTTTTCTCACTTTTGTTCAACGTTCGAGAAAGATGTTCTCTAGATATTGATGACCTATTCCAGATTTTGAGAAGATGGATATCTTCATCAATAACCTGATCCTTGAATTGAAATATAGTATCCAAATGAAAGTGTACCCTTCATTAAACAAAATGGTAGATAGTGCCCTCAGAATGGAAGATGTGCTCATAAAGAAAGAAGATATATCACTTTGGAAAGAACCATCATAAGGTTCTAGTTCTAAAGAAAAGAACAAATACTAGAAATATGGAAAATACAACAAAAAGAACGTATTTAATGATGGAGTGGTAGACGTTGTTAAGGAAAAATCAAAACCCATGATATTTAACCTGGCTAGTGGCACACAAGCACTCAAAGTAGCTGAAATTTCAGTCGAAAATCCTCCAAAAAATCAAAAGAATGGTTTAAAGAGAAACCTTATCTTTCAAAGCCTAAACATGATTTTACTCCTCTAGATGAATCATATGAATTGGATTTTAAAACTTTATTGGAAAATGACTTGATAACATTGCTAGACAATTCTATACCATATGATCTAGAAGTTAAACCCAAATGGTGGAGAGAAAATGAATACTATGAATACCATCGAAATAAGGGTCATAACACCAACAACTATATGAAGCTCAGACATGAAATTCAAGATCTCATTGACGCTGGCAAAATCTTTGTTGGAAATCACACAACTAATGTTGATCACAAGGCTTTTAAAGATCCCCTACCTGCTTATGAACAAGGTGATTCCTCAAAATCCAAGGGAGGTGCTAAAGTCAATTATACCTACACTAACAATGACAATGTGATCAATATGATTGAATATTCCCAACCTTAATATTGTATTGTGGTCATAATCAATGATAGACAAAATCAAGCACAAACTGCAAATATTGTGACCCGCGCTCAAAGAAGGTTACTCTCCAAGGAGCTAGTTCCTCAACTCCTACTCAAACAACATCAAATCTACCAACTTCTTTAAACAGACAATCAGATACAATCATGGCTAAATCTAAACATTTGGCTTCATCATCCTCTCCTGGTTATAGCATTGCCTAGCAATTGAAAAGAACTAAGGCTCAAATCTCCATTTTGGAATTGCTTAAGATCTGTTCTGCTCATAAAGAGATCATGGACAAATCTTTCCTCACTACTAATGTCCCTAAAGATTTAGATGTAGATCGGTTTCAATCTATGGTGGGTCACCTGACTTCGCCTCATTACCTCACTTTCTCCGAAGAAGATGATGACTGACTAAATCACCCACATAACCAGCCATTGCACATCAAAGCTATGATCCATAAACACAGAGTTAATCATGTTTTGATAGGTGGAGGTGTTGGGTTGAATATTTGTAGCTACAATCTATTGACATAACTAGGCTTTTTAGAAAATATCATTGAATTAACAAAGAAAATAACAATCAAATCTTATGATGAAGAAGAAAGAACTTCTAAAGGTCTGGTACTCTTACCAATTAGGGTAGGACTTGTGGAAAGAGATGTTATCATTCAAGTGCTCGATCTTCCTCTATCATATAACATCTTACTGGGCAGGCCATGGATTCACAAAATGAAGGCAGTACCATCTACATATGATCGGTGCTTGAAATTTCCTTATAATGGAGTTGAAGTCAGTATTCCTGCTGATACAAGCTATACTTGTAATGCATTAACACAGAGTACTTAAGCTTTTATTCCTCATAAAAGAGAAGCCTCTAGAGCTGAAAGTTCAGAAACTCTACTGAAAGATTTAGAAAACAAATTGAAAATCGCAGATAGTGGCATGGATGGATACAAAATATAACCTGTACTTTCACTAATATCTCTTCCTCCATTGCCAAGATAGTCTAGAAAACCATCAGAGGTTATGAAGCCACAAACTTCAACTCCAAATGTCATTTAATATGGTCTCTTTATACAGTCCTCTACTTCCCTTGCAAATGAAATAGAAGAAGATGTTGTTCTCAAATGGATTTTCAAAGAAGATAGTACAAACAAAGAAATATGACATTGTGATATTTCCCCGACATAATATGGTCCAGGCTATAAGATACTTCAACGCATGGGATATTCAGGTATTGGTCCTCTAGGCAAGCATTGAGAAGGCATTTTTGAACATATTTAACTACAAACTAAGTCTGCAAATGATAAAGCTAGATTGGTCTATGATCCAAGAAAGTCATCAGATCAGAAACATACTTCTCACCACCAACCTAAGTGGAGGAAATAGGTACTACCTTCAACATCACAGGAAATTAATACTCAACAAAATTAGGAAGAGTGTGATGATGAACAAGAAGAATTGCCAACCCAGAGGGAGGAAGCAGATGGTAATCAAGTTCCATTTGTATTAGCTATAATACTACAAGAAGTAGAAGTCCCAAAGGATATGAGAGAAGAGGTAGAAATAACTAGAGAATTGTTTGCACCACTAAACATTCCGGTCACATATACTGGTAGACAATAAGTAGATGATTCAAAAACTTATTCAAATGAGTATGAATGGGGTGCAGAACATCTCTCAGATACATCTACTACAGAAAGCCCTAAAAAATCCAGTGATATCATAGATGATGCACAAGAGCTGATATGCTTAAAATTGCAAAAGGCAATAGAAGAAATCAGACTAAAAAGACAAGGAGACTATGAAAAATAGTTGAAAGAAGGAACAACACAAGAAAATTCTCCCTCTAATGAGATAGAATAAATAAGATACGAAACTACAAAAAAAGAATTAGAAGCTACAGAAGCAGGACCAGTCATCAGTCTAGAGGAAGCCAAAGGGGAAAGATGACAGGGACTAATAGAGCCATCAAGGTTATGTCAACAGGTATGTCAAATACAAGTGATCGATGAACCAAATCATGAAGGAACTTGCAGCCTCGAAGACATAGTATTGATACCATACATACTTTTACTAAATCACTTGAAGACGAGTCAGAAACTTCATCTTATGACTCTGATAACTCCAACATAAGCTCTATTTATAACAACAACTATTCAACATCATATTATGACTACTCCATCATAAATGTTGAGATGCTGTATGCTGACCCTGTTATTGTCACACCATGATATGTAGTCTAGTCTGACGTAGGGAACAATGCTAGGAGTAGGTCAGTTGGGTTAGGTCCACTAAATATTAACATGAACTTCGATAATCATGTTGTAACTCTTCCTGGTCTCGAGACACCTATGCAAGGTAGTCTTTTGGAACTCGACTTGTTGGTCTGATGTTATGATGATAATATTGTGAACTCCCTTAAAACTGTTCAAACTTTATCCTTGATACATCTTGAACTGATTGACTGTACTCTTTACAACCAACCTTTGAATATACCTATCTTCACCAATGACTACACACTAGCCTTCTATCTTAATGCAGTTGAAGCAATGGACTCTTCCACCAGTGAGTAAAGTGAGAACATGACTGAAACAAACATCAAGTATCTTAGTCGCAAAAATAAAAAGAAAGAAAAATAATAGATATGATGGTGAAAAACACATTGTGGAGGTGTCATAATCAAAAATAGTGAAAATAAAGGATGTACCTAAGGGTGAAAACCTCTCTGAGGTAACTAAGGGTGAGATATTTGATATGGTGCAAAGTCACATCCAAGAAAGGTCTTCAATATTGATTGAACCAACCCAACCAGTCAATATTGGAAATCAAGAGATCCCACATCTCATTCATCTAGCTCAACCATTATCAGCAGAAGAGTTAAAAGATTTCAGCAACCTCTTTTCAGAAAAGAAGATCAACTTTCCATGGACATACTCTGATATGCTAGCTCTATATCCTGATCTCATCATGCATTATCTCTCTATTACACCAAGAGTTAAACTAGTTAAGAAAAAAACTTCGTAAGATTCATCCTCATATGGTACTGCTAGTCAAAGCTGAGCTAGAAAAATTGCTAAAAGATGGATTTATCAGAGCTATAGACTATGCAGAATCGATATCAAACATAGTACCTATATCAAAGGTAGAAAAATCTATTAGGGTTTGCACAGACTCCAGGGATCTCAACAAAGCGCATCCAAAAGATCATTTTCCATTTCCCAACGTTGATATGATAGTAGATATGACTATTGGATATGAGATGTACTCATTAATGGATGGATTCTTTGGTTATAATTAGATCAAGATAGCTTCCGAGGATCAAGAAAAGACAACCTTCACATGTGCATGGGGAACCTTCTACTGAAATGTCATGCCATTTGGACTAAAGAATGGAGGAGAAACTTACCAAAGAGAAGTAACCACTATCTTCCATGATATGATGCAGAAAAACATGGAAGATTATGTTGATGACACCCTAGTAAAAACCATGAAGATATCTACACATATTAAAAAGTGTGCATTTGGAGTGACGTCAAGGAAATTGCTTGGGTACAATATTTCGAAGAAAGGAATTGAGGTTGATCTTGAAAAGGTCCAAGCCATAATGTAAATGCCTCTTCCCAAGAATATTAGTCAAATGAGAAGTTTACAAGGACGTCTCCAATCAATAAGGCGCTTTATATCTCAGCTACCAGACAAAGCTCAACCATTCACCAAGGCATTATGAAAAGGAGTCCAATACAACTAGGGTGAGGAATGTGAGAAACACCTAAAACAAATCAAAGAATACATGTCTAATCCACCCATAGTAATGCCACCAATTCAAGGTAAACCATTGATTCTAGATACATATCAGCTACCGATACATCACTGGGGGCACTTCTGGCACAACATGATGAGAATAAAATGGAAAGAGCCATATATTATATCAGAAGAACATTGGTGTCTTATGAAATGAACTATACTATCATAGAAAAAGCTTATTTGGCATTAGTCTTTGCATCAAAAAAATTAAGACACTATATGTTAGTGCACTCTATTAAGCTAGTGGCTAAGATTGATCCACTCAAATATCTTCTCAACAAAGCAACACTTATAGGAAGACTAGCTAAATGGGTCATGGTTCTTATGAAATTTTATATTGAATATGTAGAACACAAAGCCATCAAAGGATAGGTCATTTCAGATCAACTTGTTGATGCTCGACTTGAAGATAGTTAACCTTTGCATATAGAATTTCCAGATGAATCAATCATACACCTTACTCAATGATCATGGAAGATGGTCTTTGATGGGTCTTTCACTCAACATGGTTATGGTGTCAGAATGCTATTTATGGCTCCTAAAAAATATTCAATCCCAAAATCTTACAAGATTCTCTTCCCTTGCGCAAGCAACATTACAGAATATGAAACTTTGGTGAATAGGATCAAGTTGGTCATTGAATGGAAGGTTGTTGAATTACACATCTATGGAGATTCTTAGCTCATCATCAACCAGATCAATGATATATATCAGACTAGAGATGAGAAATTGATGCCTTATAAGAGAATGGTGGATGATCTCAATAAATAATTTACCTTTGTATCATTTCAGTGGATCCCCAGATCAACAAATAGAGTAGAGGATGCAATGGCCACCTTAGTCTCTATACCACAACTACAGGAATCTAATTTTTGTTTTGAATTCCTGGTGGAAGAGTTACATTATCCTACATATGATTCTCCTGAGTCCTAGATGGTCTGTTCTATTATTGGACATGACTCATCTTACTACAGCCACATTTACTATTACCTGTGTGATAAAGTTATCCCTGACAATCTTACCCATAATGAGAAAAGGATCCTAATCTAAAATGCTTCACAATACATCACCATTGCTAACGAACTATTTAGGCAAGGTTTGGATAGTCTTTTGCTTAGGTGTCTAGAAACTGAAGAGTCACAACGTGCATTATCCGAAGTCCATGAAGGTATTTGTGGATCCCATTCAAACAGCCTAACTTTAGCACGGAAACTACTAAGGGCTGACTACTACTAGCCTAACATGGAGAAAGATGCTATAAAATTTTCTAAAACTTGTGAGAAGTGTGAGCTACATGGGAACCTCATACATGCTCCAGCAAGGGATCTCATACCCTTCATTACACATTGGCCTTTTCAACAATGGGAATTTGACCTCATTGGCCAAATATATCTTCCATCATCTAACAGTCACAAGTTTATTATAACTGCCACTAAGTAGAAGCAGTTCCACTAATTAAAGAAACCGCTAAACAAGTAGCTCTGTTCATCCTCAAGTACATTATTTGCAGGTATGAGATACCTTCATCCATTGTGACTGACAATGGAGGGTTGTTTAATAACAAAGATCTAAATGAACTCTGTGAAAAATTCAAAATAAAACAACACTGGTCATCCATATACCACCCTCAAGGTAATGGACAAGCTGAAGCATCTAACAAAAATCTATTGACTATCTTACATAGAACAATGAATAAATCTAGAAAGGATTGGCATCTGTAGGTCAATCCTTCCCTATAGGACAAGTATTAGAACAACTACTAGGGCTACACCTTTTTATTTGGTGTATGGGTCTGAAGAAGTCTTACCTATTGATGTGGAAATACCATCTTTGAGAGTTTCTTTACAAGGTCTTGTTACTGATGAAGACTACAAAATATCTAGATTGTAAGAACTCAATTTGTTGGATGAACATCGACAAGTGGAGTTTGATCATGTGAGAGCATATCAAAAGAGAATGTCTAGAGGCTATAACAAAAAGTTTCGACAATGAGAATTTCTTGTTGGTGACCTTGTTCTGAGAGAAAATCCTAAGAATCAACAGTTTTGAGACAACAAAGGGAAGTTTGAACCCAACCGGCTGGGTCCCTACATCATTACTGCAATCTTTGGCTCTGGTGCCTATCAATTCTTAACATCAAAAGGAGAACAACTTCGTGAACCAATCAACACCACCCACTTGAAGAAATTCTTCACTTAGTATTCTCTCCTCTAGCAACCTGCACAACTAAAATGTCTTGAACAAACTCCTAAAAATCATAAAATGTACAAAAAAAAAAGAGGGGGGAGAAAGAATCTTTGCCAAACAGGTGAAAACCTAGTAAACAGGTACCTCTTGTACTCAAGTGCTCCATCTATCAACGCAACATTGGCATTTCCCATTTTTTCATTCCCGCTTTCCTGCATCATTGCTTTCGGTTGTACATATCTTTTAGTCACTTTCATGACATCCTGGTTATTTTTAGAACCCTCATGGCTTGAAACCAATCACTATCCTAGTCTTAGGGTATTTGACTAAAGAATTTACATGTCTTAAGAAGTATCAACCAAGTCATCTTTTAGTCAGTGGTACCCGGTCATCCAATCTGAATCAATCACCTGTCTCCTAACTACTGGAGAGTTTTATCACTGAGTAAACAAGCAAAATAAGACTACTGAAAACAACCACTAAATTGTTTGAGATATGCATGAAATTTTCTTTGTGTGTTGTCTTTTACATTGGCTTTCACTTATTATTCCCTCTTAGTAACTCGAGGAAGTCTATCTTGACTAAGAGGAGCAAGGATTGGGGGAATAATACTTTTCTTTGTTTTCTGCTTGTAGGAATGAATCTGATGATCTGGAAACATCTAATTAGCTAGGTGTTTGTGATAAGTGCCTTCACATCAAGGTGAAATCTCTCCACATACCTTGACTCCATTCATTTGCATGCTACAGGGAGGTTGGAGTCATTTTTTTGTCTTTTGAGGGAATTTCCTTAATGTGTAATCTGAATACATTCTTATATGTCCAAGGATATGAATGAACAAAGGGGTCATTGAGAACAAGATAATGAATATTGCAATGAAAAGAAATGAACTCTATTTTGCTTGTTGTGTTTGTAAACTGCTCAGTGATGAAAATTAAGCATTCCAAATCTAGTGACTAGGTTTAGGTTGCATTCATTCTAAATTTTATGCATTTCGAGTGATTTTGGCGTGATAACAATGATCTCTTTATCTTTTGAATGAGAGTTTGAAGCATCATTATTTCTCAGCTAAGTGGTCTCTATTTCATCATCGTTTCTTCGATGGAGTACTTGTGTATTGAGATGTTAGCTGCATACATGAGTATCTTATATAAATCCATACATTCCATTATCACTTATTTGCATTCATATTATTACACGAAGAAAAATACATTTGCATTACTAGTTAGTCATTCTCCTCATTAATTTGCATCATCATTTATTTACATAAAAAGAAACAAAAATAAATATCCATATTCCATTTGCATTCATTCATCTATATTGACAAGATATGCATACATATAGAATAAAGCATATAGAACAACATCTCATAATCAGTCAACATAAGTACGATGAAATCAAATCAAAAGATCATAAATCGACTGTCCTGAGTCCATTTTTGGGATAGAAATCAAAATCTGTTGTCAATTCTCTCATCAAAATTTTACGACGTTGACCACTTAACACTTTCATCAACTACTCATTCTTTCTTCAATTTGTGCTTAATTTCTCATTAATTAACGCTAAATCTTAATTTTAATTCTCACATCAACTTTGATTTTTATTCTTCAACATTAATCTTCATTCTCAAATAACTTATCCTCATTCAAATAATTGCCTAAAATCACTGCACACCCTTGCTATCTTTTAATTTCGCTCCTGAGGGGGCATACTCATGACATCATTATCAATGATCACATCCTCAAAGTCAACAATTTCTTTCAAAATTTTCATTACAAGTCAAGCAGTTAATCTTTACTAAACATCAAACAAGACCTCATCGCTAGGGGCATCTCAGCTTCATCGCTTTATATCAAGTTGAGATTTCTCGATCATCCAAATCAAATCAATCTCTAGGGGTATATCAGTTTCATCACTTCAAATCAAGTTGATATTGTCTTCATCTGAATCAAGCTCTTAACGTTAATCAGTTTCATCGCTTTTCATCAAGCTGATTATTCATTTAAACTAAATCAAGGGTTTAAAGAGTATCCTTGATCGCACACTCAATCTAAGAAGGTGTTCATTTTCATCGCATCAAATCAAGCTAGATAGTTTATCTTTGCTCATCATGTCTTGTTTAATCAAGTTCAAGACCGGTTTTTATCTCCACTCACTGTGTCTAGTTTAATCAATTTCTAGATCGGCAAGATCTGCTTCTTGATCAATCAAGTTCAAGTTCACTATCTTTGCTCTTCATCTATCCTAGTTCATTCAAGTTTGGGATCGGTTTCACTTTTAATCAACTCTGTTCAGTTTCATCGCTTCAAAAGAAGCTAAACACCTCCCTCTTCATCTGGTTCGTGATCAATCAAATTCAAAACTAATATCTCCTAGACATCAACTATTCTTTGAACCAATGCGTTGCTTGTACATTAATTCAAAGAGGGGCAAATGTAATACCCTAAAAATGGTCACCTAAACCATGGGCCCCTAATCTGAACAATATCCCCAAGGTCCTAACCAAAGGTAATTAAATTTAATCTTGAGCACACAATTAATTTCTAAAATCACCAATGTCACATGGCAAATTAATCAGCCAATATTAATAAAATATTTATTTAATTAATTGATCATTCCAAGTAAATCATTTTTAAACAATTATCCTATTTATTTTATTGAATATCCTAGCGTAGTTAATTAAATAAATCAATTTGTCATTAAATCATCAAAAAAGAAATTAATTCATGAAAAAGAATTAAAATTTGAGAAAAGAAATCAATTGGAGATAATCTTGAAAAACAAATTAAAAATTGATAAATAACCTCAGAGAAAGCAATTAAAACATTGAAATATTTAAATTGAATGAAATAGAGAATAAATCAGTTTTTTCTTATTTTATCTTATTTTTAGTTCAATTTCCTTTAAAAATGAGAAAATGAGCCAATCAAATCAATTCCCCTAGATTGTGCTTCCTCTTGGAAAATATTGACTGTTCATCATCATTTGATCTCAGTTGTTGGTTTCTTTCTGAATTTTCTATAAATTTAGGCTCTCATCTCTCATTCAAGGATCCACAAGAATATATTGTTATTATGTTGTTTTTGCTCTAGGTTCATTGAGATTTTGTGCATTGAGATATTGCGTATTAGTTATTTCATATTCATTAAATCATCTAACTTAAATATTCATTTATTGCTTGAATCATGTTAGATTAATCTTGCATATCTAGTTTAAATCTTGCATCCATCTAGCTTAAATCCATGCTCATATAGATTAAAAATCCTTCGTTTAGGTGTCATCTAGTCACTAGAAAGCATAGCAATCTGAGAGAAATCTAAACTCACATTTACTAGAAGGCAATAGGTCGCTTTGTGAAGGTTTATTATTAATTGTTGATTGATTTACTAACCATGCATCTAATGACTTAATTGAAGTGTTGTGTACTCAGATACAGATATAGATACAGTTCACTTTTCACACACACACCTAGCCCTAATGGCTTCCCTCTATTCTACTTTCAAAACTTTTGGCAGATATTAAGCTCTGATGTGGTCATCGTTGCTCATGAGTTTTAAGGGTACCGCTCTGTTCTAAAGGAGTTGAATGCCACATTCTTTGTCCTCATTCCCAAGAAACCTAATGCATGTTCTTTTTAGGATTTTAGACCTATCAGTCTATGCAATTTTATCTATAAAATTTTTACCAAGATCGTGGTGCTCAGGCTTAAGAAATACCTCCCCTCTTTAATTTCAAATCACCAGAATAAGTTTGTTCCTAGGAGGCAAATTTTGGATTCCATTATTGTGGTTCATGAGAACATTCACTCCTTATCTATTAGTAAAAAAATGAGTTTTTTTTCTTCTGAAATTGGATCTGTTGAAACCTCTTGATAGAGTCAATTGAAGTTTTCTTCTCAAGATCCTTAGGGCATCTGGATTTGCAGATAACTTCATCTAGATTATTGGTCAATGTGTGTCCACTCCCAAATTTTCTGTCTTGATCAATGGAGCTAGCTTTGGTTTCTTCTCTGCATCAAGGGGCATTAGACAAGGGGCTCCTTTATCTCCTTTCCTCTTCATTCTGATGAGTGAAACTCTCAATAAAGTTATTCAAAGGGAAGCTAGAAAAGGTAATATTTTGGGCTTACGGCTCTCCTCTCAGGCCTCTACCTGTTCTCACCAACAATTTGTGGATGACACTTTGTTGATGGGGGAAAGTTTGATTAAAGAAGCTAAGAATTTAAAAAAGATTTTGGATACTTATGGGCAATGCACTGGACAAAAAACTAGGCTGGCTAAAAGTTATATTTTTCTTTTACACCCTGGAGCATAGGAAAATGAAGATTGCCATGATTCTAGGGTATAAAGTTGGGATTCTTCTCGACTCTTATCTTGGTCCACCCCTCTACCATGGTCCGGCCCAAGATTCCTTCTGGGCGAATCTTATTGTTAGATTCCAAAATAAGTTGGCTAGGTGGAAAGGTGTTTTGTTAAGCCAAGCTGGTAAGCTTTATCTATTGAAATCCATGCTACAGAGCCTCCTAGCGTATGCTATAAGTTTATTCAAAATTGCTGCCAAAATTGCTGATAGACTGGAAAGAATTCAAAAATAAATTTTGTGGACTAGGACTGAAATTAAGAATAGGTTGCATCTTGTCGCTTGGAAACAAGTTTGCCTTCTCAAGTCCATGCGAGGGATGGACATTATAAATATGAGAGATTTCAATAAACCCTTGATGGTCAACCAACTGTGGAGATTTCTTAAAGAGAATAATGAATGGACTAACATTTTCAAACATAAATACCACATCTAGGGTATCCAAAATATGCTGGAATCTTATGACCTTCCCAGCTTTGTCTCTGATTTATGGAGCAATTTCTTTGGTTCCACCAATATTATATTGCATGGTTGTAGATGGGTGTTGGGGAATGGAACTAAAATCAAATTTTGGGAGGACTGGTGGATTGGTGATGGGCCCCTTTCAGATTCTATTTGGGCTCCTCCTTTCAAAGAATTATGTCCCAAAAAAATTGGCTCCTGGGTGGCTGATTATATTAGAGATGAAGCCTGGTTAGATCTAAAATATATGGATAATGCTTTGCTACCTTTGCAACCTTGGTTAAACAGTATTCATATCCCTCACTCTTATGTGGAGGATGAATTGCTCTAGAATTTCTTCTCTTTAGGGAAATTCAAGGTTGAAGATGCCTACAAGTTCATCTCCATAATTTTTTCTTCCTCCCCCTTTTGGGCTCGTATCTGGAATAAGCTTTTAATTCCAAATATTAACATCTTTTTTTGTCTTTTGATGTGGGGTAAGATTTCAACCATTTACAACCCTTGCAAAAGAGGTTTTCTATGCAAAGAAGCAGAGGAAAATACTAGTCATCTGTTGTTGCACTGCTCTTTTGCCATGGATATCTAGAGTTTCTTCCTTGATATCTAGAACACTAATTGGGTCTTCTTTGATTATGTTTAAAGGTTGTGGTTTGAATGGAAGTGCCCCTTTGACAATCAGGATTTGGGAGTCCTCTGGAATATGTCTCTTCCTCATATTGCTTGGGGAATTTCGAAAGAAAGAAATAATAGAGTTTTTTAGAGATTTGGAATCTCCTGCGCTTTTTGTGGCTATAAGAATTAGAAATGCTATCAAGGAGAATTTTCTCCACTCTTGCCCCAGTAGAAGGAGTGACCATTCCCTCCGTACTCTCCAAGAGGAGTGGTATACTATCAAATGGTGGCAAATTGGCTGGAATATCTCCATTCTTGTGCACAAAATTAAATAGTGCAGACAAAATGTTCTATGGCATCCCCCCCTTGTGGGATGGATCAAAATCAGTGTGGATGGGGCAGCTAAAGGTAATCCTAGGCCAGTTGGCTATGGGGGAGTGGCTAGGAATCATATAGGTCTGTTGGTTTCTGCGGTGGTGCTCCCTCTAGGCACTGACTCCAACCATTTTATGGAGGCCAGCACTGCCCATTTTGGGTTACAAATGGCTAAAAGTGAAGGATTTAGAAAGGTCTATCTAGAATCTGTATCACTCAACATTATCAATTGTTTGAATGGGCATATGGATTCTAGTTGTACTATTGCCAACTTGATCAAAGATTGTTGTGATATGATTAAAGAGTTGGATGAATTCAAAATTTCTCATGTATTTTAGGAAGGCAATAAAGCGACAGATTTATTGGCCAATATGGTAGTGGGCTACGTGGCGGAAAAATGGTGGAGCAATTGAGGCTCTTTCCCAATAAACTTGTGCGACCTAGCATATGATGATACCATCCACTTGTAGTAATCAATGAAGAGCAATCATGATTTGATTAATTTATTGGGGAAATGGTTTCCTTTCAATTTCCCTATTCAAAGATCTAGAAACTTCCCTCGTGCCTCGATTTTCTGTCTTCTTGTGTGGCTCCTGTCCTGCTTCTGTTTAGAGATTTGTCTAGTGTGGCCCATTTCCTACTTTTGTTTGGTGACCTGGACCATTATGGGTGGGGACAAGAATAGGCAAGAACCACCCACTTTTGATAAATGAGAAAAATAAGGAGGTGTAGCAGGAAATTGTTGATGGGGGAATGGTTCCCTTCTTGGAAAGACTCCATGGACCTTCTCATTTGCTCATGGAAATGTTTGTGAACAGGTGGAAGAAAGGGTTTTTGAGGGCTTATGGTGTTGATTATCAGCTGGATGAAACCCTGGTGGCTACGGTTATGGGTCTGGCTATGAATGGCAAAAGGTTTCATAGAGATAGAAAAATAGGGGAGGAAGACATGGAAAATATTTTTGATAAATGAGCGTTCAAGAAATAATAAAATGGCTGATAGTGGATACAATAGAAAGGATCTTATGGCTCCCTAGGGGGACATGGCCGAGTTCATCATGAGGTACATTGTGCTTGATGGTAGATATGCTAGTATCTTTTCTCATCATTTTACAATCTTGAATCACTTTAGGCATTGCAAAGTTATTTTGTTTCCTTTCTATCTGGTTTCTTCTTTGGAGAATAGTCTTGAAAAACATGTTGAGAATCTGAATAATCTAGTCCTCCATGAAGGGCTTATTCTCCTCATTATGGAGTATGCCTAAGCCCTTGAAGTTGTGCCCTCTCTCTCTGAGAAAGGCCAAATCCCTAATACTAATGTTCAAGATGTCTTTGATTCAGATATGGAGATGGAGGATAGTGGGAGTGCCAAACCTCTTGTTGACCCTAATTATAAGCCGATTGAAGAGGGTGAGATGTTGGTCACTCTTGGAATCCATAGTAACAAGAACCCCCCCAGATGGGCTACAAGTGAATATAAATTGACCAACAAGATGATTTCTAAAACTGGGCCTTATTCCAAAAAGAAGAAGTTGGTTGCTAAAGACTATGCTCCCAAGACCTTGGACCAAGAAATCAAATTGGACATTCCTCTTAATGTCCTGAAGGAGAAGGAGGGGACTCTGCCTAAAGATGTGGATAGTGGTTCACAGAAGGAAAGTTCTTTGATGAATTTGGTGATGGAAGGGACTAGAAGCCAGGAGAGCTACTGGAAGTGGGTGGGGAAGGAGATTGATACCCTCAAAGAGGGGATTAAAGAGATAATTGATATCTTCATTGATTCACCTGAGCCTAGCAAAATAGAGAAGGTCATGATCATGACCCAGAAGCTTTCCCATGATGTCGAGGCTATGAAATGTAAACATGAGAAAATAATTGAGAAGATTGATCAGTCTATGGAGGAGATCAAGAACAACCTTAAGAATCTGGTTGAGATAAGTAAGGAGGTCATGAATAATAGTATGGAGGGGCTAGAAAAGATCAATGCAATGGTGGTGGAGTATAGATCCAATCCTATTGATAGTGATCCTGATGATAGTAACAAAAAGAAAGATCTGGGCGGTGAAGACTCTATTGTTGGTGGCAACAAAAGTACGGGCCCTAATTCCAGAACCAGAAGTAGGAGCATAAATAAGGGTATCTCCAAGTTCATTATAGAGGAATTTGAGGAAATCAACAAGGCTACCATCTAGAAGAACAAGGAGATGGTGCACTCACTTAATTGAGTGTTTGTCTGTGTTTTGTTTTGTTTCTTGTTGTTTCTTTTTTATTTTGTCTTCAGTTTGGGGTGTTCCCCTATTTTGTTGTTGGTTTCTATTTGGTTGGCTGATGGCCAGGTTCTGTAAAAGTCTTGGTTTTGGGTCCATGTAAAACCCGTTTATCTTTATCAAAAACTTTCCTATTTTCTAATTTATTTTGACTATATGACTACATTTGAAAATTAAATAATTTCTTTTGAATTGTCCTATTAATGAATTATCATCTTTTCATTCAAATAAAAAATACCAACACTTTTCTATTTTTTTCCACATTCCTCTTTCCCAATATAATTTACTTTGACTATTTGCCCAAGAATCCAAAAAAATTGTGTGGTGCAACTATGCATATTAAAAGTGGAATCCAAGTCTACATCTTTCAATACCATTGTCCCAACATCTACTATCAAATTATAATATATAGCCTAAGGCCTAAAACTTTCAACCATGATTTAAAATGATTTGTTTATTTTTAATTTTACTTTGACTATATGCTTGTTTGAAATTTTAATAAATTAAGATAATAAAATCAAATTCTCATATTAATTATTCATCCTATTTTTTCTCAATTTAAATTATTATGGGTGTCATTCAACTCAAGGAAGCATCAGTTTCTACTGCTTGGCTAGTCCTCTTTGCCAATACAATTTATTTTGATTATCTGTATTAAGAATGTAAAAACTTTACATCATACAATTGTACATATTAAATGATATTATAAGTCCCCACTTATTCATGCAAATAACATCTAGTATCACTTAAATATGCAGCTTAAAGCTTAAAATTTTCAACCATGATTTACAATTACTTTTATATTTTTCTAAATTACTTTCACCAAATGATTATTTGAAAAATCAAGAAATTTTTGTGAAGGGTCAATAAAAGCAGATTCTCATATTAATGTATTATCCTCTTTTGTCTTATTTTAAATTATTGAGTGTTCTATTCAAATGAAAGTACCATCAATCTTCATTTTTTTACTAAATTACTATTTTTCAGTTTGATTTAATTTGACTCTTTGCATAAGGTTCCAAAAAATAATTGTATGGTGCAAAACTCAAATTTCAGATTTCTATCCATTCATGACATTGTTGTAACATCTAATATCACTTAAATATTTAATCTAAAACCTAAAATATTTCATCATGATATACAAATATATTCAATGAATTTTCTATTTTCTAATTTATTGTGACTATATGCTTGTTTGAAAATTCAAGAAGTTTTTTAGAGAATGATTTACAATGACTTTCCTATTTACTAATTTACTATGACTATTTAATTGTTTAAGCACATCGCTTTGAATTTTTGTCAAAGAGTCCAAAATTTTTGTTTGGATCAATTGTGCATACTAAAATGAGATTCCAATTCCCCATCTATCCTTACAATTGTTATAAGATCTAGTATCATTTAAATATAGCCTAAAGCCTGAAATTTTCAATCATGATTTACAATGGTTTTTTGTTTTGTATTTACTTTGACTATATGCTTGTTTAAAAATTCAATGATTTACAATTTCTTTTTTGTTTTGTATTTACTTTGACTATATACTTCTTTAAAAATTCAAGAAATATTTTTAAAGGTAGATTGAATGAGATTCTTATGATAATGCATTATCATCTTTCGTCTTATTTTAAATTATTTAGTGTGTGTTTCAAATCAAAATATCATCACTTTTTAATTATAGTTGACATTCTCTTCTTTCAATCTAATTTACTTTGACTATTTGCATGAGAATACAAAAAATTTGTATGGTGCAATTGTGCATATTAAAAAATTATTTCAAATTCCCCTTCTATCCATATCATTGGACCTTCACATCTAGTATCTCTTAAATAAACAACCTAAAATTTAAATTTTTTACATATGATTCATAGGGAGTTTTCTATTTTCTAGTTTATTATGATTATATGTTTGTTTTAAATTCCAAGATATGTTTTTTTGAAGGTTAGTAAAATCAAATTTTCATATTAATACATGATTCTCCTTAATCTTATTTTAAATTATTCTCTTTAATCAAATCATAGATCCATCACTTTTTTTTTTTTTCTTCACTTTCCTCTTTCTCAATATAATTTACTTTGACTATAATTGTGGTGCAACTATACATATTAAAAGTAGAATCCAATTCTAAATTTTTTAACCATGATTTACAATTATTTATGTATTTTCAAATTCACTTTTACTATATGCTTGTTTGAAATTTTAAGAATTTTTTTTTGAAGGACAATAAAATTAGATTCGCATATTAATGCATTATCCCATTTTGTCTTATTTAATTTTAAATTAATGAGTGTCATTCAAATCAAAGTACCATTACTTTTCTATTGTTTGGGCTATTTTCAATACGATTTTCTTTGATAGTTTCTTTAAGAATCCAAAAAATTTATATGGTGCAACTGTGCATATTAAAAGGATATTCTAAATCCCCACCTATGCATGCAATTGTCCTAACATCTAGTATCACTTAAATATGCAGCTTAAAGCCTAAAATTTTCAGCCATGTTATCATAAGAATTCAAAAAAATTGTACAACTTTGTATATTCAAAGTAGATTCCAAGTCTCCATCTATCCATGTCATTAGACCTTAACATCTAGTATCTCTTAATAAACAGTCTGAAACCTAAAATTCAAGGACATTTCTATTCTCTAATTTATTGTGATTATATATTTAATTTAAGATTGAAGATTTTTTTATTTTTTTTTAAAGAAAAGATTATTATTCTCTTTAATCAAATCAAAGATCTGAACATTACTCTTTCCAATCTAATTTACTTTAATCGTCAACATATGAATCCAAAAACTTTGTATGATACAATTGTGCATATTAAACACAGATTCCGATTCCCCATCAATCCATGCCATTATTCTTTCCTCATTCTGAACGTTTTTTCTGTGTTGTCAATCTTGATTAGATGTGATGAATGGCCGATGATATGCTCACCTCTCTTTCAAATCGACTGTTTCTTCACGGCTTCCACTGTCTCCACACATAATTTCTTACTTTTCTGTGTACACACACTTGAAACTTGTAACGTATCTGACTTTACGCACACAGACATATCGTTATTTGGAATTTACGCACACAGACATATCGTTTGTTTTCACGTTTCTTTCAACAAGAGAAAATTTATGCACACGTAAATGTTCCACCACTTTCTAACCACAGGCGATTAGAATTTTTATTTTTTTTACTCTAATTGAGTTATCGCCATTCCTAGATTCCTACATTTCCGGGACAATTGCATGCGAGCTGTCAAGGAAATGGAATAGAGGGATAACAAAAAACAATTATAGATTGAACGAAACATTATAAAGGGATACAATTTTTATATAAAGTTAAAAAATAAATATATTTTTAGTTTAGTTTTAATTAGCCAGCTGGAATACTAAATCATTAATGATTGTGTTAATCAAATAAGAAAATGAGACACTTTTAAAAATAGTTTACAAAATATAGTTGATATTAGATAGAAAGTAATTGTTAATGCATATAAAATTATTATGTATGTTGAAATTTTTTAAAGATTTTCATCAATGTTTATAAAATCTGAATCAAAATGTTTTGTATTGAAGTATTGTGTAAGAATGAGTTTAAGCATATGATATTGGAATGATAAAAAATGTGTTCATAGACAACTATTTTCTTTTATCTTACATGTGTCTAAAACTATCATGGTTAGGCATAAAAACATGTTAGGGGAGAGTCTAGATCACTAGGGTCAAATTCTATTTATGTTAACCCACTAGGTAGTGTGGCTTTATAATTATAAATGAATGATAGAAAATAAACATGGACTTCCAAATGGCCTATATGATTTTAATGTAGATCAAGTTTTATTTTTCTTAGCAAGTGAGATATTTTGTAGATATTGCTCTTGTCCTTAGTATCACATCATTTTTTGATAATTTTAATTTGACAAGTTAGTGTCTTTAAAGAGTCAAGGGATAATTGGTGAAAATGGAAGGGAATATGTAACTACTCTTTGGGAAAATAGATGAAAGGAGCAAATGTGGCCCTTAAGTGAGGTGATATCCCTATAATGGCTATGTTGTACATGACTCATACTACATTCAATAATCATCATTAGTAGGGGAGGGTTTATCCCTGATCATTATTTTTAATAGATATGGTTTTTGTGTACTTCAATTGAGGTGTTCCTACATTGTGTGCTCTAGAATCTCAAGAAAATCCAACTATTGTTGGATGTAGATTGATATCCAAGAGTTCATGTTTTTAAATACCATGCTTGTTAGAAATAGTGATCCTTTTTTAACTAATTTCATTCATTGTAGGAAGGAAATGAGTACAAGTAACAAGTAAAATTGTACTAAAATGTTTAAATTTAATAGGTCAATTTTTTATGTGTTTGAGATCAATCGCATACCACATGAATAATCCAAGATCTATCAGTGTTGATGTACATAATGAACGAATAGATTTAAGCATTAATAATATGCATACCAAATGAGTGAAGCATTGGAAATTTTGATTATATGTGGGATTTAAAGGTAAATGTATGACAATGCATATAAACAGATAAGAATCGTAGTTAAGGGAAACATCCCAACTTTACACAAGATCATTGTCATTTATTAATATGTAAATTTCGTATTAGGGTATTCTCTCACAAGGGAAAGAAAGTTAAATAAGAGTTATATCAGTATGCTAACTCCACAATTATATTTTGACCCATAATTAAGGTGTATCTGAGTCCAGAAATGATTATGTATTTCAAAGTAAATGAGTTATCTAAAAAATTCATCAACTTAAATAATCAAACATAAAAATGATATTAAGTCTATATAATTTAATTGACCTTGTTAAATACCTTTGTTTGTTCATCACATGGATGTATGCTCCGTGGAAACATAAAATCAAGAAATAATATGGACAATGAGTAGCTTCTATCTTAAATACGAAGTAGGTAGATACTATCAATTTGTTTGACTATCTAAGAGATAAACAAATTAAAATATAAAAAATACTATAATTAATTTTTATGTGTTTGATGAATAATTTTTTAGATTAAAACATAAATTAGAGTTCTCAATATATATATAAAGAAACTTCAAAATATTTACAAACTTCCTTCCAACTTCTAATTACCACCAATATTGAAAAATTCAAAATCTTGAATATATATTCAATCTAGACCATCGAGTCCATTAAAAAAAAAAAAAAATTGTTATAAATATACAATAAATTAAATTTACGAATATATATTTAATATTTGCACTCAAGATGTTTGCAAACTTAATGTTCTTATTATTTTGAATGTATAAATGCCTAAACACCACATGAAAATAGCATTTTAACTATTTACTTTACTTACTGAGTAGTCTCTCCTATTCTCTATAAAATAGAATTGCAAATAATTCATCACATGCATCTAAACTACCCCTCCTCATCATTCCTTCAAAATGAGAAATATCTTAAAGAATTGGAAATGTTCTCTCCAAGGGTCATTGAGGTTTACATGAACTTCCAATAATTTCAACTTTAAATCATGACCCTAGCATTTGCTGTGTGCACATCCTTTCTCACATAACTTTGTTTTGAAATAATCATTTACATGCTTCTTCCACTTTATAATGACATATGGTTAGATTTTTCTAATATATTCTCTCATACTATCCTACACTTTGTGGGACTATTAGATATGAATGGTCAAGAAAATATAGCCATATCAAATATAATTAAATAAATATAAATAATAATTATACAATTAATTTATTTAATTTAATTATTAAATAAATATTTATAAAAATAATAATGAAAAATATTTTTGATGATAATAAAATTAATCGTTAAGGTATACAATTTTTTTGGTGAAATTTTTTATTTTTATGAAAGAAAGTTTCGTTTTGATATTGAATATTTTGGTCACAATAATATGCAACCAGGTCTAAGTTTTCATCACATTTGCATTTGGAATATTACTAGATAAATTGTGTAGATGAATATGAAATGAGGAAGAAATGTTGGATGAGACAATATTTGAGATAGATTGTAACTTAATGCTATGAGATTTCCACGATCCATATTGTATACTCGTATTTTTCTGGATTTGATTTTGTATGTTTTGTTTATCATCAATGTTTAAAATCACACTCTTTAATTCATCATTAGGATTTTTCATCTACTTCGAATTTTTTTCATCGTGATGATGAATCACGGATTGTGATTCGAAAAATGTTGATGATAAAATATACATACACAATCAAATCTAGAAAAAAATATGAGTATAGATTCTAACTTTCAAACTAATTTGGGATAGATGTTAAAGATGTTGAATCTAATGTTGTAGATCCCATTTTCCTTAATCATGTGCAAAAATAATTGATTATGTCAATTGAGTGGAACGTTAACAAGTGGGTATCATTGAAGCCAAATGATTTCCTTGTATTTATACATTAGGATTAAAACTAATTTTCCAGTATTTAACAAATAAATTCTACAATCACAAAAATTTTGTTTACTAGAAAATTAAATAACAATTTTATGTAATTTCAATATAAGATCAAATGGAGGAAGCAACAAAATAGCTCAAATAGAGAAATCCATTTTCAGGAAACAAGCACTTTGCATTAACATCTATACATTGTTTCATTTTCTATATGATAAAAATATAAAGAAAATTATATCTAATATATAAATTATCCATCCTAGTTGTTTGCCTTGTCTACAGAATCCCAAATGTAATTGTGATGGAAAATACTAGTGAATGAAAAAAGGAAAATGATTAAAGGTTTAACGAAATTATTTAAAGAGAACCAAGAGATGGAAAATAATGAGAAATAGAGATATCAACTAAGTCAGAAGAATCTAAATATCTTTGCCCAAATAAAAACTTGTAGCTCCAACAAACAAGAAAAATTGTTAGGTTTATTTATATTTTTTCCTCTTCATCAAACCTTTTGGTATTTCTTTCTCCACAATAGCCAAGGTAGATAGATAGAAAAATTATTTGTGGATGCTCTTATCTGAAGTGTGTTTGGGAATGGTAAAAGCTATGAATATCTAATTGTTAAAACTAAAATGAAAAGAAGGGGATGTGACCATTCCACGGTCCTTAGGTGCACAACAATAAATGAATGCCACAATAATAATGAAAATAAATATCAACCAAAATAGTATCACCTACAATTTATTTTAAGGCAAAAAGAGTGATGTTGGTATTTCATGAAGATTGCATTAATGAAGTATAAGTGTTGTCTTTGATGTCAATTGTAATCAGTAATGGAGTTGTATTACAACCAATAATGATGCAGTAATGCAACTGGTAGTTGAGCAAGTAAAGGAAACCGGTATTACTATTGAAGTAGTGAGATCAACCGGTAACCCTAACCGATGGAGCTTGGTGAATCAGTTGTGTTGATCTATGGTCGAATGGTGATCAAAGATGATTATGCCACATATGCATGATGCACGTGATGAGTTTCAAAGTGGTTTTGATGCCTAGAGATAACCGTTTTATCTTGGGAATGAGTGATTGCATTACATGAAGTGGAAACCACATGATGAGTTATAGGATCCTATGTGCGGTGATCTAGGTGAGGTTGAGGTTGTCTTGAAGAATGTGCAGATGATTGCTATGTAATCCAACGGTCATGTTTTAACCGATTTATTTTTAATCTCTATGGGATCTTAGGTTTGGTGATGTGTTACCAACCTATTGTTTTTCTTATAACCTAGTCGATGAGTTGTTTTGTAGTAGTGTTGGCAATTTGGGTTAAGTGTCAGTGTGATTGATTTTCGAACCAGAAGGAGTATCTACAGAATGAGTGAAGGAAGATATGAGCATAAAAAGGATCTGATTAAGCAAAATAGTGCTATTACCAGGTCAGCAAAAACCCTGTTGTTCTCTAACAATTAAAACAATTAAAAACCTTAACCAGGTAAGCTTTAACAACCTTGGTGTTTTGTAAATCCTCTAACCAAGTGATCCATTAGCTTGGATTTCAAATCCTCTATCAAGGTTACTCCTAACAGGGTATTTCCTTTAATGGGGTATTGTAGTCAATCCCCTAACCGGGTGGTCCTTAACTAGATGTGTTCCTAACAAGACATTTTTGTAAAGCTTTAACAGGCTTGGCTCCTAACAAGGCGAACCTCAAAAGAGTTCAGAATACTTGTGGGTATTCATCTCCACTGTGGTTTTTCCCATTTGGGTTTCCACATCAAAAAATCATTGTGTCAAGTAGTGAATGATTTTTGAGGTTATGTTTTGATATGGTTAATATGTTTAACTGGTAAAGCCACTTAGATGTGTTAAGTTGACCGAAAGTGATCTGAAATGTGCTATTACTAATGTTAGTAAAGTAGTTTGATGTTTTCGTAAAATGGTTTAAGATTTTCAGATCTGTTACACTGTTATTTTGGTATTTTAGTCAACCGATAAACTTGACAGTGGAGTTGTAGTTTATTGTTCAGTAATCAAACTGGTCATTTTAGTGATTGATTTATGAGTTGGGTTTGAGTTTGGTGAAATTTTTGTTTGTTCTCTATCTATAGATTCACCCCCCCTCTTAGTAGTTGACCAGATCATTATTGATTCATCATATCATCAATTGGTATCAAAGCTTTTCATGTCCTCTAGTGTCTAAGCCTAACAACTTGAGGTAAATATCTAGAAGAACATGATGAAGAAAGAAGGTTCGAAGTTCAATAGGGAAAGTTACAAAATCTGGAGTGATAGGATGAAGATATATATCAAAAGCTTAGTAAGTGAATATTGGGAACATGTTGTGACCAAATATAACTTCCCTAGTGGGATTTTGTCTGATGATCAAAAGAAGGACCAACAGGAGAATAATTGAAAGCATTGGAGGCCATTATCAGTTCCTTGTCTGATTCAGAGTATGTTGATGTCCATGGTTTGGAGACTGCTTATGATGTGTGGAAGAAACTTGAGGATATCTATAGTGGTGATGAGCATGTGAATATTGCCAAAGAGGAGAGTTTGAGAGGTAAATTTGATGACATGCGAATGGATGAAGGTGAGAATATTAGTATGGTCCAAGGATCAAGGAGATAGTCGACAGGATCAAAAGTGTTGGTGGTAAGGTGGAGGATACCACATCGGTTAGCAAGGTTTTGATAACCCTTCTACTGGTCTACGCTATCCGAGTTGCAACCATTCAGGAACTCAAGTCTATGATAAAACAAAGGTAACTCTTAACTCCATCATTTGTAAACTAACTACATTTGAATTAAATAGTTTTGATGGAAGTGTTCAGAAATCAAAATCCGCATTTAGAGCTTCAGTTTCTAATCCACTGGTAAGGAAAAGAAGAGAAACTAATCACAATCATGAGTCTAGATCCAGTAGAGAAGTTGATGATGAAGATAGTCTGATTGAGCTTGAAGAATTGTTGGCCAGGTGGTTACCCAAAGGTACCAATAAGTACAGAGGTAAATTACATTTGAAGTGTTGTGCATGTAACTAGATTGGACATATTGCAGCTAATTGTCCAAATGGAGACAATGAGCATAAACATGAGAAGTATAAGAAGTACAAAGACAAAGGTAAAAGAGATTTCCACATTGCAGTTGATGGTGGAATCACAGATGAGGAATCTGAGGGAGATGCAAATGAGGACATTGTCTTTGTTGCCATTAAAGAGGAGACATTGGATCAAAATGTACTAGTCTCTTGCATGGATAGTTCTGATGATTGGATTATAGACAATGATTGTTCACACCACATGACCGATGGTCATAGTAAGTTTCTTACTTTGAAGAAACTTGATGGAGGTGTTGCGAGATTTGGAAATGACTCACCCTGCATGGTAAAAGGTAAGGGAACCATTTCTCTTAATGGAAAGAGAAGTGCAGATGATGTCTATTGGGTTGGAGGATTGAGACACAATCTATTGAGTGTTGCTCAACTCAATGATAGAGGATATCCGCTGGAATTCAAGAATGGAATGTGCAAATTCTATGGAAGAAAAGGTTAACTAATTGCAACCAGCAAATAGACAAAAGGTAACATATTTCACCTAAATCCTAAAGTCAACAATTATTTCATTGCTAAAGTAGAAGATAGGTGGCTTTGGCATCAAATATTTTGTCATGTAAATTTTGATAACATTATAAAAGTCAGTAAGTTCAAATTAGTAAGAGGTTTTCCTGAATTGGACAAACCAGTGAATGTGTTGCATAAGGAATGTTTGCTAGGGAAGATGACATCCTCAACTTTTAAGAGAGAATCTTTCTCAGTAGAACATTTGCTAGATTCGGTTCATACATACCTCAGTGGACTAATAAGGCCTATAAATATTCAAGGTGATTGGTATTTTATGATCTTCACTGATGATTGATCAAGAATGATGTGGGTCACATTCTTTAAGGACAAAATAGAAGCCTTTAGCAATTTTAAGGCATCTAGGACCTTAGCTAAAAAGGAAAGTGGAAAGAAGATAAAATGCTTAAGAACTTATCAAGGTGGTGAATTTACTTCAAAGGAATTCACTAGATACTATGAAGAAAATGGAATTAAGAGGCAACTTTCTACACCTAGGACACCACAACAAAATGGTATTGTAGAGAGGAACAATCGATCAATTGTTGAAGCGCCTAGAATGATGCTAATAGAAGGAGGTGTAGCCAAAAATTTCTGGAGAGAAGTTGTCAACACAATTGTCTACACTATGAATTGGATATTAGTTAAAAGAGGCAAGGATAAAAATCCTTATGAATACTGGTATGGTAGATCACCTAATGTCAGTTACTTTAAGATTTTTGGCAGTAAATTTTTTATCAAGAGAGGTGACTATGCTGATAAGTTTGATGCTAAGAGTGATGAAGGATTATTTCTTGGTTACTCCACAATTAGCCAAGCCTACAAATGTTACAAAAATCGGACAAAGAAGATCATTGAAAGTGCTAATGTCCATTTGGATGAGTGTCCTAAAGATACAGGAGAAACTAGTGAGGAGAAGTAGGAAGATGAACCTTACATTCTAATTTTGGAGCCAGAACCGGTGAAGTGAGAAGCTAGTGAAATGAATGTTGCAGCACTAGTTCAACAAGAATAGGTAGATTCTGCAAAAGATGAAGAAAGTGAAGAAGATGAAGAACATGATGATCATGATCATTTTATTCCAAGGTATGTAAGACTCAATCATATTCCTCATCAGATTATTGGAGATAAAGATGCTGGTGTGTTCATCAGAAGAATAATTAGAGAGAATTCTTGTATGATCTCCACTATTGAGCCTAGAATAGCAAAGGAAGCTTTTGGAGATGATCACTAAATCAAGGCTATGGAAGAGGAGCCTAACCAGATTGAGAAGAACAATGCATGGACCCTAGTACCTAGACCAGTGAACAAAAAAGTAGTAGGTACTAAATGGGTATTAAGAAATTAACTGAATGGAGATGGAATAGTAGTCAGAAAAAAAGCCAGATTGGTATGCAAAGGTTATGCATAGGAAAAAAGAGAAGACTATGGCGAGATGTTTGCACCAGTTGCTAGATTGGAAGGTGTTAGGACTCTACTGGCATTTTCAACATATAGAGGATTCAAAGTATATCAAATGGATGTGAAGTCAACATTTCTAAATGGAATACTAGAAGAGGAATTCTACATTGAACAGCCAGATGGTTATGCTTTACCTGATGCAAAGGACATGGTGTGTAAATTATACAAGGCACTATACCATTTCAAGCAAGCACCAAGAGAATGGTATGAAAGACTACATTCACACTTGGTGTAGATAGGTTTTCAGAGAGCCAATGAAGACAAAAATATATATCTCAAGACTGAAGGAGATGAGATACTGGTTAGTGAGGTATTTGTGGATGATATCATTTTGGGAGGCAATTATGACATGAGTGATGACTTTGAAAATTATATGAAAAGAGAATTTGAGATTTCTTTGTTAGGAGAGATAAAATTCTTCATAGGTTTGCAAATTCAATAGATGAAGAATGGTTTCTTTATCACAGAGTCCAAATACGTGAAAGAGGTATTGAAGACATTTGGAATGGGAGACTATAAACTAGTTGGGACACCAATGGTTGTAGGCTATAAACTATCTAAGGAGGAGGATGTTGCATCCGTGGATGAAAAGGAGTGCGGGTCTATGATAGGGAAACTGCATTATGTTGTTCATAGCAAATCGGATATTGCTCATATTGTTGGATTAGTTGCCAGATTTCAGAAGAACCTGAAGGAGACACACATGGTAGCAACTAAAAGGATATTCAGATATTTGAAAGGTACAATTGATTATGGATTATGGTATCCATATGCGGGTAACTTTGATTTAAAATTCTATATAGATGCAGACTAGACAGGAAATGTTGATGACATGAAGACTACAACAAGAGGTGCATTATTTCTTGGAGGAAGGCTTGTATCTTGAAGCAACAAGAAGAAAAGTTCTGCATCATAGTAAACTAATGAAGTTGAATATGTTGTAGTGTATATGAATTGTACCTAGGCAATCTGGATGAAACACAATCTAGAAGGATTCAAGTTGAAGATTACAAAACCGGTAAGGATTTTCTGTGATAAAACCAGTGAAATAAATATTTCAAAGAACCCGGTGTTGCATGCTAGAACCAAGCATATTGAGATGAAGTAAAGATGTGTTACTGGAGAATGTATCTACTAAGGAATAGCTAGTGGATATCTTTACTAAACCTTTGCCTAAGGCTACTTTTGAGTATCTTAGAGCTCAGCTAGTGGTTGTGCCCCTACATGAAGTTCATTGAACAGATGTGGAAGACATTAGTCCCAGAGCTTATTGAATATCTTGAAGCAGGATTGGTGTAGAGTGGTGCTACTCCACAAGGAGGACAATAAGTTGCAGAATATTGAAGTATGACACTATATAGTTTAATTTCACTTTGGCATTATTATCAAAGGGGGAGAAGAACTATATGATTGATAGGGAGAAGAATTGTAGCTAGTTACGAACTAAAAACATTGAAGACATAGAGACTTAGGTAAAGGAGAGTACATAGAAATATGTAAACTAGGATTCATATACCTTTGTATGTGCATTATTCTCAATCATCACAATCAAAGGCTATTTATATTTGTATTGCCATCAATGCCAAAGGGGGATATTGTTGGCATTTCATGGAGATTGTATTAATGAAGTATAAGTGTTGTCATTAATGTCAATTGTAACCAGTAATGGAGTTGTATTACAACTGGTAATGATGCAGTAATGCAACTAGTAGTTGAGTAAGTAAAGGAAACCAATATTACTATTGAAGTACTGAGATCAACTAGTAACCCTAACCTATTGATATGTCAAACCCTAACTGATGGAGCTTGGTGAATCGATTATGTTGATCTATGGTCAAATGGTCATCAGAGATGATTATGCCACATATGCATGATGTACATGATGAGTTTCAAAGTGGTTTTGGCGTGTAGAGATAACTATTTTATCTTGGGAATGAGCGAGTGCATTGCATGAAGTGGAAACCACGTGATGAGTTAAAGTATCCTATGTGCAGTGATCCAGGAGTGGTCGACATTGTCTTGAACAATGTGCAAATGATTGCTATGTAATCCAATGGTCATGTTTGAATCGATTTGTTTGTAATCTCTATGAGATCTTAGGTTTTGTGATGTGTTACCAACCTATTGTTTTGCTTATAAGGTCGATGAGTTGTTTTGTAGTAGTGTTGGAAATTTTGGTTAAGTGTTAGTGTGATTGATTTCCGAACCAGAAGGAGTATCTGCAGAATGAGTGAAGGCAGATAGGAGCATGAAAAGGATCTGATTAAGCTAAATAGTGATATTAAAAATCCTATTGTTCTCTAATAGTTACAATAGTTAAATCCCTTGACCGAGTAAGCTTTAACAGGCTTGGTGTTTTGTAAATCCTCTAACCAAGTGATCCATTAGCTTGGAATTCAAATCCTCTATCAAGGTTACTCCTAACAGGGTATTTCCTTTAACAGGGTATTATAGTCAATCCCTTAATCGGGTGATCCTTAATTGGATTTGTTCTTAATAAGAAATTTTTGTAAAGCTTTAACAGGTTTGGCTCCTAACAGGGCAAACTTTAGAAGAGTTCAAAATACTTGTGGATATTCATCCCCATCGTAGTTTTTCCCATTTGGGTTTCCACATCAAAAATCATTGTGTAGAGTGATGAATGGTTTTTGTGGTTATGTTTTGATATGGTTAATCTATTTAACTAGTAAAGCCACTTAGATGTGTTAAGATTATCGAAAGTGATTTGAAATGTGCTATTACTAATGTTAGTAAAGTAGTTTGATGTTTTGGTAAGATGGTTTAAGAGTTTCAGATTTGTTACACTATTATTTTGGTATTTTAGTCAACCGGTAAACTTCACAGTGCAGTTGTGGTTTATTGTTCAATATTTAAACTGGTTAGTTTAGTGATTGATTTATGAGTTGGGTTTGAGTTTGGTGAATTTTTTGTTTGTTATCTATCTACTGATTCACCCCCCCCCCCCCTCATTAGTTGACCAGATCATTATTTATTTGTCATATCATCAATTGAGAGATCTTAAATAATAATATTATAGATAGTTTTTCAAAGTTATAGAAGTTGTAAACAATGCTAGTGAATCTTAAGCATTATAGATAGTTGTAGAAAGTTATTAAAGTTATAAATAGTGCTAGTAAATCTTGTGAGTTCAAGGGAGTTTTAATAAAGAGCCTTGAAATTATTCAATATGAAAATATTGATTAAAAAATAAGAGAGGATGGTTCAAGAAGAGGTTGATGAGTTGTTTTGATTTATCCTAAATGGATTCCACAAACTTTAGCAGGTGAGAAAGAAAAATATTCTCAAAATAATAAAAATATTATTGAATGATGCTAGTGCATCACATAGACATCCATGTGTTGTGCTAGTATCCTAACAATTTGAGCTTAAAAATAATGAGACACTATTTAAAATTTAAAGTTTAAAAAAAAGAAAAGAAAAATGAACAAAAGTAGATCTTAGAAAACATGAATTGAGCATGATAAGAAGGAGAAAAATCTAACGTGGGAATTAAAATGAGCCTACAAAGATGCTAAGAAAATAGACATCAAAGCAAGCACAAGTGTAGTGTGCAATTGTAAGGTCTACAATTTTTAATGTTAAACAATAACTTAAACTTAATTGTCTATTTCTTATTTCTCATGTTCAAATTGGTCACTCATAAGAAGAAATTAAATGTAAATTTTATACAATTTCAATTGAAGAACAATTTATATTACTAATAATGCTATGTCATTATAATTTCTAAATTCAATGTCTAATCATTCTGATTTATGATGCAGGCTGAAGGAGAGAGATCATTTATCATTTTGTATGTCTTCTCCAAATGATTCTTATCGGCCTTTATATGTTTAGGCAATCGATCAATAAATGTCTTGATTGGTCATGCCTTTTAGGCATGACCGATCAAGGCACCTATTGATTGGTGCCTCTTCATGCCCGATATCAGTTCTTATTTGGCATTTAGCAATTATCTTTAATTATGCAGCCCGATAATGAATCAGTGTTTGATAACAAAGTGGGGTTTAATTTATGTTTACCCGCTACCATTACATTGCGGGTTTTATAACATAGCATTATATGTTATCGGGTTAATACCCTGATAACATATTAATGTCGATTCATAAAATGAATTCCCATTAATATGCTATTGGGTTTATTAGCCCGATAGCATATAGATCAATTCTTATCATATATGTACAGTGTTAACAATTGCTAATAACAATGACAATATTTATAATTTGAGAATCATCTATTAAAACCTGATTATCATATTCAAATCGGAAAGCATAGCAAAGAAGAATAAACAATAACAGAATTAAGGAGGTCAATTGCAATCATTAGAGATGTCTTATCTTGCAGAAGCTATTATGCATTAACACTCCCTCTTAGCTTTGGAAGATAGATAAAGCTAACTACATCACATTTCTCTTGTATAACCAGAATAATGTCAATCTCCAAGAGTTCATATCACCTAACACATGACATCAAGTATCATCAAGACATATGATATAGAAAAACCACATTACCCAAGCATGTGACATGGAGTATCACCTAAACATGTGATACAAAAGATTCATCATTTTGTGATGACAAGATATCACTTGAACACGTGATATCAGTATTGCCTAAACATGTAATACTTAAGGATAAACTTATTAGGATGGTTAAATTCTCATCTTATCAAAGTTGTGGTATGTGCACTAACATTTTATACAAATTTTTTACCACAACATAGTCATCGCACATCCATGACATACCAGAGATCCAACATGATAACTGGTTTGAGCATCATAAGATCGCCACCTTATGATGTCTGTATACAAGTGTTCATTATCTAAGAGATCGTCACCTCTTAGATATGAACACAGGGGTATAACCCAAAATGTCCTAAAACATGACAAGGAAGTTTACACATTAAACATTTTATTGATATGTAAGTACAGATTACAAAGCAAATTACCTTTCTATCATACCTAAACTTTTTCTGAAGTGATCAACCTTCACTTTGAAAAGAGGTTTGGTCAGAATATCTATAGTCTGATCTCCTGTACAAACATATTCCAATTGAATCACATTCTTGTCAACCATATCTCGCAAATAGTGATATGGAATCTCAATATGCTTGGACCTATCATGGAACACTGGATTTGCTAAAAGTTTTACGTAGCTCTGATTGTCATAATGTATAACAGTGGGTTTCCTAGGCTCTCCAAACAACCCGACAAGGAACTTCCTAAGCCACACTACCTCTCGGGCAGTCATAGAAGCTACAATGTATTCGGCCTCGGTGGAACTTTGAGCTACAAAATACTGCTTTCTGCTGATCCATGATATCATGGGTGAACATAAACTAAAGAAACACCCTGAAGTGCTTTTCTTGTCAGCCACACTTCCGGCCCAATCTGAATCTATAAATCCATGTAGGTCTATATCAACTTTCTCATATTTGAGACCGAGGTTTAGGGTACCTTGTAAGTATCTCATAATGTGTTTTACTACAACCAGGTGTATCTCCTTATGTTCACACATAAACCGACTTAGAGAAATAATTGCATAATAGATATCTAGCCTTGTATTTACCAGGTACATCAGGGACCCAATTATCTGTCTGTATTGAGTAGGGTTAGTGGGTTGTGACTCTACTGCTACTTCTTTAAGTTTATGTAAATTGGTTTCCATATGAGACATCATGGGCCTACAGTTTAGCATTCCAAATCTCTTCAAAATGTCCAAGGTATACTTTCCTTGGTTTAGTATAATGTTATCACAATTTTGCCATATATCCAATCCTAGGAAGTAATGAAGGAGTCCCACATCCTTCATATCAAATTATTTGGATAGATCTTTCTTGCATTGATCTATAAGGTGATCATCTCCTATGATTAATAAGTCATCAATATATAAAATAAATATTAACATATTACATTTATTTCTTTTGTAGTAGAGATTAGGATCTGCATCATTCTTAGAGAAGCCTAGTTATAAGAGATAGGTGTCACTTCTTTCATACCAGGCCTTGAGAGCTTGTTTAAGCCCATAGAGAGCTTTCTTGAGTCTACACACATGAGACTCTGCATCATGAATTTCAAACCCTTCAGGTTGCTCTAGGTAGACTTCTTCTAAGATCTCACCATTTAGAAATGCTATCTTAACATCCATTTAGTGTACCTTGCACCACTTTGTTGCTGCAATGGCTAGTACAGCTCTTAATGATGTATACTTGGAAACAAGTGCAAATGTTTCTTCATAATCTATTCCTACCCTTTGTGAGAACCCTCTAGCTACAAATCTGGCCTTGTGTTCTTCAATACTACCATCTGCAGCATGTTTGATCTTGAAAATCCATTTAGATGAAACAACAGATTTCTTAGTTGGCCTAGGAACAATCTCCCAAACATCATTCTTCATAATGGACTAATACTCTTCAGACATGGCATCCTTCCATACTTGATGTTCAAGTGCACCTGATACATTATTTGGTTCAGCTTTAGAGAGATCATTCATAAGGGCAACATAGCTAGTGAATTTATTAGGCATTTTTCTTTCCTTGAAGATTCCTGAAGGAGCAACAAACTTCCAAGCTTCTGCTACAGTCTTGGTGGCCCATAGTGGTCTTTTCTTGAGGTTTTCTCTAGGTGGGTTTTGAGTTTCACCTATAGTTTCCTCAAGATTCTCCCTCTGAAGCTCAGGAGTAGGATCTTCTTCTATGTTAGGAGTAGGGATATAGATTTCAGGTTCTATTATACTTTGGGCTCTTTTGAAAGCTAAGTCTTCTTCAAAGATTACATCTCTACTAAGTTCAATATTTCTTTGACCTTGTATAAAGATTCTATAGGCCTTAGATGTTTCACTATATCCTACAAGTATTCCCCTTTTTCTACAAGGTTCTAGTTTTAGTCTTTTCTCTTTAGGTACATGTATATAGAGATGACACCCAAATATCCTAAGGTGGATGATATCTAGCTTTATTTTGGTAAAGACTTCCTCAAGAGTTTTACCTTCAAGGTGGTAGTGAGGACATCTACTTTGTATATACACAATAGTACTAGTTGCTTCTACCCAAAGATTGATATTTAGATTCTGATCAAGAATCATGGCTTTGGAAGCTTCTACAATAGTCCTATTTTTCCTATCAGCTACCTCATTTTGTTGAGAATTATAAGGTATTGTTAACTCCCTCTTAAGCCCTGAATTTTTACAAAAATCTTTAAATAATTCTGAAGTGTATTCCCCCCCATTATCAGTTCTTAGGGTTTTAATTTTATTTCCCGAGTAGTTCTCTGTTAGTGATTTAAACTCTTTAAACCTATTTAGGATCTCTTCTGATTCTTTACATTTCAAAAAGTAGATCCAATTTTTCCTAGAGTAGTCATCAATAAATATTACATAATACAAAAATACCCCTAGAGAGGGTACGGACATAGGTCCACATATATCCAAATGAATTAATTCTAATACTTTGCTTGTCTTCCTAGTACTATTTTGGAAGGTACCCTTGGTACTTTTACCTAGGGCATATCCCTTGCATGCCTCAAAATGATATTACTTCAACTTAGGTAGACCTATGACAAGGTTTCCCATAGATTATAAAGCTCTATAATTCAGGTGGCCTAGTCTTCTATGCCACACTTCATTTCCATTTGTGGCTTCATGAATTAAGGCTAGGTTGGGCTTTGTGCATAGCTCATACAAATAGCCTTGTCTTTGACCAATGACTTTAGCTTTCTTGATGGAATAATTTCCTGGCCAAGAAAACACCTTGTTTTCCATGAAGGTCACTCTATATCCCTTATCCTCTAGCACTGATATGGAGACTAGATTTCTTTTGATGTTGGGGAAATATAGTACTCCTTCAAGTTGCAATGACATGCTTGTATTTTGTTTGATGGTGCAGGTTCCAATTCCTTTGACTGGATGTGAGGAATCATCTCCGATGGTCACTTCCTCATCATTCTCCTCTATCATGGAGTCTAGCACTTCTCTAAAACTGGTAATGTGTCTGGATGAACCACTGTCGATCACCCATGAGTTAGATTTGTTTGTTGCATGGCTTGTAAGTGTTGAGTAGAGGACATGGTTCTTGGAGTCATCTCCTCTTTTGGATTTTCCTGCTTTGGCAAATGTGGCTTGTTTGGCTCTCTTCGGACATTTCGCAACATAGTTCCCGAATTTGTCACACCTATAACATTGAATATGTGATAGATCTTTCTTTGAAGTATTCTTGCCTTGATGACCTTTTATTTTCCTAAATTGCTTCTTCTTCCTTTTATTATTTTTGTTAGTATTTAGGACTCAAAGGTCTTCATCTATGTTCTTTTGTTGTATTCCCATCTTGTTCAACCTTGATTCTTCTTGGAGACAATCATCTCTTAACCTTTCAAACTTAGGATATTTGGAACTTGCACTGATGCCTTGGACGAATGTACTCCATCCACTAAGCAACCCATCTAAAGCAATGAGTGTTAACTCTTTACTCTGGATCTCATAATCAAGGGTTGCAAGTTCATCTCTTAGGGTTGATATCCATATAAAGTAGGTGTTGATTGTCTCCCCTTTGTTCATAGTGATATGATTTATCTCCCATTTTAATGCCAGAGTTTGACTTGCATTTGATATCTAAAATGTGCTTTCAAGTTCTTTGAACATTTTATAGGCCGTCTCATGTTTCCTTATGATGGGTATTATGTTGTTTCTCACCCCATCAACTATTATTTTAATAGCCTTTTCATTTCCCTCAAACCACGCTTCTTTGTCAAGTTCATTTTCAAGTTGTGCATTTTTAGTTTGAACAAATGAATCAACTTTGTTTTCCCTCAAAATCATCTTGATTCAAAACTTCTAAGCTGAAAAATCATCGCCACCTCTGAGTCTGTCTGAATCTGATAGCGCTAGCCATTTTAGAAATGTGATGTGGTATATAACCTTGTTCTTAAATTATTCAAAAATCGAATAGCCTCAGGTTTGATAAACTATAGCTCTGATACCATGTAAAGTTTATACCATTTCAATTGAAGAACAAGTTATATTACTAATAATGCTATGTGATTATTATTTCTAAATTCAATGTCTAATAATTCTGATTTATGATTCAAACTAAAGGAGAGAGATCATTTATCATTTTCTATGTCTTCTCCAAATGATTCTTATCGGGCTTTATATGTTTAGGCAATCGATCAATAGATGTCTTGACTGGTCATGCCTTTTAGGCATGACCGATCAAGGCACCTATTGATTGGTGCCTCTCCATGCCCGATATCAGTTATTATTTGGCATTTAGCAATTATCATTAATTATGAAGCCCAATAATGAATTGGTGTTTGATAACAAAGCAGGGTTTAATTTATGTTTACCCGATACCATTACATTGCGGGTTTTATAACATAACATTATATGTTATCGGGTTAATACCCTGATAACATATTAATGTCAATTCATAAAATGAATTGCCATTAATATGCTATTGAGTTTATTAGCCCGATAGCATATAGATCAATGCTTATCATCTATGCACAACGTTAACAATTGCTAATAATAGTGACAATATTTATAATTTGACAATCATCTGTTAAAACCCGATTATCATATTCAAATCGGAAAGCATAGCCAAGAAAAATAAACAATAACAAAATTAAGGAGGTCAATTGCAATGGTTAGAGATGTCTTATCTTGCAGAAGCTATTATGCATTAACATTAAATACTTATCTCTATTATTAAATTTATTCATGTTTTCAAGTGAAGATGCAATAGATATGTAGTTTCATTGTGTCTACTTTGCTAGAACTACTACATGCTTTATTCTTCTATGGAATCCATAGACTAGTCTTTATTTCTATTTATTGTATTCTAGAAACTTTGTCTTTTTTCTTCTAAATATTGTATCTTTGTTTTCATTTTTTAATAACCTTTTTCTCACTTTGACTAGTGCTACTAATGGTTATTTTTGTCATATCCTTGTATGCTACATTTGTGTCGATAGCTTGACAACTTGTATCTATAAGTTTTTCTTCTTAATTAAATTAAAGAAATAAATAAAGAAAATGACATGTATAAATTCTTTTAGGAGTCCACTCGTATAATTTCTTAGAAAGAGAATGAATATTCCCATATATATGTTACTTACTAAATTCAATATAAAGATAGATTGAAAATCAGATTTGTCTTCTTCATTCACTCATATTTTTTTATTACAAATTCATTTCCTCTCAATATTAAGGATATTTATACCATTTATCATATCATCTAAAATATGTCCACATAATGTTAATAGAACACACACATACACACATTTGATGAGTCTCATGAAAAAAATGGTTATGAATAAATTCTTCAACATGCCTATGTTGCGAAAATAATTTAAAACATTGAAACTTTCAATATTTATCATGGACAAGATGATTACGTAGAAATACATGCTTATTCCATAAGATACTAACGAAAGAAGTGTGAGGCTTGATCTCAAGCATTGTGTAGGCAACCCATTAGGTAAATAGATTAAGGATCTAAATTGTGCAAATTATTTATTAATGGTTATGGATTTTCTGATATTTATTTTTATTTCAATTTGCCTAACAATTTAAGTGTAACAAAAAAGAGTGGGCAACTATTAAATAACTAAAGTGGGGATATGGAAATCAATAATGCATGGGAACTCATTTATATATATGGCATGATTTGAATCGAAGGTTTGCATGGGAACTCATTTATATGAGTAAATGTCAAACGGTCCTTTTTCTGGGTTGGCTAGACACTTATTGTACAGAGGAGTTCCAACTACAAGCAAGCATTTAAATTGCTTTACCTGAAATCCATAGGTGCTGCGATAGAAAGTTAACACTTGTGCTCAACGAACTACCAAAAACATATACAATTTGCATTATCATTTGTACCCATTTACTATCTTCTATATAATGGTGCCATACCTTACATTATTTCCTAAACCAATTCAAATATTGAGCAGCCTATATATATATATATATATAGTGTTAAAAAATTTCATCATGAATGGTGCTTTCTGAAAAAATTCTCACTTGTTTTCTACAGAAAAAATGATCGAAGAGTGTGGCAAACACAGTTATAAGAGCTAATCCGACCCCTTGTCTCAGTATAAGCAAGCTCATACTAGAGCAAGCTATTGGAAGTGTTACCTCTCTGGTGGAGAGTGTGAAAATGTAAGAGCTCTGGTGAAATATTTCATAAGAGTGTGAAATCTTTTCTAATGAAAAAGTTATAGTGGACAATGAAAATATTTCAATCTAAATATTAGTGTGAAAATGTTGCATGGCATACAAGATAAATATATAGATATATGGAGAAATGCTATTTGCTTTTATCTCTAACCATGATAAGGGCAAGGGTGGCATTGCAATTTTAATGCATCATAAATGGTGAAAGAAAGTTGAAAATCATGGTGCCTCAATAGGCTTGTCTGGGTGGTGTTTAACAATGCAGGAGAAAAATTTGGCATATGCTTTCTTTATACCTCAAATGACTATAGGGAAAGGACGAATCTTTGGAACTAGATAGACACAAAGCTTCCTAGTGTCCTATGGGATTGCATCAAAGACTATAACATGATTGTGATAAAAACATAAGAAGCATGGGAAAGAGGCTTTGTGGAAAGGTGGTGAATTGCTTTTCTCGTCCAAATTGAAGTGGTCTCCCTTGATTGACCCCCTTCAATGAAGAAAGGCTCTTTTTGATCCATTTGGTATACATGGTGTAACAACCAGGCTCAGGCTAATAGAGTTTTATTGAAAACTTGATAGAGTACATGCAAATAAAAGTTATACCTCTTTCAAGGCTCTTGATGATGGTAATGTCATCTTTGTTGGTCTATCATTCATGTCAGATCATTCTCCCATTGTGACTTCTATCTATTGGAATAATGTATCAACCCCTCAAAAGATTGCTCCTAAGCATGGCCTCTTCAAACTAAATACTACCCTCACTACTTAAAGATGGGGATAGCTCAAGAGCCATTAGAGCAACCAATAGTATCACTAAAGCCCTCAACAAGAGTAAGAATCATATTCAAGTTTGGAATTCTTTTAATAAATTTTGAAGGAAAATTTTCCAAATTCTGGCCAAAAAGAAAGCTTTAGATAGGAATATGATTGATAATTTATTGAGTCAAAATCTCCTTTTATGGAAAGTCAAGTACAAGTTAGCAATTTTGACCCTCTTTTAGAAGTCAGACTGATCAGGACTAGGAATTTTCTTAGGAAAATTCAAAACTACAAATTTTAATGATAGAAAGTTAGGGCCAAAATGAATTGGTTGAAAGAGAGTGACAAGGGCTCTAGATATTTCTTTAACCTTATTAAATTTAAGCAAAAAAAGGGAAGTCATTGGCCCTATAAATCATGATGGTCAAAGCTCTAGTCATCTTGTCTTTTTGAAGATGGCTTTTTCAGGAGTTCTTTCAAAATCTTTTTCACCTCAGAGTAGGATGGCAAGAGCTAAGAGGTTAAGGAATTTTGTTTGAAAATGATCCCCAAGAATGTTACAGATCAGGATGTAAATATTTCTGAATGGACATCTCAATTCAAGAGATTGAAACACTATTAGATCCCTAAGCAATGGAAAATCCCTAGATTTTGATGGTCTTTCTCTTGAATTTTGTACAAGAAAAATATTTATTGGATTTCTTATAAGCTTATAGATCTACAATGTTACATTCTCGTACAAATCCCTATGAGAAAATATTAACAAAGGGATCATAAACCTCAGCTTGAAGGAGGGACACAAGACTCAAATTAGGAACTAGAGACCTATAGCATTGTTAAATATTTTATACAAGATATTAGCTTAGATGTTGGCTAGAAGGCTCACTAACTGAAAGTGGGTTCATTAAGGGGAGGTACTTTTTTGAGAAAAAATTCACCAGTTGGGAAAGCATCCACTTGGCTAGGCAGGAGAATTAGAATGCAACCATGATTCTTTAAGATCTTAAGAAGGCATATGATCATATAGAATGGTCTTTTGTGCTAGAAATATTTAAATGCCTTTTGATTTCCTCCTAAATTTTGCATGTGAATTAGTATTTTGTTTAAAGACTCATCAAATTCCATTTATATTAATGGAGACTTGCTAGAACCTATTAATTTGCAGATATCTATTAGCCAAGCGCATCCTATTGCATGTCTTGTTTGCTACTACTACAATTGCATTGCACTATATCTTTAGAGCTAATCTGATCTCCCTACGATTAAAGGGCATCACACTTCCTAATAAAGAGAAACTTCTTAATGCCCGATTTTTTTACGATACAACACTCTTTTTTGACCTTTTTGAAGATAATTTTAACAAAACAATGAATAGACCAAAAAAATTGTGAGGCCTTTGGGTTTAACGTGGCACCCCACAAATCCATACTTATAGGTTGGATTGATGATCCTCCTAACTAGTTTTCTTCTAAAGGTTGGGGGTGGTCTAATCCTCATAAAGTGGTTAGGTATCAATAGGCCTAGCTACAAACTCTTGGGAGAGTTGGGTACAATGATTGATTGTTTTTCTTTTGGTTATTGATATGATTATATACTTGATAGAATGAGGAAATGCAAGAAATGGATGTAATGATGTAAACTTGACAATAGTTAGCATGAACAATAACCTAAAAATTACAAATGCAAAGTTTGAGACAAATATAGAAATAGGAAATAGAAAGGAACTTGTCTCTATAATTTGAGCCTCAAAGTGCTAGACCATGGGGCTAAGAATCGTTGTCTTGGAGGTGTCTAATGCAAATATCATAAATAGATTCTGAGAAAGGATTTTTTAGAGATTATCTCTATGAACATCTATTAGAAAAGTGTTAGTCTATGGGGCTAAGCTGTAGACTCCATGCTTTTTTGCTACTTTAAAGTTTGAATCTCTTTGTCCTAGTCTACACTTTATGAATCTATAATCCTTCTATAAGATTTGAATCCTAGGCACAAAAGAGAGATAAAATAGTGTTGGGAAATATAGGGTTTTTCCTTATTCAAACCCCACGTTGGAATTAGCATTACAACAATCAGGATTGTAAAAAGAGAGCTTACCCCTAGTAAGGCAGAGGCTAAAGCTGAAATGAAATTTTGAAATAAAAAATTTGAACTAAAAGAATTATACCTTCGATTGGTACAAGTGTTGATACAATAACATCATAAATCATAACAAAATATTGATCATGAACACATACTTAAAGATAACTTGTTGTAGCTTGATGCTCCGTGTGCTCAAATCTTCTCTTGAAGGAATAAGGAAAGCTTGAAAATGAAATTTCTAGTGGATAAAATTAATTAAGGATTATGGATTTATACAGGGTTCTCAAGGTATTTTCACATTTAGGCCAATTTCCAATTGTCATATCAATTTATCAGGATTGGATCACAAATGGTAGGAATCGGTACTCCCACAAGTTCAAATTTGGGCTCTTTTGGGAGCGACTATGGCACCTAGCACCATAGTCCACCCAAAAAAGGGTGGAACAAAGAAAAGTTTAGAGTGCACCTTCATTTAGTTGTTCTTACTATATATGGTGAAAATGGATAACAATAATAACGATATTGAAAGGCTAAATGAATTCAACCACAAAACCCTAGCCTAACAACAACAAAGATCCACTATAACATATGAAGATTACCTAAGACAATGCAAATCAAATGAAATCACAAAGATTATACCATCACATGTCCAATAGGGTTTGGATCTCCATTCTTCCTATCTCCATTGATCTTGCTTGATATATTTGCTCTCATATTTTATGTGCACAAGAGCTCAACAAAGAACGGAATGTGGTTGCAAGTAGGATCGCATATGCAAAGCGTAGTGTAGTCAAGTGCATAAAATTGATTACGATGATTGATTAGCGTTGATAATGAAGGAATCGTCTCCTTAAATAGAAGACACTATATGAAATGGAGGGATAAGATTGAGAGGTGTAAAAGATAAATGGTCGGCTATGATTAGAGGGTGGGTAGAGGAAATAATAAAATAATGAGAGGGTAGGTAGTGTATGAATTAAGAGATGAATGACATGTGTCATGGGTAGAAAAGGTTAATGAATTAATTAAATAAATAAACATTTATTTAATTAATAGAGGAAGTGGGATCAATTAAATAAATAAAATATTTATTTAATTTAGGAAAAGGGGAATTTAAATAAATAAATGTATTTATTTAAATGAGAAATAAGGCTAGAAGAGGATAAATGAATTAATTAAATAAATAAAGATATATTTAATTAATAGAAGAATTAAGCTTAGATAATTAAATAAATAAAATATTTATTTAATTAGACATGACAATTTTAGGTGTCTACATTTTGCCCCTCTTTGAGACAATGCGGCTTGTCACGTTGTTTCAAAGAAGATAAGATGAACTCGTACAAAGTTGCCCCAAAATGGGAATGATATGCCCTCTCGAGAGATTGGATGAAAATGTCTAAAAAGATTGCAGACAATCTCTCGATAAGAAAGAGAGGCTAGAATGGACTGACTGGATAAAGTGACAGAGTCACGGGATAAAGAAGATTGACTCAGGAGACTAGGGCTAGGGTAGTCTATAAGATAGACCACAAGGGGAAAACATCCTCATTGTCATCCACACATCCAAGAGATCAAAGTACAAAGCAAGATAGAGCAGCAGCAGTTAGCAGTGATGGCAATGGCTCACAAATTCGACCATGTTCACCGATTCCAAAGGCCAGCAGAGGTAGGAGAGCCAGTAAGTACCACAAAACCTCCTTGTACTTTGTTGCATTTATTGTTGTCATTAATGCATGCTAGATAGGGTAATAAATGTGCTTAGAATAGGGTCCTAAAAAATGTCAAAAATGTCCAGGCGCATCTGCGTTGGTGCCAGGCATATCTATGCTTGCGAGGCGTGTCTGTGTTTGTGCTAGGTGCGTCTATGTTTAAAAATGCGTCTATGCAAAATGCAGCTGCGTTTGTGATGTGTAAGCGCGTCTATGCCAAGAAGGCACGTTTGTGTCACCTAGGCATATCTGTGCATAGCATAGGCACGTCTATGTGTTTACGGTGCATCTATGTAAAATAGGTGCGTTTATGCAGTCTTCAAGTGCGTTTATGTCAGGAAAGCGCATTTGTGTCCAAAAATGTGAATTTGTGTCTTCTAGGTCAAATCGACAGTTCTGTGATGAACATACGCTGTCGATTGGATAAGTTGTTGAGAGGATACACTCAAGCAGGTCCTCTAGGTAAGACTAGAATAACAAATAGGGCTAGGATTGACAATTCTGTGATAGAACATACGTTACCAATTAGGAAACTACTCAAGAGGATTCACTCAAGCAGAGGCCCCAGGATAAGATAGATCAAGGCACTTTGTGATGAACAGTGAGTACCAAGATATAGTACTTTGTGATGAACAGGGAGTACTAAAATATGAGTAGTACTTTGTGATGAACAGTGAGTGCGAATGTGAGCAGCACTTTGTGATGAACAGGGAGTGCCTAGCATGTAGTACTTTGTGATGAACAGGGATACCACTAGGATAAATAGCAACACTTTGTGATGAATAGTGAGTGTCACTAGGATAAAATGTCATATGCACTTAGATAAAAAGTAGCATTTTGTGATGAACATTGAATGCCACGATGATTGACATGATTGATTTGCTTGACTGCAAGAGTATTTGCCTATGTTGGAGTCACGGGAGAGATTCTTATTGACTCAAAGGTTGCGACCTAAGATGACCTTCGAGGACCGAGCAGCTATTGAGGCTATGGATCTGAGACATATTCTATATGTGCCTGAGTTTTGGGTGAACATGGGATTACTGACTACACTGGCGGTGAGGTGGCACTCCATGACTTGCACCTTTCATTTGGTGATGGGTGAGATGACAATCACCTTGGAGGGTGTATAGGATTCTGTGGATACCGATCGATGGGGAGCTGATTCCGTATGATCGAGATGGAGATAGGGATGCCCTTAGATGAGTGTTTTAGGATCCAGGACTGGAGATGAGGGTGGGACATTTGGCATGGGATACCATGACATGCACAAGATTAGCACTACCAACAGTGTTGGCATGAGTTATCAGTGGGTTCCTCTATCTGGATAGGGCGACACGAGGGGTGGTTGCAGAGGACACAGGGGCTAGGAGAGATGATCTTGGGGCAAGTCCTTCTAGGGCTCAAACTCCGTCGAGGCCAGCCAGCTCTGAGGGAGGGAGTTCATCGTAGCCATATAGGGCTCCCTATGTATTAGTATTGTACCATTTTTGTATGATGATGTAGACACCTACGGGTGATTGTAGCCATATGATTTTGACATCATTGTATCATGACACTTATGATTATGTATATATGAGATGATTCATCTTTGTGGAAGCTATATGCATGTGTACCTATGTGATGAGATGTTCTTATGTGATGCTTATGATATGGATGCAAATATGTATATGATGCAATGCAATATATTTTTTTTGTTCTTTTATGTTTTATATGTGTATGCATGATGCAAATGTGAATGTATGTAATGTAGATGAATATGATAATGCAAATGTAAATTGTGCTAATAGGTGTTGTGTGCAGGATGTGATGTAGTTGTGATATCTATATGTATGTATGAAATGCTTATATGTGGTAATGCAGGTGCAACTACATGAAATGCAAATATTTTTGGTTTGTCATTATACTCAGTCATGTGATAGTAGGCTACGCAGACTCGAGAAGGATGATAGAAGTCAATCAAGAAAGGGAGATGGAAGATAGAAGATATGAAAGTGAAAGAGCTTCTTGTGTTTTATCATCATTGAGCTTTATAATGGTAAGTAGGTTATGACAATCAAGGCATATGTTTGACCCAGAAAGTCATTGTACCCATTTGCATGGAGATAAGACAGTCGCAAACAAGGAATGCCCCAGTTCACACTAGACTCACAGTGTCCTCATATCCTTGGACAAGTCATAGCATTACTAAAAGACAATCCAGAGACAGCAAATACAAATAGGTGACGATACCCCATCCTTGCCTTTCTAGTCAAAGACATCCTGGAGATAGAATCTCTAGTTAGAGACATCCTGGAAAAGCTAAAAGACATGTCACCAAAAGATAACATCAAAAGAAAACCAAGACTCGACACCAACATCCACTATAGTCCTCAAGTTTAGTGTCTCTTGTCACTTGTATAAGTCTTATTTGATTATGGTCACAATGTTTACTTTCACAAAAAGGATAGATAGCACTGAACCATAATGTTGTCTGAGTTTGTTGAAGCCCATTGTTGTTGTTGTCTCATCTGAAACTGACTAAATCCAAGAAACTGATACTTTATTGCGGAGAAGATGAAACTTTATTGCGGATCTATGATGCAAATGTTGCTTTATTGCGAATTGTGCACGGATAGACTAAAGAAAACTGGAAGAAATTGTACTCCTCGAAACATGTGATGCTCTCAGTTCCACACCCATCACTAGATGTAGGATTTGCCTTAGCCACAGATAGGATCTGATTTATTATGGATGGAAAGGGAGGTGAAAAGGGATGTTATTATGGATGGCTAACCAATCTTGGGTAGATCAATAACAAGCCATGATGGGAATGGGTAAGTTTATTATGAATGAATAGGTTGTGAGTGTGTGCAAAGTGAAAGGATAAAAGTGAATCTTGAAGGAGGGAGGAGCAATGTCTCTACACATGGCGCTAGTGACCCAGTTTTCACCATGGTACTTGCCCAAGGCACCACCGAAGTGGTTTTCATCGTTGGACGAAATTATTTCTCTTTACTTTTCTCAATTTTTCAATGTTTTTTTTTTTAGTGTCACGAGGCGCCTGTTTGTTAGGTTTTCATGAAGTAACTATTTTTTTGTTTTATAATTTTTTTTGTATTTTTGAAATTTTTGATTTTTTTGTATTTGGAAAAATTTGATTTTTTTGTATTTTTGAAATTTTTGATTTTTTTGTATTTTTTGAATTAGGATATTCCAAATTGCTATGTGTAGAACCTATGAAGGTGCATGTGGTTGATAGGATCCTCCAAAGGTTCACCTTCTGTAGTTGAGAGCTGATATGCCCCAGATCCATATGTTGTTGTAATGATGTAAGGACCAAGCCAATTTGGTTCGAACTTGCCCTTCTTCTCTCTATCTTGCTGATTTTTAGGATTTTCTTTTAGAACTAAGTCACCTACCTCAAATGTACGAGGATTTACCTTGTGATTGTAACTGTGACGTTCCTTGACTAAATGATATGTAACTCGAGTGAATATCTTCCTTGATAAGGGAACTATGATAGAATTACTAATGTGTGGACTACATAGGCCTGTATGCATGTCACCTGAAGAAGTTTGGGCATCCCTGACAACAAAGTCCCTTGAGGAAGCTCCATTAAAGGTCCATGATGTATTGCCAGAAGGGAAAGGATGTGCAAAACAAGTGTATGAGTTATGAAGGCTTATGATTGTGAAAAGAAGTGAAATTAAGATGACATGATGGAGACTTAGGATCAACAAGTGTGCTTTTTGACTTGAAATTTTAGAACTTATGCCCCCAGTTATTTTGATATTAAGGGAGATCAACTCTTCATCTTTTTGCTTCATAGGAGGTTTATCCTTGACCTTGATTTTTGCAGAGTCCAATAGCTTTAGATTTTGATTTGGACTAGAGGACTTTCCTTTATTTTTGACTTTTAGATTTTTCTTTTCAAAGCTTGATTCTTGATTCCCAATGACTAAGGGATTTTGTGATTCTTGTTGATCCAAGTCTGGAAGTGGAGTGGAAATGGAATGAGTGGATGATATGGTAAGGCTATGTGATTTCTCAAGAGGTTTGGCGATACACTCAATAGATTCTTTGTTGGATCCACTCTTAGGACTATTGATATCAAGAGGTGCTTGCACCACTAGAGGAGATTTGCATTCAGACTTAGTAGCCACAACACTAGGTGGTTTACACCCAATTCCTTGGCATTGAAAATTGTTTGTAGGTTGTTCCTATTGACTGAATACCTTAGGAGATAATGGGAGTTGGTCTACATGAAATATATGCTCACCACATCCTAGGTCTTTAATCTTGAACTTTTCTTTTAGCTCTGCTTGTTTTGAAGGAGAAGGTTTCAAGGATTTTGGATCCACATATGCTGATGAAGGAATAGCTTCTCGATTACTTGGTATTGTTATTTCTGATCTAGGTCATAGATTGTTGCAATATATGAATGAGTTAGGATCACCATTAACTCTTATTTCAACTCCATTATGAGGAAACTTAATGCATTGGTGATATGTAGACGGGACTGCCCTCATTTCATGAATCCAAGGACGTCCTAGCAATATGTTGTATGTGAGATCAAGATCAAGTACTTGACAAACCACATCCTTTGTAACTGGCCCAACTCTAAGAGGTAAGGTGACTGTACCCTTGGATGAACGCTCTTCATCATCATATGCTTTGATGGTAATTTTGTTTGTAGAATTCATAGCTTTATCAGAATATCCCAATTGTTTAATTGTGCTCAATGTACAAATGTTTAGACCAGCTCCTCCATCTATCAGGACTCGTTTTATTTGATGTTTGTGTATGAAGGCTTCAATGTGTAATGGTGCATTATATGGCTAACTTACGGAGGCGTCATCGGCTTCTGTGAACGTGAGAGAGTGTGGAATGGAAAGGTATCCCACCATGGCTTGAAACTGGTCCACGTTCAGATCAGTAGGGATAGAGGTGTCTCTCAAGATTTTGTCAAGAATGGCTTTATGTGCGGGGGATATATGTAAGAGCTCAAGGATTGAGATAAGTGTGGGTGTCTTCCCTAACTGTTCTACAAGGTCATACTTAGGTTTGGTTGATGAGGAAGTGGTGTCTTTAGTTGGAGCACCTTGCAAAGTGAATTTACCTCGATGGGTTGTAACATGACATTCAGAGGTAGGTTCGGAAGAAGATCCAACACCTTTTAGGACAATCTTGGGTCTCCGGGTAGAATTCTCAGGGTTTTTGTCCTTGATGATAATGGTAGAGACGTAATTGTCCATCGAAATGTGATTGATAGTTGAATCATAGTTATAGGTTGCTTTAGTATAGTTGGTTTGGTCATCTGTGGCTTTAGCTTTTCCCTTGTCATGCTTTGGGAATGGTTGCTTAAACATCTCATGTTCTTGATTGCATGAGTGTCCCTCAATCTTAATGTCACCTCTATCAATGAGATCTTGTATGATGTTCTTCAGTCAATGACAATTTCTTGTCTTATGACCCTTGCTTTTATGAAATTCACAATACTCATCATCATTCCACCAATTTGGTTTAACCTTTGGTTCATATGGAGAAAAATCTAGAACTATGATTACGTTGTTTGCCACTAGCTTCTTGAAGACTGACTCAAGTGGTTCTCCTAATGGAGTGTACTTCCTCCATGATCTAGAAGTTGTTTGAGTATTCACTTGATTGTTTGTAGAACTTGATCCAGAAAAAATGAATTTGGGTCGCACTGTGTTGGCGTCAACAACACCATCATTGGTTGTGTTCTTGTTTCTTTTCCAAAATCTCGGCTTGTCTTTTCCCTTAAAGTCATCTTTGTTTTCCTTGAATATCTTAATGACTCCTTGTTCAATTAGGACCTTCTTTGTTGCTAAGCCTTTTTCAATGACGTCCTTGAATGTAGACAAACAAGCTTTCCTTAAGCCATAGCCAATGTCTTTGTTAACATTTTGTGTGAACATCTCTACCATTTGTTTTTGTGGAATTTCACAAGAGCATCTGCTGGCTAGATTTCTCCATCTTTGTAAAAATGATGCAAAAGATTCTCCATCCCTTTGCTTGGTGTTGCACAAAGTAGTGACTGATATGTCTATCTCTATGTTGTAGGAGAAATGTTGAATAAGTGCCTCTACTAGATCACCCCATGACTTAATACCAAGTGGGAGTTGGGAGAACCATTCCATAGCTTGATCACCTAGGCTTTGTGGGAATAATCTCATCAAAAATGTCTCTTCTGTTGCTACCTCAATGCAAGCTGTGAAAAACTATCTTATGTGTGCCTTAGGATCCCCTTTTCCTCTATACTTATCAAATTTAGGTGTCACAAAGTGTGTAGGAAAAGGAGGCATTGGAATGCTCTTGTCAAATGGATAAGGACATATGTCTTTCCTTGTGTATGTTGGCTTCAGTGTATTTATGTCTTCCATTTTCTTTTGCAAGTCCCTGATTTGTTGCTCCAAATTGCTCTTAGGTGGAGATCGACTTCTTGGACCATACCCTATGCTTGAGGCACCAATTGGAGAAGGAGCATGTTGCATATATGGATGATATTGATCATACACATATTCATATGGAGGAGGTCTATAGTGATGCTATGTATATGGACCACTTGGTATAGATTCATGTTCAGGAATGCCATATCTATTTTGTCCATGTATACCATACTCTACAGGCATGTCATGTTCTAATGTGTTGCCCCCAAATTTGACACGGGGTTTCCTTGTGTCCAAATTTTGAGCATGCCTTTGAATATCCAATTGCTTTGGTGGTTGATCCTTAGCATTGATATGTGATTGAGCATATTTCTCTACACAAGACTTCCATAATGGTCTGCGAATGTGAGTATCATATGCTTGACCATGTGTATGTGGGACCTCTGGTTTTTGAAGCAAAGATGATTGTGATTCAGGTACCATATATGGTCCTCTATTTCCTCCACTATTAGGCCTCCTTTGATCCATGTTTGAGTGAGTTTGTTGCAAAGGTCAATTTTCCATTATTTGAGACATGTCAAAATCATGAGGTATTTTGGCTCCACTTTGTGCCATCATTTGTAAGAAGTATTGTCTATCCCTCCTCATTATTTCCTCAATCAGTCGATTGAAATGGGGATTCATAATGGATTCTTCCACATCTGCTGAATGTACAAAAAAGTTGTCCATATTGTCATTATGTGTATCATTTTTGTTTGTAGTGTCCATGTTCTCAACATTTGGAATGTTTCTATAGGCATCCATGTCAGGTAATGTGTTATGATCAGTATTAAAAAAGACATCATTGTCATAATCATAGACACCCATGTTTGTAGACTCTTGAGCCTCTTTAGTTTCTCTCCTAGATTTTTGAAGACAGGTTTCAACCATGAACTAGGTATTGACCAAGATGTGTGAGACTAGATGAAAATGGAAAGAGTATGGAAGACCAAGGGTTGGATGGAATGTAAATGAATCTGAAGTGTACTTGCAATGTCCAAAGTGTAAGACCAAGTATGTATGTAGTAGAGTAGGTGTGACTTCCAAAGAGACGATAGTTTCTCTTGATGAGGTAAGTTGACCTTGACTCTAAGTAAGACCAAATGAGACCCAAAGGTGATAGACCTTGATGAGGGACCACTTAGCAAAATGTTGTTGTATGTAGCGTGTTGACAAAGTATAGTGAGGACAAGCAAGTGACCTTTTGACTCAAGTTTAGACAAATGTGAATGTAATGTAAGATGTAAAGCAATGATGGACTGTGTGAGACCCAAAGATAGGTTGAATGCTAAATGAAACCTAGAGAAATAACCTAGGAAGCTCAAGAATTCTGAAACTAACTGTGATTGTTTACTGAATTGTATAAGTTTTTTTTTTTTCAATTCTGAACACAGATGCGCCTATATACTTCACAAACGCGATTTCCTGACACAGACGTGATTCTGTTTAACACAGACATGCTTCTGAGATTTTTATAAAGTGCACTGTTGATTCTGGAAACACTGACCCATTTCTGCCCTTCACAGATGCGGTTATACAACACAGTCGCTATTATGTCAGACATAGACGCGTTTCGGCAAAATTTGTGCAATTTTTTCCAATATGTGAAGTCATTTTGTTGTGACCAAATCTGACTATTTGACTATTTTTTGTGACAAGAGGACACAGTGTTGATGAAGACCCAAAGTTTGTAAGTGTCTAGACTCCAAAATGACTCCAATAAAAAGTGTGTTGTTTGATGTAAAAATGTTTTGCATACACTTGAAGACACAAAAGACACAATGTTTTGCTATTTGGTCTTGAATGTTTTGAATGTTTAAAATAAGTCAAGCACAATTCTTATGGCTGGCCAAGACAATAGTTGTTGATCCCACATGGGGTTTTACCCCCGAGGCTACGCTATTCAGAGTAGATACTTAGATGCTTGACCTCACTGGCTCCACCCTTGGCACTCACTTCTTGGGTTAGCCAAGCATCAGTCCCCATGAAAACTCCCCGTGGCGAACTTTGTATCTCTACTAAGAACCGTATGTGTGTGGGCCGCTACCAGAGGTCCGACCTCCTGCCCAAACAACTAGAAGGATTTGGGCTTCTAAAACAAAAAGGTGCTAGTAAGGGCATCCGCTCATGTGGCCATACATGCGGCACTTTCAACTCTGTAAATATAGAAGGCTCCTAGCTGGCAGGGGTTACGCCCTACAACTGATCAAATAAATTTGATCAAACGAGTTTATGGGGAGACATAGTGTCGGTATGAACTAATCAGTACACGTTATTCATAGTTTTCACCATGAATACAGTTATTTATAGTGGTTTGGAAGAAGATGGCTTTTCTTTTGCTACCACTTGGATAATTCTCTTCTCACTAGTAGTCCTAATGACCACATGGGAAGACAAGCCCTCTAAAGATTAAACAAAAAGAGCCTATTGCTCAAGACACAAAAGACAATGATTCAATTTTAGTGCACCAATTGAAGTGTTTGCTAGTCTGTGAAAATAAGGCACATAATAAAAATCCAAAAACCCTTGCTAAGGACCTGCAACAAATATTTATTAGTAGTTTGGATTGTTTGAAATAATCACCCCTTCCTACAAGCACACAAGTTAGGTAAATTTTAGATCCAAAAGACTTTATGAAATAGGGGTCTTCAACAATGCATTTTGTTGACCAATTCAAATATTTGACTCATCATAAAAAATGACCACCTATAAAATTTCAAGAGATTTGTAGAAATGTAAGAAAATCCAAAAGAATTGCTAATTTGCTCCAAAAATTAATTTTTTATGAAATATCATAAAAAATTCATATAAAATGCAAAATCAATCCAAAAAATCTAAACTTTTTATTGGAGAGTCCTGATGGTCTTCCAAACATTCATAAAATTTTTTTTCGCAACAAATCAAAGCAGTTTGTGAGATATGAGTAAAATAATACAAAACCCTAATTTTCAAAGATCTGATTTTTGAGGAATGATTTTGCATAAAATTTAAAATAAAAAACAATAGACCCTATGTATAATTCTGAGATATTTCCAAAAATGTAAGAAAATCTGAAAAATTCGCTAACTTGCTCTCAAAATTAATTTTTTATGAAAAATCATAAAAAATTCATATAAATTGAGAAAATGATCCAAAAAATCTGAAATTTTTGCTAAATCCTTTTGATGCTTTTCCTGACTCGCAAAAAATATTTGATGTTAAAATTCAAAGCCGTTTGTGAGATCTGATCAAAATAAGGAAAAACCTTAATTTTTAAAGATCCAATTTTTAAGGAAATATTTTGCATCAAAATTAAAATCACAAAGAACAGATCTTGTGTATAATTATGAGGGATTTCCAAAAATGTAAGAAAATCCAAAAACTTCTCTCATTTTCTCTCAAAATTAATTTTTTATGAAAAATCATAAAAAATTCATAGAAAATTAAAATGTGCTCTAAAAATTCTGAATTTTGGACTGAGAGCTTCTGATGCTTTCTTCAAATTGCAAAAACAAATTGGTGCAAAATTTCTTAGCCGTTTGTGAGATATGATCGAATCTCTCCAAGATCTTGATTTTGTGTTGAAAACCCTAGCTGCACAAGATTATTCTCCAAATTGTTTTACAAAACAATAATATAGGCTTAGAAAAATCTGCAAAAAAAATATAGATCTAACAAAAATTCATGTCCCATGGGGCGTGCCAAAATGTATATGGTGAAAATGGATAACAATAATAACGATATTGAAAGGCTAAATGAATTCAACCACAAAACCCTAGCCTAACAACAACAAAGATCCACCATAACATATGAAGATTACCTAAGACAATGCAAATCAAATGAAATCACAAAGATTATACCATCACATGTCCAATAGGGTTTGGATCTCCATTCTTCCTATCTCCATTGATCTTTCTTGATATATTTGCTCTCAGATTTTATGTGCACAAGAGCTCAACAAAGAACGAAATGTGGTTGCAAGTAGGATCGCATATGCAAAGTGTAGTGTATTCAAGTACATAAAATTGATTAGGATGATTGGTTAGGTTTGATAATGAAGGAATCATCTCCTTAAATAAAAGACACTATATGAAATGGAGGGATAAGATTGAGAGGTGTAAAAGATAAATGGTTGGTTATGATTAGAGGGTAGGTAGAGGAAATAATAAAATAATGAGAGGGTAGGTAGTATATGAATTAAGAGATGAATGACATGTGTCATGGGTAGAAAAGGTTAATGAATTAATTAAATAAATAAAGATTTATTTAATTAATAGAGGAAGTGGGATCAATTAAATAAATAAAATATTTATTTAATTTAGGAAAAGGGGAATTTAAATAAATAAATGTATTTATTTAAATGAGAAATAAGACTAGAAGAGGATAAATGAATTAATTAAATAAATAAATATTTACTTAATTAATAGAAGAATTAAGCTTAGATAATTAAATAAATAAAATATTTATTTAATTAGACATGACAATTTTAGGTGTCTACACTTACTACATTTGTATATCCATCTTATTCTTTTGAGATTCTTTTGTTATATGACCTTTCATAGAGCATACTTTACACACATTTAGTTTTTCTAATTTCAAATTTTGTCTCCATATACTTTCCTCAAATCTAATTTTAATTTATTTTGGTAAAGGCCATAGAGGTTTCATGTTTAAAAAGATTCAATAATACATCTCGTAATCCTTGTCTTCCAAATTTGCATCTATCATTATAAATTAGCCTAGTTGGTTATCTATGAATTCTATAGTTCCCAATGATCCTAATTGGTTCTCTATGAATTCTATGGTTCCCAATCCCAAATATTTAAAGGAATATTGTATAATCAGATTCAGATAGTGACATAAATAGATTTCCTATTTTAGAGAGTGAAAACTTTCTTCCTAATCCTTGATAAAGAAACCTATGCCTCCCATCACATATGATACCTGATTTAAAATTTCCCACTTGATGCTCTGAAAAGGACATACCAATAGAAAGAAACCATTCGGTAGGGTTCTAATTTTGACATCTTTTCTCAATATGAATCTCATTGATTCCTCAATTTGGTTTTTGCATGGCAATGCCTACTTAACAAAGAAAGCAAGCTCTTTTAGCTTAGAATTAGATATATGTAGTTTATCTTCTTAAGGAAAAAGTGGTTTTTCAATAAATAAAATAATTTTTAAGTAAATTTAAATGGTTTTTCAAATAAAAATAATATGAACAATGTAAAAATCTAAAATAATTCTTAAATAGTTATATAACAAATAAAAAATATTTAGGTAAATAAATTCATGATTGGTCTATGGATTTTTCTTAGGTAAATAAACTCTCTTGGAAATTGTTCCAACCTCACAATACTGTATTTAAGCGACAACCAGCTCAGTGGAATGGTGCCAATGGAGCTGGGTAAGTTGAACCTTCTTACCCGGCTTAAGTTACATGTCAATCAACTTGTTAGTGATAGCAGCAACACATTGTCTTTTCTAACTTCTCTCACAAATTGCTCCCAATTGCAAGAAATAAAAGTGTCGGATAATCATCTCACTGGTATATTGCCCCCATCCATAGGCCAACTGTCTTCCAATATCCAATTCTTGAAATTATCAAACAACATGATAAGCGGAAGCATACCACAACAGATTGCCAATCTAACAAACTTAACATACTTGAGCTTAAGCGATAATCTTTTGAGTGGCAATATTCCATCTGGAATTAAAGATTCCAGAAGTTGGAAAGATTGTATTTGGGTGGGAACAAATTAGAAGGAAGCATTCCAAGTGAGATAGGTCAAATGCAACATCTCGGACTCCTAAATCTTAGTCACAACGGGCTATCTGGAAAAATGTCTGATTCTCTTTGTAACCCCCAACAGCTAAGACGTCTTTTACTTCAGCACAACAACTTGTCAGGGGAGATCCCTGTTGTTTTAGCAGGATGTCAAAATTTAGAGCTCATTGACTTATCTTACAATAAATTAGGTGGAAGGATACCTCCTGATTTCATTGCCAGCCTTAAAAATCTGGTTTTCTACCTCAACCTTTCGTGGAATTCTCTGGAAGGGTCTTTGCCAGTAGAGATGAGAAAAATTGCAATGGCTCAAGCCATAGACATCTCTGGAAATCTGCTTACTGGGCTGATTCCGATTTCTCTTGGAGACTGCACAGCATTAGAGCATCTAAATCTTTCCCACAATGCCTTTGAAGGTCCAATTCCAGATTCCCTCTCCAAATTACAAAATCTCCTAGAAATGGATCTTTCTAACAATTCTTTATCAGGTTCAATACCAATGTCCCTTCAAAGACTAAAAGTACTTCAATACATGAATGTTTCATTCAATAATTTGTCAGGGCAGATTCCAAAAGGAGGGTTGTTTCCAAATAAAACTGTTATAGAATTGTTTATGGGAAACCCTGGCCTCTGTGGACCAATGAATTATTCATTGCCTCCATGCACAAAGAAGAGTCAAGAAAAGCATTCACTGCTTAAAAAAATAGTCTTATCAGTTGTTGGAACTATTGCGTTTATATTGTGCTCCTTCATCTTACTAATTTTATGGAGATATAAACTTTCAAGCCAACTATTCCATCCCTCAAACTTTATTTTTCAAAGGCATAGCTATCCAAAATTTTCTTATCAAGATCTTGTCACAGCAACAGCCGAATTTGATGAGTCAAACTTGCTTGTAGTGGGTAACTTCGGATCAGTCTACAAAGGAATTTTGAGGGATGGTAAGATAGTTGCAATCAAGGCTCTTAATTTGCAGAATGAAGAAGCTCATAAGAGCTTCGAAACAGAATGCAAAGTATTAGGGAGGATTCGGCACCGTAACCTGATCAAAATCATAAGTGCATTTTCCTACCCTGGCTTCAAAGGTCTGGTTCTTCAATTTGCATCTAATGGGAGCTTGGAGAAACATTTGCACCCTGACAGAGATGATCAGGAATTTTGTAAATTGGGATTGGAGGACTGTTTGAGCATTGCTGTGGATGTTGCCCATGGCATGGAGTATTTACATCATGATTGTCCTTTGCAAATGGTGCACTGTGATTTAAAACCTAGCAATGTGCTCCTGGACGCCAACATGACGGCCCTTGTGACTGATTTTGGTATATGCCGTTGTATTACTCCAAATTCCATAGATTCATTTAGTGCTGCAACATTTGCACTCAAAGGATCTATTGGCTATATTGCTCCAGGTAATTTATTTGAGTTCTTCTATATTGTCATTATCATTTCCTTTTGATAGCTTTTCTAATTTTTCATGAATGAAATTGATTGCAGAGTATGGATTGTGGGGGGGTGTTTCCACAAAGGGAGATGTTTACAGTTATGGAATTCTGATACTAGAGATGGTTACAAGGAAGAGGCCAAGTGATGACATGTTTGTGGGAGACCTGAACTTGCAAAACTGGATGAGGTCAGCTTTTCCAGACAGATTAGCAGATATTGTTGATGGTGGGCTATTGAGAGATATGAATGAAAACATGGAAGACAATAGATGTCTTCTTTCTTTCATTCATGTTGGTTTGCTTTGTAGCAGTGAATCACCAAGAGAACGACCTTCCATGAGAGATGTAGCCAGGTTTTTGGAGAATCTCAAGACATCTTTCATGGGAGGTGCAGTTGCTTCAAATTTAACAGCCACCATATCAGACCTCCTGCGCCATACCAATCGCGCAGAAACATCGGTATCTGACAGTCAAAGTTCTACATTTTAGATATTTATAAGCTCAATTAGTAAGTTTTAGTTCTTTTATGTTTGGTAGTTTCAAGTTTGTTTCTTTCAATGTAAAATCGTTCTTAGGATAAATTGTAGTTCTTTCGAGTCTGCGAGGTGTTCCAATTCATGAATAAGCATTATACTACTTTCAGAGTGGATAATGTTGTCTATATAAACTTTCTAAAATACTGTAAAACGTGTATTCAAATCACTTTGTCTCATAATAGGCTATCCGGCCGTGTTTAACATTCTTGGTTTTGTATAAAATTCAATGTTTGAATATTTTCACTGCACTGATGTTTCGTCCAATATCAACCAAGTTCCAATGGATATTTATTTAGAGGAATCAAATTATTGTTTAAATTGTGACTTAAGATTTTTATTTAAATTTGTTCAGACTTACTAGATCTTCGAAACAGATAAGCACTTCGGAAATCAGATAAGCACTTTGGATACAATAGTCATTTTTCTGTAATTTTTCTTTTTTCTATTCTCGATAGATTGTGGAAATCTCGTAATTTTTTTTTTTCTCTCGTTATTGGAAGTAGAAATAACAATTAAGAAGTAGAAATAACAATTAAAAAGCTTCAAACCACCAATCCAACTGCTAGTGGAAATCTTAATATATTTCCAAGACGGCTATAGTGTCAAAGTTCAGACGTCAAGGAAATGTTCTAAACAGTTAATTATTCTTCGTATTTGGGTTTTGGCTGTATTGTATTGTAAAGTCATGATGGCGCTTCCAAAAGTTACTGCCAATTAATGTTGTGAGCTTAAGAACAAATAATATTATTTGCACTTACGATGATGTGAAGTAGTTTGTAGTTTTAGCATTATTAAATAACATTATAATTAATAAAATGTATTGATATATCATTTATTTTAATTTTAAAAATATTAAAAATTAAAGAGTTAAGTAATTTGTATTAATAAAAAAATATTGAATAAAGGAGATGTATTAGTAGTTGTATTAATTTTAATTTAGAAGTTTATAATATTATTTAAATTTACATATATAATAATGGTTCTTTTTATTGCAAATTTTTCTTAATAGTTAGTGACATTTTTATTTCTTTATATTATCTATCTTAACTTTTTTTTTTTTTTATGCATTCTCTCTTTTTTTTGAAAAATTTTATGCTTTCAATTATTTCTTTGTTCCTCTTTACTTTCTTTGTTTATAAATATTTTTTCTATAAATATTTTCACTTTTCTTTATATTTTTGAGTCCTAGTTTCTTTTTAATTTTATTCTATTTTCTTCTTTTATTAATTTTATTTTTTGTCGCTTCTAATTTTTCTGTTTCTAATTATATATATATATATATATATATATATATATATATATATATATATATATATATATATATATATATATATATATATATATATATATATATATATATATATATATATATATATATGCCCTTTCTTTGTTTCCTTTTTATTTTATTCTATATTGTTCTATTATTTATTCTATTTTTCTATCCTTCTATTTTTTTGTTTCTAATTATATATATATATATTAGTTATTAATTTTTTCATCCTTTTAGTTTATGTATGTGTACATGCACACACAAAAAAAAAAAAAAAATGTTCATGCAATTTTACTTTACTTAGCTTGTGCTAGAAGATGCACAACAAATCTTATTTAAATATCGTTCTAATTTTTCTAAATTCAATTATATTGCAAAGTGTAATTTTTTACATATTTATATAGTTACTTTTTTCTTTTTACAATATATTAAAATTTGAACATTATTATATTTAAATTTGTGGTGGCATATATAAGACTCTATCAATTTTATTTAAATGCAATTCAATACACTTGATGCATATTATGTGTGTATCTAGTTGGTGAGGATTGAGGTGGTGTTATAAGCTATGGATGTTGGATTGACAACATATTGACCTAATATGCAAGGAAATTTTCTCAATTTATCTCTCATAACTATTAATTAATTTAGTAGTTTCTCTCAAAGATGGTTCAATGTAATTATTAATTGGCTAAAGGATAATTTTTATAACAAGCATACAATCTTGTTAGACATTATAACTTCTAATTCATATTAATATGTCCTAAACATGTACCATAAGTTAGATTTCTAGTAGACATTAAAAAACTCAAACATAAAACTATCTTTGTATTTCAAGAAAATTGAGCTTGGAAAGTAAATGACAATTATATTGAATGATGACATCCTTGTATCTCATCGTATGGAGAAAGGTTTGTGGAAACGATTCCCTTCATTAATCTATGACAAGATTTTTATGAAAATAAATCTAATATAAATTTATTATATCTAAACTAATAAACACATAAAAAGACAAAAATAAGTGCCTTTTTCATATTTGAAATATTTTCATATTTTTTGTTATTTAAATATTATAAAAAATATCACATATTCACCAATGGAAGAGGTGGAGCAGAGCAGCGCAAGGTGGAGATTCGCAGGGCGAAACCATGGTTTCAGTGAAGACTTTAGGCAGCAAGGAAGAAGAATTCAAGCTCGACAACGTATAGAAGGACATCAAAAACACCTTCTTGAAAGAGGAGACTTTAGATAGCTTGGAAGAGCCGCTTCATGTAAGGGGAAGACAATTGTTAGACAAAGGAGATTTAGCAAGACTAGTCAAGGTCACAAACCCTTCTATAGTTTGAACAATTTAGCAACCTTCAGAAATAATATCCAATTTTTTCCACTTTGGCCTTCTGAGATTTGAGTAAATCATCCCTTATTGAAGAAGGCATGGCCTCCAAAATATTGGGATACTTTTAAAAGAATAAACAAATCCCTAAAGACTTTGTATGGGAATATGAATAGAAATTCAAGAAGTAATTGATGAATTCTCATCCTCCACTTGTCTCTAGTAAGTTTAGGAGATCAAGTGACTTCAACTCTCAACTCTCCTTTTCAAATAACATATCATTATTTTATAAGTCTCCTTTAAATCCTCTGAGAAGTTTATGAGTGAGGGAAATAAATCTTGGGAGAATATTCAATATGGGATTCAAAAGAGGTAACCGATCCTAGATTTCTCTTAGTCAAAAGGTATGGGTTCAGAAGGATCAAACTTTTATAGTAGAGAATGCAATGGAAGAAACATCCCAAACACAGATCCTTCACTTAACTATAGATTCTCCCTTGGACAGAAAAGAAGAGTAGAAAAATAGCTCACAAATTGAAGTCAAGAATCTTTATTCAAGTGAGAAGGTGTCAACGGAGCAAGTGATAGGGATTCTAAAAAAGAGGAAGGAATTGAGTATCGCCTTCTGAAAAGAAACTCTTGTCCAAGCATTCTTTTGAGAAGCATAGGACAGGCTCATTAAGGAGTTGGCTGACCAAGTGCAAGGGGAAGACATGAAAAATGAAGATCAAAGTATTGCATTCCAGATAGTTAAAGAAAAAAATCTAGAGTGTCCCTATGAGGTCCCTTTCAATATTATTCTAAAAATGTGATGAAAACAAAAGGAAATTCTCCATATTGTCACTCTTGGTGATGTATTGAAAGTTATTAATCTGCCTCTTTCATCTTATTTGAATAAATGGAAAGCTCCATAGATGATATATGGTAATAGGGCTAGCAAGAGTTCACCAAAGAAGATGATTGATCTATCTTAATCAATAAATAGAACTTAGCTATAAGTATGAAAGGTGCAATTTGGAACCTAGATCACCTTGAGATTAAGGGACTAAAATTTATGATCGATGCAAGAAATTGTGTTGTGGAGGTAAAAAGTCATAAAATTTGGGGGAGTAAGGATTATCATTTGATGTCTAGTATTCAAGGTAGAGAGATAAACCTCATAAATAATTTGAGATATTTTCAAATAGATTTTGTAGAAAGAAGGGTTTTAAAGATAGTTATGAAGACTTTTTGTCAATTGTATATTGAGGAAATTCAAGATAGACTTATAGAAGATTTGATAGAGCATATTTCATACAAAGATAAGGAAAAAAATTTCCCTTCTAAAACTTTTGAAATGGGATTGACAGGGAATGAGTTCTCCACTCTAGTAAGAGCCAAAAGAGGTAGACCATTAGGAAGTTCAAAGGAGTAGAAGGAGAAGCAATGTATTATTAAAAAATTACAATCAATATCAGTTCAAAGCCTAAAAATAGATAAATGAAGATCTCATAGGTTATTAAAAGAAAATTGAAAGGATCTTAGTCTAATCTAGTTAGGAAGTTTGAATCCTCATCTTCTTGTGTTATTGTAGTAAGGAAAGAGAATTAATATTGATTAGTTGATAATTTAAATCAAAAGGAAATAAGGAATTTTAAGTGTTGTGGTGATCATTAATTTCTACAAAAATTTTCTCATTCAAATCATAGGGAGTTAGAGTTACCAGAGGAAGACATTTTGATTCCAATTGAGTTGGCACTAGTTTGTGATTTTTTAGGTATCTCAGATCCTCAGCCTATAGAAAGTGAAGACTCTTAGAAAGAAAGAAAATTACTAATCAATAAAATTTTAGATCTTGAGGAATTAGAGGAGGAGGATAATGGGATGATATGAATAGAATCAGAGAAATTAGAGGAAAATGTTTGTTATAAGGAAAACAAAAAAGAGAGGTGGGAAATCATTTTTGGACCTGAGGAAACTAGATGGTGAAGTAAAATATTAGATGAAAATCACAACCTTGTGGAGATCAAGGAAGGGGAAGGTCCTTACCCTAGAGAAATAGAAATCTTATCATGGAATGTTAGCAGAATGAATGCCCCTAACAAACAACATTTGGTCAAACGTTGTATAAGTTCTTCAAAAGTGGAACTTTTTATGCTTCAAGAGACAAAACTGAGTGGAGAGAAGATGATATCTTTTAAGAAGAAGTTATGATTATGGGAGGTTGAATCAATAGAAGCAGTGGGATCTTTATGGGGTCCAGCTATCTTCTAGAACCCAAGGAGAGTATCTTTTGTGAAGATAGCAAGTAATAGACATTGGCTTGGAGGCTCTTTAAGAAATAATAGTGGAGATCTCAATCTTGTAGGTGTCAATGTATATGAGCCAACTTATAATAACCAAAAAATTGGAATTGTCTAGGGAATTGGAAAAAAAATTCAAATTGTCCCCTTTGAAAACATTATCCTAAGAGAAGATTTCAATTCTGTTCTATACCTATCAGAGAAAATTGGGGGTATTCAAAAGTATTTCCGGTCTCAAATAGACTTCAATAATTGGGTAGTCAGTAGTAATATAATGGATATAAAAATTGAGAATGACATCTTTACATGGAATAATAGGAGATTAGGCTCCATATTTATAGAAAAACAATTTGATAGATTTTTTAAAAAGTTAACCTATCTAATTTTCCTTTTGAGTTTAAAGCCTATATCATGCCAACCTCAGGATTAAATCATTTTTCAATTAAACTTGAAATTTTGCAGGAGAAAAAACCTTTGACTTTTCCATTCAAGCTTGAGAAAATGTTGATGAAGGATCAAAGGTTTCTTGAGCTAATAGAAAAATGGTGGAAGGAAGAGCACTTTGAGGGTTCTAAACTATTTTTTTTTGTGTCCAAACTGAAATCAATAAAACAAAAGTTATTAAAATGGAATAGAGGAATATTTCTTTGACTTTTTTTCAATTAAATCAAAAGTAGAGGAGAAATTGGACACTTTGAATGAACAATTAATTAGGTAGGGCATGGATAAAAATAGGTTTGTCTTGGTGTAAATTATTCTTCATAATTACACTTTACTTAAGTTGACTTAGGGTAATTCATTTCATAGTAGTTTGGATATGAGACACTTAGGGAAGTGTGCACATAAGGATGATTTATGTAGGAGAAATTCCACATTTTGTTGTCTTATCTAGTTGTTACATTCCACCTTCGGTGGGTGATCCACCTCTTGTGAAATATTTTATTATTTCTCCTACCTACTCCTACCTACCCCTACCTACCCTTGTATCTTATTGAGCCACATGTCATTATTGTGTGCTCACATATCTATATGGCCTTGCCTTTATAAGAAGGATCATCTACATTGTATGTAATTTTGAATGATTCAGTTGATCAGTATTTTGCATCTTGATTACAATATAATTTATTCTTATCAAATCTATTGTTTCTCTTATTGTTTTATTCAATGTGCTCATGATCTGGGCTATCTTCAACAAATTATTACTTGGTATCTGAGCCATTGGGGCTTCATTGAGTAGTCTATTTGGAGATATTTTGGAGTGTTTAATTTTTGGATCTAAGGAGCAGTAGAAGTTAGAGGCATTCTATAGTGGCTTTGACCTTATCGTTGCGTTTGAGAGGCTGTTTCCATAAATTTTGGCTACAAATATGCCTATATTTCAATTAAAATTGTTTTTGTAGCAAAAAAAATTTAGTAGGAGGACCATTAGGCCTCCTCCCCAACAACAGCTTGTGGAATTTCATTTTTTTTTATTGTTATATTTCTTCAAAATTTAATTAGATCTGGGGAAATATTGTTTTGGGCAATTATTCACCTCTATTTCTATTTCTTTGTGGAGCATGATTAAGTTTACCTGTGATCCACATTATTGTTGGAGGCAAGGTATTTTTTTGTATTCCTTGACCTTATTTGTAGGTCAGATCTGAGATTTTTGTTGCAGTTGATCTGCAATAGCTTAAATTATTTGCATTGGTTGGGAGAATATTTTGTAGGGTGTTTTCAGTAGTTCAGGCAACCATGTTGATCGAATTTCTTTTGGATTGACGTCATTCGTACTATTATTTATATTGGCCTTCATCATCAGTCGGATCTTTCAGATCTAGGCACACCTTGCTTTGTAAGCCCCTATGCATTTGATCATTTGTGCTTGGTGGGTTTAGTGGACAGTTATTTTGCCATACTTTACCGGTGCCCATCATTACTTGGAGCTTACTTTTATTATATTGGACGACGTCGTGAGCTATTTGTATACGTAGATGGGGCTTTATTACCTTTGTTTGTGCTTCATACCAATGCTTTTTTGATTCGTAGTATGGCCTTTGTGATATCGTGGACACCGACTTTTCTTTATGCTTGATGGTGGTTTATGCAAGGTGGCATTCTTCATTGGCCCAATTCCATATTGTACGGTGGTGAATTATATTTTTTTGTAAATGTCTTTCACATGAATATGTACCATTAATATGTAGCCTTCTCTTTGGAATGTGGAGCAAGGAGGCCCCACATGGGCCCCTCCACTTATTTCCTTTTTAAAGCTTATTTTGATGATTTTTATTTTATTTTATTCTTTTAAAAAGGGAGATTTATTATAAGAATTTAGAATATGCTCAAATCATAGAATATTCTCTATTGATGTCATTATATGTAAGAGATTTTTTTTTTGCCCCCTCTCCATTTGCATTTTTAATCTGATAGGCAAATTTCAAATGGCGCTATCTCAAGCTCAGGGCCTCCTTTTCCAGTGGAATTTTTTTATTTGGGGTAGCATTGTGTGCTCTCCATAGTGGTGTAGGTGGTTTTCCATTTTGATCCACAGATTTTTCAAAAAATTCATATTTTCACTATTGTAGCTAAGCAATCCTCGTATTTGAAACTTCAAAGGCTTCATTCAGGCTCATACAATCTCCTTTTTAGATGCCATTTTTTAAAAGTGTATAATTTTTCATCTACTTTCATCTGGTGTCATTAGAGTTTTTACCATTGTGAGTAGAAATTATACTTTTAGTACTTGGTCACTTTTTGGCCTATTTGGTACTTGTATTTTCTTGGATCCCAGTTTAAATCATTGGCAGTATTTTTTGGAGTCTCTTATATCCTTTTTAAGGCATTTGTAAAGTTAAAATTAGAAGTCCACCTTGCATTGTTTTGGAATTGGTCATTGTAATTGAACCAAGTATTAAATGTCAATCATCATTTTTTTTTTGGGGGGGGAGGGGGGTGGGGGTTATTTAATTGAGTGAATTGGGGGTTGTCTTGTGTGATTGTTCCTCTTTCTATCTTGTAGTTTTTCATTTTGGTGCTACGAGTTCTCTTAAATTTCCACTTTTAACTCTACATAATTATGCATCATGGAAAATTAAAGCATGGAGTAAGTTAATGGAAAAATGACTCATTCATTATGTAAATGGAACAATAACATCACCACCTGATCCTTAGGCTGTTCCTAATGCTCAAGTTGAATGGCTCATGAAAAATTATATGGTACTTGGAACTTTGAGAAAGTATGTATCAGATGACCTCAATTTTCACATTGAGAAATGCACTAGAGTTAAAGAGCCTTGGGATATTTGTAAGAAATTATATGGTCAAGTTGATGAGATTAAGGGCTACAAGCTTGATGGTGAACTCAGAGCATTGGATCCCAAGAATTTTGATACAATCCAAGATTATGTCAAAAAATCAAATGAGCTATGAGAAAAGCTTAAGGATTATGGCATTGACAAAAAGGATGATCAATTGGTTTACAACTTGTTAGACAAGCTTCCATTAGAGTATGCAGCCTTTGTTTCTAGCTTTCACACCCCTCAATTGGCTCAAGGTGCCTCATATACTCCACCATCATTTGATGCATTCATGGAGATTCTGATACTTGAGAAATCTAAGTTGACCAAGATGGGGATTCTCAAATATTCAAAGTCACAAGCGTTGCTAGATAATAAAAGGAATCAAAGCAATCAAAGAAAAGACAAGAACCAAACGCAATCTAAGCCAAAGTCACAACAAGATGGAGCACAATCATCCTCTCCACAACATGGTGATTCTACGTCCTCACCTTAGAGTATATCATATAAGGACAATCTTTTTTGTGCATATTGCAAGAAGTTGGGACATGATGAACAACATTATTACAAGAAGGATATTGATGAATTGAAACATCTTCTTGAGAAGAATAAAATTAGTTTGTCTTCTAGAATGTCCACTTTGGCTTCTTCTTCCAAAGAAAAGGATAAAGGAACGGATCACACTTTTCAGTCAAGAGGAAAGGGACAAGCTCTTTGTGCTACTACAAGTCATGATTTAGGGAGATGGCTTCTAGATTAAGGGGCTCTCATCATATGAAATATTGACAGTCTATTTTCTCTTCATTTGAGCCTTGCCACATGCCATAGATTTTGATAGGCAATCATACATACATGGATGTGATTGGAAAAGTATCTATTTCCATTGGGGATAACTCCTTCAATTATGTGTTGTGTGTACCCCATTTAAAACACAAACTTCTTTCCATCTATCAAATCACTCATGGCGCAACAAGGAAAATTGTGGAGTTCACACTTGATTTAGTTATCATTAGAGACTTGGAGACTAGAGCTATCATTGCAACTTGGGTAGTTGATCATGCATCTTAGTTGTACTCTTTCTCACATTTTGGTCCTATTGATGAGGTTGATTCTTCCTATGTTGATCACACTTCTTGTGATGATTCAAATATCGAGGAAAACTTTGGGTACTTGAACTTGGGGATTCTCACATGTGACCTCATTCTTGACCCTTGCATACTATCTGCTCCTATTGATATCACACCACCTATTGCACCTGATGATGCAAATATTGTTACAGTTTGGTCTTCTTGTGATTGAGTGCACAACATGTTATACCTTGTCTTCCAACTTCAGTTCATTAGGTTGACTACTTGATAAACATTGCAGGTTTGTTTGTGGAGCCCTACATTACAGATTTGGGAGACATCATTGATGACATGGGTATAAGCATGGAGTTGTGTCACACTTTGGGCCAACTGAGGGTAGTTTGACCGAACTACTTGTTCGACCAGACTACCCCCAGGCCATGTGGTGCCAAAATGGCATCAGGAGTCCGACCAGACTCCCTTAGTTCAAATGAGTCCATTCAAAAAAATATAAATTTTTTTAATAGTTTGAAATAAGGCTAGTCTGGCTGGATTGAGTTCGGGCGGACTGAGTTTGGTCGGACTCAATCTGACCAGACTAGCCTACGTGTCATGTGATGTGGCACAAAAAAGGTGAAAACCTCTGTATTTCAAAAACTTTTCACTTTTGCTCAGTTTTTCTTCAAGCAGAATATTTGTTTACAAAAATAAAAATATACCCTTTTGTAGAGCTCAAAGTCACAAATCTAGACATATATTTTTTTTAGTATTTTTATTAATTTTAATATTTTTTATTAATTAAACATTGCAAGTAGATTTTTAAAGTTTAAGAAGAGGCTAATTAGAAATTTAAAAAATATATATTAAATGATATTAAAAAAATTATATAAAAAGAAAAATTTACTACATGAGAGAATCTTCTTGAAAAGGGTATTTTTTTGGGGGGTTAATGATAAATTTTTTACTCAGAAGGTGACGTCGAATGAAAACTGTCAAATTTAGCTATGTTGGACTTCAAAATATTATAACGAAAAAAACATACATCAAAATTTATTTATTTTTTAACACTGCAAATATATGTTCTCTATTTCAAAAAAAAAAATAAAAAATATAAGTTCATTTTCATTTTGTTTGGCGACGTCGACTAGAACCCCTAATTTTCAACATTTTTTAGAAATGAAAAATTTGTCTTTGAATTTATTAAAAAACCATCAATTTTTTCCCTAATTTTTTAAAAAAATAGCAGACATAAATTTCATTCATATTTCTACATTTGATTAGTTTACATCGTTTCAAAATTCAATTTAGAAATGTCACTTTTATGCGGTTGAAGTTAAATAGTTTTAGTTGTGTTGGTGAGTTCCTTTATAAAAGTGTGACATAACATTGTTCTTTTATCCATACATCTTCTCTTCTCTTTGATGATCCTTCTTCGATTGTTGCAAGAGAACACTCTGACCCTCTTGTTCACTCTCTACATGATCATCCTTTCGAGGTTGACATGATTGTGGATACTTATGTACAACACTTGGAGGAGGTGTCTATATCCTTAAAAGACACATGTGAGTCTTTGGATCTTCTTCTACATTCATCTCCACTTGATATTAGAGTGCCTTTTTCAGCAGTGTGGACCAGTACACCACATTTGAAGGGAGTAACTTTTAGCATCAACATGGGGACACTTGAGCAGTTTTTGGAGACTCCATTTGATCATGATTTTTTTTCCTACATCTTCCCTTCATTATTGGGGAGACTTCATGGATACACGTTTGATTTTGTTTCTTCCTAAGGGGAGGAACATTGTTCAATGATCGTGGAGTAGTTTCTTTATTCAATTTCAAGCCTCTTCCATTGGTGCAAATTCAACATTGAGGGGGGGCTACTTGGTCTCTCTTCTTCTTTCTTGTAGGGGGACTTTTTCCTCACATGGGGTTTTGTCCTTCTCATACTTCTTCGAGAGTTATTTTGTATAGTTTTGATCTCTCTTTTGGGGGGAGTTTTTTTCCATTGGGTTTTCCTCTCTCTTTTTGTTTGTGAGAGATTGCATTGGTTTGTGTGCATTTGTAGTTTTATATGGGTACCTAACATGAGCTAGTAGTCAAGACCCATCTTGCATTGTTGACTAGAGTCTACATTCCCCTAAGTTGAACTTAAGTGGGGGTTTTGGTGTAAATTACTCCTCATAATTACACTTTACTTAAGTTGACTTAGGGTAATGCATTTCATAGTAGTTTGGATATGAGACACTTATGGAAGTGTGTACATAGGGATGATGTATGTAGGAGAAATTCCACCTTTTGTGGTCTTATCTTGTTGTTACATTCCCCCTTCAATGGGTGATCCACCTCTTGTGGAATATTTTGTTAGTTCTCCTACCTATTCCTACCTACTCCTACCTACCCTTGTATCTCATTGAGCCACATGTCATTATTGTGCGCTCACATATACATATGACCTTTCCTTTATAAGTAGGCTCATCTACATTGTATGTAATTTTGAATGATCTAGCTGATCATTATTTTACATCTTGATTAGAATACAGTTTATTCTTATCAAATCTACTCTCTTATTATGTTATTCAATTTTCTCTTGATCTTGGCTATCTTCAAAATATTCTTACAATTAACAAGAAGGAGCTTCTTAAAGAGTATGAATAGGTTTTGGCCAAGGAGGATAGTTTTTGGAGACATGTCTAGAGAAGTTTGGTTATCTAAGGGAGATAGGAATTCTAAAATTTTTCATTGCAACACCAAGTAGAGAAGGGCTATCAATAAGATATTTAAAATTAAAGATGATATGGGAAATATTAAAGATGATCTTGAGGAAATAATCATAGAGTCAGTTCTTGTTTTCATTGATATCTTAAATAATTGGGAATGGTTTAATCTTAAATCCTAAAATGCATTATTGAATATGTAGGATTTTGCCAAGATCAAGGGCACAATGAAAAGCATAAAAGAGACAATAGAATGACAAGAACAAATTGTATTCTCATCAATATGCAAAATGATCAACTGGATTAACCAATACAATGAATAGAGTCCTGCTTATATAGGCAAGGCCATATGGAAGTATGAGCACACAAATATAACATGTGGCTCAATGAGAAACAAGGGTAGGTAAGAAATACTAAGGGTAGGTAGGAGAAATAATATAATATTCCACAAGAGGTGGATGACCCATCGAATGTGGAGTGTAACAGCAAAATAAGACCACAAAAGGTGGAATTTCTCCTACAAAGCTCTATCCCTAAGTGCAAACTTCCCTAAGTGTCTCAAATCCAAACTACGAAGAGATGCATTATCCTAAGTTAACTTAAGTAAGTGTAAGAATATCCAAAATGAATATTTATTTACAACAACAGAATAACATCCCATGGCTGATTTCGGTAGAGCACAAAAAGATGTTAATAGGAATATTTTTAGTCTCCAAAATTGAAACAATCCTCAAACAACTACATCTCGATAAATCTAAAGATATTGATGGATTCCCAACAAGTTTCTTTAAAAAATGCTAGCATATTTTAGGAGAGGAGATGATTGAGGCTTTAGAAGTTGCAAGGAAGTCAATAAGGTTTTTAAGGGAAATCAACAATACCTTTCTTGAATTAATTCTCAAGAAAGAGAAAGCATTGAGGTTGGATAAATGTAGACCTATATCCCTTTGCAATATTATCTATAAGTTCTTGACCAAAGCTTTAGCAAATAGGCTGAAGAAGGTTATCCCAGTCATTATATCAGAAGAGTAAACTGGGTTTGTTCTAGGAAGATCAATTCTTGATGTAGTCATTATAGCTCAAGAAGCAATCCGTTTGATTCATATCAACAAAAAACCATGCATGTTGATTAGTTTGGACATTAAGAATGCATATGACAAGGTCAATTAGAGGTTTTTATGCAAATTTATTGAAGCTTTTATAAGGGATTAAGAATCACCAAAGTTTGGGATTTAATTGATAAAAAAATGGATTCATGGAAAACTAAATGGCTCTCATGGGGCAAGGAGAATCACTATTCTAAAGGGAGTCCTCTCAACTCTTCCAAACTATTTAATCTCTTGTTTATCACTCTCAACGAGAGTGAATACAAAGATAGTGAAGAAAATGAGATCCTTTTATTGGCAACGTATGGATAAAAACAATAAAATAGCATTGATTGCCTAAGATAAGATATGCAAACCAAAAAATCTTGGTGGAGTCAACTTGAGAAACCAATTGTGGCAAAATAAGGCCCCGGTAGCCAAGCTAGTGTGGAAATTATATAATGATTTGCATTTAAAATGGGTCTGAAAGCTATATTTAGAACCCATAATCCCCCAAAAGGGTCAAGGGTGTGGAGGTTTTTATTAAAATGTACAAAATTTATTTAAAAATAGATATCTTGGGACGTAGGAGATGGTCAAAGGGGTCGTTTTTGGTCAGATTCTTGGTGAGGATACCCTTCTGTGGATAAAATGATGAATGCTAATAACATTAGGTAAATCTGTGAAAGAATTTGGGGAACTCATGTCAAAGACTATTTTGAATTGCTTGAAGGTGATTCTTCTTTGGGATGGAAATAGAAAATGTTTGAGGATCTAACTAGTAGGAGAGAAGACATATCTCATTTAATGGAGATCTTGTGCAGAAAATCCATATCATATTAAATTGGATCACATACTTTGATTTTGACAAAAGTGAATTAAGGAAGCTACAATTCTAGAGGTAGTTGTAGATTAATAATTGAGAAACATCATCTTCAAAAGATTTAGATTCCAATTTAACTTTGTTTGGAAAAAATGGTGTCTACCTAAAGCAAGTATTTTTTCATTTTGGCAGCCCTTCAAGGTAGAAATCTAATAGTAGACTAGTTTAGGAAGATTGGATTTGTTGGTCCTTCCATCTGTGTCTTATGTGAGCAGAGTGAAGAGTCAATTGATCTTATTTTGTTGAGTTTCTCCTATGCTTGCCACTGTTGGCAATGATTATGTTCAAGTTTGGGATGAATGACAACTCTTTCTAATGATATAATGAGCATGTTTGAAAGTTAACTTAGATTATTCTCATCAAGCTTATTTGACATAATGTGGATATCCTCTCCTTCTATATTAATATTGGAATTTTGGAAGGAAATGATTAGAAGGATCTTTCAGGGGAACAAATTGTCTTGGGAGGTCCTATCAAATAAGATTGAAGCAAATATTGTGGAGGTAGTGAATAGCATATTATCAACACATGGATCAAAAGAGTCTTAGTTCTCTAGTTGGGATGATAAGATAAAGGGCAGATGGTTCAAGTTGAAGATCCCTCCATATGTGGGTAAGGGGGTGAATCATCTAAGAAAGTTAGAAGTCAAAGTGTGTGGACCTCAATTAAATTAGGGTGGTATAAGCTGAATTTTGATGGAGCTTCTCAAGGAAATCTTGGAGCCTTAGGAGTAGGCTGCATTATTCATTCTTGGGAAGGAGCTGTAGTGGATAAGTAGGATAAATTTCTATAAATGGATACAAATATTATAGGAAAAACTCAAATTAGTAACTGAAGGGATGTTAATTTATAGAGAATTGGGAATCAGAAAGGTGGAAATTGAAGGGGACTCAATAATAATCATAAATTATCTTAAAACTGGAGAAACCCCAAATTGGAAGTTGAATTCATTCCCAGGTAGGGAATTAGAGCTCCTAAATCTCTTCGAAGCTACAATAATTAACCACATTTATAGAGAAGTGAATAGTTTAGCTGAACAATTGGTGAACACAAGAGCAAATGGTATAAATTATAAAAAAAATAGTGGGACTGATATAAGTCAAAATTAGTGGGATTCCATTTCATAAATATTTCCTGACTGTTTCAAATATTAGAATGTGATGGAAGTCAAAAAATATGTAGCCAATTATATTAAATGGAACCCATGTTAATTCCACCAGTTTAATGAAATCTAGAGGGAAATTGTCCCAATTAAGAGCTAGATTAAAAGGATAGTAATGCAACATTTGGAAATCATTTTAATAACATGTCAATTCTGCCAATTTAATGAAATCTAGAGGTATATTGCCCTATGTCAGTGGTAGATAAAAGGTCAATTTAGGTGGGCTCTTCAAATGGCAAGATTTTTTATTTTTGAAATTTAATTTTCTTAGGCTTCAATATCATCAAAAAAACTTTCCAAAGAATTTTGAGGTTGGTCATATCACATTTATTGTGGAATGGAGTTAAGGTTATCAAAGAGTGATGGATTGAGGCTAGAATTTTCCTCATCATAAATGGTAGGTAGAGTTAGTAGTACCCATGAGGTTGGACTTTCAAAAATTACTAGAATATGAAATCTATCAAAAAATCTAATCTAGTGGGGAATGTCATGAGTCGAGACATTCTCATTGAATGCTCTTCGAGATTGTAGTATAGCTTGCTATATTGGTGGAAGGGGTACATTAACTTTTTCTTTCTGTCCAAGGTGATGGCTAAAGTTAGTTGAGGGGGATAATTTTGTATTATTGGTGAAATTGTTTTAGTTGAGGGGGATAATTTTGTATTATTGGTGAAATTGTTTTACATCAAGTTAGTAGATTGTACTTGGAAAAGGGGAGATAATTTTGGCAAGAGTGGAGTAGATACAAAGAAAAATATGAGTAAATGTATCTAATGGCTTCTATCACAAGTTTTCTTTTTCCTTTTTTAGTATGTTCTTTTTTATTCTACCAGATTCTTCAAGAAACTTCAAGGAGGAATTAGTAGGTTGTGGAAGAGGGATAAATTTGAGTAGTGGGGATAGATTCACCAATTTGTCTCATGGCCTCTAAAAGGTAGATGGCTTTGGTTATTATGGTAGTTAAAAGAGTTTTAGGAAATGAATTTATCTTGGAAAACCATAAATATAGGGTTAATACAAAGATTCCAGTAGTCTTCATTCTAGCCTTCTTCATATGGAATTATTAAAAGATAAAACAAAAATGCTTTGCGAGAAGCTTTTCAAGGAAGGCTTTTTGGGTGATTTAGGAAGGGTTCTTAGAAATATTGATTGAAACCTTAGCATTCATCTCCCCAAATATTACATGGTGACAATTAGGAATGGTAAACCTCCACCTCATTTCCTTATTATGTATATTGGAGATATGAAGAAATTCAAAGCGAGAAAGTTTGAGATTAAAAAGTGTGATTTTATTATGAAAATTATTTAGCCTCATAAAGATTGAAGAAGAGGATTGGATTAGGGATTACCTAGAAGAAGATGAAATTTCTTCATCACCGATAAAAGATAGGGAGAATGAGTGGGCAGCCAAGCTTCAAGAAATAGTTGATGAACAAGGTCCAGAGCTGCAAGTTGTAGAGATATGCTTCCCTAAGGGTCCACTCCTTCCATTTGTCTAGGTCAAAGAGACAACCACAAGCAATAGTTGGGTCACTCTAGTTGTCAAATTGGTGAAATTCCCTTCTATTTTGGGATCTTGATTTGCTTCTCCTTCCTCTTCTCACACGTCAAAGGATTAAGCAAGGTGCTTGAGCCTTTTGCCCTGGGTTTCACGCTCTTTCTCATAATTTTGTCTTTTATTGGATTTTAAAAGACTTAGCAGCAAAGGCAGATGGTTTTTCATGTAAATAATTTAAATAATTCTGAAATGATTTCTATAGTCTTTTTACATTATTGTTAAACTCTAGTTTCATTTTCCCTATATTTGCTACAGACCCATAATTATAGGTAGTTAGATCTAGTTGAAGTTTATTATTCTCGATTCAGCTAAATTGAGATCAGGTTTTGTTTAAAAATATCAAATATTGTCTATGTTTATTATCTTTTTAATCTAATATAGTTCGGCTTCATCCTTTTATCGACCAAGAAAAAGAAGACAAAAAAAAGAAATTAAACTTTACATAGCCATTTTTGTTGGGTAAAACCTTACCATAAAAAACACTCTAAACAATTGAATATATTACTAAATAATATTCTAAGTTTCACAAGAGTTTTAAAATATAGTAAAGAGTACTACTATTATAATTTCAATAGTACCTATGTACTTCAAAAGTCTCAACATACCAACTATTATTCCTAAGACTCAATATATTAGAGAATACCATACAAGATACTGCAAATGTTATTATAAACAAAGTGTTAACAATATATGCCAAACTCACATGCCAAAAAAAACCATACATACCAAAATAAGATCGAAAAAAATATATGCATAAAATTGTATAGCCCACAAATGTATATAACCTTAGAAATACTATGTAACTTCCACCTTCTAAGGAGTTTATTAAAATTTATTATAGATTGTGTTCATTACATCTAGACTAGCCTTCCTTTTTTCAAGTTTTATGTTTGTCATAGAATCTATTATAACATTGTTAATAATATATTACTAAGTGGGATTTTTTTTACATCTAATAACTTATTTTTAGGGCATCAACATGTGGTGCAAAATTAAACAAAAAATATCATGCTCAATTTTGATGAAGTGCAATTGGTTAACATGATACATATTATAAACCATTTTGAATAATTATAGAAAAAATTTAAATAGTAAATGAATATGTTTAAAAAATTTGCAAGATTGAGACACCTAATTTCTCAACATTCTCTCATTTGTCAAAGACATTGCAAGGTTGAGACACCTAATTTTGTTATATATATTGTTGTTACATCCAAATTAACCTTCCTTTTTTTTGTCTTGAATATTTGTCATAGACTCTATTATAACATCTTTAATAGTATTCCTTCCATAATATAAATTATTAGGTGGAAACTTTTGTAGAACTAATAACTCACTTTTAGTGCATCAAAATGTGGTGCAAATTTCAAACCAAAATCCATTGTGAAGCAGAATTAAATAATGATATATTATAAGGAATGTTGAATAATTATAGTAAAATTTTAAATAATGAAAAAAAAATTCAAAACATTTGCAAGGAAACCTAATTTCTCAACATACTCCCATTTGTTAAATACCTCACAAGAGGTAGGGGACCAAACCATAAAATGTTTCTCAACTCCCATGTAAAAATCCCATAGCATACTAGGCTCCTAAAGAGTGAATAAACAACTAAACATTCTAATTAAAATATAAATCTAACATACAATCCATGGTCATCATCAACAAACCACATTTAAGAGTATTATAAAGGAACACAAAGTTAAAAAAGTTAAAAATAATTTTATATTAAATGTGAAAAACTTTTGTATTTTTTATTAAATTAAATAAAATAGCTCACATAGCTTACACATATGCTAAAGAGAAGAAAGGCCAAAAGTCCTATCAAGAAGGAGAAATAAAACAAATAATAGAAACTATCCAAATTGTCATTTGCCACCCCAAAAAGGAACACATAAAGAGATAAATAAAGCAAAAGATTGATGATAGTAAGAGATCATAAAGTATTCAACCATTACAACATCTTCCTTGCCTTGGAAAGATTTTGTAGTTATATTATCTTCCCTACCTTTAGAAAGGATTGAACCTCTTTCTTCAAAAGGGTCTAGTTTTAAAAATATTATGAGATATTTTTGAGTAATCAAAGTGAACATGTACAAATTAGGTAAACCTACGCATTCTCATTCTCATGTACAAAAATACACCTTGAATACTTCACCTTCATATGCATTCTCATGTTGATGCAAATTACCATCCCTTTTGTATTGTTCATTATTTAACTTCGTAGATTTCTCGTCACTTATTTTATTTCTTGTATATGTCCTACAAAGTCCTTTGCATCTTGATTAACCCATTTCTTGAAAAAGAAGATTAGTAAGAGGGTGGTAGGCGTAAGGAAGTTAAGTAGCAGAACAACTTCCTACAGTAACCTTGAGAGCATTACAACATTTACAAATACTTAACAAAAATAAACACAACCTGCATACCACAACACAGTGATTTACGTGGCAAAAACCCTTTGGGGAGAAAAACCCCACACTCCAAAAGTAGCTCAATAGATTATTCAGCAATAAATAACAGATTACATTATACTTGCAAAAAAATCTCTTTACAGGAGTACCACTAATCAAAGACTTAGAGATAACTCAATCTCCATAAGACTCTTACACACAACCTCTATCTCATGGACCTCATATATATGAAATATAATACAAGAAACCACCAAACAGTATTACAAAACCATGGGCTAAAATCACCCAATAAAGTAAAGCCAACCTTATCTCCATTTTAGATGCCTTATGATGTGTCAAAACATGCATCAACACATGTCCCTCCATTTTACAACTCATTTATGTGTCTTATGTATTTTATATCTCTTGTTTTAGGAGTACAAAATTTAGGAGGCCATAGCTTGTGAACCATGTGTCTAATTGACGAACCATTTGAAGCACTAGAAAGATTGTGAAGTGCTCTATCACTTCATAATTTGATCTGCTATTTATGTCCAGTTTTCAAGGCATTTTGGATCCTCTAAAGTCTTCAAAATAAAATTTAAACCTTTCATTGCACCCCTCCAAAACTAAAACTTTTTTATCTTCAAAACTAGCTATGATCTTGTGATAAAACTTTTGGAGAATGCTTATGTAGCCAACTAGAAGCTTTGGGGAGAATTTTGCACCATTTCATGCTCAAATGAAAACTTACTATAAATAGTAACCACATGTAAATGCAAGATTGAGACACCATTTTCTCAAGATGCTTCCATTTGTTGAACACCTTGCAAGAGAAAAGGGAGTATCAACACAATAAATTAATTGCTAGGAGCCATGAGGACCATATACTCTAAACACCATCTGAACTTCTTTGTGCTCATAGCCTTAGTTAAAGAATTTGCAACATTCATCAAAGTTTCTACCTTAACCAACTTCACCTTGCCATCTTCGACTGTATCTGAGATAAAATAATATTGAACATAAATGTTCTTGGTCTAAGCATGAAATGTTGGGTTCTTAGCTAGGCAGATCACACTCTAACTATCACAATAAGTTGTTATTGTACCTTGTTTTATTCCAATATTTCAACACAGTCTCTTAAGCCAAATGGCTTCTTTACAACCATGATTATATGTCATATACTCTTCTTTAGTAGTGGAAAAAAAAACCGCAACTCGTCGTTTACTCATGCAACTAATTGCACCACCAAATAAAGTAAACACATAAGCACTAGTGAACCTTTTGCTATCAGTATCACTTGCCCAATCTGATTCCACATAACCATGAATATCAAGGAAATTCATGTCTCCAACCAAATTACAATGATGAGACAAAGAATACTCTTAGTTACCCTTCAAATATTTGAAGACTTTTTTGATTACATCCTAATGAACTCTACCAAGATTAGACATATATCTAGAAAGAACTCTCACTGCTTGGGCAATATCTGGTCTAGTGCAAACCATAGCATACATCAAACTTCCAACTACACTCTCGTAAGACACTTTGCTCATGTCTTCCATCTCTGATGGGGATGTAGGACAGTATGCAAAAAATCATTTCATTCCAACTATAAAAGGAACACACAATGGTCTATAATCCTGCATGTTGAACCTCCACAAAATTGAATTCACATACTCACTCTTACCTAGCCATAGATTTCTATTCACTCTATCTCTTCTAGTTTCCATCCCAAGAATGTGCTTTGCTACACCAAGACCTTTGAACAAGCTGAATTGGAGGTTCTTCCTCCTCTTTTGAAGATTCAGAGCTAGAAAATCTCTCCTCAATTTCTTTCCTATCAAGGGGTCTTGATTCAACTCTCTCAGGCATAGAAGGGGATTAAATCACATCTTCCTCCTTAGTTTGTTCTAGTTGCAATATAACAGAAGGAGACCTAATTTCTCTAAAAATAACACTTCTACTATGAATTACCTTTTGTGCAAAAGCATCCCAAAGATTGTATCCTTTCATATCATAACTATAACCAATGAAGATACATTTCACAACCTTGTTCTCCAAATTTGTTTGCTTCTTATTTGGCAAATGTGCATATGCCTCGCAACCAAAAACTCTAAGATGTCTCAATGAAATCTTGTGACCTAACCATGCTTCCATAGGCATTTAATCAACAAGAGAGGCATTTAATCAACAAGAGATGATATAGGAGACCTATTAATTAGGTAGCGAGCAGTGGCAACAAATTCGGCCCAAAAATTTTGTTCTAGACCAGCGAATACAGAGTTGTCTTTTGTTTATTAATTCCACAGTCTTTATAGAATCTATCAAAATTATTAGATCAAAATTCAATACCATTATCAGTCCTCAAACATTTTATTTTCTTTCCAGTGTCCAATTGAACCATTGCTTTAAATTTGTTAAATCAACTTAAAACTTTAGATTTACTCTTTAGAAAGTATACACTTTTCCTTCTACTAAAATCATCAATAAATGAAACATAATATGCATATTTTTTAGTCGAAGGAACATCTACAAGACCAAACGCATCAGAATGAATAAGATCCAAAACACTACAAGATTTATGAGAACTCTAGTAAAACTGAACGCAGTTTTGTTTTCCGTAAATCCAATGCTCGCAAAAATCAAAGTCAAGATTACAATCGTTCAAACTTCAACAAGGTTTTTATTTTTCAAGGTCCTTAGATTCTTTTGTCCAATGTTGCGAAGTCTTTGGTTCCATAACATAGTCTTGTCTACTGGTAACTTTGCTTAAGAAGAAAGAGAACCCTTAGGTACCCAAAATCCATGTCCATCTACTGAAGGAGAAAGCCTCGAATCTTTTGATTCAAAGTATCCATAGATTTACTTTTTACAGAATTGATATTACACTCAACTATGTATGCCTCTATATTATACAAAGTGTCAAACCTGATACCCCTAGTAATAACCATAGCACCCTTAATCATCATACATCTTGCATCAGAAAAGTCTACCTGCACACCTGCATCTATCAGTTTTCTCATAGATAACAAATTTCATTTTAATCCAAGGATATGCAACACACTACTAATCCTTTTTATTCTACCATCAGGAAACATTATTCTAAGGTTACCTCAACCAACAATGTCTAAATGTGAATCATTACCCAAGTACACCTTACCTCCATTAAATTCTTCAAATTTAGAAAATGAATCTTTATTGGAAGTCATATGAAAAGATGCACCTGAGTCAATTAACCATGCATCATTACCTGCATGAATAGCCAAAGCTACAATGAGTGCATCACCATTTGCCTTCTCGAACTCAAAATTAGAATCAAAATTCTTCTTTTTCTTCCTCTTTTCTTCTTTGCATTCCTTACGGATGTGACCTAGTTTATTGCAATTCCAGAATATTTGGACTTTCTAGGAGATTTCAATTTCCCTTTGGATTTGGACTTATTGTGCTTCTCATTCTTCTTTTCTTTTTTCTTAGATCTCCCTAAAATAGTTAGAGTTTCCTTCAAATTGATGGATACCTTCCTCTGCATCTCTTCACCAAGCAGGGTACCCACCACATCTTCAAACTTCAAAACAACAAAAGTACTATCTATATCCATAACAAGAGAATCTAACAAATTATGAAAAGAACAAAGCAAGATCTCACATTTCTCCTTTTCGTCCATCTTAACACCAACAGATACTAATTGAGACACCAACATATTAAATGCTTGCATAAGGTTTGTATTTCATCCACTCTCTTCCATCTTCAAGGAATACAATTTCTTCCTCAAGAAAATCTAATTCCAGAAGGATCCTTCTTGATACATTTCACCAAGCTTCATCCATAACTTCTTTGCAGTATTATCTTCGTGAACACTGACTAGAATAGAGTCTGTGAGGCACAATCTTATTAGACCCTTTGATTTTTGGTCCATAACATCATATTGAGTAGCCACGTTAGGATCTAAGGGTCTTGAGACATTCCCATCAACAACATCCCACAGATCTCAATCTATTAATAGATCCTCCATCTTTAGCTTCCACATCTCAAAATTACTTCCATTAAATTTATCCACCTCTATTCTTTTCGATGAACTTGCCATCAGAAAATTCCTGCAACAAGATAAAAAAGTGTCTCCTACACAATCTCCCACTCAAATCTGGATTAGTTCAAAAAACCTAACAACCCACAATTGAAACCAAAGGTGATCAAGCTCTTATACCACTTGTAAGGAAGGTAAGTAGCGAAACAATTTCCTACACTAACCTTGAGAGGAGGGTAATGTAGAAACCTTTACATATCATTACAACCATTACAAAAATTTAATAAAAATAGACACAACATGCATACCACAACATAATTATTTACATGGGGAAAACCCTTTCGAGAGAAAAAACCCACACTCCAAAAGTAGCTCAATATATTATTCAAAAATCAATAACAAATTACAATATAATTGCAAAGGAATCTCTTCACATGAGTACCATGAATCAGAGACTCAAAGATAACTCAATCGCCATAAGACTCTTACACACAACCTCTATCTCATGCACATTATATATAGGAGATACAATACAAGAAACTGTCAAACGGTATTACAAAACCATGGCTAAAACCACCCAATAAAGTAGAGTCGACCTTATCTCAATTCTAGATGTCCTATGATGTGTCGAAATACACATCAATGCGTGTTCCTCCCTTTTACAACTCATTTATGTGTCTTATGCAATTTATATTTCCTATTTCAGGAGTACAAACTCTCGAAGGTCATAAGTTGTGAACCATGTGTCCGATTGACAAATTATTTAAAGCGTTGGAAAGCACATGAAGCGCTCTATCACCTTGTAAAATTGTATGCCATTTACGCCTACTTTTTATTATGTTTCAGAGCTTCTCAAATCCTCAAAATTAAATTTAAACCTTTCATCACACCCCTCAATAATATAAACTTTCAAATCTTCAAAACTAGTTGTGATCTAGTGATGAAACTTTATCGGAATGCTTATCTAGCCAACTAGAAGATTTGGGGAGAATTTCGCACCATTTCTTTCTCAAATGAAAACTTACTATAAATAGTTACCATATGTAAATGTAAGGTTGAGACACCATTTTCCCAATAGTAGGATGAACTACACTTCAATTTTCTATCAAGTGTTTTCTAATGTGCTCTCCAAAGTGAATAAATTTTTTTGTATCTGAATCCCTAATAATAGTTTTTGCAATCCATGTAGACAATAAATTTCTTTGAAAAATAAATTAGCAATATTTCAAGTTGCAATGGTGAAAAATTAAGGTTTCCACCCGAAGAGAGATGAAAAAAACTAATTTTTGCTTAAGTTGACCATTACATTCAAAAGAGGGGGAATCCAATAGACTCAGTAAAAAATTGAAAAGGATTAAGATTGAATATTGATTGGATTAATTAAATTGGGATCCCTCTTTTGTGAGTTGAAATGCCAAAATTAGGAAAAGTGTTGAAAATGAAGGTAAATATGTGGAAACAATGAGCTATAGTCATCAAATTGAGGAACACACACCTTGATTTGAGCAGTATATGAAGATTCAAATATGATCCCTGAAAAAGCTCAAAAAATGTCAGCATTGGAGCATCCTTCACTCTGGTCTTCCTAACGTTTTGTACACCAAAGAGGGTTGATTCATGTCTACAAATAATACCAATTTTGAAGATCTAAACTCCATACCTATTTCCTACACACAAAAAGAAAGGGAAATAGGTTGGGAATAGGGGCTTGCCTTAGGTCAAACCCTAGTTTTGGAATTAACCATGAACTTGAGATAAAGATAATTGAAATTTATGTAATGGAAGGTTCTCCTTTTGAGGGAGATGTTGAATAATGACTGAAAATCAAATGATATACCTGCTTGTGAAGTTCGCTTGTCTCCACATATAATTTGGGCTTGATGAAGTTTTCAACAAAAATAGGATGAAAGATGTCTATTTCGATGCTTGATTGATTGACATTATTACTACTCTACGGCTTGAAGGAAGATTGATTATTGTTCAATTGCTTGAATGATTGAATGCTTGATAGATGTCAAATGAGAGGGGAAAACCTCTTTTTATACTTTCCTATTGAAAAACCTGCTAATTTCCCAGAATGAGCCAATGTAGAGCTGGAATTCTTGCTCAATTTGGAAATAGGACGAAGGGTTTTAAAGATACCCCAATCAAGGGGGACTAGAGCATGGTGCCCTGGTCCTAATTAGGAACTGAGTGTGGCGCCCTAGTCCTACCCCTAGTTAGGGCTAGGATAAGGCATCGAGTGCATAGAAAAGGTAAAAAATGATGCAATGCATGAGGGTCATGAGTATAATCAGGTCCTAATCAGCCCAATGGGTGCAAACACTAAGGTAGGGAACCAATACAATCAAAATTGTACAAGGGTGCAATTTTAGGATGCCCCACAAGTGTCTTTGTAGTCCTTTTACATGGAAAGATGATGTAGGGACTTCAAAAAAAGCAATTTTTGTTTCTTCCTAGATTTTAGAAAGTTGATTTTTTAGTTTTTTCAAACTCATGTTTTTTATTAGTTTAGAAAGTTCACAATTCATTTTGAATTTATGATTTTTTAGATATGTAGAAGTTTCTCATGTATTTTTTGATAAGTGTGGAAATTACAAAAGAAATGGGAAGTTCTGAAAGTTGTCCAAAAAGGGGTAATTTTAGATTACATGATATTGTAATTTATTTTGGGTTGTAGAGACAAATTGTAGGAGAAGAATATTGAAGGAAAAATTTATCCATTATGTTGTCTCTTTATATTTTTATTAATGGTGTCATTTATGTTTTGAATTGGCTTCATCACCTAGTACTAGAGTAGGAAGATTGCTAGGACAAGAACAGGAAAAGTTCTTGCCCATATGGATAGAGATATGCAAAATCTATAGAGACAAGTAGAAGAGATTACAAAAATGATATAAAAAAGGGAATAAGAGGAAATAATTGTGATGAAGATACAAGACAAAGAGATGTAAATCAACATGCAAATTATGAAGAGGAAGAATAGTTAAGGCACCTAGGCTTTTGAGGAAAGGATACTCAGAGCATTAGAAGGTTGAAATGAAAATGAAGGAAGTAAAATTGAAGGTTCTAATTATGTTGGTAGCCTCAAACCAGATAAGCTAGTAATTTGGTTGAATGGTATGGACAATTTTTTTGAGTGGAAGTCTATGATAGAGGAAAGGAAGGCAAAATTTACATGCACCAAGTTAAGGGGTCATGGAATTATCAGGTGGGATCATTTGCAAAAATAAAGAATCCAAAATGGAAAGGAAAATATATGAACTTGGGACAAGACGGAAAGGAAACTAAAAAAGAAGTTTTTACCTATAGCCAATGCACAAACTATTTCTGAGTATTTCAAAACCTAAAGAAAAATTTGCCTACTATAGAGGATTATACATGTGAGTTCTACAAATTGTCCATTCATATGGAGCGCTAAGAGACTAATGAGTAGATGGTTGCCAAGTATGTGAGTGGTCAAAAATTTTCCATCCAAGATGAATTGAGTATGCATGGGATTAATAGTATTGAAGAAGTATTCCAATTAGCCTTAAAGGTTGAAGAAAAGCATAATAGACTTGTAATAGACTTTTCACGCATTACATTAGAAGAGGGAGAAAATGCACTAGATTCAACCTCCAGAGAAGGAGATTGAATTTTGAGTGATGTAAGAATGGTAACTTAATCCCCTCTTCTGGAATGAGATTTGAATTGATTGATTTGTGTAGTTATGACCAAGTAAAAAAGTGACAAAGATCTAATTATAACTCGAGATAGAGGTATAGGATGAAGCTGTGCATCTAGATCTAACAAAAATATGTTGAGACGAAGCCACCCTGTGAATTTGAGAAAAAAATGCCTAGATTGTGGTGAAAGTGTACACGGTCCTCCAAAAATTTTGCAAAATGAAAAGGTTTTTTATGATTCTGCAAATGGATTTGAAATCTGAAAGTACAACTGCACACCTGTAATCTACACACAGAAAAGAGAGGAAAAGGGGTTGGGAATTGGGGGTTTTCCTTCAAGTCAAACCTTAGTTTAGGAATTAACCAAATGATGAAAGAAAGTACTTCCAAGTAAATATAAATGAAAGACTGAAATGTAAATCACCTCAAGGGAGGTTGTGATAGAAATGTTGATAGAATTTCTTGTATGAAGTTGAATGTTGGAATGAATCGCCTCTTCAATGGTTGAATCCTTGACTTGAATGCAACACCCAGCCTTAAAAGGAGACTTGAGAATGCTTAATTTTAGAAAGGAATGCTTGAATGCTTAAACTTATTCTCGCCTTATCGCTTATCCAACTTTTCCGCTTGTTGAACTTATGCAAATAAGAGGGCAAATGTGACTTATATACTGATCAATTAGGGCTAATTGACCAATTTTCCATCACAGGTCGACACTAGGGGAGTTTTTCTCACTCAATGCAAAATTGGAAAGGGTCCAGCCCCAAAATAGGGCAGGGGGGACAGGGGTGCCACGCCCCTAGCCTATCCTTTTTTCTAGGATAGGATGTAGTTCGGGCAGTGAGCAGGGCAAGAAAGATGCAGTTTTCAGGTGTTGAGAAAGTCTCTAGTCTTTGATCAGGCCTAGAGATCGAATTCACATGCATAAGGACCCTAATGTGATAAAAAATTGCAAGGGTCGCAATTTTATGATGCTACAAGACTAATTCCAAAGGAACAGAGGAGGACAAAGAGGTACAATATCCATTTGAAGGTGATTTAAATTACAATCAAAGAGAATCATCTTAAGGAGAAGAAAAAATAGGCGATACCCGACATGACATGGAAAATTAGTGAGGAAAATGGTTTTAGAGGGGATTATAATGGTGGTAGAGGGTGTGAAAACCCATGGAACCTTTTTATTTTCTTTAATTGTGGTGAAGACCTGGCCATAGGGCATTTGAATGCTCAAAGTATAACATGCAAGAATAACAGTAGGGAGAGCAACATGGATTGAACTTATCTCAAGTTAAGATTGCAAAAGAAGAAATTGAATGCCAAGTTTCATCAGATGTGGGGAAGAATCTCATGATGAGAAGAGAAATGGTTATCCAAGTAAAGAAGAAAAAAAAATAAGAGCTTGTGAAGTTTCTTGGCTTCAAACGAATATTTTTTGAACTGGGTGCACTTTAGGTTGAAAGGTATGTCATGTCATTATTGATAGTGGTAGTTGTGAGAATATGGTTTCTAGAGAAACGGTAGATAAACTAAAATTGATTTGTGAAAACCATCCTCATCCTTATTGTATTTCATGGTTTAAAAAGAGAAATGAAGTTGTTGTTGATAAGAGGTGCCTGGTCAGGTTCTCTATAGGAAAGACTTATAACTTGATGAAGTATGGTGTGATGTCATTCTAATGGATGCATGCCATGCATTTTTGGAAAGAACATGGCAATATGATTGAAAGGCATTGCATGATGGCAGAAAGAATACATATACTATTTTAAAGGATTCCTATTAAATGACTTATTGCCTCTTGAAGATGAAAAATAAAAAATAAAAAATTGATGTCTATAAGAGAATTAGTCAAATAAATGAAGGTAATATGTTTATTTTATGCCTTGATGATGTAGAGAGAAGAAGGTGAAGAAATACTGGAAGCAATTCCTTTGGAGGATGTTCAAGATTTCAAATATCATAGTGTAGCTGAAAATAAAGATGAGGATGTTAAAATAGTAGTGGAGGAGAGTGAGGTAAGAAATAATTTTTCCAATATTATTAGAGATGAAATGCATGTGGAAGAAGAGTGAAAAGGAAAATAATGGACAAGGGTGGTTTACATTTTCCAGGGACAACATAATAGATATTTGGTATAGTGGGAAGGAATATCACCAGTAGATAGCACTTGGATTATAGAGTGGGAGTTGAAAAAGTTAGATCAAGGAAAGTTATATTAAGGAGAATGATGTTGGTGTTGGATATTAGAGTTGTTGTCATTGATGTCAACATATTCCTGTGTTGCAGAGAATTGGTTGTTGTAGAGAGTTGGTTTTGGCGATCCAGTGCATATATGTTGATATGGTTTATTGGGTTTTGAGATGTTTATCTCTAGTTGATTCAGTATGATTTTCATGATGCTATACCTTGTGATTTGGTAGTATTATGCTATCCGGTGTGGTGATTTGTTTTTTAGTGATTTTGTGTTGCAGAATTGTGGTATTTGATTCATATTCCTTTGGAATGATGATATCTTAAGTTGTGGATTTTGGAGTGTGTTTGGGACGTTCATGTGTGTCCTCTTATCAGATCATTCATGATTTGGAACTTTGAAAGCATATCTTTTAGTTTATCAGTTGGTGTTCTTGAGCTTTGGTGATGGTCTTAATGATGAATATTATGATTTGAGTTCTTGCGGTTATTACGGTGGAATTCATGTTGGTTTTTTATGTTCTTTGATTGTGTGCTATGCATTTTTGTGGTCCACATTGATCGTGGTGCACGTTATTGAAGATCTTATTGGTTCAGTGTTATTCTTTGTGTTATGCGACATATTCGGTGGTGTAGCATGTTGTGGATGATCTTGGTGAATTATTTGATGGTTTTTTGTGTTCGAGGATTTTATTTGGGTCCATGATATGTTAGCAATGACATTGTATTTTCTAGTTATCGAATTTTGTATCATGTGATGTAATTTTGTAATTAGAACTTATGTGTTGAGCCGACCTTAAGGTTAAGGTTGATGAATTGTATAAATAGGTGATGTAATCATGTACTTGTGTGTCTGTGATTATTTTTTATGATTCAAGAGGTTATTGTATGTGTGAACAAGCAAATCTATCTTTCGGTAGTGTGGACAAGCAGAGTGGAATTCTTGTATAGACAATGTACTTAACTGGAACTATAATTACGCATTTTGAGATGTTATTCTTTCAATTCATGTAATCTAGAATGTTTTTTCATCTTTGTAAGGCAGTGAACCTTCCCAAAGTTGTAGCCCTTTGTTATTTTGAGCAGTGAGCTCTAGGTAGTGTGCTTGAATGCATGTGCATTCCCCATTGTAATATTTACATATACTACTGCAGAGTATCATCTTATTGTGGGTAGGTTCCCACCATGGTTTTTCCTTTAACCGGGTTTTCCATGTCAAAAATATTTATGCTATGTGTGTTGTTGATGTTGTGATTATCTTTGTTATTGTTGTTCATGATCTAATCTAAGATTAAGGTTAATTTGGTTAAGTTTGGTGAAAATAGAAACCCCCTCGGCCCCCGCTTCTTACTTTTCTTGTTGCTGCTAACAGTAGGGGCTTTGAAAAGAGCATTTCCCATTTTTAACTAAATTTTAGAAAGTTGATTTTTTAGTTATTTTAGATTATAGAAAGTTTTTTTTTTAGTTATTTTTGAATTCATGTTTGTTATTAGTTTAGAAAGTTGGAAATTTGTGGCAAAGTCATGGTTTTTAGATATTTAAAAGTTTCTAATGATTTTCTAGATTTGTTTGGAAAATACCAAAAAAATGGCAAGTTCTAAAAGTTGTCAAAAACTGCTAGAAAATGGTAAATTTTATATTACTTGATATTGGAATTTATTTTGGGTTGTAGAGATAGATTGTAGCAGAATAATAGTCATCATTTCATGTTTTTATTAATGGTGTCATTTATGTTCTAAATTGGCTACATCAAAAGAAGTGGTTCATAGTTGAGAGTCAATCTACAATAATTAAAATGGAATCAATTCCTCATTGAGTACAAGGCAAATCTAACAAAAAATCCATAGATTTTTTGATTTGGGGTCGCTCAAGAATAGGCTAGGGTTTGTATAAACATGTATATTTTTCTATCCACGTTTGGAAACTTGACAAAGTTTACATGCCAGCACAAACTTATTCACTTCCTTTTATCTTATACCAAACAACATTCTCACTTACCAAGTTGTAAGTTATGTCCCTTTTGAAGTATCCTCGTAGCCTATTTGAATGCATGTTTTGAATTTTTTTCTCTCTAAGACCCAAGGGGGATGCAAATTTGGAGTCTTCTAAACAAAATTTTATCTTCCAACAAGTGGTCTTCAAACTATGTAGTACTTGCATTAGCAAGACTGTTGAGGGCAATAATAACTTTGTTGAAATACATATCAATTACATATTCTCATTTCACTTCCTCAATCCCAACAATATCATTGATCATTGAGATAATTAAGCGGTATCTTCTACTTAAATAATTATAACAATAGAATCTTTGATGTATAAGAGAAATACTTGAGACATGCATAAAACATTTTAAAGATGAAATGTCTTTAGAATCTTTCACCTTGTATATAATTTACATGAGTACAAACCTTAAGACATTTCTAATAAGCCAAATCTATATGAAATCAAGTAAAACAAAGATCTATTAATATTTTCTAGATTGAATCCACCAATTAGTTATGTTTTAAGTTACAAGAATGTCTATCAACAAACTATTAACTTTACAAAGTCATTGCAAGCATAATTAAATTTATACAAATGGACTTCAAAAATACATACCTCTCTTATTGTGTCATGAGTTTTCCTCCAACCAAAAATTCCCTATGATACTTTCTAACTAATGGAGGATGCTAGTTACTTTTTGTTTATTGGAACATCATTCAATATAGAAGAAATTGAGGAATATTTAAGAGTCATGTCCCATTTTATTTTTTCTTTATTTAGAGTTAGAAAGAAGGATTATTTTTTTCTCTTGTTTGGTTTGTTTCTTTATTCTATATACGTAGGACTACTTTTCTAGTTGAGAAGCATGTAATAAGATAGTGACTATTTAGAGAAACGCTACCAAAATTGGTGGATATTGTTGCTATTATATTCTCTATAATCATACAATTTTCCTTGAGGCTATTAGTCTTCTATGCCACAACCTTTGAACTTGTCTTTTAATATATTAATCAAAATATTATACTTTTTGTCTATAAGATCGTAGTGTATGATCATATAGTACATTTTTTCACCCTTTTAGATCTCCTTAAGTAGTTATTGACCTTTGAATTTTTCTTGTTACATTGAGATTGTAGTGTGTGATTATCTAGTGCATGTGACTATGACCCAACATTATAAATCTTTTATAACACACATGCACCAATTACTATCAATTAGTTATAACTAGTACATATGAATTCAAATTCCCTTCTCACTATTTTACATCATCAACATAAATATATAGGAATGTATTTTATATCACTCTAAAAAATATTGCAGCTCGATTCATGAGTTATATGAAAAATTATGTCGAATGAAAACTAGAACCATTAACATCTACAACTTTGCCTCAATAGGAAATGAGCCTAAACCCTTTTAAAAATAAGTCATCTTGGTTTAATGTAGAGATTAAAGGTAAATGCAATTATAAGGTCACCACCAAGTGAAAAACAAATTTGGTATATTCCTCAAAGAAATTGATTTCATGGAACACCATAAAAGGTAGAGATTGGATATTCATAAAATAGAATTACCTTAAATTCTCTAAAAACTAACAAGAAAATTGTAGAAAATATCATAAATATATAACCTCTAATAGAATTGTTTTTATGTGAGACTTTGTTTCAACTTTTCTAATTACACTCTATGATATATTATGAGGAAGACGAAAATAACTCCTACAAAATAATTTACACCACCTTCCCAAATTTATTGGATTCATCTTTCATTAATATTAGTGGTTTTATTCTCATTAAACCTCAAAGCCAAGTCACTTTTCTCTCTTATGGCCTTAAACCTAAAGCACTTTCACCCTCCTCACACAATATTTGGGGACTATTTGCATCTACAAATTTAGATATTTTGAACTAATGCATTTCTTGAAAAAAAACACTTAAGAACATATAGTATCAGTTAAATATATAAACTAAATCCTAAAATTTTAAACCATGATTTACGACGACTTTTCTATATCCTAATTTACTTTGATGACATCCTTATTTGAATATTTTCTAAAGTGACAGTGAGATCAAATTTTGATATTAACACAATATCCTATATTGTCTTATTTGAAATAATTGAGTGGGTTATTAAAATCAAAGTACCATCACTTTTCTATTTTTATTGATATTCATCTTATCCAATCTAATTTACTCTACCTATTTGCATAAGAATAAAATCAATATATGTTGCAATTATACATATTAGCAAATTCAAACTTCCCATTTTTATCCATGTAATTGTCCTAATATCTACTATGACTTAAATATATAGCCTAAAACCTAAAACTTTCAACAATGATTTCCAATGGTTTTTCTATTTTCTTTTTTACTTGTCTATATGCATGTTTGAAAATTCAAGATTTTTTTCTAAATGGTTAGTAAAATCATATTCTCATATTAACACATTATCAACTTTTATATCATTTTAAATGAATTTGTGTTTCATTCAAATCTAATTTATATTTATTTTTCCATGTATTCCTCTTTCCCAATCTAATTTATATTTATTGCTTGAGTAAGAGTACAAACAAAAATTTGGTGCAATTGTGCACATTAAAAGAAAATTTCCAAGTCCCCATATATCCATGCCATTTTCCTCACTTAAATATTTTCAATCATGATTTACAATAAATTTTCTACTTTCTAATTTACATGGACTATATGCTTCTTTGAAAATTCAATTCAAGGCACTTTTCTTAAGGGTTAGTAAAATTGAATTCGCATATTAATAAATTATCTTCTTCATATTATTTTAAATTATACAACATGTATGGTGCAACTATGTATATTGTAGGTAGATTCCAAGTCCCCATGTATCCATTCCATTGTCCTAACATCTAATACCACTTAAATATGCACTCTACAACCTAAAATTTTCAACTATGATTTACAATGAATTTTCTATTTTCTAATTTACTTTAACTATACAGTTGTTTGAAAAATCAAGAAGTTCTTTTGAGGGGTTAGTAAAATCATATTCTCATATTAATGCATTATCATCTTTCATCATCATATTTTAAATTATTGAGTGTGTCATTCAAATAATAATATCATCATTTTTCTATTTTTCTGCACATTCGTCTTTCCCAATATAATTTTCTTTGACTATTTGTATAAGAATCCAAAAAAAATGTGGTGCAACTATGCATATTAAAAGTAGAATTCATCTCTCCATCTATCATTGTAATTGTCCCAACATCTAGTATCACATAATTAGACAACCTAAAGGCTAAAATTTTCAACCATGATTTACAATAATTTTTATAAATTTTCTAATTTACTTAGATTATATGGTTGTTTGAAATTCTACTATTTTTGTGAAGGGTCAATAAAATCAAATTCTCATAGAAATTTATTATCCTCTTATGTCTAATTTAAAATTATTGTGTTTGTGTTCAAATGAAAGTAGCATGAATTTTCTATTATTTTGATGGTCCTCTTTCCGATATAAGTTACTTTGATTGTGCATGTTATGAATCCAAATATTTTATATGGTACAACTATCATATTAAAGGTAGATTCCAAGTCCCCATCTATCCACACAATTGTCCTAACATCTAGTATCACTTAAATATGTATCCTAATGCCTAAAAAATTTAACCATAATTTACAATGACTTTTCTATTTTCTAAATTACTTTCACCATATCATTGTTTGAAAATTAGAGAAGTTTTTGTGAAGGGTTAGTCAAATTAGATTCTCATATTAATGTATTATCCTTTTTTTTCTTAATTTAAATTATTGTGTTGTTCAAATCAACTTACCCTCAATCTTTATGTTTTTCTAGATTCCTCTTTTCCAATTTGTTGAATTTGACTATTCATATAAGAGTCCAAAACAATTGTGTGATGCAAAAATCAAATTTCAAGTTCCTATCTATTCATGTCATTGTTCTAAAATCTAATATCTCTTAAATATATAGTCCAAAATGTAAAATTTTCAACCATGATTTACAATGACTTTTCTATTTCTAATTTATTGTGACTAAATGCTTATTTGAAAATCCAAGAAGCTTTTCCAAAAAAGATTTACAATGGCTTTTCTATTTTCTAATTTATTGTGATTTACAAACATTCCCTTTCTTAGTCTAATTTACTTTGATTTTTTGTCTAAGAATCAAGAACTTTTGTTTGTTGAAATTGTGCATATTAAAAGGAGATTCCAATTCCCCATCTATGCTTACATTTTTTCTAATATCTAGTATCATCTAAATATAGTCCAAGGCCTAAAACTTTCAATGATGATTTACAATCACTTATCTATTTTCTATTTACTTTGGCTATATGCTTGTTTCAAAATTCAAAGAGTTTTTTGTGAAGGTCAGTAAATGAGATTCCCATACTAATGTGTAATTTTTTTTTGTCTTATTATAAATTATTGAGTGTGTGGTTCAAACCAACTTACCATCACTTTTGTATTTTTCTTGGCAGTCCTCTTTCTCAATCTTATTTACTTTGATTGTTTCCATAAAACTTTAAAAAAATTGTATAATTCAACCATGGATATTAAATGCAGATTCCGAGTTCCCATCCATCCATCCATGTCATTCTACCTTAACATCTAGCACCTCTTAAATATACAGCCTAAAACCTAAAATTTTCAATCATGATTCATAATAAATTTTCTATTTTCTAATTTACTATACCCTTGTTTGAAAATTCAAGATATTTTTCTCAAAATAAATAAAATCAAATTCTCACACTAATGCATTATTCTTTGTAATCTTGTTTTAAATTTACTAAATGTACGGTTCATATCAAAGAACCATCACTTTTCTATTTTCCTGAACTTTAAGCTTTACCTATCTAAATTATTTTGATTGTTTACATATAAATCCAAAAATTAAATATGATACAACTGTGCACATTAAAGTTAGATTCCAATTTCCCATGTATCCATATCACTGAGATGTTTACTACACGAATCTCTTTCAAGTCGCTAGTTTCTTCACGTCTTACACTGCCCCCACACAGAATATCTTACTTTTCTGTATAGACTTGAAATGTGTTATCTGACTTCTTTCTACATTCACCATGTTCTGATAAAACATTACATCCATGTTCTGGCAAATATAAGTTATTTGGAATTTGTGCACACAGACATAATGTTTGTTTTCACATTTCTTTCAACAAAGGAAAAATTGTGCACCACTAAATATTCCTCTTCATCCAAACTACGTGATTAGATTTTTTTCCCCTGAAAATAAATTGTCCTACACTTTGGGGACAATTGCATGCAAGTTGTCAAGCAAATAGAGGGAGAATAAAAAATCAATTCTATACTCAAACCAAACATTACAAGGGAACACAATTTTTTATATTAATTTAATAATAAAGTAAAGTTTAATTTAATTTACATTAGGTAGTTAGATTACTAAATGATTAATGATCGTGTTGATAAAAAAGAAAACAGAAAATTTTACTTTCAAACATCATATACAATCTATTGTTGATATTAAGCAAAAAGTGATCATTTATATATATAAAATTAATACTCATGATTTGGTGAGTGTTTAGAACTCTCTATGATTGAAAATATTAAGCCTCTAGAATTCGAACCAAAATATTTTAGTCTTAGAAATATTGAGAACTTAATGTACCTATTATTGTGAATACCTCTTTGCTTCCCTTACTAGTGCTCTCATCTACTCTCTATGAAATACAATTGAAAACAATTCATCACATACATTCAAACTACTCTTCCTCATTATTTCTTCATATCTTAAAAAAATGGAAATGATATTCTAATGGTGGTTGAGCTTTTCATGAACCTACATTAATTTCAAATATAAATCATGACATTAGCATTCTAGAATGCATAATGTCCATGTTTCTTCCACTTTCTAATGACATATGAATGGATTCATTTTATCTATTCTATATGATATTCCATAGTTTTGGGACAATTGAATATGAGTTGTCAAGAAAATAGAAGCATAACAAAAAAAAAACATATAATCAAATAAATGTAAATAATAAATGTATTAATTAATTTAGTTTAATTTAATTAGTTAAAACTTAAATGATTAATAATTATTTTAATTAAATAAGATGTTAGGATTAATTTAAAAAATAATAATAGGAAATATTATATTAATAATAATAAAATGTAGTTGTTAAGGTATAGAAAATTATTGTTAATTGTAGGAAATCATAAATTAAAGAGATTTAAAGGAAGAACAAGATTACATGAATATGACAAAAATCGACCAAATGAATAGGACTCCTCAAATATGGAGTGGTGGTGGTAGGAAAAAGGTAGCGTGAGGTGTCAAATTTGAGTCCACCCCTTTCTAACAACTCCTAATCGACTTAACATCTTGCATGTACAAGTGTCAAGTGTAAAAGCATAGAAGGCTTAATAAGCCTAAGTGTAAACTATACACTAACACCCCCCTTTAAGAATAACTTAGGAGGACAATAAGAAAAATGGGTCCTCGGTACTAGCCTGGTGAGGTATGGGTGATAAAAAGAGTAAGAAAGAAAACCCAATGGGAAAAAAATTTCTTCCCTTGATATGAGAGACATGGGAGACTATGCAACCCACCATAATGTGACATCTATAGATGCTTGAGATTGGATGCTAAAGATGATCCATACTCGCTAAAAAAACACCACAAATGTGTGCAAGATGACTTCCCATTTTGGATGTGTAGGAAGTGACATGGCTATCTTTGAAGTTTGCACATGATCCAAAGACAAAACCTTATCATACTGGTTTCCAAATTTGTAGTGCTAAAAAATAGTATGAAAATTTTGTTGCAAGGAATCATGCATGCTCTCTGTGAAGCATTTCTAGATTCATAAGTAGCAGCAAGTTAGGAGATCGCAATGCTTGTCATATGACTACATTGTACATGCCCATAATGCTCAAGAAGGTATGGAAGTGTTCATAACACAACTCATGATAACCCCCTTATTTTTGGCACTATATAGAAGGAGTGCTTTGTAACCAAACCCCAAAAACACATAAATTGACACTTTACAATGAGAGCACATGAATGTGGTTGTTGGATTTGTGGCAAAAAACATGCACTTTTGCAAAAAATAGCACTCAATTTTGAGCAACTAAGCAAAAGTTATGAGCAAAACATTTTTTTGTCTTATTACAAAATTAACCTCCTCCAATATAAATAAAATAAAATCCAATTTGAGAAAATTTAGCAAAAATAATGTGGAATTTGAGTAAAGTAGATAGTAACAACAATTCCCAGATTCAAGTTTAATTATAGTAGTCTTAATCGGTTCGCAGACCCTATAAATCATGTCTAGAGAATTAAAAAGAGGATCATAAACCATAAACTAAAACTACTACAACTATCTAAAACTATATTCATATCAAAAAGTAACATCATAGTCACTCCAACCAGACAACAGCCTAACTGTCGCTGATGAGATTCAGTTAATGTATCAACCCAAATCAATCTTCTAAACAATCAGCTGGGCATATTAAGACTAAATATTTTCCAATACCTTCTGATGAGAAATGTTGATTTCAGTGGGGAGTTCCTTACCATATATGTAGCCTATTGGCTAATTATAAGCACAATTGTTATAACAACTATTGGACTTTCGAACAGATTAAACATTTCCAACGTTATTGCGCATATTAAACAGTTCAGAAATGCCTTTAATGACTACATATCACTCATTGTTATTGCGCATGCACGCCATCGTTTCCGACTACCAAAATTGTAAAAACTCTAATTTGTTTTCATTGTCATTCATTCAATCTTCATCGTTTCCCACTACCCACAAATTAAACAGTGTGAAAGAAAAAATCTCCACACATTTATTTAGCGTGTGAGAACATATCTTTTGAGTAGACTTATGTTTGGGTCAAGATACCATCGACTCTGGAAATATGTTGACTGTTAGAACGTATACAAGTGGTTATACAAGTGGCCGACAAAAACAAAAAACTTTGTTAACCGTTTCACATGGCTTCACAACTTTTCAAAGTCTCGATCGAAATGACTTTGATCACTTCCTTCATCAAATTTAATCATCCATTATTATTTATTTACTTAAGAAATTTTATAGTGATTTTAAATATATTATTTACTATTCTAAATGTGTAATTTACTATATTTATTACAGTACATAATTATTTTATAAATTTATTATATTTATTTATAATTTTTAAAATTTTTTATATTTAATAGTTGCTAACATATTACAGTTTTTAAATTATGTTATTAATTTTACTATAATTCAAATTTAGAATAAATAATAATAATATAGCTCTTCAATAAATAAAATAACTTTTAAGTAAATTTAAAAGCTTCTTGAAATAGAAATTAAATAAATAATATAAATAATAGAAAATAATTTTTAAATAATTATATTAAAAATAAAAAAATTCATTGGCTAAATAAAATAATTTATGATTGATTTGTGGACTTTTCTTAGATAAATCTATTAAAGATAGCTTTACAAGTTTATCATCCAACATAACACTATTTTGATGTTGTTGGTACATTGACATACATATGTCTCACTAATCCAAAAGAGATCTAGAGCTATCTTTTGAACCTACAAACCAAAGTTGTCCTCACCCACTTCACCATCCTCTAATCTAGCGCTATCAGTCTCAAAATTGAAAGACCATTCCACCTCTAATTCATCTAAGAGCCTTATATTTTTCTTCATAAATTCAATTAACCACATTGAACAAAGATTGCATGCTTTGTCATATTATCTCACAAACTTGACTTTGAAGTGCTCCCATGACCCAGTATACTATGGATTAATGAGTTTCTAGTAAACCTAACTAAGAAGGAGCCTAATCCTAAAACATGATCACATATCACCACCTTTAGCCCATAATACCATTGAGTCTTTTATGAGATTCTGTGTAATCACACAAATTATCTCTTTAGATTCTCCTTACTCCAAAAGGAACCCTATAAATATTGAGGACACATCTAAATAAATTTGATATTGATGGGTTGGAAAAAGGAAAGAACCTCCTAGCACCATGTCCACTACATGGAGCACCATCACTATTTTAAAATTAAACACTTTTGTCAATCACAATTCAGTCACCCATCACTAAAATGTTACTTTCATTTATTGGCCTTCAAGTGAATCATTGAATCTATACCACCATAAGAAAATGCCCATTCACACTCCATACAAAAAGGTTAAAATTAATCCCAATGGCCAAGTAGGAGTAATGTTTCTATATCAAACCTTACAATTCTCAATTTTGTCCAATGCACCTTACTCTTATGCGATTAATTTTATTTATATCATAGATAAACCTATGACTGTTAAAATTTAAGAGTGGTAGGATTAAAAAAGTTCTCTTGTACAAAGAATGATATGGCATGCTATAATATAACATATTAGATTTTATCATTTCATGTGCGTAATATAATATTTCTAGGTTTTTTGTTTTCTTTTTTTTTTCTTCCATTAAAATTCATCCCAATACACATTTTCTATCTTTTCATAGTGTTTTTTTGCCTTAACATATTTTTTTACAAAAAAATAATTACACATAGATTACATTGTTATGATCCATTAGCTTTCACTAGTCCTATATTTATTATTAATAGCCCTCTTGTTGTCTATATTTTTTTCAAAGAGTTTCATTTTTTAAAGTCTTTTATAAATTTAGTCATTAAGTTATTTTTCAATTTGGTATCTTCATCCTAGATTCAACGAATGATGCCATCTTAAAATTCATAGAATAAGTATATGCATTGTCAAAATTAAGTCTCAAAAGTCTTTTCTTGAAATCAAATTTTTTAAGTTTATAAGGACTAAATGAATTCTAAAGGAAAAATATTGGACCTTCATAGAAAAAGTAATATATAAGTCTATCCATATCTACATTAATTGTTGTCATTGCATGGAATAAAATGATTTTTATCAAATAATATGATGATGTTAGTGGTACTTCAATGATCACTGAGATAACTTCATCCAATGAGAACATCGAGATAATTACAATTTATATCACTTTAAATAAGCTTACTTTTTATAGTCCTTCAACTTTCACCAACCCTATTAGAAAAAATATCCTCCACATGTCCACCCCTCAATCAACACCAAATAAATCATAAAGTATATAAATAAAATGCTCCAAAGTAAATTCAAATTTATATTAAAAGCACAATCAACTAAAGAATATGTATAGTTTACTATGAAAAGAATATTATTCACATATTCACAGTTCGCAGGGGTGATCATGGTAGAGTAAAACTAGTAATTTTTGGTAGCAAATACCCAATTGAACATCTAGTAAATGGCAGTTCTAATGGAGCCAAGAGTTTCATTCGAAAATACATGGACGCAAATTTTCCTTAATTTGTCACTAGAGAAAACAACATTCCACTTGGAATGGGTTGATGGAATGCAATGCAGAATGTCAGGAAACACTTAGTATCGATCCCTAATAGTAGAAAGGATGAAAATAAGGAGTAACAGGCAAAATAAAAGAACCATCAACAGAACAACAATAAATGAAACTAGAAAGTGTTGAATGAATCTAGAATCAAATCTTTTGTATTGTCCTTCATTGACTTGTATTTCGATTTATGCATCAATAGACCTATATATACTCTTATGTGATATTTTTATTCATGATTATGACTCTATCTATATGATTAGATGCTATGGATGATGATAGACCTTTCATATTGACATATTTTACATGATGATTTATATGGATGATCAACATATCTTGGATCATAATGATGATGGATTTACTTGATGATCTTCTATGTGATAATGTTTCATGATGGATTCATATTGCTTTTTGGATTTTGATGATATTTTTATTATGCTAGCCCTATTCTCTGACTAAGATGATTGAGTTGATGATATATAATGATTGTTATTGTCTTCTAGTGTCTTCATGATAAGGATGATGTCATACCACTCATCGTGAGCATGATATAACATTACCATTCTCTATCACTTGTCAGATTATTTGTGATATGTGTACAAAAAGATCACTGTGGAAATCGCTCTCCTAACATCAATTCAGAGGGGAATTAAGGAAATGTGTATTTAAATTAAAATCATAAATCATCAAGATGCACACTAATGAATAAACAAAATAAACACACAATTATAACAGAGAAGAAAGATCACTTTGTTCACAATAAATAAGAGATTAAAAATAAATTTTTTGATTCTTTCTTCTTGGGTATTCATTCTTAGACTTTAAAATCAAACTCACAAGATATAACATTACACTCATTAAATCTACAAAATAAAGATCACACACACATCCTAGAGTATCACTATACACACTTTGTTCAACCATCAACCACATTCTATTCATGGGATCAACCGTCTATTCACCTGTCAAAGAGCCCAACCATTCTATGGTCATAGGATCAACTATCTATTCAACTGTTTCAGAGCTCAACTGTCGATCACTCTATGCTCATGGGATTACATTATCCCACATTCATCTGGATCACAAGTCGTTAGTCATTAAAATACAAAATCTCAACTCTTTAAACCATCCACGAGGCAACCTTTTGACTGTTGACCCGTTTGAACACCCATGACCTCCAAACACTCATCGAAACAACTCCCATGAACTTAGACCGATAATAAACCATTAGCCTGACCCTTCACATTGTTATAACATACTCCAAGAGGCCAAGTCACACCAACATGACCTCCATTGACCTGACCCCTTGCATCAGCATAACTCTCTCTAATCAGCCAAATTGCCCAACATGACCATCATCAGCCTCACTCCATGCATCGAGCTAAGACTCTCAAACTAGCCAAGTCTTACCAACATGATCCTTGCATAGGCATAACTCTCTTTGATCAGCAAAGTCTCACCAACATGACCATGATTAGCTCGACTCTCTTCGACTAGAACAAAGTGAAAAAGTCAAATGAATTCGAGGCACAAAATCCGACAAAATCCCACTTGACAAGGAATTCACTGGAATGCCAATCACTTTCAGACATCACTAAGAACTATGGATGCCAAGACCCATCGAATCTACACACCATTTGAACTTAGTTGTTCTCACAGGTTTTTTCAATGCATCTGCAACACTTTTTAGAGTGTTTACCTTATTCTGATTCACCTTTCCATCTTCCATCATGTCAAGATCAAAGTGATATTGCACATCATTGTGCTTTGTCCTGGCATGGAAAGTAGGATTTTTTTCTAATTAAATCACAGTTTGACCATCTCAACTGTGAAGTGGAAAATTGGGATCTTAGCCAATTCTCCATATTGAAAGGAGGATTCACTAAACTCAATTTTCACTCAGAGAAACTTTGCATTCAAAAGAGGGCGATGAATCTACTAGATCCAATCCCAAAGGATACAACGACTGAATACTAAGTGTTGGCATTATGTTGTCATTGATGTCAACCAGTATAGGATGGCAACTAGTATGAGAGATTGATGAGAAGTGTTGTCATTGATGCATACCAAAAATGGTGTCATTTCAATGTCAACCAGCATAGCAGGTCACTGGGAAGGAAGCAACTATCATCTATCATAATGATCATTGGATTCATTGGTACATAAGTTAGTGTTGAATTGTGTTGAAGACATGTGTTGGAGACCGATATGGTATAACAACTGGTAAGTAATATGTTGGTAGTGCATTGTTGTGAACCAGCAAGTGAGCAAGCAAGGTGATCTAATGAAGAAGTGGCAACTAGTATGTTGTTGAATGTTTGGATGTGGAATAGCAGGATTGGATAAAGATGAATTCGCAGAGTGAAGAAGATATCATAGGGTGAGGAGAAGACTGACAATGAGTGTGCCCAACTAGATCATATGTGCTTGTTTGAAGATATGCCTGCTCAAACAAGGATACCATATTGGTGTAAGGCATGTGATTGAAGGCTCACACAGGATCAACTAGTGAAACACTAACTTGCCTTAGGTGCATGAAATCAAAGATGTGCACCAATTCAACAAGGGTAGACATAAAGAGTTGCTAGTATAGAGAAGGAAGGATAGGTTTTTTACTTTGACAAACCAGTTGATAGGAGAATCGGTCTATTGATGAAGAAGGAAAAGTTGAAGAAGTTGCAGACAAAGAGTGCAACCAAATTGAATATGGAGAAAGGTATTGCCACATATGAATACAAATGGAGATTGTTGAAGGTTGATGACATGGTGTCATCAACGTGGTTATTGGTAAGTATGTCTAATGGTAAAACTGACAAGGTGCAGAAGTGAAAGGCTCCCATTTTTTGAAGATGTGCATGAGGTAGATTGGAAAGTGTGATGACCGGTAAGGGTGTCCCACCGAAAGAGAAGAAAAGTACAAGTTTGAAGGCAGACCAGTTGGGGTAGAACTGGCAGGGTTAGAGAATCGATAGATGAACCCGGTTGTGTGGTTGGTCGGTGATCTTGTCTGGACTGACATAGAAGAATTAGTAGAGGTGGATGCCAGCAAATACAACATGTAGGAGACAGGTGTCATGTATATTATGGTCAATGAAGTGTTTTTAGTTAGGTAGGTGGTGATTGGTTGACATTAAAGTCGATAGCATGAATCACGGGTTGAGAGTAGAAGGGTGTGGCTCGACACTGATCAGAGGAAAAAGATTTGACTTGTGTCTTAATGATCAATACCGAGTGTCCAGGTGCTAATTAGGGTAGGTGAAGCCATCAACATGATCTCTTCATGGTGTTTTGACAAGTGCAGGTTGTCGTGCTTGCTAAAAATAACAAACATGTTCTAGACAGAGTGTGATTGGCAGTGATAGGTGATCCATTGCAGGTGGTTGATCTATGGAAGGAGATCTGATTGGATTTGGTTTTCATCAAGCTCAATGAAGGAATACTAATTCACCATAAGTTTGAATGTCAGTCATGGTGGGAAAACATAGGTATAAATATGTAGATTTAAGACCAAATTTGTTACTACTGCATGAGAGAGTAAAATTGGTGAAGGGAGTAAAAAACAGATAGTTAATTAGTCAAATGCTCATTGATAATCATAGAGGAGTCTGAGTGTGTGAGATAAAACCGGTTAGAAGAGTCCAGCCGATGAGGGCAAGGTAACTGATAGATAGTCATTGAGTTTGGCAGTGAAGTGCACCGATGGTGATTGAACTGATAGAGAATATTGCAGAGAAGAGAAGAGTTGAGTGAGAATCTATGAAGATTCGGTAAGCTAAGAACTTGCAGTGATTAGATAGTAGAGAATTGGCAGAGTCAAGAAGACCGATGGTGGCTAGTAGTAGTGTATTAGAGAGAGAAGAGAATCGACAGAGAGTAGAGTATTGATAGAGAAGAGGTAGAGGCTGAATCGGTAAGGTTGTAGAAAAGAAGAAAGATTGTAGAGGTTACATAACTCAGTTGTAACGAGGAGGTTACTTTTGTATTTACTATATGATCTTTTAATCACTGAGTTGGAGCTCAGTGCAAGGGTTGGTGCTCCTTGGGTTGATGCCCTAAAATCAGGGGTTGGTGCTCCTTAGGTTGGTGCCCTAAAGTAGGGGTGGTGCTCCTTGGGTTGGTGCCCTAAATGTTGTAACCAAATGTTTTTTTGTGAGGTTGGATTGGAGCACTAGGATCCAGAAGCATTTCTCACCAAGGTTTTTCCCATGTTGGGTTTTCCTCATACATCTTGTGTTATGTGATGTCCCTTTTGTGTGTGGTTGCATTTGTGCCATCTTCCTATCTAACTAGTATTTGTTCCTTATTTTAGATCTATTAACCAGTATATACACATAGGACAAAAAAGGGTAAAGTTTGGAAATCACTGATTCACCCCCTACCCCACTTGTAGCAGCATCCTGTGTTCAACAATTGGTATTAAAGCCTAAGTTCCCGGTTGATAATATTTCTCCACCTTGGGTAGTTTCTGGTATTTGAACACAATGTTTTGTTCAGTGTTACCCCCTATTCCAGTGTTTCATGGTTCAAACTTTTCTATTTGGAGTCATAGGATGGAAGTCTACCTGCCCTCCCTTGGGTTTGATGTATGGATGTCAGTATTAAATGTCTGCCCTAGTAAAGTCAGTCCTCCCACCGGTCTTGAAGAAGAAAGAAGAAATGAATGTAGTGATGAAGCCATGAATGCTATACTAGCTGGGCTATCTGGTGATGTCTCCTCATAGGTGGACAGATGCAGATCAACAAAAAGCCTATGGCACAGATTGAAGAAACTTTATGGAAATTAACCTTGTACTGTAGAACCAGTTTGTGGAAGCAAGAAATAAATGAAACATGTGTCTACAGATGATGAAGGTAGATCTGTTAGCAGTAACAAAAATGTTGAAGAGGAAAATCACCTCTTAATGGCTCAAGAGACATAAGATGAGAGGCACACATCTGAGAGTGATCATGCATATCACTCCTACCAGCAAGATGTATTTGGCAACGACAGTGAAGATGAAGAAGGAGATGAAGTCGAGGTAGATCTAGAAGGAGAACTTATAAATGCACTTGAGGAGCTTAGTAGGGTGAGAAATGAATACAAGTTATTCAAGAATGATGTTATTATGGAACAAAACTGGTTAATCAAATGCCTTGAAAAATCTGAGAAATGTATCTCAGAGCTGAAGACTCAACAAGAAGACACCAAGGAATGTAGGTGTAAGGATCTAGCATCTGAGCTAGAGGAAAAGGACAAAAAATATTAGTAGCTAGATGGAGATATGGAGAATCTCTGAAGTTACCTTGAGAAGTGTCAGGATGAGATCAAGGTAAGAATCCTGTATGATGGTAACAATGATGCCTTGGATAAAGTATTGAAGAAGCAAAAGTATTCCAAGGATACCAGAGGCTTAGGTTGTGGTGCAGGTGAATGCTCCACCAACAAGAGTGTCTCCCACAAGGACGCTCAATTTATCTCCTCTAATGGAGATAACAAAGGATAGACCTTCACTGTTTGGAATACTCTCAGGAAGAAGGTTGATCTAATCACAACCAATGAATATATGAGGAAGAAGACCGGTACTGCTGCAAGGAGAAACAATGCAGATCCCAAAGGAAAAGAAAATATGGGAGAAGGTATCTTCATCAGAAGAAAAAATAGAAGAAGACAACATAGAAGACCTCCTATCGATAGAAGACATAGAAATGCCACCACCCACAAGACAAAGCAATTGTGGGAAAAGAAGGGATTAGATGGAAGAACTATAGAAATTGAACAACCTAGGATCCATCCCCAGAGAAAAAGATATGGAGATACTACACCGGTAATATCTCCTCATGCATGAAAGAATAAATTTGTAGGTCATTTTCCATCCTTTATCGGCTACTGCTTCTCTTGCAAAGATCATAGTCATAAAGAAGATGAATGCATAAAGATGTCTAGAAATAAGAATGTTTTCTATCCATTAAGTAATGCATATGGCCATAGTATGACAATATGTAGAAACATGCATAGATTTTCTCCTATGCATAATAAGAAGAGTCCATTTGTTGCCTCAAGAAATGCAAACTATTGAATGCAGGAACAAGAAAGTTTAGTCACATGAGAACCGATATAACAACTATGCTCAATATGAAAATTGGGTATAAAGCATATGAGAGACAAAGGGCTACATGGAACAAAAGGAGAAATGTCCCTGAAGGATCAAGAGGTCCACTGGTTCCAGTAGCCAGTTGCAACAATATGACCAAAAGAAGATGGTCTAACTAGTTTTAGAAGGTCCTCTAATCATGCGATTGTCATGAACACAATTTGCTTCTATAGTAATGCTTCTAGTCATGATGCAGGATCTAGTAGACAAAGGACCAATCAGTAGAAGAAGGTAAGACCTACTCCCAAGACTACAAATGGGAAGAAGAATTAGACCAAGTAGGTTTGGAGAAAGACTGAAGAGAGTAGGACCATGGACCGATACTGTGCATTCAATGCACAGGTGATATCTCCTCAGGCTTAAAGGAGATGAAGGACCTTAGGGGGGGTAGTACAATGACCATATCAATCACCCCCTTAGTGGAAGAGGAGATATTAAAGGACAAGTTGTTCCCAGTAAGAAGGAAGGAAATGCGATGGCAACTGTGTGTAGTTGTTGTCTTGGCTACACACCTATAGATGAGAGATGGATCACTATTGCATGTGCCAATAAATGGCTAATTTGCAATTGGGATCAGAAGCAATTGACACAAAAAGATAGGAGTTAGAGGAAGGTGCTCCGATAGAGATGATGGACCATGATAGGTAACCGGTATGTGCAGTATGTTACCAGTATGGATATTGACCGATATTGCAGATTATGTAAGTCAATGAGGTCCGAGATCATTGAAATGGCTCTGGTTGCATGGATTGAAGTGTTTATGTCTTAGGTGGTATTGGAAAAGACTTGAAAGACATATGTTGGCCCGATAGTAGATCTTGTATGCATGCATCCTTTTGGTGCTAATCGGTTTGATATATGACATGGTAGTCATATAGTATGGGATTGTGTACATCTAGGATCATGTAATAAGATGTGGTGGATATAATGGAGTTGAAAGATCATCAGTTGATCACATATGTACAACTCAACCGGTATAAGGTGAAGGTTAGAGCTCCGATTTAGAACTTGATAGGCAAAGATGACCTAAGATGTATGGCTTAGGAGGAGTTGATAACCATATGTTCTTATTGTTATCCTACATATTGGACACAAGGAGATTGTAAGTGTCTATGGCTATACCGGTATGATTGAGACTTTGGGATGGGGTCATCGGTCCTTGTTTGTGAGGTATTTCAATGTCTATCCAATTTATAGTTAATTGAAATCATAACTGGACCACCGAGAGAGTTGTCTAAAAAGAGGGAGAGTTACCTACATAAGAGAACAAGAATTTTCTATAGTAGAAGATACAATTGGTCTTAGTGTCTACTTAAACACTTGGTATCAACAAATTGGGGTCAGAATAACTTTTGCATATCAAAAGGAGATGATGCAGTCTGACCGCCAAACCCCCATCTCAAGTGCTGCGGATTGAGAGGGTGTAAAGTACGATGGTCAAAAGAGGAGAAGCATCTAGTCGAGGAAAAGGAGGAGAGAAAAATTTGTCTGTGCACCGTAGAGAAAAGGAGGAGAGAAACCCTATCAAGACCCTTTGCCATTATTGTCAAAGGGGCAGAAGTAATTTGTAGTATAACGGATACTAGATGTGTTGACATCAATGACAAAGGAGGAGATTGTTGGCATTGTGTTGTCATTGATATCAACCGGTATAGGATGGCAACCAGTATGGGAGATTTATGAGCAGTGTTATCATTGATGCATACCGAAAATGGTGTCATTGATGTCAACTAGCATAGCAGGTCACCGGTAAGGAAGAGAATGCCATCTAGCATAATGATCATTGGAGTCACCCGCACACAAGTTAGTGTTAGAAGACATGTATTGGAGACCGGTATGGTATGACAACCAGTAAGTGATATTTTGGCAGTGCATTGTTGCAAACCAGCAAGTGAGAAAGAAGGGTGAGATAATGAAGAAGTGGAAATGAGTATGCTATTAAATGTTTGAATGTGGAACAATGGCACTCGCACTGGATAAAGATGTAGTCACCGAATGAAGAAGGCATAACATGGTGAAGAGAGGAATTATAGTGAGTGTGACCAACCAGATCATATGTGCCTATAAGAAGATATGCTAGCTCAAACATGGATGCCATATTGGTGCAATTCTAGATGCACATGACAAGGATCCACTCCCATTGGTAAGTGGAGCTTATCTCCTATTATGCATGGAATGCATCATAGTCCTTCGAGATAAGATCGAAGAGTAGAAGGTAGGTGATTGAAGGCTCACACCAGATAAACCATTGAAACACTAAGTTGCCTTAGGTGCATGAAATCAAAGATGTGCACTAGATCAACAAGGGTAGACATGATGAGTTGCTGATATAAAGAAGGAAGGATAGGTTTGTCACTTTGACAAACTAGTTGATAGGAGAACCATTCTATTGATGAAGAATGAAAAGTTGAAGCAGTTGCAGATAGAGAGTGCAACCAGATTAAAGATGGAGAAAGGTGTTGCCACAAATGCAAACAAATGGATATTGTTGAAGGTTGATGACATGGTATCATCAAGGTTGTTACCGACAAGTATGTCCACTGGTAAAGCTGACAAGGTGCAGAAGTGAAAGGCTCCCATCTATTGAAGATGTGCATCAGGTAGCTTGGCAAGTGTGATGATCAGTGATGATGTCCCACAGAAAGAGAAATAAATTACAAGTTTTAAGGTAGAGCAGTTAGGGTAGAACTGACAGGGTTAGAGAACCGATAGGTGAACTGGGTTGTGTGGTTGGTCGGTGATCTTGTATGGATCAACACAAAAGACTTAGTAGAGGTGGATGTCAAAAAAGTTGACATGCAAGAGATAGGTTTCATGCATACTATGGTCAATGAAGTGTTGTCAGTTAGGTAGGTGGTGATTGGTCGATAGTGTGAATCACGGGTGGAGAGCAAAAGGGTGCAACTCAAGACTGATCAGAGGATAAAGATCTGACTTGTGGCTTCATGATAGAGGTCAAGTGTCTAGGTGCTGATCAAGGTAGGTGAAGCTATCTGCATGATCACTTCATGGTATTTTGACAAGTGCAGGTTACCATGTTTGCTAAAAAAAGAAAACGTGTTCTAGACTCGGCGTGATTAGTGGTGATAGCTGAGGCATTGCAGGTGGTTGATCTCTGGAAGGATATCTGATTAGATTTGGTTTTCCTCGGGGTCAATGAAGGAACCCTAGCGTGCCATAAGTTTGAATTTTGGTCATGGCGAGAAAACTCAGGTATAAATATGTAGATTGAAGACCAGATCTATTGCTGCTACATGAGAGAGTAAAATCAGTGAAGAAAGTAAAAACTAGAGAGTTAATAAGTCAAATGCTCATCGACAATCATAGAGGAGAGTGAGTGTGAGAGAAAACTGGTTAGAAGAGTCCAACCATCAAGGGTAAGGTAATTGGTAGATTGAAATTGAGTCTGATAGTGATGTGCACTAGTGGTGATTGAACCGGAACAAAAGATTGTAGAGAAAAGAAGAGTAGAGTGAGAATATGTGAAGATCTAGTAAGCTAAGAACCTATAGTGATTAGATATCTAAGAACTGGTAGAGTGAAGACGACTGGTGGTGGCTAGCAAAAGTGTGTTAGAGAGAGAAGAGAACTGACAAAGAGTAGAGTACCAGCAGAGAAGAGGTAGAGGTTGAACCGGTAAGGTTGTAGTAAAGAAGAAAGATTGCAAAGGTTACAAAATTCATCTGTAATAGGCATATTACTTTTATATTTATTATATGGTCTTGTAATCACTGAGTTGGATCTTAGTGCAGGGGTTGGTTGCTCCTTGGGCTAGTTCTCTAAATGATATAACCCAATGTTTTATTATGAGGCTAGATTGGAGTAGTAGACTCTAGCAACATTTCTCAATGAGGTTTTTCCCATGTTGGGGTTTCTTCGTACATTAGGTGTTATGTGATGTCCCTTTTGTGTGTGGTTGCATTTGTGCCATCCTCCTATCTAATCGGTATGTGTTATTTTATGTTAGATTTGCTAACTCGTATATACACATGGGATAGAAAAGGGTAAAGTTTGGAAATAATTGATTTAGCCCACCTCTCCCCTCTCAGTGGCATCTTGTGTTCAACACTAAGTAAATTAGTTGGAATTGAAATGTAGTTGACCATCTTTTGTAAGTTGAATAGATAAAGTGTTGAAATTGAAGACAAATAGGTGGAAACAATTAGCTAAAAATTTAGGATTTTGTCATGCACCTGGATCTAAGAATTTTGATGATTTAGAGTTGCTTAGTAAAATATGACAAAATTTGCAAGGACCATGTGTCTGGATAGGGGTGCCCTGCTATCGGTCCTCCTAACTTTTAATACATCGAAAAGGGTTTTTCCATGTCTGCAAATAAATCTTAATTCTAGAAGTATAGTTGTACACCTATTTCCTGCACATAGAAAGAAGAAGAACGGGGTTATGAATAGGGGTTTGCCTAAGTCAAATGCCAGTTTAGAATCAACCTTGAATGAAATACTGCAAATGCTTGAAATAAATGATGGAAAGGTATACCTTTAGATCTGCAATAGATGATGATGGTTCTTTTCTTTTTAGATGTCATCACATATGTTGTATGAAATGACATGAACATGACAAAATCCTAACACACACATGCTTGCAAATGAATGAATTAATGTTTCTCCAATGGATAGATGAAGAATATGTAGCCTTAAAGAATTATTTATGATGAATTCTTGAATGCTTGAGATCCAATTCTACCTTGATGAATGTATAATGATCTCATTATTGTATCTCAAAATGAGAGGGGAAGATCTACTTATATACTTTCCTATTGTCAAATATTTAATTTTTTGATAGTGGCTGACATAGGGGATTATTTCCCACTCACATATGAGATAATTCCAAGGGAGAAGGGCCAAGATAGGTCCCTTTTAGGGGATCATAGGGTACCACATCCTAGTCCTACCCTATTTTAGGATAGGATCAAGGTGGCCATGCAAAGTGCAAGGTGAAAAATGAAGTTGGTTGCATAGGTGAGACAAAAACAGGTCCCAATCAAGCGTGATAATGAAATGGATAAAGTGAGGGCACAAAATATGGTCAAAATTGCAAGGGGTGCAATTTTAGGATGCTACATTTAGCCCCCACTTTAGTGGGAGTATGAGATAACACAAATACTCATGGTAAATTAGAAGAAAGGGAGATAAAGATGAGGAATGTGGAGCAACATCAAAAAGAGTATAAGATTTTAGTTATTTTGAGGAACTAATCGTCCAATCTTAGGATCTTAACTCACTCAAACATGTGCAAGGGCACACAAAACAAGACAAAATCACAAAGATAAACCAAGACAAAAAAACAAACAAAAGGCAAAGACACAAAGGCACACAAAACCCAAAAGCTAAAGATCAAAACCAAGACCTCAAGTCAACTAGCTGAAGAGACCTCGATATCAAAAAGTCTCAACAACTAATATCATTCTTGACAATGCTATCTCAAAATCATAAATGATCATATAAAAGAGAAAAGCTATCATCATCCATGAGTTGTCAATAGAAAAACTATGAGTTCATGAGAGAAGGAAGAGAGAGCATGAATACATTGTAGATGTATTTATCTAGGTGATCCATGAGATGAATGATGAGAGATATCATGGACAACTCACCCCTAGATATTTTTATCTAGGTGATCTTTGTGGGGAGGAGAGTAAGAATATTCTAGCTAGTTCCACTCATCCTCATGCGTGTGTGCAAGTGATGTCTTGCTTCCAATGTATAACACCCTGTGTAAGAGTCTTTGCTCTATTTTTTAGTGTGATTCAATGTTTTTCAGACTTGTAATGTAAATTCAAATGCCAATGGGTGATTGTGTGTGTGCAAATGTGTAAATTCCAAGTGGCAAAGATGCATGCCTAGTTTCAAGGCCATCTCATTTAAGACTTTGTTATTTATAGTGATGTGTTAACCCTATTTAAAACATAAATCAAATGTTGCATTTGGTTTCAAGTGTGAAGCATCTTGTGCTAATATTTTTTACTCTGGTTCTGAGAATAAACACCTCATTTAAGACATGCAAAAATGATATGCATGAGCATAGTACAATATGGTACAAAGGGAGCGATGTGGGTGCCCTCCCTTAAGATATCAACATAGTTTTATGTTGATTTATTAAGGAATATTAGGAAAAAGGATACCTTACCTTCAACACCAAGGAGATATCCTTTAGGCAACAATGTCATAAATCTAAGCTAGAGAAGGAAAACTCTTCAAGAAAGGATAAGATAGTTGAAAAAGTGATATATTGCAACAAGTGTAAAGGGTTTCCTTGGAGGAGAAGAGATGTTTTCTCAAAAGACATAAACCTCCAAGAGGAGCTATCTTGAAAAAAAATAACACCTTCTAACAAAAGAAAAGAAGGATAACAATAAATCATAACTTCCTCCTATTGCTAGGTGAAAGGGATTCTTGATGAAGGATGTCACACTTTTGAACCAATGTGAGGGGTATGTTTATGATAGATATACATTGCCAAGTGAAAAAGAGGTTGTAGCCAAGGACTTACACCTATTGTATAAGAGAGAATCCTTGAGGAAAGAATAACTTCACACAAGGAATGACACCAATTCATGAACAAACACCACTCAAGAAAGGAAAAGTATATCCTTAGAGAGGAGAGAGTGAGGAGGAGAAATAAATCATTGTCCCCCAAGTGTAAGGACAATGAGAAGAATTACACAGTCATAAAAGGAGATTTTAAGCATAAGGAAATGCACAATAAACTCACATGAATGAATATCCAATTCAAGAAAAGACATTAGTTTATGTATAATACATCTCAAATGAAGTGGTACTCTTTAAAGAGAGAGAGACAAAGATAGAGAGAAAGATAAAACATATTCCTCCAAGGAGGGATTAATCATAAGAGGCATACCATTTGCAAGAAAGGATATTCATACATGAAAAATGAAAACCCTAAAGGGAATAGTGGTAGATTGGATGGAAAGAGAGAGAAAAAGCTATCCTTACCCCCTAGCAAGAGGACAAGAAGAATAATTACACATCTAAAAATAGATTATTCATGAGAGGCATGCCATTTCAAACAAGGGATAGGTCCTCACAAGGGATAAACTTGTATTCATATTGAGAACTGTATATGGTGAAAATGGATAACAATAATAACAATATTGAAAGGCTAAATGAATTTAACCACAAAACCCTAGCCTAACAACAACAAAGATCCACCATAACATATGAAGATTACCTAAGACAATGCAAATCAAATGAAATCACAAAGATTATACCATCACATGTCCAATAGGGTTTGGATCTCCATTCTTCCTATCTCCTTTGATCTTGCTTGATATATTTTCTCTCAGATTTTATGTGCACAAGAGCTCAACAAAGAACGGAATGTGGTTGCAAGTAGGATCGTAGTGTAGTCAAGTGATCATATAGTTCATTAGTTAGGGTTTGATAATGAAAGAGGCATCTCCTTATATAGAAGACACAATATGAAATGGAGGGATAAGATTGAGAGGTGTAAAAGGAGGTCGGCTATGATTAGAGGGTAGGTAAAAGAAATAATAAAATAATGAAAGGGGTAGGTAGTGTATGAATTAAGAGATGAATGACATGTGTCATGGGTAGAAAAATCTAATGAATTAATTAAATTTCTTATCATACTTCAATTTCTGAAAGATTCTAGTTGCTAATTTTTCTTGATCATAAATAGACGTAGGTTTATTCTTTGGAGATTGAGGACAAGATTTGTTAGAAGAGGAAGGATTGCCTTCCATAATTTTAACTTTACCACTATTGATAAGTTCTTTTATTGAAATTTAAAAAATCGAGACAATCATGGGCATGGTGATCATGGGTTTGATGAAATGAACAAAAATAAGTTTTTGAAGAAGTAGAAGTTTTGCGAGCACTAATGGCTTGTTGTCTTGCAAGATCATTTTTGAAGTTTTGAATCCTAAGGAGTTCATCCATAGGATATTTATTATCATTTTGTAGGCCTTCTGTTGTGATTTGTGTGGGAGGGCTTATAGGGACTCAAAATCCTGGTTCAAACTTTCCAAGTCCTTGTCCTCTAAAGCCTTGTTTTAATATTATGTAAAAGCCACTCCTGTAAGAATTTCTTAATTGAGATGGTGGGGGAACACTATAATAAATTTCTTTGAATTTTTTAGTGTAAAGATGTTTAGAAAAAATAAAAGGATTAGAAGATGAGGAAGGAATATATTGTAGAGGAGGATTTTCCTTTCTTTCATCATGCATGTCCTCTTTGGTAGATTAGGAAGGAAGATCTTTATCATCTAAGGACTTATATTTGCTTAATTTTATATGGGGAGAGAGATCATGAATGAAATGCATGAAATCATCTTCTCTACAAATTCTTTGATGTTTAAGATAGGCTCTAGGAGAATAAGGAGGATCTAGAGAGATGGAAACACCAATATTTTTATTTTTCATCCCTTGTGCAAGGGTATATGTATGAGAAGAAAATGGGGCCATGTTTTTCTTCAATTCTTTCTCTCTATTAGAGAGATCATTGATAGGAGTATTATCTCTTTCCTCATTCACACTAGATACCCTAGGGGTGGTACAAGTATTAGGTTTCTCATTGTCATCTCTAGGATTAGGATCTACAAAAGGTTTTAGGTGATCTACATATGAAATGAATTTTCCCAAAAATATCACCACATGACAACATACATGACAATCGAAAGCTTTCAAATCTAATATATGAACTGGAATCAACTTGGAAATTAAAAAAATGTGAAATACCCAAGTGCTATGAATGAAAAGAAGTAACATGAAGTGAAAGAAGCCATTATCCAACACATGATTAAATTAATTGTATGTAAAAAGAAATGTAATCATATGTGAGATAGCAAATAGGTAGAGTCCATTAATCTCCATTATTAATTTTAAAATTTAAGTTCAAGCATTTAATTATTTGAAAATAAATTAGGATTTGTAGTCACACAAATCTGTCCATTTTAATTAAATGAATATTTTGTATTTATTTGATTAAAAAATCCACTAGCCATCAATTAATTAAATTAATATTTAATTAATTCATCTCCAAACATTCTTCTATTAATTAAATAAATTATTCAATTTATTTTAATTAATTCATTAAATCAAATTCAAATCAATTAAATAAATAAAATCTATTTATTTAATTAAATCCCCCTTTTCTTCCTTTAAATAAATTAACATTTATTTAAATCATTATCACCCCCCCCACTTGCATTTTCCTACAAAGGCAACTTGCACACATTTATTGAGATAAATGAATTTTTATTTCAATAAAATCCTATTTTCCCTCACCCACCAAATCCACTTGCAAAATATAATCCCCTTCTAGAGTCTTCTAACCCCTTCCTAATTAGCCTAATCCATACCCTAATTATTGTCACATTCCTAAGCAAAATGGAGTCACTTCTCAAAGACTCCAAAGTCTTTGAAAAGCATTTAATGCTTTGTGTGTTCAACAAATTAACCCCCAAAGTCTTCCAAGACCACTAATGGCTCTTACATGACCATTTATGGCTCTTACATAACCATTTATGGTTATTTCAAACTTGTCTCCCCAAACATTTATTGTTTTGACCATATTCATCCTTTTCACATTTGCACAAGAGTTTATCCACTGGATAAAAGCTTTATTCTTTGAATAAAGAGTTTATTCATTCAACCAACCTTGAATTTAAAATCTCAAGGTCATTTCAAGCATTAAATGCTTATTCCCTCTCCTCTCAACCTATCTCACATTGACACTTGTCATCTTGGGATTGGGTTGAAAGCCCTAACATGGATTTGAAATCATTCAATCCTGACCCTTGTTGAGATTGCTCAATCTCAACCATCCTTTGCTCCATTTTTCCTATAAATAGAGCCCATTTCTTCATAATCCAGATCCTTAAAACTTGTATGCATTTAACCTATAGGCATTTTAAGAGAGCATTTAGCATAGCAAACTCATGTATTGTCATTTTGGATAAAATAAATCATTTTTAGTATCAATAGCATAGTATTAGCGTTTCAATTCACATTTGGAGCACAATACTACAATCTCAATCCTCCATAAGCATCCATAGTGCAAAAAGCTGCTGAGAGCTACACTATTTTGGAACTTGGAGAGGAGAGGAACAAGGGAGAAGGAGCTAAGACCATGCTAAGAGGCATTTGGAGATGTCTCATTATCTTTGTTTCGTTTGTTAGATACATTAGCATGTTTTTAGTGTTTTTCTTGGTATGCCTTTTTAGATTAGTTTTTGATTGACTAACACTAATGATTTTTCTGGTTTCTTGTGTTGTTTGTCACTTGCTAACCTTGTCCATTTAGGAGGGCATCATTTGGTGAACCCGACGTGAATCGAAACACCAAAAATATCCTTTTTTTATAGCAAACTAACATGTTTGACTGTTGAAAGTGTCACACAGTTTGCACTTTGGCGCTATTGAACATGTTCTAGCGCTACCAACATTTATGCTTTTAGCGCTATTGTTCTTACAATAGCGCTATTTTCCACATTTCAGCGCTTTTGTCACTGTTTTAGCGCTTTGGTCATTCTTCTAGCACTATTGATAAACTTTCAGCATTTTTGCCTCTCTGTTTTGCCCATTCTTTTAGCGCTTTTGTGTTAAATAGCGCCTCTGTTCAAACATAGACTAGTGCTATTGTAACAGAATGTCATAAAAATCACCTTGTAACCAAAAACGTGGAAATTTTAGGCTTGTGGAAGCCCGCCCTTGGACGTAGATTTTACTAATGATTTTTTTGTTTGTGCAGGTTAAAACTCACCATTAAAAATTACAAATTTTCCTTTGGTGCTTTTAAAAACTTGAACAAACAAAATTTCATTGCTTTCTAGTTAGGATCACTTATCTTTTTGGTGCTTAAAATAAACAAACAAATTTGATTTCCTTGCATCAAACTAAAAGATTTACAATCCACACTTCAAATTTTGGTGCCCATAAAATCCACAATCCATTTGTTTTGATTTTGCAAGAAAATTTTACTTCAAGTAAATGTGTTTTTTATTAAGTTGACCAGGATTTCCAAATTCTAGATTACAAAACACATTGCCTTTGAAGTTAAAAAGAACACCATGGTTTTTGGAGCAACATCTCCAAGTAGTTAGATCACATTGCAATGATGGATTAAAAAGAAAAAGTGTCTTTCGTGCTGAGCACACTTGTGCAAAAAGGTCAGTCAAGTGGTCCTACCTCTAACACACACTATCCTCTCCCTTGGCTTTCGTGGTCCTAGGTGCAAGAGAAAAGTGCTAGTAACACTCAAATTTTATCTTTTTAAGAGAGGCCTGCCAAGGGATCAATACTCTTGGGAACGATCTCGAGCGGTAAATCCTTCAAGCCGCTATAGAAATCAGGTGAGAGCGAATGTTGTAGCCTTGGGTATAGCTATTCCTATAGTGTAACTGGTTGAATGGACAAATGGGCCCCACCACCAGTTACAAGGCTCTTAAGTGAGTCACTTCAGAATGACCTTATGTCCAAAAACATCGAACATGACTAAACACCTTTAAGTAGTAGCCCACCCATTCTATTGATTGAGGATATTTGAGATATAATTTAGTGCAAGAGCATAGATGGTTTTGCTCCCAAGATACTCACCATACATATTTCCTTGAGTAGAAACATAGCTTTTTGAAAAGTCACTTGTGACTTGATAAAAGTGATGACTCCCCCATCATAGGGATCATCTATTTGTTATGCTCATGCAAGACTTAGTATATCACATCCTTACCTGCCACGATGGGATTCATAAGGTATGTAGTACCAAAGTCGAAGAAATATCAAGATGTGGGCTAAATTTATCACAACTGGCCATTTGACCTTAGGGATAAAAAGTGTTTGAAGTGTGTTCATTTTAAAGACCAAGTGCAAATTGAACCGACTTCAGGCTTTGCAAATACACCTTAAAATACATCTAAAGGAAGGGTCATATACAAGTCCAAGGATTGGGTTAATCTAGACCCATACTCATTTGTGCCTTTTAGGCAACATTCTTGTGTTTGTGTGCTTTCTTTGTTTTCTTGTCAAAGAAAAATCAAAATCAATCCCAAAAACAAAGCATTCATCCAACATTTCTCAAAAACAACCAAAACACACCAAAAACAAAGTGCAAACAATGAAGAGTCAAATTTTATGACCATTCTTCACATCTTGCGAAAGAAAAAGCGTCATCAGAATATCAACTTGAAAAGAAGACCATTGAGCTTAAAGGCTTTGATCAAAAGGAGGAAATTCTTCTATATAAATAGACAAATCTTTGTCTCACATAGAGTCTTTCTGCGTCACATGCGTCTCTACCTTCAAGGAAAAACAAACGAATTTGATTCCGAATCATTGAACCATAGAGCTTTTATGTAATATAGAGCTCTGAGTTATCACAAAAACCAAGGAGGAAAGATTAATCCCAACTTTTTCCCAAACGTCTGTATCACATACAACACAGCTCGAGAAATACCACCAACACCCGAAAGGGAAGAGATAGAGTTTGTCCCATTTGTGACACAAAGTTTTTATTGAAGTTGAAAACATTTTCATCCATCATCCTACTCATACATCATCATTTCATCATCAATCCGTTCCAACTCTCAAAACATTAAGAGGTTCTTGTCCCAAGATTCCTTTTTAGATATTGCTTGAATCAAACACATCACATCACTTTTTAGATTGTTTCTACATCTAGGATAAGCTCATCCTAAGAGACACATCTATGTAGGTTAAAACTAGTTCATGAGTGAATCCTCTCATTACTAGGTAGTTCAATCTGTAACACATCTCAGATTGCTCTACACCTTATCACATCAAATCTTATCAAAACAAACAAGAAATTCAAAGAAGAAATTTTGGTTACATCTACCTTAAAAGTGCTAGAGATCCACATACAACACAAATCACCAACCATCAATCTTTCATTTCATCAAAAACTCATCATCATCTTCAATCAACTACAACAAAAACTTGCAAGCAAAATGGCTCAAACCCGATCACAGTCACGGCAACGAGAAATAGAAATGGAAGAAGAAGAAGAAGAAAATCTCAATGAATTTCAAGAAGCACTTGGAGGAAATGTGAATGACGAAAACCCAAGCACTCCTACTCCTGCAACAATAGAAAGGGCCCAACATAACCCTCTCTTTAACAGACTTTTTGATGAAATACTCAGGAGCAATGCAGATGCTCACTTTTTAAGGCTCGCTCAAGAAGGAGCAAAACTCCCCTCTGACTTTGATCTTGCCCAATTAAGACAAGCATCAGAAAGACAAAGTCACCATGAAGAGGTGAGAGGTAGAGATCCCATCAGATATAAAATTCCTTGAGGTAACCCACCACCTCCTCCTCCAAATGAAATGGAGATGTTGCGGCAACAAGTCGAGAATCTCGCCCAACAACTTCATAGTGGTGTTAAGACTAACCAATTCTCACTCAATGACATCTGTCCCTATCCTTTTGATAGGAATCTTTATATGCCACCCTTTCCACATGGGTTCGAAACACCAAAATTTGAAAAATATAGAGGAAAGGGAGATCCTCGTGATCATGTCTAAGAATTTCATTCCGCTTGTCTTGAAGTGGCATATGAACACACATACCTAATGCGCCTTTTTCCCCAAAGCTTGGGAGGAACAACCACATCATGGTTTTCCCGCTTACCAGGTGGCATTAGAACATTTGAGGAACTCATCCAGAAATTCCTCACTCATTACTCTCATAACATTGAACACGACATCACCATGGCTGATCTATGCAACACTAAACAAAAACCAAATGAACTATTCTCAGTATTCCTGCAGCGATGGCACCAAATGTCTAGCAGACGTTCTCTTCAGTTACCTGAATGAGAACTAGTGGAAATATCCATTTCCAACTTAAACGAAGAAATGGAATTTCACCTGGATGTCAAAGACACAGACTCTTTTAATGATATGATCACCAAGGGTTTGAAATGTGAAAGGGCACTTATCAAGAAAGGACTCATCAAAATCTTTAATGAACCAAAAGATGGTCCTCGCCCGCACTTCAATAGCGATAAACCAAGCTTTTGGAACAAGAACAAGAATATCATCAATGATGGGGTTGTGGATGCCCGGATTGTCCGAAATGCATAACCTGTGGCTCAATTTGCAGGACAAAATCCTCCACCACAAAATAACACAAATGTTCCTTCCAATCAAGCTCACATCACATCTCACGATGAATGAAGACCTCATCAGCAAAAACAAAAATGCATGTACACTCCCTTAGGGGAACCCATTGAAATAGTATTGTGCCAACTCATTTCTCAGAATTTGGTCACTCTACCTAAACTATCAAACTATGAGCCTCAGGTCAAACTGGCATGGTGGAGAGATACTGAACACTGTGAATTCCATCAAGGAAGAGGACACAAGACAAGTAATTGCCACCGATTAAAAGATCTTATTCGGGATCTTATTGATCGAGGAGAAATTGAAATTGAAGGACATGACCCAAAGACAACCAATAATGATCATCTGATGTTCAAAAATCCACTTCCATCACAAGATCAAAGGGGTCCTTCCACTTCTAGGCGAGGCACTGATACCACGTATTAAACACAGGCTGCGTATAATTAAACTGTAAATCATCTGTATGATGCCAGTGAACAAGTTGCAACTATAACCTTCAAAAATCCCAACTCAAATTGCAATGTTGTTACGCATTGCGGCAAAGTTACCATAAAGGAAGCTCCACAAGGCACCACCTCCATCCCAAAGTAGTACAATCTTGTGGAACAATTAGACAAAAGCCCTACGCTTATATCCATTTTAGAGCTATTGCGCCTATCGCCATCTCATAAAACTATCTTGGATCAAGCACTCCAAGAAGCGTCAGTCCTTGCAAACCTGAATACAGACCAATTTCAAGCCATGGTTGGATATCTAAAGTCATCACCTTGTCTGACTTTTTCTGAAAGTGACAACTCTTCCTTCCAGCAACCTCATAACGCTTCGCTACACATTGAAGGCTTTATGAATTAGCATAGGATCAAGCGAGTCTTTATAGATAATGGAGAAGGCCTGAACATTTTTACACTATAGTTGGTCACAGCATTGGGATATGCAATAGAATTAGTGGATCCTCGCAAGAAGATCACAATCAAAGCCTATGACGATGTAGAGCGTTCATCCAAAGGAGCTATGGTACTACCAATCCAAGTGGGCCCCGTGGTAAAGAACATCATCTGTTAGGTTCTGGACCTTCCTCTGCCATATAATCTATTTTTAGGAAGACCTTGGATACATGCCATGCAAGCTGTTCCATCTACCTACCATCAATGTATCAAGTTCCCACATAACGGTGTAGAGATCACAATCCTGGGCAATGTAAATCCTTTTGCATATTGCCATAAGATCAACCATCAACCAGAGATTATTGTTCCTAATAATAGAGAAGCCATTTCCTCCACATCATATATAAGTCCAGCCTCTCTTGCCAGTTCAAACACCACTATACCCAAGCAAGAAAATCTTAAGATGAAGATAGCAGAGGAAGGTCCTGGGGAATACAACTTGAGTCAACTCTTTTGTGTGGGGTAGATGCCCACTTCTCCTAGATTGCATGGTAAACTACAACAGTTACTCTAGCAACCACTGATCATGCCAGCATGTGCTTTGATGCCTTTCATCCTTGGAAAAAGTCAAGAAGAAGAAACCCAAGATGAGGACCCAGTGGAATGGATCTATAAAGATCCCATCACCACTAATATACCGCCAGTTAAACTTCCTACGGATCAGTATGGCAAAGGTCTCCTCATTATGCAAAGAATGGGGTATGATGGTCAGAGTGCTTTGGGATATTGCAAACAAGGACGACATGAACCTCTACTGTCGAAATTAAAGCCCAAAGGTAATACAGGCCTAGGCTTTGAAAAAGAGACATTTCCTAAACTCAAATTCAAAGGACAACCCAGCAAACCATTATGTCAGCCTACTACAAAAAAGACACCTTTTATTATTAAAGCAGCATCAAGCAGCATCCCAACTACCCCACCAAGGCTCAGAATCCCAACACAACTATCACCAATGCCAATCATCCCACCAATCAAACCAGTAATCCCATCCATAGCAGCCATCACATCAATAACACCAGTAGCAGCAACAACTATATCGGAACCCGCAACAACATCTATGGCACCACCAGTTCTAGTAGAAGCCACTAAGTCAATCTTACCAATACTCCCTGTATCAGATTCCTTGATCTCCATCAAAATTCCTGCAGCACCAATCACTACAAAGGTACATCAACCAATCACACCTGTAGTATTTAACTCCAAGGACATTCCAATATGGTATAGCAATCGGATGCTAGAAAGTGACTCAGAGACCGACTCACATGAGTGGGAATTTGATTCTGTACAGCTTAATACTTTAGATGAGGAAGATGCATCACCACCTACACCATGTAAAGACATCCTTGTTTATGGAGAAGCATAGATAAAGACCACTTGGGTTGCTGAACTGGAAACATCTTCCACAGACCCTACGTCTCATCCTACGCCTGATTCTGACAGGGAGAGTACCATCAATGACCTTCAGCATAACGTCTTAACCCTCACTGATACATCTAATGCACCTAACCTAATCAATGAAGTAAAGCCCATTATCCACCCTAAACTCATCGAATGGAACCAACCAAATCCCCCATGTCTTGACTTCTTCCAAAATGATGAGGCTATCATTGACTTTTTGGAATTAAGGGATAATCTACCAAGCGGGGATCACAAAGCTAGATTCGCCATTGAACTTAATAGCCCAGCATACTTTGGAGTGGATGCCAAACCTTTCAACTGCAAAAATATAACAATAACACATGGATCTTCCAGGAAACCACACTGTGGCACTGTTTGATCCAACAAAAGTAAAAAAAAAGAGTGTATCCAATGGTGAAAACCTCTCTGAGGCAGCTGAGGATGAAGGGTTTGACATTCTCCCTGCTAATACACAATAGGAATGATCAACGATTCTAATCAAGGAAACCAAAGAATACAATGTGGGGACTCCTAAAAATCCTCATCTCATACATCTGGAATCTCTTCTCACTCCAGAGGAATAGCCTAAATTTATAGAGTTCTTCCAGAAGCGTCAGATCAACTTTGCATGGTCATATGCAGACATGCCTGGGCTTGATCTTGATTTAGTCATGCATCACCTCACCATCGTAGAAGGAGCCAAACTTGTCAAGCAGAAGCTTCGCAAGATGCATCCCCAGATTGCAGTGCTAGACAAAATAGAACTCAAGAAACTCCTAGATGTTGGTTTCATTAGACCAATTGATTATGCAGAATGGATCTCCAACATTGTGCCTGTCAGCAAACCAAAAGGGGGCATCCACATTTGTACTGACTTCAGAGATCTAAATAAGGCATGTCCTAAGGATGACTTCCCCCTACCAAATATCGACATCATAGTGGACCTGACAGTAGGACATGCCATGCTTTCACTCATGGATGGCTTTTCAGGATACAATTAGATAAAGATCGCACCAGAAGATCAACATAAGACAACCTTCACATGTCCATGGGGCACATATTGCTGGAATGTAATGCCTTTTGGTCTAAAGAATGCAAGAGCGACCTATCAAAGAGCAATGACCACCATCTTCCATGACATGATGCATACTATGATGGAAGATTATGTGGATGACTTACTAGCAAAATCACTTACCAAAGAAGGACATCTCCACATCTTAGATAAAATCTTTGATAGATTGGAACAATACCATGTTCAACTCAACCCAAAGAAATGTGTCTTTGGAGTGACCTCTGGGAAGCTTCTAGGATACATTGTCTCAAGCAAAGGTATTGGGGTTGATCCAGCAAAGGTTAAGGCAATCATGGACATGCCACCTCCAAAGAATATCAGTCAGCTAAGGACATTACAAGGACGGCTTCAATCCATCCAAAGATTCATTGCACAGTTGGTCGATAAATGTCACCCATTCACACACCTGCTACACAAGAACATCTTCTTTCAGTGGGATGCCCGATGCCAGCAAGCATTTGAAATGCTTAAAGACTATCTCATGAATCCACCATTGTTGATGCCACCAGATCCAAGTAGACCATTGTTACTCTATATCTTAGCAACAAGTACAACATTGGGTGTACTACTGGCACAACATAATGCAGAAGGGAAAGAGTGTGTTGTTTACTACATTTCTCGTACACTGGTGGGCTATGAACTCAATTACACACCTATTGAGCGAGCTTGCCTAGCAGTAATCCTGGCAGCCACTAAACTATGACACTATTTGTTAACACATAAAGTGTAACTCATTGCAAAGATTGATCCACTCAAGTACTTACTTAGCAAAGCAGCATTGATAGGTCACTTGGCCAAATGGGTGATTATTTTAAGTGAATTTTACATTGAGTACATGGACCGTAAGGCTATCAAAGGTCAATTTCTTGCAAATCAATTGGCCAATGCACCACTCATAGGCGATCATCCTCTCATTTCCAATTTTCCAGATGAAGAGATAGTCATGATCACAGAGGTACAACCATGGAAGCTATACTTTGATGGTTCATACACTAGGCATGGCTCGGGGGTAGGCATTCTATTTATCACACCTCAGGGTGATAGCATCTCAAAGTCTTACAGGCTCACATTTCCATGCACCAACAACATCGCAGAGTATGAGGCCTTGATCATAGGACTCAGGCTAGCTGTACAATGGAAATTACACGAACTGCAAGTATATGGCGACTCATAACTGGTCATTTGACAAGCAACTAATGAATATCAGACAAAGGATGATAAACTCATGCCATATAAGCAAATGGTGGACAAACTAAAAACATCATTTACTACTATCACTTTCGAGTAGATACCAAGAGATCAGAATCGAGCTAATGACGCTATGGCTACCATCGCAGCTCTCCTAGATCTTCCATAAAATTCAACATGCTACGAGTTCTTGGTTGAACAGCTTTGGATTCCCACTTATAATATCCCCAAATCTAAGATGATATGTCACCTTGCTGGTTCTAAATCCCCATGGTATGGTGAGTTCTACACCTATCTCCGTGATCACACCCTTCCTCCTAACCAATCGAATAACCAACGTAAAACCTTTATTCGCCAAACTGCTCGATATACCATTATTGCTGAAACCCTATACCGACGCAGTCTTGATGGTACTCTCCTTCGATGTCTGGAACAAGGTGAGATAACAAAGGCTTTGGAAGAAGTCCATGAAGGAATTTGTGGGACTCACTCAAGTGGTCCGTCATTAGCCAAGAAACTCATGCGAGTTGGATATTATTGGCCATCTATGGAAAAAGATTCTTACTACTTTGTCAGAAAATGCAAGAAATGTCAAGTTCATGGTGACCTGATACATGCACCAGCACAGGAACTGCAACCAATCACAACACCATGGCCTTTTTGTCAATGGGGCCTTGACCTTGTGGGTAAGATTCATCCATCTTCATCCAATGACCATAAATTCATTATTACCACCACCAAATATTTCACAAAGTGGATTGAAGCTGTTCCACTTACCCAAGTCACCAGCAAGCAGATCGCCTCATTCATCCTCAATTACATCACTTGCCGGTATGGTGTACCCATGTCCATCATCACAGATAACGGTCTTCCTTTCAAAAATCAGGATGTCCGTGAACTTTGTGAGAAATTTCATATCCAACACCGCTTTTCCACTCCCTATTACCCACAAGGCAATGGTCAAGCCGAAGCATCCAATAAAAACATATTGAGGATCCTAAAGAAGACAGTCAATGATGCCAGTCGTGATTGGCATGTTCAACTAAATCCAGCACTATGGGCATATCGAACTAGCATTTGAACCCCTACAGGTGCAACTCCCTACTCATTGGTCTATGGTGCTAAAGCTATCTTACCTATTGAGGTTGAGATACCATCACTACGGGTTTCCTTGCATAATCTCATTGATGATGAAGCATACAGAGTATCCCATCTTTAGGACTTAGAGTTACTTGATGAGAAAGGACAAGCTGCATACAACCATCTCAAAGCCTATCAGCAGTGCATGAGTAGAAGCTACAATCACCGAGTTAGATCTCATACATTTGAGGTAGGTGATCTTGTTCTACGAGAGAATCCACACAACCAACCAAACAGAGAACATCAAGGCAAGTTTGAATCAAACTGGCTGGGCCCATATGTTGTCACTGCTGTATTCGGGTCCGAGGCATATTAGTTGGCTACATCAAAAGGAGAACCACTCGTAGATCCAATCAATAGCATGTACCTCAAACGGTTTTATACCTAAAAGCTGTACAGAGCATCAGGCTCCCCTGCATATCAGAAAATACCAAAAACATTCAGAAAAATGTCTTGAAGAAATACAAAAACATTCAAAAAAAGCAAAGAAAAATCATACATCCAAACGGTGAACAACCACTCTGGTGGCACCTTGGGTAAGTGCAATGGTGAAAACCTGGTAAACAGGCACCGCTCGTAATGACAATGGCTCTAGTATCTTTCAAGCTCGTTGCGATCACATTCATACATACACACATCCATCCATCCAAACCATGGCTTTCTATTTGATCTACAATAAAGAGATAGTACTTCATGCATCTTGCATCCCACTTTTTCATAGTCATGTCTAAACTTGGGGGCAATACCCTCTCAATCTAGTGGATGGAAGTGGATTCTACATTACTGATGATTCATTGGCAAAAACATTAAAAAATGTTTCACAAAATACCAAAAACTTAAAAAAATGTCTCACAAAATACCAGAAACATTCAAAACTATTCCACAAAATCCAAAACATCGAAAAACCATTGAAAATCAAACAAAAACATGGCAACACTTTGTACATACTCATCTGAGCAGATACAAAACAAACATTGACATAATACTCACATGATGACCATTTACCAATCAAACCACACAATCAACATCAACACTCAAAACTGTCTTCAACAAGGATGCATCCTTCCTTATCAAAACAAAGACAAAAGTGATGTTTTCTTTGACAAGAAAATTATGTTAAAGCTATCAAATACTTGGTTGATTTGTGAGTACAATCATTTGTTTATCTGTATCGGGATCTTTTCAGCATTGTTTTATATCATTTGCGCATTATTTCTGATGAAGTTTTGGGGCATGTACTAATGGTGTCTACATGGGAAGTTCACTAACCTACGTGATCATAGGCAAAAATACAGTCATAGATCATTACGGCTTGCTGACTACAGCGTATACCTCGACCATATGAACATGAACCATTACCAAGGATCCATATTCTTTATTCTTTATGTATATACTGTTTGTTTGCAAGTAAAATGCTCATCCTTTGGTTCCTCCCCCTCCAAATTGGATAAAGATTTTATTTCTTAGTACGGTATGCACTTGTCTCAGGATATGATCAGCCTAAGATCAAGGAGGACGATCCAAGTCATGCATGAATGGAGATAATCCTTGTCTGTTCCGCAAGCAATACTCTGGTTGACTTGACCCTTATATCAAGTCGTTTGTATTAACTTGCCATATAAAATCCATGAAAGAAATACTCAGGTCATCTTGAATCCTTATGTCAAGATGCTTGTATTCTGTTCCAACATTTTAAAGCTCAATGATGAAAATAGAGCACTATGGATCATCATTCCATCTCATCTATTTATATCTTGCATTCTGTTGCATATCACCCATCCATTCATTCATTCATATGTAGGATTGATATGCAAAAACGTGACCATTAAAAGCTGGTCTTGGATACAATCATGATCGAGTACTCTGATACATCATCAATGCATCATGCAAAGTCTTAAAAACCTTGCATTCCTCATGATCATATCATCATCGCATTTAGGTGCATCTTGCATTAAGTCCATTCATGTCATTGTTAACTTAATATTGCATATAGTTCATTTTGACATTAGTTTTCATTAATCATTTGCATCATTGCATCAATCATAAATAATTAGATTAATTCGTAGGATCGAATTCTCTTTGATTGTTTTTAATCATTTATTAGGCATTCATCTAGTGTCAATTATCCATCATCATTTCAAATATCCTTTATCGTTTATCATTACATACATCCATTCATTAATGAAAATGTGCATTCATTCATCCATTTATTAAAAGTATCTTATTAGGCTCATTTTAGGATTCATTTCACATTGCATTCATTATCCATTTTTAAATTGCATTAAGGTGCAATTATTAAAGCCATAAGTTATAGTATTATCACATTATCATTTTTACTTAAACATATTTAAAAATATTTAGAATCATAAATCCATTTGTTTCCAAAAAACATTGGTTCATACCATTTTATATATCCATTATACATATGCATTTATTTAGACATTATCATATAAACATTTGTACTTTACATTTTGTTTATCCATATTACATTCATCTAGATGCATATCCATACATAAAATCAATCATTCAACCATTGCATTACGATTATCTCATCATTATCATTGCATAGGAAACACCAAAATCCTATTCATAGATCATCATGAGCATACATCATCATCATGGCATTACATACACAAAGCATTTACATCAAAAACCAAAACAAATCATACATATATAAACCTGCATTCATATGTCAGTCTCCCACATCATACATCATCATAAAAACATGCATATAAGAAACATCTCATTAAATGCATACATATACACATATCCATCTAAGCAATAACTCATCATCCTGCATAAACATCCATACATCTCAACTGCATATCATCAAAATATGGTATCTCCTCATATATATCATCTCATATATCAGAGTACAATGAAGTCTACAAAATCAGCTATCGAGAGCCATCCAAGAAACAGTCTATAAATCAACAATGATACAATACATATATGCAAAAATGCTCTCTCAAATGCCACTCTGGCCAGATGCTGTACCACCACCACCAGCGCCACCTGCTCTCCCACTGGTGCCTATGCCACCTAATCCATCTCTCCATGGAGGCCTCATCGAACCCCCACTCACTCCTGCATCTCCTGATCTCTCCATCCGTAGAGGACCCATCACACCCCCACTGCTCTGCACCCTCTGCGATCGCTCTGATCTGGCCTGCCGCATCTAAGAATAGCTAAGAGCTCGCTAGCTAACTGGCACAACCTGCTCATATAAACCCTGCCAGTAGTCTATCTCTACCTCCACTCACCACATCTCCCTCATCACCTCCCCTATAGGACCCTGTGCTCCTACTCCAACCCAGACTCTCTCCTGCAACTTGGCCAATCTCTCCACTGCACTATCCTTATCCCACAGCACCACTGTCAACTTTGACTCCCATGCAAATAGCTGCACATCCCTAGCTGCCACCTCTGCCTCCAAATCCTCTATCCGGGTCTGCAAGCATACTATCATGTGATCCCGTAGATCTCCAGTGGCTCCCTCTCCGGTGTCCATTGTCGCCTCACCTGTACCACCCTCTCCAGTAGTCCCCTCCCCTCTGTCCATCGGGATCTCTCTCTCCATCTCCCTCCCACTCAGCTGAACTCCTCCCTGAATCAATGGTCCCTGTGATATCTGTAGAGGCAGTCCACCTCTCCCTCTCCACTGACTCCACCTCCACTACCTCCTCCTCCTTCTCCTCCTCCACCTCCTCCACCCCCTCCTCCATCTCCTCCACCTACCCTAGGTCCTCGATCTCGTGCTCTCCTCCACCTCCGTCCCCTCTCGTCCTCAAAATCTGGGATCAGCTCGGCTTGATCCAATATCCGTCGGATCAGGTGCGTTGCTCGGTATTTTGTGTACTCATCTGTCACACCTACATCCATGACCCTCAGTTGTATATCCCACGGTCTTGCCTGCAAGGTCCGAAACTCTACCAGTGCCTGATCATATGGTAGCACTAGACCCCATGCATACCTCTCCCTAATAACCCAAGCATACTCTCCTGATCCGCTGGGTAGTCCCTGCTGCCATCCAAACTGTCTTAGCACTCTCCCGGGCACCTGTCTCTCTACATGGTATGTGGTCCTCCCAATGAGGAATCGAGTCATAAAAACATACGACAGTGCCTCTGTGTCATCATCCCATGGCTCACACTCTAAGTATGGCCGCCATATCACTGCATCTAGATTGTTCAGTGCCTGCCGCCACCACTCTAACTTCCCTAGGTAGGGCTGACTCATCATCTCACTATACATGAACATGTACTGTTGGTCTACTGCTCGGAATCTCAGACTCACCGGTCGAGTCATTGGTAGGTTCTCCCAAGCTCAAACATGTAGCAACGTCATGCCCACTGCTAAGGAACCCCTCCCCCGATAAACAACCTCATGAGGCTCCTGGTACATGTGTGTCAGCACGCATGGCCCGCACGCAAATCGGGTCCCCTCGGTCACCATCATCTCGATCACCTGCCCCCACCCCACGGCCAAACCATGTGATCGCCTGTCTAGACAAAGAAGTCCTTCCACAATACCTGATAAAACTATTGGAAGAGGCTCATATAACGCCGCTATCTCCTCCCAAGCAATGGAGCCATCATCAATGAAAATGTCCTCATCAAAAATCCTCTGCACTGCAAGAGTCCCCCATGATCTATCATATGTGACTAGCTCCCCCCAAATCAGAATCCGTAAGATGCGCCACACATCCTCTAGGGTCATTGTCATCTCCCCCTATGCCAGATGGAAGGTGCACGTCTCGCTGTGCCACCGCTCTGCTAATGCTGTGATCAAATCCATGATTCATATGAATCACGGGCATGTACATCACCTCATATAGTCTAGTCGTGGCAATGCAATCAATCTCTGCCTCTGTCAATCGATCCCGCAACCCCTGTGTCGTTGGATGGCACTCGCATAACTGCAACATGCCTAGCTCCTCCTGCACATTGACATTCATCAATCACCATCAATTGTTTTGTTTTCAAACTTTCTTAAGTTTAAACCTAGACTATCATCAGATACTTTGATCAAGTATCTTCGGGTCTCAACAGGTAAGCAATCATGGCCACCTAGACTTTAACGGGCATTTATCCTAACAAATGGCCTAAGTCTCATCAGGCTGCTATGGTTCAAAACAACTCCCACTTCACCTTGCCACACCACCCATCATTGGCATCAGGAGATTCTCTTCATCCAAACTGGGGCATATCTTTATCCTAGAGCAAAAGCACTATTTTACTATCAAAAGTGCTAGTTTTCCAACAATAGCGCTACAACCCTAACAAAAGCGCTTAATCAGCTATCCGATAGCGCTAAAACTACAAGTGCATTAAAAACACTACATAGTAGCACTAATAAATATCAATAGCACTCAAACTTGCCTTCAATAGTGCCTATTCATCAATAGCGCTCAAACTTGCCTACAATAGCGTTAAAGTACATCAAAAGCGCTCAAACAATGGGGCAATAGTGCCATTGCGGCACAGTAGCACTAATTAATGGAGAAAAAGCTCCAAAACCATAGTTCTAGCGCTCTTGCTCTGACCCGACTTGGACTTAGCTAAAAAGGTATCAAAAAAGCCTAAAAATTAAAAATTCAAATTTGCGTACCGCTGGTCCGTAGTCATCTGGGCGCTGGAACCATCAAACTCACTCGAATCTGTGCTCAGTAATCGGTATCAGTATCCTAACTGCTGCTCGCTCCTCCAAATGTCCCTATTAGAGCTCTTGTTTCACACTGGTCGTGGTCACAAATAATCCTATTTTCACCCCTTTCACCCCATTTATACCCTTCATCGTCACCGTAACTTCCCCCCACTCACCGCCGTGGTCCCCGTGAACTTCCCGAGCCCCCCATTTCTCTATTTTTCCCCTGTTTTCTTCTATTTTTCACCCATATGACTAACTTCTTCTCTTCTACCACCCTGCCAATTTTCATTCTTTTTCGAGAGATCACTCGATTTTTCGAAAAAAATTTCGGCCCATCTCTCGAGGGGGCATACCACCCATTAAATTTATATTTTATGGGACATTTCTTCACACCAATTTTTCTTTCTTTGAAACGACATGATAAACCGCACCGTCTCAAAGAGGGGCAAATGTAGTCACACAAATCTATCCATTTTAAATAAATGAATATTTTGTATTTATTTGATTAAAAAATCCACTAGCCATCAGTTAATTAAATAAATATTTAATTAATTCATCTCCAAACATTCTTCTATTAATTAAATAAATTATTCAATTTATTTTAATTAATTCATTAAATCAAATTCAAATCAATTAAATAAATAAAATCTATTTATTTAATTAAATCCCCCTTTTCCTCTTTTAAATAAATTAACATTTATTTAAATAATTATCCCCACCCCACTTGCATTTTCTTACAAATGCAAATTGCACACATTTATTGAGATAAATGAATTTTTATTTCAATAAAATCCTATTTTCCCTCACCCACCAAATCCACTTGCAAAATATAATCCCCTTCTAGAGTCTTCTAACCCCTTCCTAATTAGCCTAATCCATCCCCTAATTATTGTCACATTCCTAAGAAAAATGGAGTCACTTCTCAAAGACTCCAAAGTCTTTGAAAATCATTTAATGCTTTGTGTGTTCAACAAATTAACCCCCAAAGTCTTCCAAGACCACTAATGGCTCTTACATGACCATTTATGGTTCTTACATAACCATGTATGGTTATTTCAAACTTGTCTCCCCAAACATTTATTGTTTTGACCATATTCATCCATTTCACATTTGCACAAGAGTTTATCCATTGTATAAAAGCTTTATTCTTTGAATAAAGAGTTTATTCATTCAACCAACCTTGACTTTAAAATCTCAAGGTCATTTCAAGCATTAAATGCTTATTCCCTCTCCTCTCAACCTATCTTACATTGACACTTGTCATCCTAGGATTGGGTTGAAAGCCCTCACATGGATTTGAAATCATTCAATCCTGACCCTTGTTGAGATTGCTCAATCTCAACCATCCATTGCTCCATTTTTCCTATTAATAGAGCCCATTTCTTCATAATCGAGATCCTGAAAACCTATATGCATTTAACCTATAGGCATTTTAAGAGAGCATTTAGCATAGCAAACTCATGTATTGTCATTTTGGATAAAATAAATCATTTTTAGTATCAATAACATAGTATTAGCGTTTCATTTCACATTTGGAGCACAATACTACAATCTCAATCCTCCATAAGCATCCAAAGTGCAAAAAGCTACTAAGAGCTACACTATTTTGGAACTTGGAGAGGAGAGGAACAAGGGAGAAAGAGCTAAGACCATGCTAAGAGGCATTTGGAGATGTCTCATTATCTTTGTTTTGTTTGTTAGATACATTAGCTTGTTTTTAGTGTCTCTCTTGGTATGCCTTTTTAGATTAGTTTTTGATTGACTAACACTAACAATTTTTCTGGTTTCTTGTGTTGTTTGTCACTTGCTAACCTTGTCCATTTAGGAGGGCATCAGGATTTTATAAATAAAACTATTAATTTGATGAAATTTAAGTTTGATTTTTTGAATTTTGAATTTTGAAAAATGTGAAGTGAAAATGAGAATTTAAAATTTGACATTTGGAAATTGGAATTTGAGTAATTCAAAACTTTATAAAAATGATTATTCAATTATCCAACCTCCTAGGAAATTTAAATTTATAATTAGGGCCTTGAAAATAACCTCTTAATTTAAATTTAAAATTACCCACTAGAAGATTTGAATTTGTCTAGTTAAAATTTAATTTTTAAAATTAGGGATTGGTTAGATAACCTCTAAATTTTGAAAATTTGAAATGTTTTTTTTTTTTTTTTGATAAAAGTGGGCAAGCCACTAAACCATATTTTATTAATTTTGAAATTTTGACAGAATAGGTTCAAAGGGCATACCGACAGGAAAGAACCTGCAAGAAAACCTCCGGTTGTGGCCAGAAAATGCAAAAAAGTAAAACCCCATAATCCCAAATTACATATCTGATTGTGATCACACTCCCATTACATGGATTTCAAAGATATACATATCATTATCCATACGACCATCAAAAACATGATAGAGAACCACCCAGCCCATGAGATATGATCTATAGAAGAGGAACATAGCATCAAAGCTTCCCAGGCTCGCCAAAAATTTGAGCATATCAATAGTTAAAAAACCTGCATCAAAAAAGATATCTGCATAAAGTAGTTAAATCTAAAACCAAGAACTTGAGCTCTCATCAGGAGGCTCACTATCCATGCTCGAAGGAGGGATAATTTACAAGGGAAAATCCAGCCGTGGAGGAGCTGAGGCCAAAAAGCCAAAAGAGAGTAGAGAATGTAAACCCATAAGCACCACCAAAGCTTTATCCACAAACTATGAAGGAACCCAATCTAGCAAGACTTCAAATGAATTTAAAGTGTCCCCCAATCTATCACATAATAAACCCATTCTCAACTCAAACAATAATTCCCCACACCTCCCATTATCCAACAGACTAGAACGAGGAAGAAAGCCCCCATAATAAAAAGAACCCATCTCAAAATGATAATTATCCAATGCAGACCTAAGAAGCTCCCAGGAGCAAATCGAAGGAGGAATGAATGCACTAACCAAGAGTTGGAGTAAACCCTTATCAAATAAAATGTCATAGCAAATAGTAAGGAATCGAGACAAAATCTCAGAGCCAGAAAAAGAAGAAGAAGACTGGAACTAGAGAGATCCCACCAACCTGCAAACCTCAAAATCCACCTAAGGAGTAAGCAAACGAAACACCTTTCCAAGCATTTTAGAATTATTACTCGAAACCAGATTATCCTCCTCAGGTGGCACTGAATGATGACCCTATATCTTGAAAGAGCGATAACACTCAACATATGAAGAAACCCAACAAGAAATGATATAAAATTTACTGTTGTATTGAGAAATGATATCGGTTTTTAAAGACAATAGCCACCAAAAACGTGAACATAACAAATCACACCAGTTCATAATTACAAGTGAAGGCATGAAAGTAATATTATAGCTCATGTGAGATACAACATAAATGAGGGACTTCACACGATGGTGGCGGCTGAAAAAAGAAGTACTTCATATCCCAACAAATGCCACATAACAAACTGCTTACCCCACCATGATCACAACACAAAAAAGTGTGACTGAATACAATCAAAACATAATCCCTTCGTACAACATGAAACAATAAACTCTTTAAAGCACTCGCGCGAGAGCAGAGCAAGAAAACAAGTTGAATCATAACTGTTGACAGGGCGCCACCCTAACCAGAAAGGTACCCACCCTTGCTGCCTATGCCAAATCATAACCATACTTTATAGCCAACAAGGATTTGTTACCTACAAAGCATCCTTACCACCTATGCATATACATCAAACATGCTTACCTCTGAAGGAAGAAGGGCAATACAAAATTTTATGATGTCCATATTTAGTAGAACCAAAAGAGTTATTGCTGATATGTCAGAAGGGAAGCCAGAGTCTCTTCCATGCATACATCACACAAATTTGCATTACTGTCTATAGCCAAATTTGCCATAAAATCCACAATTTTATTAATTTCTCTGAAACAATGAGAGATCAAGAAAGAATCAAAAAATGCCAGTTGTTGAAGAATTAAATCTAGAACATATTGTAATTCCCAATAGTTAGATTTCTTCTTCATAACACATTGTATGGTTACCATCGAATCCCCTTCAATTACAAGATCCTTAATTCACAAGGATATAGCCATATCCAAGACCAGAGATAGGGGATTAAACTCTGCAAAATTATTAGACTTATGTCCAATAGCATGACATATAGCATGGATGAAGTTAGTATGATGGTCAAAAATCATCATACCTACTCCTACCAAACCAGGGTTTCCACAAGAAGCACCATCAAAATTCAATTTAAAATGCCCATGAGGGGGAGGCTTCCATGTAGCTACTTTTCTCTTGGTTAAAGTATCATTCTTTTTCAAAATTGACCCATGAGAAGGCAAAATAGATAGCAATTTCTAGACCCTAGTCACCATACTATCCTAGTGCAAGAAAGAAGAGAGATTTTCTAGGTTCTTGTAGATATAAGACAAGACCACCTCCGAAATAGAAGATTCAATTTTCATTAGGATCTCCTCAAGAGTAGAGCTAGTTTTTTTAAAGATCCTATTATTCCTTTCTAACCAAACATTCCAGATTAAAATAGAAGGAGAAACAATCCAAAGACAAGCATACAAAGATGAAGCAAACAGAAAAGGGCAGGCTTTGAAGTGAGATATAAGATATTTCCCTATAACAAAAGTCAAATTCAATTTATCCAAAATCCACTGCCAACATTGAAATGTAAAGTCACAGTGAAGTAAAATATGGGAGGAAGATTCCAAATTTTTATTGCATAACACACAAGGAAAAACATTAATGATGCCAAGTCTATCCAAGCGCATGCTTGTAGTACCCTCTCTTGAACTGCTAACTAGGAAAAAGCCCCAGCTTTGGGCAAATAGGCCGAATGTCAAAAAATATTATATGGCCAAGAGGATGAGTCTTTAACAGACATAAGAGAATTATATCCATCTTTAACAGTATATTTGCTCGAGATATTCCTTGTCCAAATGAGTTCATCTTTGGACTCAGATAGGATAATCAGTCTTTCTCCCAAAACCTTTGCATAATGTATTTTGAGATCTTTCTCAACATCCAAGAACTCAAGGGATTTCCACTTAGCTATCTTAAGATCTCCACTATGAATTACCTTAAAGCCATCTACAACAGAGACTCCCCAAAGGGAAGAAAGGGTAGATATCAAAGGGGACCAATCTCTTATGTTTCTTAAAGGAGCATGACCATTCCACACCTCATCCCAAAATATAATCTTCTTCCCATTATGAACACTCCAAGAAAGATGTGGCAAAATGACATTCCTACATTTGCAAATAAAGTTCCACGTAACCGAATCTAAAGGTAAGTTTGAAATTTGAAAAATATACTCCCTAGGTCCATTATTCAAATACTTTACAAACATGATTTGTGCCCAAAAAGAATCAAAATGCTCATACAACTTCCAAACGAATTTAGCTCCCATAGCCAGATTCTATTTTTCCAAGTTCCTAATACCTATACCACCCAGATCCTTAGGCAAACAGACTTTATCCCAATCTACTAGAGGAAGTTTATTCCTCCCATATTTATTACTACTCCAAAGAAAACACCTCCTGCAAGCTCACAATCACCGATTTAGGGGCTTTTAAAACTGACATTAGATAAATAGGGACTGCATTCATCATAGATTTAATCAGGACAATTTTCCCTGCAAGGCTTAACCATTTTTGCCTCTAGGATAAAATCCTCTTTGAAATGACAGAAATAAGCTTATCCCAAAAGGTTAGTTTGTCTTGTTTGATGAAAATTAGTATACCAAGCTACTTACAAGGAAGGATACTAGGTTCAAAACCCCAAAAGGACTACAATCTCTGCTGAACTACCTGTGATGTATTAAGGAAGAATATTTTTGACTTCTCAATATTCACTTTTTGCCCTGAAAAAGCCACATACTTTTGAATAATTCCACTTATAGTATTTGCCTCCCTCAAGGAAGCCTGACCAAAAAGCAGAGTATCATCTGCAAATAAACAATGTGAAATAGAGACAGGAACCCCAGGGATCACAATCCCCTTCCATGATCCTTTTAACTTTGCAGCCTTAATTGCCCAGCTAAAGGATTCCACTAAAAGTATAAACAAAAAAAGGGATAGAGGATCCCCCTATCTCAGTCCTTTGGAAGAAGAGAAAAAACCACAAGGAGACCCATTGATTAAAACTGAGAATCTTGCAGAAGAAATGCAAGCATTAATCCATTGGACCCAAGCCTTGGAGAAACCTAACTTGAGAAGAACAAGACCTAAAGCCCCCCAATCAACCCTATCGTAGGCCTTCATCATGTCCAATTTGAGAACCAAAGCCGAGAGCCTCTGAATAGAGATATAATGTAGCACTTCAGGAACCACAATAGTTCCCTCTGATGTTTCCCTACTGGGCAAAAAACCACCTTGATCTAAGGAGATGATTTTGGGAATAATTCTTGCCAAACAGAGGGAAATTGCCTTAGTAAGGATTTTATACAAGGTGTTGCATAAAGCAATAGGACGGAAATCAACAAAGGTCTTAGTGACATCTTTTTTAGGGATAATAGCAATCAAATTGGTATTGAGTTCTTTTAGAATTGACCTATTTCTCCTAGCCTCTTCAAGAGCCAAGAGGACATCTTTTCCCACAAAGTCCCAACACTTTTGAAAGAATAAAGGGGTAAACCCATCTGGCCCCGAGGCCTTGTTGGGATTCATATCAAAAACTGCACATTTGACTTCTTCTAAAGAGAAAGGAGACATCAGAATCCTATTATCCTCAAGGGACACTAAGGAAGGAATATCAAAAATAAAATCATTCAAACAACAACCACCCTCCGAGGATAGTAATGATTTAAAAAAGTTAACCGTCTCTAAGGCAATGTCCTCTGATTCAGTAAGCAACTTCCCATTGAGATCCTCTATACAAGATATCCTATTTTGACTCCTTTTTAACTTGGTGAAAGAGTGGAAGAAATTTGTATTTCTATCCCCATCTGAAAGCCAAACCTCTCTAGATTTTTGCCTCCAATATATTTCTTCTCTAGCTAAAACTTCTTCTAGTTCTAATTTTAGAGATTTTAATTCATCAAACGCATGTGGAACCATACCATGAGCAATTACATGTGTGTTTAAGAATTCAATCATATCTTGAATTATTTGTTTCTCATGGAAAATACTCTTGAAATGCAAAGAATTCCACTCTCTAATGTTCATCTTCAAAAAGCTAAGTTTCTTGACAATCTGAAACATCCGAGACCCTGGATAGAGAGGAGCAGAGGCCCACCATTTCCTAAGGAGGGGTAAGAAGGAGGAATCCCTGAACCACATGGGTTCAAATTTAAAATAGGACTTAACACAAGGATTGACCTCCAAAATAGTTAATGAAATCGAAAAATGATCAGATCCTGTCAGAGGAAAAATAGAGGAACAAAAAATTAAAATATGATTGTAACCATGATTCTGAAAGCAAGAAATGGTCTAGCCTCTCTACTATTTGAGAACAATCCCTTCTCATATTCGTCCAAGTAAAAACCCCATTTTGAAACTTGCAATCAAAAAGGTCCATTTCAAAAATAAAATTCCCAAAATCACCCATAGATTTTTTAGATGGTAAAATACTTCCACTTTTCTCACTTGAGTCTAAGATTGCATTAAAGTCTCCCCCAAATATGACTAGGGACCCCTATCTCAAGGGAGAAGCAATCCTTTTCAAATCACACCATAACTTAGATTTTTCCTGAATCAAAGAAGGAGCATAAACATTAAATAACCAAACCTTAACCTTAGAAACCTCACTAATAATCAAAAACAACATCAATTTTGTAGCTGAAGTTACTAACTACTCATCTATATTGAAATTATTCCAAAGTAATGGTAAGCCTCCATAAGCTCCATTGGCTGAGTGAGAAACAAAATTCCACCTTTTTCAAGATGAAAAAAGAACATCAGCGCAAGCCTATGATAATTTAGTCTCTTGCAACATAAAGATATCACACTTAATTAAATCCATCTGGGATTTAATCAAGCATCTCTTGTTGGGGGCATTTAAGCCCCTAACATTCCAAGAAATAATCTTCAGTGGCCTTGAGGGGAGGCTGAAGCTCCCCTCTTCTCAACATCCAGAGCTATTATGCTATTACCAAAACAACTTTGTAGATTTTGGTTAACAGTCCCTGACCTAGTCACAGGAGGACTAGTCATTAGATGCTTCCCCTTTATTGAAAGGATTAATTTAATTTTTAAAATTAGGGCTCCTTTATGTAACCTCTTAATTTTTTAAAATTTAAATTTGAAATTGTCAACAAGAGAATTAAATGTTAAATTAGGGTCTTTTAGAAAGGACCACTTAATTTAAAATTTAAATTTAAAGTAGATCTAAGATTGGAATTCAGAATTTAAAAAATTGGAAAATACACAAGATTAATTTAAATTTAGAAATTAGGATTTATTTAATGGACCACTTGATTTGATCCAAGGTAGAAATTTTGAATTTGAATTTATAATTAGCAACCAAATTTGGAGAGGAGAATTCAACATTTAAACAACCCACAAGCTCAATTAAAAAAAATAAAAATTAAGGTTTTTTAAATTTACCACTTAAATTAAAAATTTAATTGTGAAATTTGAATTGTAGATGAAAATTTGAATTTGCAAATTAAATGAATGCTCAGATCTGAAATAATTAATCCAAATTATGCAAAATCACAAGCTCAATTTTGAATTGAAAAATTAGGGTTTTAATGAAATTAACCTCTAAATTTTTAAAACTTGCAAGAAAATCAAAATTGTAAAAGTCAACTTGAAATTTAAATTGCATACACTCATATCTGAAAACAAAAATCAGAATTAAAGGTGTAGGAAGTCAGGTTCACTAAAATGTAAAGTGGAAAATTGGGATCTTAGCCAATTCCCAACATGCAAAGTAGGATTCACTAAGCTCAATTTTCACTTGGGGAAACTTTACATTCAAAAGAGGGTGATGAATCTACTAGATCCAATCCCGAAGGATACAAGGAATGAATGCTAAGTAGATTGGTTGAAATTGAAATGTAGTTGATCCTCTTTTGTAAGTTGAATAGATAAAGTGCTAAAATTCAAGACAAATAGGTACAACTAATGAGCTACAAATTTGGGATTCATTCATGCACCTGATCTAAGAAGTTTGAGATGTTACGGAGCTACTCTACAAAATCTGGAAAAAGTTGTATGGACCATGTGTCCCAATAGGGGCACCCTCGTATCGGCCTTTCAAACTTTTTGCATGTCGAGAAAGGTTTTTCCATGTTTACAAATAAAGCTTAATTCCAGGAGTACAGTTGCAAACCTATTTCCTGCACATAGAAAGAATAAGAAAGGGGTTGGGAATAGGGGTTTTCATAAGTCAAACCCTGGTTTGTAATCAACCTTGAATAAAATACTACAAATGCTTGAAATAAATGATGAAAAGATATACCTTTAGATTTGCAATAGATGATAATGATTCTTTGCTTCTTAGATGTAATCACATATGTTGTATGAAATGTCATGAACATGAAAAAACCCTAACATGCACATGTGCTTGCAAATGAATGAAGTAATGTTGCTCCAATGGAGAGATGAAGAATATGCATCCTTGAAGAATGCTTGATGATGAATGCTTGAACACTTGAATGCTTGAGATCCAATTTTTCCTTCATGAATGTATGATGATCTCATGCTTGTATCTCAAAATGAGAGGGGAAGACCACCATGTATACTTACCTAGTGTCAAGTATTTAATTTTCTGACAAAGGCTGAAATACAGGATTATTTCTTGCTCACATTTTAGATAAGTCCAAGGGAGAAGGGCCAATATAGGTCCCCTTTAGGGGATCCCAGGGCACCGTGCCCTTGTCCTAGTGGGGACCAAGACACCACGCCCTAGTCCTCCCCTATTTTGGGAGAGGATCAAGGTGGCCATGCAAGGTGTAAGGTGAAAAATGAAGTCTGGTTGCATAGGGGAGACAAAAATAGGTGCTAGTCAAGCGTGATGATGAGACCGATAAGGTGAGGGACCAAAATGGGGTCAAAATTGCAAGGGGTGCAATTTTAGGATGCTACAACAAAAGATTGTAATTTTACCTATATGAAAATGGACATCCGAAGAAAATCACTTAAGCCAAACAACCTCTTGATAGGCACATGCTCCTGCCATGTACTTTGCCTCTGTATTGGACAAAGTGACTACAACTTGCCGCTTTCTCATCCAAATTATAGCACCACCATTCAATATGAATATAAACCCACTGATGGACCTTCTACTATCAATGTCCCCTTCCCAATCAGAATCCACATACCCATGAATACTGAGAGTTCTTTGTGAATCAACTGCTTTACCTTGATAACACAAAGCAAAGTTTGAATTTCCCTTCAGATATTTGAAAACTCTCTTCACAACATCCTAATACAACCTACCTAGATTTGGCATAAATATACTAAGTACTCCCACTACTTGGGCAATGTCTGATCTGGTACAGACCATTGCGTACATAAGACTGCCAATAGCACTTGCATAAGGTACCTTCTTCATATCATCAATCTCATTCGAAGATTTTGGAATATCATTCACAGATAATTTTTTTCCTTGCATGACTAGAACTACTTGCTTCTTCCAATCAGACATATTAAATCTATCAAGAACATTATTAATATATTTTCTCTAAGTAAGCCAAAGATTTCTAATAGATATGTCCCTTTTGATTTTCATTCCCAGAATGTATTTCATCGCCCCCAAATCATTCAATTCAAACTTCAAAGGAAACTAAGATTTTAAATCTGGGATCATACCCTTATATTTGCCAATAAACAACATATTGTGCACATATAGAGCAATATTAAGTATTTGATCACCTTCTGCTTTATAGTAAACACAATGATCAGATTTTGACTTCACATATCCCAAAGATAAAATGTACATATCATATTTTTGATACCACATTCTAGTAGATTGTTTCAAACCATAAAGAGACTTTACTTAACAGATGTTCTTTACCTTTCTCCATAAAGTGCTCTGGCTGGGACATATAAATCTCTTCTTCAAGATCACCATGAAGAAAATTTGTCTTCACATCCATCTTCTCAACTTCAAAATCATATGTTGCTGCAAGTGACAAAAGAAATATAATGGATGTTAGATTAGATACAAGAGAGAATATTTCTCCATAATCAATCCCTTCCTTTTGAGAATACCCCTTTGCAATTAGTCTTGCCTTGTACTTTTCAATGCTACTATCCACACAATATTTCTTTTTAAACACCACTTACAGACCACAAGTTTTCTACCTTTAGGAAAGGGTACCAGATCCCAAGTTCTATTATTCTTCAATGATGATATTTTATCATTCATGACTTCTAACCAAGAATCTAAATCAGACATGTTGATAGCCTCTTTCATAGTCCTATGTTCATCGATATTAGTAAGAAAAGTATAGGCACAATTTACATCCAACATTGAGAAACCATACCTATATGGTTGTCTTCTCTCCTGTGTGAACCTCCTTCACTTTTGAGGTGGAGGTTCTTGTTCTTCTTCTAAATTTTCAAAGCTTCTTGAGGTCTCCTCAATTTCAGGTACACTCGGATTTTGTAGTTCCTCCTTTTTTGGAGTTGGAGGAATCTTAACTACTTTTCTATTCTTTGTCTTTCCTAACTATAGGTCTACTAAGATAGGTTTCAAGTCGTGAAAGATAAAACTTCTACTATACAACACCTTCTCAATAAATGGATTCCAAAGCTTATATCCTTTCACACCAATACCATAGCCAATGAAGATACATTTTTTAGCTTTGATATCCAATTTAAACCTTTTGAATTTAGGCACATGAGTGTATGCCTCACAACCAAAGACACAAAGATGTCTTAAAGAGGGATTTTTACCTGACCATGCTCCTATAGGAATCTTGTCAACCAATGCTGAAGTAGGATAACTATTCAACAAGTAACACGTTGTAGTGACTATCTCAACCCATAATTTTTCTTTGAGACCATCACTACTTAACATGCTCCTTTCTTTCTCCATAAAAAATTGATTCAACATTTTAGAAACTCCATTTTGTTGTGGAGTATAAGGTGTAGTCTTATGCCTTTTAAATCCATGGTCTATACAATATTTGTCAAAATCTTCATTGCAATACTCACCATCATTGTCTGGTCTTAAACATTTTATTCTTCTCCTAGTCTGATTCTCAACAAGATTTTTAAACTCTTTAAATTGACTGAACACTTCTGATTTACTTTTCAAAAAATAAACAAATACCCTTCTTGAGTAATCATCAATAAATGATACATAATACCTTGAATTAGACAAAGAAGGAACATCCATAGGACCAAAAACATCAAAGTGAACATAGTCCCTAATACTAGAAGATTTTAGAGAATCCAATTAAAATGAAATATGATTTTATTTTTAATATATGCAATGATCGCAGAAATTAAATTCAAGATTACTGTCTATCATCCCATCTACCATGTTTTTATTATTCAAGGTTTTTAAACCTTTCTCACCAATATGGAAAAGCCTATAATGCCAGAGCATCATTTTCTCTACTGGAAGTTTAAATTTCATAGAGTTTTCATCATGTGTTAACACAATAGTTTTTCCATATTTTACAGAGACATTATTACAACATACAAGTTTAGCATCTAACTTATAGAAAGTCCCAATGCGTTCACCCTTAGACAATACAATGGACCCTCTATTCATCTTACAACCACTAGACACAAAGGTTACCTAAACTCCAATATCATTCAACTTACTAATTGAGAGTATTTTTCTATCCTGGCCTGGTATGTAAAGAACTCCAATGATTCCCTTTATTCTACCATTTGGGAACTAGATTCTAACTATATCTCTCCCTATGATTTCTAGTGTTGAACCACTTGCCAGGAACACCTTTCTACCAGCATACAATTCATATTTTGATAACCACTCTTTATGGAGATGTCATATGGAATGATGCCCCTAAATCAACCAACCATACATCACCAGATGTACACACTACCAAAGCTTCTACAAAGGCGTCTGCATCTCTCTAAGAAGACTCAGTATCAGAAGTATTCTTCTTCTTCTTCCCTTCTTTTCAATCCTTTTGGATATGGCCTTTCTTGCCACAATTCTAGTATTTCACCTTGGACTTCTTTCCCGAAGACTTTGACCTCTCTTGTGACTTGGATTTGGACTTCTTATCTTTTTTTTGTTCTTTTTCCTTTGATTTTCCTCGAACAATGAGAGCCTCTTTATCCATCTCAAAAGACTTTCTTTGCATCTCTTCTAACAAAAGTGAAGCGACCACCTCATCCATTTTTAACTAGGTCGTAGTACTCCCAATGGCCATTATCAAGTGGTCCCATGTGTCAGGAAAGGAACACAATAATATCATACAACATTCTTCTTCACTATTGGTTACACCAATAGATGTCACCTATGCAACTATTGGAATACAAGAACACTAAGAGTGGAGGGGTGAATCAGTGTTCTACCAATTATAGTATTTTTAGCCTTATTAACAAATCCAATTATTAACTAGTATGCATAAAAGAAAGTAATAGCAAGTAATAAAAATGCAACTACAGGAACAAACACCATAACACAAAGATTTATATGTGGAAAACCTCAAAGCGAAAAAACCACAGTGGGATTGGAGACCCACATATCTATCAACTAGCCAAATGATCAAATATTACATGAGGGGTATGCACATGTAGGAAGGCAAACTGCTCATCCCAAAAGGAGCTTAACTGACTATAGATACCAAATATGGAGTTACAAACAAAATTCTGAACTCAAAGTATGCATCTACTATGCTGGATGAGCTTTGTTTTAAGCACTGGCTATACTAGTTAACACTATTCCCTTCTTTATCGGTAACCCTATTCGCTTCTCAATCATCTTAACCACCAACCAAGACCAACCACAAATTATTACATTCACATTTTATCGATCAAGATCATTCGCATGATATCATATATCCTATATCTAAAAAATGACCTAACTGGACTGACTTATCTATCCTTTATAAACTTAAATGCCTTATTTCAGCTTACAATCATATTTACAAAGGTGACTACATGTCAACCTAGAAAAAATATAAACAATAGTTTATGTGACTGTTTCTACCTCTACGTTATGCTTGTCAGATCAATCTCCTATGTTGGCCTATGTTTATTGGTTCCTAGTTTGCCGGTTACCTTAAATGTTGGTTGCATGAATGTCAGTTATTGAACCATGAATACCGGTGAATACCAGATAAGTAACCAAGCAAAAATTGATGTTTGTTGCCATAAATGACAACACCATTAACCCATATGAGTGTCAATTGCCAACAATCTCCCCCTTTGGCATTGATGACAACACTGATGTGAAAAATGGATGAATGAAGTGATGTTCTATTCCCTACCAAATTTGACTACCCAGAACTGGTCTCACTCCCCCTGAGCTATACATTACTCATATATCCCTAATTATTTTTCACATCAACCTCTCCCCCTTTGATAAAAAGGCCAAAGCTGGGGTAAATGAATAATGAATGAAAGAATTAAATTAAAATTGTGTTTATCAGAACTGAATGTGCTTGAAAATGTCTAGATAAGCACCCTTCAAAAATGTCAAGTAAGTATCCCAACCAGATTTTAAGGTCCTCAAAAAAGATACAAGGCCATTCAGGATGTAAGCATGAATTTCTACCTCTATTATATTTGTTGATGTGGGCTTACCCATCTATTCTATACACTCTCTCTTATGAAGCAACAATGTATTATGTTAGGGACTAACCAATCCTCTTATCTCTCTTGCCCGTCGGATCAAACTGGCCTTATCCTTCTCCAGGGCTGAAATCTCAGATTCAAGAATCAAAATTTGACCATCAACGAAGCTAGTCAATGACTCTGTAACATCAAAACTGACTAGAAGTTGTTCAATTTTATCCTTATCTGCCTTTATCTTATTATCCAGGTCTGCTACTAAATTTGCCGCGTTAGTGCAAGACTGGTATATATGACTACATTGATGAAGAGCTTCATCAATCCTTATTAATTCCTCTGTCAAATTACTCTTGTCAAATGAAATCATATTGTTACAGGGTACCAATCTAGCCATATTGTACCTTTCTACTAGTTGTCAGTTTGATACTTGTTGTAGAGTTTTATACTCTTTAGAAATATATTCTATCAAACCTCTCAACTTACCAGATGGACTTCAAACCTGATCTATCTTACATTCCACTGCAAGTTACTAGAAAACTGGAATTGTTTGCTCAATGACCTATTTGTCTTTAGATCATTCATTAATTTTTAAGCTGCAATAAACATTAGTTCAAAACGACTTAGTTGCTCAATTTTCTTCTTCTCAAAATCTACTCGACCAAATGAGTGAAGTGCCAACAATGAATGACTATCCAAAATTTTGTTGGAGGATTCACCCTTATGAATTGCATCGGTGGCTTCGCCACTTGGTGTAGTAACCTGCTTTACCTTGACCTCTTATGTATGTATACTTGTTACTAAAGGTTCAATGTCCTCAAGCTATTTATTAGTTTCCTCAACATCAATGACCTCTACATTTGGAGTGATATGTTCTGATGTGACCTACTTAACCTGTACAACATCAATTGTCGATAAACCAACCTCAACACCCTGCACAAGTGGTTCAACCAGAGGAATGTCCTCAGTTATTTTCTATTCCCAAACCGATGGATCCATACATAATATTCCCTTACCTTTATCATCAACTGAGATGTCTTGAATACCAGACTTAGGAGGGAATTTTTGTGGAATAAAGAAATCAAGTTTATCTATAAAGAATTTTACCCATGCCTCGTGGGTTTCCTTGACTATTTCATTTACTCTACCCACGATGAGACTCACATGTTGGTGTCTGCTCCATAAAATTATCTTATTTGCATATTTGAGACACTATTGCATCTCTTCATCGGTGATAGATCCACAAATAGTTAACAATTCCTACATCCTTATATGTTTATCCTCTTCAACAAGAGACAATCTCCTAGCATCTAATTCATTGTATAATTATGTTGGTATTTGTTTTTCTATCTCAATAAGGGCTTTCTTATATATGTCTAGATATAACAAAATTGCTTCTTCAATTTGCATTTGTTCCTTATCATCTATATGTATATAATAGTGTCATATATTATTCAAATCTATATCCTTTGTAATCCGATCTACTAATTCATCTACAGAAAAATGAGGTATAAACTTAACACTCTTACCTAATTCTAATGCTACATCCATGTCAGATTTATTTTTCTTACCAGGACTAGAAGAAGACTCCTTAACCAATTTCCTCTTCTCTATAGACTTCCTCTCCTTCAAAATTTTCTTTGGGGTTGCTAGAGGGGTGACCTTTTCTTTCTGTTGTTTCCCTTCCTTGGGCTTCTTCCTCTGAATCTATATATAAGTCTTAGGAATCTTAAGGGGCTCATCTTCAGTCTCAGAACTGGATGCAACAGGGGCAATATAAGTCTCTACTTTCTTCCCCTTCATTACACCCTTGTCAATTGTTGCTACCGATGAGGTTTGAACTGCTACTGGAGAAGATGATTCTTCTAAACCAATGATTTGCTTGATTTCAGAGGACATCTTCTGAACAATTGTGCAGAGTATTAATAAGCATCTTGGCATACAATTCCAAGATCTGTTCATCAACCTCATATCCCATTTTAGTTACCCAGATAGTTCTGGGTTGCACCACCTCCATCAAAGTTTCATCCTTTTTCACCATAAAACATATATGAGAAGAGCATTTGTCAACTATATGCTTATGAATTATGACTTTGTTTCATTTCCTTTTGAAATGATTTAAAATAATCTGATATAATGGAGTCTCTATCCTATCCCAAATTCCTCAAAGTATCCTTAATTTTGTTGCCTACCACTATATCAAAGACCCATTGTCTCTTATTGGATATCGATAACTCATTTAAAAAGAAAAGCATTAAAAATAAAATGAGATTCCCATACTGGAATGTGCCTTTCTTCTCTCTCTTAATCTTTCCCAAATTCAGAATTAACTCATCGCACATCCACTGACAAAGATCATATTTATCATTTTCCTTAACCATTTTGTATGCACATTAGATACAAGCGCTAGCAAGAGAGTTCAATCAGTTGGATTGGGTTACCTTTTAATCGATGATCATGCTGGAAAATTCAACATCTTTGTCCCCAGTGGTGCTGATTCACATTGACTGGTTGTCAAAGGTGGCAGCAATTAACTTGTTCACTTCATTGTTTGAAATCTTCTTTCCTAGTATCTGACTAGCCTGGGTGGTGCAGGGCACCTACCACTCCAAGAATGTAAGCTTTGATTTTCTTTTATTTTGTGTGTTAATGTGTGATGTAATAATGGACCAACCATTGAGGACTTAGTAGAGCCATGGTTGAGCTGTCCAAATTTTGGTTTGAGTCAATTGTGCTCAAGATGCTGCTAGCCTAACAAGTGAGTTGCTTAGGTAGGTCAGAGGAAAATACTCTAGATTAATGTATTCATGGATTAGGAGTCAATTGAGTTGTGTTTAGGTCTTGTAAAGTGTTTGATGACCTTCAAGAGTCTTAGAATGAAATAGAATGCAAAATTGCATCCTAGAGCAAAAGTTGTCAAAAGTTGTCACTTTTGGTTATGGGCCTTAGGTAGTTGGTTCAACCAGCTAAACTAGTGTATATAAGCCAAATTTCACTTCATTTTATGGGTTGGAGGATTGGAAATGCAAGATCAAGTTTTTGGTTTGTGAAAAAAGCTTGTTTCCATCGGGTTTTTGATACTTTTGTCTTGTTTTCATTGCTTGTACGGTCTAGTATGAAATAGATGGTGTAAAATCATTGCCATCTTTGTATGTTCATTGTATTTTCTTTCAATAAGGTTGATTTGCAGGTTTGATTGTTCTAGGTTGTGAAGATTCCTATCATTATTTGCAACTAGGAGCAAAACCCTTGCAAGTAGGGTTTAAGAGCAAGAAATGGCTTTAGCCTAGACATTCTTTGATGGAGCTTGTTGTAATCATTGAGAATGATAGGTTAGGGTCTGTATATAGTTATGGAATATGGTGTGTGATGTTGCAGGTCCAGGAGGAGGAGAAACAATGAAGACCTAGGCTCACCGTTGGGAGTAGGTGAGTTAGGACAGTAAGCAAAGTGCGATTTGTGAGCACTTGGAGATTGATGCAGGCCCAAGTGGAATATGTATGGAAATCCCTTAGAGTTTCCTTGAAGGTTCCCAAGGTGTTTAGAGAAGGATTTTTGACTGGTGAAAGGTTCTAGACCAAGTTTGTCAATCCACTGGTTAAGCCTAAAACCCCACAAAATAGTGCAACATTGGAAACCACATCTGTATGGATAACCTGACGAATACTAAGAGGGGGGTTGAATTAGTATGCCAAAAATATTTGCACTAAAACACTTACATAGTCTAAAGATAAACCAATAAAGCAGTCTGACAATCAAACCGGTTATCACACATACAAACCAAAATGCGAATAAAACATTCACCCACAAAAGCAATACAACCATAACACAAGATATTTGACGTGGAAACCCAACTGGAAAAAACCACGGTGAGATGGAACTCACAAGTCACTATCTACAGAATAGAAACCAGACCAGTTAAGGTCAGACCAGTTAAGGTCTTACAATGTTCTTCACCAGAACAGATCCTGTTAGGAATCTCAATCTCTGTTAGGAGATAAGTCCGATTAAAGACTACCTTGTTAGAGGATTTTAGATTCACATGTGTGAACCACCTTGTTAGAGGATTTTACAAAGGCTTTGAGGCCTACCCGATTAAGGGCTACTGACTTGTTAAAGAGGTGAGTAATCAACAAGTGTTTGATCTATCTACTAGCACAAATTGCTTGGTTAGATCCAGTATTGCTCATAGCTAATGCATTCTAGCATTACTTCAGTCTCCTCTATCTCTCTCTCAGTTACAATTCGATCTTCTCTGATAAGATCTCTCTCCACTTCCACCTTAAACCCTATCTCAACATAAACCCTATTCACAACTTCTTCAACAACTCAAAAACCCTAGACATGATGTCCTTTTAAAGGAATTTGATTTCATGTCGGTCCAATAGGATTACATTACAATTTCCTAGGTTCAATGAATCTAGACATACTCAGTAACATGACACAAGAATCACCATCAATGTGTTGGCATTGTCAAACAATCGATGGATTGGTAACTCATCACAGAGTATTACCGGTTTATACAAAATGTCGGTTGCCGGTTTGACAAAAATGAAGACTGGTAAGAATGTGTTGTGTCGCTTTACTTCCTCGTACCACTTGTGATCTATGAACCGCTTGGGGTCAACATGTCGCTTCAGACCGGGAAACACATTCTACAAAATAACTACTAGTCTAAAGACTAGAATACAGCATACCAATTGGAACAAATACCGGTTGAGCATGAGCTCATACATATAAAGGGGATCTTAATACAAGTGTGTTCCCATCAATGACAATCACAACATAAACATAAAAAATGCCAACATAACCTAGATGCACTTTTCTATTATTGTCTACAACTTCCAAAAGGGTATCTGAATCCATGATTTATTCCTAGGCTTGTTTGGGACTTTTGCAAATTAAACCCCAAAAACTGCTTAAGGAGGGCTAATGCAATTAGGCCTATTTAGGTGTCGGTCGAGACCTATAAGGCTTCAGAAACCATGGAGATGGAATTGGTGAGTCTTAAAATTCAAAACACAATGAATACACCTTATTAATGCATTGTGAAACCATAAGGAGAGTTGGTGTGTTAAGATCCTAGCAGGAGTGGTTGGAGCCCAAGAGAGGTGAGTGTGAGTAGCTGAGGTGACAACCTCAAGTGGAGGAGTTGATTGTCCAGAAACCATTGGCTATACCTAGGAGGCAAGTCAAGAAGCTTCAGACCTTGGAGGTCTCATTTTCATAACCCTTACCAAGTGCCATAGGAAGGAATTGAGTAGTTGTAGGTTTGAGTAGGACAAGTCACTCAAGAAGGTGAAACAAAAAAGGCTCCAAGACTCTCTACATCAGAGTGGTATCAGAGCCATTCTTTGAAAGATTTGGTGTATGTCAGATTGTGAAGAATCAAAAGCAAGTTCAATGCCTCCAAAGGAAATGACTCCATAAGCCGTCCGACAGATGGTGGTAGAGATGATAGAAGGATTGAAGGATTTAGAAGGAAGTAGAGGAACTAGAGAGGTAAAGAATGAGAAGGGAAAGGTTAAGACAGAATGGGGTGATGAAACTGATGAAGAATTGGAAGATGGAGAGGAACCAGCAGCACTAGCTATGCCTCAAGACCAAAATTCATTCCTAGATGCAGCCAAATCGATTTCTAAGGACAATCTGGATGCCTTACCCACATATGGAGGAAACCTCAATAGAGAAGAGTTGCTAGATTGGATAGAAGCTCTCAATAATCATTTTGATTACAAAGAGGTAGCAAAATAGAAAAGAGTTAATGTGGCCAAATCAAGAATGAGCGTACTAGCATTAGTTTCATGAAATATGATGCAAGAAGAAAGGATACAAAAGGGTAAAAAGAAGATAACTTCCTGGGAGTGTATGAAGATTAGACTTAAGGCACAATTCCTTCTAGGAGATTATGAAGTTCAAATTCATAAGAGACTACAAAATCTAAAACAAAGGGAGTTAGATGGCAATGCATACACTAAAGAGTTCCATAAGCTTAGTTTGAGGTCTAGTAAGCATGAGAATGAGGTGGAGAAGTTGGCCAAGTATATGAATGGCCTTAGAAAGAATATAGAAGATGAAATAAGTATCCTCACACCAGACACTGTCCATAAGTGTTTTCAGTTGGCCCTAAGGGCAGAAGAGAAGATCAAAAGGAGGAGTGAGCAAAATTAGAAACATAGGGGAGGAAAGAATTTCAAAGGTAGAGAGAACTTTGGTAGAGGGCAGAAATAATCAAGAAGTGAAGAGGAACAAGGCCAAGAAGGTAGTGGAGACTCTTAGAGAGCAGCATTTAGAGGATCCTATAGAGGAAGGAGCAATTTTAGGGGCAGGTTTGGAAACTCAGGTAGAGGAAATATAGTTATCACCAGTAGGTGTTATCATTGCAATCAAGTTGGGAATACCATGAGTAAGTGCCCGGGAAAATCCTCAAGTTCATACATGGTGGAAAGAAGAACTCAATTGTTGCAAGAGGAGGACACTCAGAGTGTAACTTCTTCAATCAACAAAGCAAGCATAGTTACAGAGGGAGAAAATTTGATGATGAGGAGAACAATGCTCAAGATAACCCAAGCTCAAGAGCCACCACAAAGGAAAAGCTTGTTTAGGACCACTTGTAGGTCACATGGAGAGATTTGTAAAGTGATTGTAGATTCAGGTTCCACTAAGAATATTGTCTCAGTTGAAATGGTGGACAAACTCAAACTAAAAAGATTACCTCACCTCACACCCTACAAGGTGTCATGGCTCAACCGAGGTCAACATGTATTGGTTGATGAACAGGCATGGGTGCATTTTGAAATTGGTGAGTACAAGGATAGATTATTATGTGACATATTCCCTATGGATACTTGTCATTTTCTATTGGGCTGTCCATGGCAATATGATGTGAAAGCTACCCATGATGGGGAGAAGACCAACTACCTTATCACCAAGAATGGGAAAAAGTATCAAATGGATCCACTAACTAAACTAAAGGAAGAAAAACAAATAGGCTCAAGTGTGATGCTGATGAGTAGAAAAGAGTTTCTCAAAGTGTTGAAACAAGAAGGACATCATGGCCATGCTATAGTGTTGAAACTTAATGAAGAAGCTAAGGCAAATCCAATGAGTGAAGTGCCTCAGGAGGTGCAAAAAATACTCAAAGATTATGCATAAGTGATAGGGGATGACTTAACTAATTCCTTGCCTCCAATAAGAGATGTAAATCATCAAATAAACTTAATACTAGGGGCCAATCTACCGAACAAGGCTTCCTACAAAATGGCACCTAGTCAAAATGAAGAGATTGACAAACAAGTGTAAGAACACTTAGAAAAAGGGTTTATCAAGAAGATTTTGAGTCCATGTGTTGGTCCTACCATGTTAGTGCCTAAGAAGAGAGGCAAATGGAGATTGTGCATGGACTCCAGAGCAATCAACAAGATTACCATAAGGTATCGGTTTCCTATGCCAAGGATTGAGGACCTATTAGACAATATAGGAGGTGCAAGCTACTTCACCAAGGTGGACTTAAAGTTTGGTTACCATCAGATCAGAATCAGACCTAGAGATGAATGGAAGACAACCCTTAGAACCAATGCAGGCCTATATGAGTGGTTGGTAATGCCATTTGGCCTCACCAATGCACCTAGTACCTTCCAAAGGCTCATGAATGAAGTCTTAGTTGAGTTTACTGGTATATTTGTAATTGTATACCTTGATGACATTTTGATCTACAACAAGTTCAATGAGGAACACCTCAAGCATTTGGAGATGGTTTTGAAGAAGTTGAAGGAGGCTCAACTCAAGATTAACCTTGAAAAATGTGAGTTTTGGAAAATAGAGCGGGTATACCTTGGTTTTGTTATTTCTCATGGATGTTTAAAAATGGATCCAAGTAAGGTAGAAGCAATACTTAATTGGCCTGTCCCTAGGGGCATAAGTGAAGTTAGAAGCTTTCATGGAATGGAATCTTTTTATAAGAAGTTTGTGAGAAACTTTAGCCATGTTTTTGCTCCTATTCTCAATACTATTAAAGGAGGGATTAAATGTCACTTTAAGTGGATAGAGGAAGCCAATAAGGAGTTTGAGATGTTGAAAACCAAGATAGAAGAGCTGCCAACCCTTAGATTGCCTGATTTCATTCAGTTGTTTACAATAGAATGTGATGCAAGCCAAAGGGCAATATGGACAATTTTAAGCCAAGAGGGACATCCTATAGCTTTCTTATAAGAAAAGTTAAATGAAGCTAAGAAAAGGTACTCCACATATGAATTGGAGTTGTATGCAATGGTTCAAGCATTGAAAAAATGGCATCACTACTTGCTGCCCAAAGAATTTGTAGTCTTCACTGACAACCATGCTCTCGATTTTTTGAATGGGCAACAGAAGTTGAACCAAAGACACCTAAAGTGGGTTGAGTACATACAATCTTATACATTCACCATTAAACACAAGAAAGGGATAGCCAACAAATTTGCTGATGCACTAAGTAGGAGAATCATTACCATGCAGGAGATTTAATTGCAAAGTGTGGGTTTGAGTGTGTTAAAAGACCTCTACAAGGATGATAAGGATTTTGTAGAGAGATATAATGTTTGTACTAATTTTTCTACTACCTCACATGTCTCTTATTCAAAATACATGGTACAAGAGGGTTTTATGTTCAAAGGTCATATTCTTTGCATACCTCAATGTTCTATGAGACAATATCATTTAAGAGAAGCATCAAGGAGGTCTAGGAGGTCATTTTGGCATTGATAAGACTTTGGAGCAGGTTGGTAGGTTTTATTATTGGCCCAAGTTGCAATCAGAAGTGAGAAGGTTTGTAGAGTAATGTACCATCTACCAAAGAGAAAAAGGAACCTCAAGAAATATAGGTCTATATCAACCCTTGGTCATAGCTCAGAGGCCTTGGGAATGTTTGAGCATGGATTTTGTGTTAGGCTTGCCTAGGACACCTAGAGGATTTGATAGTGTGGATGTGGTAGTAGATAGGTTCAGAAAAATGGCATATTTCATACCTTGCAAGAGAACCAATGATGCCACTTATATTGAAAGCCTCTTCTTCAAGGAGATAGTCAAAATTCATGGTCTTCCAATTAGCATTGTGAGTGATAGCGATGTAAAGTTTTTTAGCCACTTTTGGAGGACACTATGGAGGAAGTTGGGCACCAAATTATCTTTTTCATCTTCCTATCATCCTCAATCAGATGGTCAGATAGAGGTAGTTAACCAGTCATTGGGTAATTTGCTAAGATGTCTTACCAAACAACATGGGCAGGCTTGGGATCTAGTACTTGGATAGGCAGAATATGCATATAATAACTCAATGAACCGTAGCACCAGTAAAAGTCCTTTTGAGATAGTGTATGGATTCCATCTTAGGGGCATATTAGAACTTAGAGATCTTAGTTCAATGGAACCCAAGAGTGCACAAGGGGAGAACTTTGCAGAAGGCATTAAAGAGGTGCATGATAAGGTAAGGTAGTCCTTACAACAAAAATCTAAGCAGTACAAGGTTCAAACTGATAAAAAAAGGTGGAAGGTACAATTTTAGGTAGGAGACTTAGTGTTGGCATACCTTAGGAAGGAGAGACTTCCAAAAGGGCAGCCTATCAAGCTAATGATGAAGAAAATTGGACCTCTCAAGGTGGTGCACAAGTATGGGCAGAATGCCTATGAGGTTGAACTTCCACCTAACTTGGGAATATCTCCTATCTTTAATGTATGTGATCTCTATCCATACAAATGAGAGTCACCAATAAATCAGAAAGACATGCCATCATCAGTTCATGAAGATTGGGTAAAGGATTTGCCACCTAGTCAATAGGTTGAGTTATAGAGTATCTTGGATACCAAGATAGTAAAAAAGACAAGGGTTTTTACAAGAAATATATTATTAAGTTGAAAGGATTGCTAGATTTAGATGACATGTGGATGTTAGAGGCAGATATACTTCAGCATGGAGTGGAGATTTCAGACCTTATAACTAAAGGGACTTGAGTTCTTTGACCCAGGGGTGTATGGTGCAGGGCACCTAGCATTCCAAGAATATAAGCTTTGATTTTATTTTATTTTATGTGTTAATGTGTGATTTAATAATAGACCAACCATTGAGGACTTAGTAGAGCCATGGTTGAGATGTCCAAATTTTTGGTTTAAGTCAATTATTCTCAAGATGCTACTAGCTTGAGAAGTGAGTTGCTTAGGTAGGTCATAGGTAAATACTCCAGATGAATGTATTCATGGATTAGGATCCAATTGAGTTTTTTTTAGGTCTTTTAAGGTGTTTGAGGACCTTCAAGAGTCTTAGAATTCAATAGAATGCAAAATTTCATCCTGGAGCAAAAGTTGTCAAAAGTTGCTCAGCAACATTTTGCAATTTCTTTCAAAAGTTGCATTTTTTGGTTATGGGAATTAGGTAGTTGGTTGAACTAAATAAACTAGTGCATATAAGCCAAAGTTCACTTCATTGTATAGGTTGGAGGATTGGAAATACAAGAGCAAGTTTTTGGTTTGTGAAACAATCTTGTTTCCACCAGGTTTTTAATAGTTTTGTCTTGTTTTTCATTGCTTGTACGGTCAAGTACGGACTAGATGGTGTAAACTCATTGCCATATTTTTATGTTCATTGTATCTACTTTCAATAAGGTTGATTTGTAGGTTTGATTGTTTCAGGTTGTGAAAAGTTTTGTCATTCTTTGCAACTAGGAGCAAAACCCTTGCAAGTAGGGTTTAAGAGCAAGAAATAGCTCTAGCCTAGGCATTCTTTGATGGAACTTGTTGTAATCATTGAGAATGATAGGTTAGGGTCTATATATAGTTTTGGAATAGGGTGTGTGATATTACAGGTCTAGGAGGAGGAGAAACAATGAAGACCTAGGCTCACCGCTGGGAGTAGGTGAGTTAGGACAGTAAGCAAAGCATGATTTGTGAGCACTTGGAGATTGATGCAGGCCCAAGTGGCATATGTATGGAAATCCATTAGAGTTTCCTTGAAGGTTAGAAAGGTGTTTAGAGCAATATTTTTGACTGGTGAAAGGTTCTAGACCAATTTTTTCAATCAACTGGTTAAGCCTAAAACCCCACAAAATAGTGGAGCATTGGAAACAACACCTGCATGGATAATCCAAATGCACTTTTCTATTATTTTATACATATTCCAAAAGGGTATCTGAATCCATGATTTATTCCTAGGCTTGTTTGGGACTTTTGCAAATTCAACCCCAAAAATTGCTTAAGGAGGGCTAATGCAATTAGGCCTATTTAGGTGTCGGTAGAGACCTAGAAGGCTTGAGAAACCATGATGATGGAACTGGTGAGTCTTAAATTTCAAAACACAATGAAGACACCTTATTAATTCATTGGGAAACCATAAGGAGAGTTGGTGTGTTAAGATCCTAGCAGGAGTGGTTGGAGCCCAAGAGAGGTGAGTGTGAGTAGCTGAGGTGGCAACCTTAGGTGGAGGAGTTGATTGTACATAAACCATTAGCTATACCTAGGAGGAAATTTAAGAAGGTTCAGACCTTGGAGGTCTCATTATCATAACCCTTACCAAGTTCCATAGGAATGAATGACTTGATTAGTTGTAGGGTTGAGTAGGATAAGTCACTCAAAAAGGTGAAACAAACAAGGCTCCAAGACTCTCTGCATCACTGGGGATAACCAGTGATTACATGAATATCCTCCTTGGTGATTTTGTAGGGCTGGTATAGCCATATGAATTCTCCATGGACTCATCTCAACATATACCAGATCATCTCATCCTCAAACTCTGGCATCTCCAAAATATTAGTGAAATCCTGATTCTCTAGATTTTGAAATTCTGATTTTATCAACCCATCCTCATTCGGCAAGGCAGTCATGTACATTGTCTTAATTTATGAAGATCCCAAATCCTCCATTGTTAAATGAATATATGCTCTCACATCCTCCACATAAAGAACTCCATCTGGAACCCTAGAAAATGTGATGATTGAATCATCAACCTTTTCAATTTGAGGGAATTTCTTAAATTTCAGACGTGGATGATCCTTAATGTCCACTAGAACAAGGTAGCTACATCTACCAAAATGGGAGAAATCTATATGCCATTTTTATTGCAAAAACATATCTTGAAAATAGAGAAAATGCCTCACAATCTTTGCCGGTGAAAATCCTAGAAAAATCCGCTTTGAAATCACTGAAAAATCGCTCGAAAAAACTTTTAATTGCCTTTTATTGCCTTAGACTCGCTCTGGTTTTCTCTGAATGTTGTGTGATAAAAAATGAAGCAATTTTCCCTTTTATTCTATAGAACCCTAATTTATCATTGACATTAATGTATGTTGACATATCATACCTGATTCAAAATTCATTAGCTTAGTGTCGATTAACCTTCAAATTCACTTCACCAAAGTCTAAAAAAAGCTTTTAGACAACTATTGGGGGCATTGCAAGATATATCCATATTTTTCCTCCCCCTAAGGCTAATGCCTTAGTTACCAAATGAGTTTCGTGTTGGTAAAGATACATTCTACTCTGCCGATTGTGTAACCAAAGTGTTTTCCTCTATCGGTTGATCTTCAGATTTCCTTATCCATTTCCTCTCATGCTCCTTCTGGATATCATCAACCTTTTGCTTTCCCTTCTCATCATTTCCTACCAGATTGTTCTTGCTCATGCAATATTTAGCAATCTATCCTATTTTTTTGCATGCACAGCGAGTGACAATGTTCTTCTGAATTGTGTTGTTGTATCCTTGATCATTCCTTAACCTACATTGATTAACCGTATGTCCAAAATTTCCACATGGATGACATTTCACATTCATTCTACAATTTTTTGTAGTATGACCATACTTTTTTACAATTGGAACATTACCTGGGAACTGAGTTATTATTTCGACTTTCTCTATTCTTGCATTGACTTGCCCTATGAACAAATTTAATTCAAACAAAACATCTACCATTGAATTTATGTGCATTAGGTTGCCTTACTGGTGTCTTCTATTTCTGTTTGATAGGTGGATTCTCTTGATTGTTCTTCTGACCAGTTGCTTCATCTTCATTTGTAGTATCAGAGCTTTCTCCATTCTCAAATCCAAGACCTCTAGTGTCTCCCTTGCGCCTTTGATCCTTCAATAATTCATCAAGCTTTTCATAACTAACCTTAAACTTATCTTTGTATTCATTTGCAGTATCCATGTCTCCTCTTAGGACTATCATCATTATTTCCAACTCTTGCTTATTTTTTTGAGATTGCACCAATTCAATTTTCAACATATCATTCTCATGTGCCAACCTAATGCATTCTTCAGATCTATCTTTCAGAGATTTGACAATATTTTCCTCATTATTCTTCCAGTCTTCAATTTATTTGGACATCCTCAAAGTTAGGGCTTGCATTTCATTCTTCATGACACCATTCTCTTGACTCTTTTTTTGACATAATTCCTTAAGGGTATTCTTCTCTTTATCATCTTGATTATGTAAGAGTTCCTTCCTTTTGGCTTGGGCAAATGACAACCTTTCTTGTGGGGTAAGAATGAATTCCTTTGCAAAGTTTAACTCATCTTGCAGCTTCAAATTCTTCATCCTTTCAACATCATAATCTTCATGTGGTACTTCAAGTTCGTTCTCTATGCTCATCTCCATGGATTCCGGATTCAAGATCTTCCTCAAGTTGTTAGACTTACTCAAAGGCACCACACTCTGATACCAATTGTTGGAATCCAAGAACACTGAGAGGGGGGGGGTGAATCAGTGTTCTATCAGTTAGAGTATTTTTAGCCTTATTAACAAATCCACTTATTAACCGGTATGCATAAAACAAAGTAATAGAAAGTAATAAAATTGCAACCACAAGAATAAACACCATAACACAAAGATTTATACATGGAAAAACTCAAAGAGGAAAAACCATGGTGGGATTGGAGACCTGCAATATCTATCCACTGGCCAAATGAATAAATATTACATGAGGGGCATGCACATGAAGGAAGGCACACTACCTAGAGCACACGACTTATCACAAAAGGAGCCTCACTGACTACAGATACCAAATATGGAGTTACAAACAAAATTTTGAACTTAGAGTATGCATCTTCTATACTAGATGAGTTCCGGTTTAAGAAATGAATGTACAAGTTAACACCGTTCCCTTCTTTAATGGTAATGCTATTCGCTTCTCAATCCTCTTAACCACCAACCAAGACCAAATACAAATTATTACATTCACTGTGTTCATCAAAGATCATTCACATGATATCATATATCCTATATCTCAAAAATGACCTAACCGGACTGACTTATATACCCTTTATAAACATAAATTCCTTATGTCATCTTACAATCATATTTACAAAGGTGATTACATGTTGGCCTAAACAATATATAAACATTAATTTATGTGACCACTGCCACCTCCACGTTACACTTGCTCGATCAATCTCCTATGTTAGCCTATGTGTACTGGTTACCTTGAACATCGGTTGCATAAATGTCGGTTATTGAACCATGAATACCGGTGAGTACCAAATAAGTAACCAACCAAAAAATGATGTGTGTTGCCATCAATCATAACACCATTAACCCGGATGCGTGTCAATTGCCAACAACAAAAACAACCATATTTAATACATTCAAATGATTTGCTACAAACATTCCTCCATCCATCTTCAAAGAATATAAATTTTTCCTCAAGAAAAGTTTATTCATCAAGGATTTCCCATGATAAATATCTCCTAATTTCTTCCCTAGAAAATGTGTAGTATTCTCCTCATGAATGTTCAATAGAACAAAATATGCAAGGATCAGTCTTATCAGTCCTCTAGCCTTTTGGTCTACTAAATCCCAATCTTCTTTCTTCATGGCTGAAGGTTTATTTCTAGATAAAGCAACCCAAAGATCTTGGTTAGCTAGCACATCTTCAACTTTAAATTTTCACAACTCATAGTTTGAGCAATTGAAGTTTTGAGCATCAATTCTCCCAAAAGTGCTTGGCATCTTAATCTGCAATCAAGACAAATAAATTCTCTACAAGACTCCCATTGAACCAAATTGACACAAAAAGCCAACCCTACCCAAAAAGGATAACATAATTGGCCTTGCTTTGATGCCACTTGTAAGGAAAGCTCAGTGCAAAAGTCACTTTCCTAATGTAAATTTAGAAGGGAATTAAGTAAATGTGTCTTTAAATTGAAATCCTAAAGAATCAATATGCGCACTAGTAAATAAATAAAATAAACACACAATTTTAACAAAGAGGAGAGACCAAATTTATCTGGGAAGACCCCTATGGGAGAAAGACCCACCACCAAAGAAAGATCACTTTAGTCATAGCAAACAATAGAATATAATAAAGTTTTTGATTCTTCTTTCTCAGGTATTTGTTCTCAGACTTTCAGATCAAACTCATAGGACAAAACAATATAGTCATTCAATATATAGAATAACCACCACAAACATATCCTATAGCATCACTATACACACTTTGTTCAACCATTGACCATTTTGTGTTCATGGGATCAACCGTTCGTTCAACTATCAGGGAGCCCAACCATTTTGTGTGCATAGGATCAACTATCTATTCAACTATTTGGGAACCCAACTATCGATCACTCTATGTTCATGGGATTACATTATTCCACATTCATTCAGATCAAGAGTTGTTAGTCATTAAAATACAAAATTTCAACTCTTTTAACCCTGCATGAGGCAAGCTTTTGATTGCTAACCCGTTTGAACACCCATGACCTCCAAACACTCATCGGCATAACTCCCATGAACTTAGAATGAAAGGAAACCATCAACCTGACCCTTTGCATCAAAATAGCACACTCTGATAGGCCAAGTCACACTGACATGACCTGCATCGTCTTGACACAATGCATCAGCATAAATCTCTCCGATCAGCCAAGTTGCCCAACATGATCATCATTAGCCTGACTCTATGCATCGATGTAACACTCTTCGACCAGTTAATTCTTACTAACACATAATCCTTGCATTGGCATAACTCTCTATGATAATCCAAATTGCACCAACATGATCATCATCGACCTAACTCTCTTTGACTAGAACAAAGTAAAAAAGTCAAGTGAATTTGAGGCTAAAAATCCAACAATATGAACATGTTATTGTATATATTGTGTTGTGGTTATTGGTGGTTGCAGGATTATAGGTACTAGAGATCGACTCAACCTAGTCTCATAGGTCTAAGCATGTCTTATCCTCTATGGCAAGTTGTCGGAGATGGCATAAGTTTCCTTCATTATAATCTATGTCCTAGTTGATATCCTAGCTAGTCTTGTGTCTCAGTTGAGTTGTCTCTTGGCACCTTGCAATATGTTGTTCAACCATTGTGTTAGGTTGTTGTGTAGAATTGTGAGTATTTGACTATTTAATTGATGTTTGATTAATATATCATCAATATTATAGTTGCTTTATTTGATAGTTTGATTATTTAATTATTATTTGGGTGGTTATTTAATATTTATTTATATTGTCTTGATTAATGTTATTGAGTTTGATTTATTATTTAATTGGCTATTTATTAATTATTTATTATTTAAAAATGTTTCTTATATTGATATTGATTTTATATTTAATTGGATTTTATTTGTGTTGGTTTTTGTTTATTTAATTTGTTTATTTAATAATTGGGTTTGATTTATTACTCATTCTAATATTTATTATGTTATTATCTTGTTATTATTTGGATAATTGGTTATATTAGATGTTGTTACCTACCCTTCTTTCCTATTGGTTGATTTGGTGGGGGAAAGTAAATAAAACTGGTTAATAATATTTACGTCGATTTTATGCATGGTAGGTATATTATATAGTTTATAGGTTTTGATTGGACAAAATTCTTCTATAGTTTTGATTTCAAATTTATTTATTGAGTTTTCTTAGTATGTTGTAGGGGTTGCCTTCTTGGAGAATTTGGATTTCATTTGGAGTTTCAAATTTGGTTGTAGCTTTGATTGTGGAAGATTTCATGATTGGATTTGGAGTTTGCATGGTTGGATCTGTCAGTTGGGATTTCTTGTACTTTGAATTTCCTTGCCTTTACTTCAATTTTTCCAAGTTGGAGCTTGAACTCTTCTTTTGCATTTCAATTTGAAAAGATTGTCTTCATTATGTTTGTTTACAGATTGATTGTAAGAGGATTTTTAGTGTTTATATATTGCAATTTTGGTTTGAGGAATTGATTTATGTATATAAGAACATATATGTGTTAATAGCATATCTGGACGATGGACCATTGTCAGGATTGTATGTTCTACATTTTCCTTTATGAATTTGTGTCTCCCCATCTTTGTGGTCTTGTTGAGCTTTTAAATTCCTTTGTATTTATGTTTTGTATTTGACAAGCTCAATGCAAGTTTAATGCAAAGGGGACCCAAAATAGGGCAAGGACAGGGGCGTGGTGCCCCTGTCCTCCCCTATCCTAGGAGGACAAGTGCACCATGTCCTTGTCCTAGGAGGACAAGGGTGCCATGCCCCTGTGGTGTCCTAATTCAGGACAGGAAAAACCAAAAGGTAGTGTAGGATGCAAGGAAATATAGGTTTCGAGAGGCATGAGCATGTCTCAGTTCTCCAATAGGGCTTAGGGATTTGTTTCTCCAATTTGAAGACCCAAATGTGGTAAAAAATTTCAAGGTCTCAATTTTATGATGCTACATTTAGCCCCTAGTTTAACGAGAGTATAAGCGTACACCAATACTACCAATAAAGTATAAGAAAATAAGATTCAAATATTTTCACCACGTCACAGAGGCAAGATACACCAAGCCCCCAGTGGACTAAGGATCTTATGACATTGATTGACAAAGTAAAAGGGAAGATCAAGAGAGAACAACTATGATTGCAACTAGCAAAGTTCCCCTCACCATGAGTCATGAAAAGAGAAGATACCAAAAAATTACAAAGTAAAGCCAGGTTCACTAAGTAATTTTGAGTATCAAGAAGGAAAATATGAGTAGATTGTATTCCCCCATGTTAAAGTGATTGTGCACACCTTATCAGGAGTTATTTCTTTAAGGTAGGATACACCCAAGAGAGAAATAGAGAGGGAACACATTATTGCAATGATTTAGGCCCCAATCAAGGAACAAACCCAAGGATAATGAACACAAAACAGAAAGGATGAGTTAGATTTTCTTTCCTCAGGGTTAGTATGTTGTATGATAACTCATGTATATCATGTATATATATATATATATAGTAGTCATAATTCCCCAAAGAAAGGAAACTACCTTGGAAGAAAGGGAATACAAGTGTCTTTTGAGTCAACATGAAAGAAACCAAAAGAAATCTCAATGCTTTGCATCATCCTCAAGTAAACATCACTAGGGAAAATAGAAGAACAGAGATACACATAGAAGAATGATCACAAAAGAGCAAGAAAAGAGAGAGGAGTGGAGGATCTATGGTGCTAATGTAGCTAGTCTAGCATGACATCCACCTCACGATCTTGCTGATCACTATTTAAGGAAGGTGTGAAACAAGCTAGAGGAGAAACATCGAGAACAACAGATGGAGCTATCACAAGATCCAAACAGGGACTATGCTCATGTGCTAAGTCACTTTGTTCAATTCTAGGAGCTAGGATTAAGATTTTTAAAAATTCTGCAGATAAATGATTTTCAACATCAACATATTCATATTCACTATCAGAAGCATTAAGAGTTGTATTGCCATCATGAATATCATTTTCACCTATTTCTTCATCAATATTTATAGAAAGAGGGGGTTGAACATGAATAGGAGTAAAACCATCACATGTTTTCTGCAACTTATGATTTGGAGATTTAGGTTCAACATATTGCTTAGGAGAAAATGGAATCATGTTAACTATTGGTGTTTTTGAAGATTGAATATTTTAAGGAACAACTTCATGAGCTCAAGAGCAAAATTTTTATTGGTGTTCTCTCGCACAATGATTTTGTTGAGTCTTAGTCGAAGATTGAGAAGAAGGAGGAATATTTGTTAAAGGAGGAAGATTCTTTTCTCTTGTAGCTAGAGGTTTAAGTTGAGTTATTTCGGGTTAGTCAAGAGGAGAGGCAGGTCTCTTCTCTACATAAGAGCAAGGAGGTGGAGCTACACCATATAAAGGAGGAATGTTTGGTGTAGGAAGGAGACCAGGTCCATCATGAGGAGGAGGTACAGGTCTAACCTTAATAGGGACATTATTATTCTTTTTAGGAGAAGGCATAGTTCCATCCATAGGAATAGGTTGAGAATCTTCCTTAGGAGGAAGATTAGTTCTATTCATCAAGGGAAGAACCCCACCTTCAAGAATGATGGGAATATCCATTTTTGGAGTTCTAGGTTGGCTCAAAGATAGGATTATATCTTTCTTCCATTTTTAATAAGATTGAAAGAGAGCATCGCTTCTCGGTGGAAGATCAAAATTGTTTAGGCCAAAAGAAATCAATAGGAACACTTGGTCTTCTTTCGGTTGGTCAAAATAGGCTATGGTTAACAGCTATGATTTATCCATTGTGGGGAAATTTCAAACACTTATGGATTGGAGAAGCAATAGCCTTCATGGAAGATAGCTAAGGGTAGCCTAACTTCACACAAAATTTATCAGATCAAGGAATGATAACAAAGTTGACATCCATTGATTTAGTTTGAACCTCAATAGGGAGTGTGCTAGAACCAATGGTAGGAAAACATAATCCATCAAATAACTTAACGAACACATTAGTATCATCATAGATTGGTTTATGCAAATGTAAAGTGAAAAGATACTCCTCAGTGATTGATGAATACTAAGAGGGGGGGTGAATTAGCATGCCCAAAAACTTAACCAAACTCTTAAGCAATTTTACTGCAGACCGGTATAGTAGTTTAAACATTGAACTAGTTAAAACACAGATAAGCCAAATAGTAAACAAAGTATTCACCCACAGAAGCACAATCACCATAACACAAGATACTTTGACATGGAAACCCAAATGGGAAAAACCACGATGAGTAAAACTCACAAGTCAACTATCTACAGAATAGTAACCAGACTGGTTAAGGTCAGACCGATTAAGGCCTTACAATGTTATTCACTAGAAAAAATCCTATTAGGAATCCAAATCTCTCTTAGGAGATAAGTCCTATTAAAGACTATCCTATTAAAGGATTTCAGATCCACAACTGTGAACCACCTTGTTAGAAGATTTACAATAGGCTTGGTTGGGCCTACCCGATTAAGGGTTTCAGACTTGTTGAAGAGATTAGTAATCAACAAGTGAATGATATAGAAAGTAGCACAAAATGCTTGATTAGGTCCTTGACTGCTCTCTGTTAATGCATTGCAACATTACTTTAGTCTTCTATCCTTTGCATGTTTAATCTCTATCACATGATGCTTCTATAACAACTTCACTCTTCAACACACATACACACATATATTAAAACCCTACACATGATGTCCTTAAATAGGAAGCTAATTTCATGTCGGTCCAATGTGATTGGATTACAATTTCCTGGGTTCAAAGCATCTAGACACTTTTAGTAACACAACATAGAAATGATGAATAATGATGAACAACAAATACCCTAACTGGTATTGAGGGGGGGGGGTGAATCAGTACATACAAAAACTTCTCTGCAACTTATCAAGTTAAAACAATGCTAACTGGTTGTCTTCATTACTAAATTTAACCATGGCAATACCAGTTCAACATAGTAGGACTTCAAACAACATAAACTGGTAAAATTGAACACTTCAAATACATTCAATACTTGATAACTACTTCACCCATAAACATATGCATGTGGTGTATCAGCAAAACCATAACCATTAGCTCTATATGCATAATCACTCAAACAAAGGATTCTTAATCATCACATGAAAAATGCACAACTCATGACACAAAGATTTTTGCATGTGGAAACCCAAATGGGAAAAACCATAGTGGGGATGAATACCCACAAGCTTGTTTTGAACTCTTTTGAAGATCGCTCTATTAGGAGCCTAGTCCAGTTAAAGACTTTACAATAATGTTATACTAGGAACCGATCCTGTTAAAGATCACCCAGTTAATGGATGGCTATATACCCCTTTAAAGGTTACCTCACTAGATGATTTAATGAGCTCAATGAACTTGAGTCACCTGGTTAAAAGATTTATAGTTGTAAAGCGGAAAATTGCGAGCGAACCCTAAGTGTTCCCCCCACCACTCCAAGGAGAGAGAAAGGGGGTCACTAGGGTTGACGGTTTTCACTTAGGGGAGACTTTACATTCAAAAGAGTGGTTGAAACCCACAAGATCCAATCCCACACAATGCAAGATTGGATTCTGAATGAGTTTCAAGGGTTAAGACAGCAAGGCTACCCTCTTTTGTAAAGAATGTAGATAGAAGGATTAAGCTAGGAATGCATGAAAAGTGAGAAAGATTCACTTATAAATAGAGATAGGCATATAGGATGAAGCTACGGACCTAGAATTAGTAGTAAAATGTCGAGACGGTGCTGTCCTACAAATTTGAGCGAAAGTTGACGGGACGATGGCGCCCGGCGTGCACACGGTCCTCTGAAAAATCCGTGAAACGAAGGGGGATCTGTTCGTCTCTGCACAAGGATTCTAGATCTTCAATTACAGCCATGTACCTGCAACATGCAAAGGTGTAAATGTTGTTGTATGTTGTATGTTGTAAGTGATCTCCTCTTCAATGGTTGAATCCTTGTCTTGAATGCAACACTTAGCCTTGAATGGAGACTTAGAATGCTCAATTGCTTGAAGGAATGCTTGAATGCTTGAATGCTTGAATGTTTGAATATCGCTTCCACCTCTTTTCCATCTTACCAAAATGGGAGAGGAAATGTAGTTTATATACTTGTCAATTAGGGTTGATAGACTGATTTTTTCGACCTTAGGCCGACCAGGAAAGATTATTTTCCAATTTGCAAACATAAAGACCCGAGACCCAAAAGAGACCGGGCCCAAAAATAGGGCCAGGGACTAGGGCGCTGGGTGCCATGGTCCTGGAGGACCAGGGCGCTGGGCGCCATGGTCCCACCTCCAGGGACAGCATGGTGCAAGGAGGATCAGGCCACGGTGCTGAAAAAATGTAGTTTTTGATGTCATGAACAAGTTTTGGGGTCTCCATTCAGGTTCAGTGTTGCGTCGGCATCATGAAGACCCAAATGCGGTCAAAATTGCAAGTGTCACAATTTTAGGACACTACATTTAGCCCCCACTTTAGCGGGAGTATAAGCGTATGCTCATACTTCCGGTAAAGTACAAGGAAACAACATTGAAAGACTTTCACCACGTCAAGGAGGCAAGACACACCAAGCCCCCAGTGGACTAAGGATCTTACGACTTTGATTGACAAAGTAAAAGGGAAGATCACAAGGGAGAACCATGACTGTCAGTAGTAGGGTTGCCTCACTATGAGTCATGCAAGAGAAATACCCAAAAATTTTCAAGGCAAAGCTAAGTTTGCCAAGAAATTTTTAAGTATCCTAAAGGGATAGACGGGGTGTATGCCCCCCTACATTAAAGTGATCACACACACCTCAACGGGGGTGATTGCTTTAAGGTAGTGATACACATAAGAAATGAGAAGGGAAAAGGAGCACGTTATCACAATGATTTAGCCCCCAAGTGTGAGATAAACCCAAGGATAATAGACACAAAACACAAATCACAAGGTGACTTCGCTTTCCTCGGGGTCAGTATGTTGTATGATAATTCATGTATATCATATGTATGTTTGCATAATTGTTCTTCATTCCCCAATCAAGGAAGGTCACCTAGAAGAAGGAAACACATGTGTCTTTTGAGTCAACATGAGAGAGACCAAAAGAGATCTCAATGCTTTGCATCATCCTCAAGTAGACAACACTAAGGACAACAAATAGAAGAATGAGAATAACACATAGAAGAAGTAACAAAAGAGAGGAGGAGAGAATCTGCTATGCTAATGAAACTAGTCTAGCACGTCATCTACCCCCCGATCTTGCTGATCAATATTTCGGGAAGGCAGGGAACACGCTAGAGGAAGAACATTCAACATAGCAGATGGAGCTATCACAAGATCCAAACAAGGGCTATGTTCATGTTCCAAGCCACATTGTTCTTGTCTAGGAGCTAGGATAAGTGCTTTAGAAAATTCGTTAGATAAATGGTTATCAATATCAACAAATTCATATTCACTATCAGAAGCAAGAGAAGTAACATTTTCATCATGAAGAACATTTTCATCTATATCATCATCAAGATTTATAAAAATAGGATCTTTAACTCACACAGGATCAAGACCATCATGCATCTTATGTTTAGGAGATTTTGGAGAAAATGGAATAATGCTTGTTGAAGGTGTTTTTGGGGATTGCAAAGTTTGAGAAGCAACTGCTTGAGCTCTAAGACGATGCTTTCATCGGCGTTCATGTGTAGAACGATTTCATCTAGTCTTAGTAGGAAGTGGAGAAGATTGAGGAGGAGGAATGTTCTCATCCTTATCACTTGGGTGTTTAGGTTGTGGTCTCTTAGGTTGGATAATAGGAGAAGAGGAAGGTCTCTTCTCTCTATAAAAGGAAGGAGGAGGAACTGCTCCATATAAAGGAGGAATATTTGGTTTAGGAAGGAGACCAAGTCCATCATGATGAGGAGGTATAGGTCTACTTTTAGAAAGTTTATTAGACATAGACATAGTCACATCCATAGGAATGGGTTGGGAATCTTCTTGAGGAAAGACATTAGTTTTATCTTTCAAAGGAAGAACTTCCTTCTCAAGAATGATAGGAATATCAAGTTTGGGTGTTCTAGGTTCACTTAGAGATAGGATCATATCCATTTTCCACTTTTGATAAGATTTGAAAAGATGATCACTTCGTGGAGGAAGAGATTGGAATTGTTTAGGCCAAAAATAATCAATAGGAACTCTAGAAGTTCTTTCAGCTAGTTTAAAGAGACTCTGATTGACAGTAACAACTTCACCATTATGGGGAAATTTCAAACATTTATGAATAGGAGAAGCAATAGCTTTCATGGAAGATAGCCAAGGATAGCCAAGCTTCACACAAAATTGTTTGGATGAAGGAATAATAGCAAAGTTCACATCAAGGGATTTGTTATGGACCTCAATAGGTAATGTAATAGAACCAATTGCAGGAGAAGAAAATGCATCAAATAATTTAACAACCACATCTGTTTTGTCATAGATCACTTGATTCAATTGCAAAGTAAAAAGAAATTCTTCAGTAATAACATTAACCATGCACGAAGGATCAATAAGCACTCCACGACAAGGTGTATTCTTGACTTTTACAACTATGTATAAAGGACCATCAGGTGCCTTGATAGTTTCACTAGAATCAAATGTGATGGAAGGTTCTTTAGGGTTTTCTTGCTGCTCTACAAAGTTAATCACATTCGGAGTCATAGACACAAGACCATCAGATGAGAAAGAGGAATCATTAGTCTCAATCACATTAGAGGTATGAGAAGGTAATGGATTTTGGTTAGGAGGAGCTATAGATGTGTTGCCTTTATCATTTACTCCAGAAGCAGAGATAGTATTATTATCAATCAAATCTTGAATTTTACCCTTTAAAGCAAAACATTTTTCAGTATCATGCTCAGGTTGACGATGAAATTGACAAAAAGATTTGTTATCAAAATAGGGCGAATTAATCTTTGTAGGATCTATTTGCTTTACAGGAGGGAGAGTAAGCACATTTTGTTCCAATAACTTATTCATAATACTATGCAATGATTCATTCAAAGGAGTAAACTTTCTTTCTTTCTTGAAAAACTTAGAAATAGGAGGCACACCTGATGCTGCATTCACATTGTTGTTGATGATGTTTTCATTGAATTTGATGGTCTCTCTATTCGGTTTAAACTTTCCAAATTGTTGTTGACTACTATCACCCTTATCACTCAGAGCCATAGGATTTGCTTGTTCCATTTGACTCACAGTCAGTTGATTATTGTGAAGAGTTGCACACAACTGTTGGAAAGAAGTAAACTCAGAAAACAAAATTTTGTCTCGAATATCGTTTTGTAAATTAGAAATAAAGATTCTTTGAATATCATTGTCAGGCACTGGAAAAGAAATTTGAGCATACAAATGCTTATATCTACCAATGAAATCAGTCACTTTTTCTTTAACACCTTGTTTACAATGCATTAAATCAATCAAAGTAACTTTAGGACTTATATTGTTTTGAAATTGTTGAATAAAAGCATTTGCAAGTTGTTCAAAAGAAGTAATAGAATAAGAAGGCAACAAGCAATACCATTTTAGGGCTTTATCTCTTAATGTTCTAGTAAACAGTTTTGCAAGAAACATTTGGTCATAAGCAAAATCGGTACATATTGTTTGAAAAGTCTTAACATGTGTTAGAGGATCACCTTTACCATTATAAAGCTCCAAATGTGGGATTTCAACATGTTTAGGGGGGATAGCTCGAACAATGTCAAGAGAAAGTGGGCTCGCAACATCAAATGTGGGCACACTAAACTTAGATTGATTCATAGAGGCAATTTGTTGCTGTAAAGAAGATACAGTTTGTGCAAGATTGTTAATGGTCACTTCAGTCGAAGAGTTCATATTAGACATGTTAGATTGTGATGGAGGTATTATGTTATTGAAAGAAGGTATTGATTGAGAGTAAGGTGGTGGGACACTATGATAGTTAGTCATAAGAGATGGTTGGAAAAGAGGAGCACTACAAGGAGGAATGGAATGGTTAAATGAATTGCCCCCTTGCGTCAGGTTCATTTGTGTAGATGTAATAGGGACACTCATTGAAGGAATGAATGAAGAAGTCAGATTAAATGAAGGAAGAGGGTTAATTGAAGAGGAAGGATTGCCCCCATGACTGGTGATCATAGGCCGAATGTCTTGTATAGAAGTAGCCATTATGTTTGATGTAAAAGTAGGTATACTAGCAATAGAAGTTGTCAAAGGAATAGAATGATTAACTTGAGTAGGAGGTTGTGTGTAACCTAAAGTTTCGGCACAACTCTTCATAGGAATCACATTCAAATCCACAATGTGTGCAATACCACGCAAAATATCAATTCCATTCTTATCACTTTGAACCATACATTTTAGACCCTCAATTAATGAAAGAGCTTGACTATCGGGATACTCTTGAGACATCCATTGCTGAAAATCATCAAATTGGTTATCCAATTTCGAAATTTGTTCTATAGAAACCTCATGGAGAGCTTCTTCATCATTAGGAGGATTAGAGGAATTACCCGTGTCCTCGTTAAAAAGGCTATTCAAATTAGGTTCCATCTCCTCGGTAATTAAACCTCGGAAAGACTTAATTCTACGACTTCGTCTAACGGGAATAGTGTAAGTAGGGCTTATTGTTGTAAAACTCATGCACTAGAGAGGGAGAAAAGATTTTGAATTTAGAGGTAGCAAATTTCAATAAAATCAGCCAATCTCCTAGATTTAGGCTGTTAAATGCAATCACGACCATCTCCTGAAATTTCGGAAAAAAAGTCAGGGACCGTGGCGCTCGGAGTGCACACGGTCCTCGCAACTTTTTTCAAAATTTGCAGGGGTGAAAGTTATGATGATTTTAAAGCTAATCTGAAAAAATTGAGTGATTTTACGATCTGTAGATAGGCCAAATTAAAGTTGCAATCTCAAAATTGAACCCTACCAAGATTGTTGAAAAATGCAAAATTTGAATTTTGAAAAAGAGAGGGAAACTGAAATTTTGAATTTTATGATTTTAGAGGGAATACCAAAAGCAATGCAAGTTTTGAATTTTAAAATTTGACTCAATTTCACGCAAAATTCAATTTTGAAAGCGGAAATCAAAGTTGGTGTAATTAAACACTTAATTTTAAAAGTCACAAATTGCAAGAATTTGAATAAAGCACTGAAATTTTGAATGAATGCCAACACACTTTTCAGATTTAGGACAATAAGAACACAAATTCGACACAAAATTTCAATTTCAACAATTTTTGAATGATTAGAAGCCTTAAACCAAGCAATCCCTAGACCAACTTTGACTTTAATTTTGAAAGTGTTAGAATTGATAAAATCAGCCAAAATTCTGGATTTTAGCAGAAAAATACAGTAAGATCTAACTCCGAAAATTTTTGAAAAAATGTCGGAGATGATGGCGCTCGGGGTGCACACGGTCCTCGCAACTTTTTTCCAAATTCTCAAGGATGAAAGATATTGTGATTTTATTGCGGAATCCAAAGTTACAGCTGATTTGGAGATGTTTTGATTAGTGTAATTATCAGTCAAAGGTTGAATCAAGAGGGTTTTAAAAATTAGGGTTTTGACACTTAACCACTTAATTTTTAGAATTAAAGAACAAATATGAATTGATAATTTGCAATAGAAGGGTAGATCTGAAACAAGCATTAACAATTAGACATTTCACAAGCTCAATTACTAAAAAGAAAATTTAGGGTTTTTATGCAATTAACCTCTAAAATTTGCAAAAGATCAAACATGGAAATGTAATTAAGGAAGCAAATTTTCAGATCTAACCATGAATAATCAGAAAGGATGTTCACGTTAGGTTCACCAAAATGTAAAGCGGAAAATCGCGAGTGAACCCTAAGTGTTCCCCCCACCACTCCAAGGAGAGAGAAAGGGGGTCACTAGGGTTGATGGTTTTCACTTAGGGGAGACTTTACATTCAAAAGAGGGGTTGAAACCCACAAGATCCAATCCCACACAATGCAAGATTGGATTTTGAATGAGTTTCAAGGGTTAAGATAGCAAGGCTACCCTCTTTTGTAAAGAATGTAGATAGAAGGATTAAGCTAGGAATGCATGAAAAGTGAGAAAGATTCACTTATAAATAGAGATAGGCATATAGGATGAAGCTGCGGACCTGGAATTAGCAGTAAAATGTCGAGACAGTGCTGTCCTACAAATTTGAGTGAAAGTTGACGAGACGATGGCGCCCGACGTGCACATGGTCCTCCGAAAAATCCGCGAAATGAAGGGGGATCTGTTTGTCTTTGCACAAGGATTCCAGATCTTCAATTATAGCCGCGTACCTACAACATGCAAAGGTGTAAATGTTGTTGTATGTTGTATGTTGTAAGTGATCTCCTCTTCAATGGTTGAATCCTTGTCTTGAATGCAACACTTAGCCTTGAATGGAGACTTAGAATGCTCAATTGCTTGAAGGAATGCTTGAATGCTTGAATGCTTGAATGTTTGAATATCGCTTCTGCCTCTTTTCCATCTTACCAAAATGGGAGAGGAAATGTAGTTTATATACTTGTCAATTAGGGTTGATAGACTGATTTTTCCGACCTTAGGCTGACTAGGAAAGATTATTTTCCAATTTGCAAACATAAAGACCCGAGACCCAAAAGAGACCGGGCCCAAAAATAGGGCCAGGGACCAGGGCACTGGGCGCCATGGTCCTGGGGGACCAGGGCGCTAGGTGCCCTAGTCCTGAAAGACTAGGGTGCTGGGCGCCATGGTCCCACCTCCAGGGACAGCAGGGTGCAAGGAGGATCAGTCCAGGGTGCTGAAAAAATGCAGTTTTTGATGTCATGAACAAGTTTCGAGGTCTCCATTCAGGTTTAGTGTTGCGTCACCATCGTGAAGACCCAAATGCGATCGAAATTGCAAGTGTCACAATTTTAGGACGCTACAATAGTAAGCCTGTTAAAGCTACCCGGTAAAAGAAATTTCCTTTTATTGAAATGGTTAGAAGATAATAGGTAAAACTTTGATCTGATAACAACACTATATGCTAAAATAGATCCTTTTCAGTTCCTCTACTCTACAATCACACTCGGTAGTTTTCACTCACTAGTCTGGTAAGTATCTCATCACTCGGATACATATAAAACTTTTTCCAACAACTTACAATAACAAACATCATTGACCTTATAGACAGGAATTAGGTCGGTAACATAAACCCTAAACCCTAAGCATCTTATGTTTACTATTACAAGTGATGAAATCCTGACCATCCAAACACCTTACATAGAATGAAACAATCTCAAACAGATCACAAGTCATTCTGCATCATCCATTCTTCACCACATATATAAATTAGTAGCTCATCACGCTTTCTTCTCATACCACCAAGAAGAATGTTCATTCCCGAGGTAGATATTTAATGTTGTTGATCCTCACATGCAAGATCCTCAAAGAAATCCTTCATGTGCACAAAATTGACGTGGCATCTTGATCTCATCCTTATTTCTTAGCTAATTCATCACATAATATAATTGGTTGCATCTGCATGAGCAATATCTGGTCTATTGTGCACCACATAGTGCAGCTTACCGATCATTGACCAGTACTCCTTCTCATTCACCAATAATGAATCATCTTCCTTAGTCAATTTATAGCCTGTCACCATCGGTGTACCAATTGGTTTGCTCTCCTCCATGCCAAAGGTCTTCAATACCTCTTTGACATACTTGGAGTGGGTAATAAAGATACCCTCTTTCATTTGATGAATCTGTAGACCAATGAAGAACTTTATCTCTCCAATGAGAGATATCTCAAACTCTTTCTTCATTTCATTTGCAAATGCATGGCTCATTTCATCATCTCTTCCAATGATCATGTCATCTACAAATACTTCATAGATCAGAATTTGATCACCTTCAAATTTTAGGTAGATGTTGCTATCCTCACTTGTTCTCTGAAATCCTATCTTCACAAGATTAGAGTGTAAACATTCATACCATGCCCTAGGTGCTTGTTTCAATCCATACAAGGCTTTGTGTAATCTACACACCATGTTACTATCTTCTAATAAGGCAAACCCATTCGGTTGCGCAATAAAAAATTTCTTCTTCTAGGATTTCATTCAAGAACACAAACTTCACATCCATCTGGTATACCTTAAATCCCTTGAATGTTGCAAATGCAAGTAGCATTCGGACACCTTCCAGTCTAGCCATAGGAGAAAAGGTTTCTCCATAGTCTTCTCCCTCTTCCTAAGCATATCCCTTGCATACAAGTCTTGTCTTGTTCCTCACAATAGTGCCCTCTTCATTTAGCTTATTCCTGAAAACCCATTTGGTACCTATGACATTCTTGTGTTCTAGTCTGGGTACCAGGGACCATGTTGCATTCTTTTCTATCTAGTCTAGCTCCTCTACCATTGCCTTAATCTAGTCTTCATTTGTAAGTGCTTCTCCAAAAGTCTTGGGCTCCAATTCAGAAACCATGCAAGAGTTTTCTTTCACCTTTCTTCTTGTGAGTATCCCTGCATCTTTATCTCCAATGATCTTCTTTAGATCATGATGTAGTTTCACATATCTAGGAATGACTCTAGCTAGTTTTTCTTCCTTTTCCTCTTCTTCTTCACTTACTTCTTCTTCTGCAACTTTTATCGGTACAAGATCACTAAGGTCTTTACTTCTTTCTCTCTTAACTGGTTCCTAGAAGGCTACACCCAGTTCATCTTCCACTTTCTCATTGTAGGTTTCCTTAGGTTCCCTAGGGGATTCATCAATCCTAACATTGATACTCTCAACAATTTTCTATGTTCTATTGTTGTAGCACTTGAGAGCTTTACTTTTAGTAGAATATCCCAGAAATATTCCTTCATCACATTTAGCATCAAACTTGCTCAGATGCTCACCTCTCTTGATGTAACACTTACTGCCAAATACTTTAAAACAACTCACACTAGGAGTCTTCTCGGTCCAATACTCATAAGGGTTTTTAACTTTACCTTTGTTGATGAGTACCCAGTTCATAGTATAGACTGCAGTGCTCATCGCTTCTCTCCAAAAAGTGTGAGCAACCTTTCCTTGGATCAACATTGTTCTGGCCACTTCAACTACAATCCCGTTATTCCTTTCTGCTATGCCATTCAGTTGTGGTATCCTTGGGGTAGACAACTGCCTCTTGATACCACTATCTTTACAGTACTTGTTGAATTCATCAGAAGTGAATTCACCTCCTTGATCAGTTCTTAGGCATTTTATCTTTTTACCACTTTCCTTCTCTACTAATGCTCTAAAGGCTTTGAACTTTCCAAATGCCTCAGACTTGTCTTTCAAGAATGTGACCCACATAATTCTTGAGTAGTCATCAATAAGAATCATGAAATACCTATCTCCTTGAATACTTCTAGTTTTCATAGGACCACACAAATCAGTATGCACAAGATCAAGTAAGTTTTCTTCTGAAAAATACTTAGCTTTGAAAGTTGAGGAAGACATCTTCCCAAGTTGACATGCTTTGCATAAAGCATTCTCTAGTTTGTTCAGCAAAGGCAATCCTCATATTATCTTGATCTTACTAGCCTTTACATTATTATCAAAATTCATATGACAAATTCTCCTATGCCATATCCAATTGTCATCAAACTTCGCCATCAGACACCAAGTTATCTTGGCATTCAACTGAAACAAGTTACCTCTAGTCTTCTTACTGGTAGCAATAAGTTCACCACTCTTTCCAATTATACTATAGATTCCCCCTTTGAACTCCAGAATGATTCCTTTATCATTTAGTTGAGCAACACTTAATAGGTTATTCTTAAGACCTTCTACCTAGTAGACGTCATCTGCACTGATAATTCCATTTAGTGAGATAGATCCTTTTCCTTTTACCAAGCATGGTGCATCATTGACATATCTGACAACACCTCCATCATAATCTTCTAGAGACAGAAACTTTCCCCGGTCACCAGTCATGTGGTGAGAACAACCACTATCAATGATCCACACATCAAAGTTGTCAATGTGAGAGAGAAGTGATTTCTTGTCAGACACTTCTTCCTTTACAGCTACAAACACTATGTCCTCATTCTCTTCATCCTCAAATTCTTCATCCATAACACCTTCATCCACTGCAACAAGAAAATTTCTTCTATTTCCTCCTTTATACTTTCTAAACCTCTCTGGTTTATCCTTATTGTCATTGTTAGGACAGTTAACAACTATATGTCCTATCTTATTGCAGGAAAAACATTTTAAAGGAAGCTTACCTTTGTATTTTCCAATGCCTTTTAGAAGTCTCTTGGCAAGAAGAGCTTCAAACTCCAATAGAATCTCTTCATCATCCATATCTCTGCATTGCATGAATTCTTAACTGGTACTTACTTCTTTTCCTTTTCTGGTTGGTGCAATAGATGCTCTAAAAGATGACTCAGTCTTCTAAACACTGTCATCATAGCTATTCAACTAATATGCAGTCAACTTTGCAATGATAGAGTCTAAGGATACCTTGGTTTTGTCAATAGACCTTAGTTCCTAAATAGCAGCAACTCTAATTACATAGACCGGTAACAATGATCTCAAAACTTTACTAACAATGGTGGCATCTTCAATTGTTCCACCAGTGCTCTTGATATCTCCAACAATAGTATTGATCCTTATCCCATATTGCTTAATGGTTTTGCCTTCAACCATCCTCATGTCTTCAAATTTTCCTCTAAGGCTTTCTTCCTTAGCTTGCTTGACATGCTCATCATTGCCATAAATAGTTTCTAATGTGTCTCATACATCCTTAGGATTTTCCTTATCTTGTACATCAATAGACTCAATATCAAACAAACTGCGAATAAGGGATTCCATGACTTGCCCATTTTCTTGAATCTCTCTTTTCTGATAATCAGTTAGAGTGATAGTGGGGATTACATAGGAATTCTCAACATAGCTCTAGTGTTGAGCACCCAAACTCTTGATATAGATCTTCATTCTATCCTTCCATATTTTGAAGTTATCTCTATTGAACTTAGGACCTTCCCTCTTCATCATTAAGGCAGGATCTTTTACCTCAAGCGATTGAGTTTATATCACCGAGGACCTGGATTTGCTCTGATACCAAGAGATGAATAATGATGAACAATAAATACCCTAACTAGTACTGAGAGGAGGGGGAGCGAATCAGTACATACAAAAACTTCTCTGCAACTTATCAAGTAAGAAACAATGCCAACCAGTTGTCTTCATTACTGAACTTAACCATGGCAATACCAGTTAAACACAGTAAGACTTCAGACAACATAAACCGGTAAAACTAAACACTTCAAATACATTCAATACTTGATAACTACTTCACCCATAAATATATGCATGTGGTGTATCAACAATACCATAACCATTAGCTCTGCATACTTAATCACTCAAACAAACAATGCTTAATCATAACATGAAAAATGCACAACTCATAACACACAAATTTTTCACGTGGAAACCAAAATGGGAAAAACCACGATGGGGATGAATACCCAGAAGTTTGTTTTAAACTCTTTTGAAGCTGGCTCTGTTAGGAGAATAATCCGGTTAAAGACTTTACAATAAGGTTCTGCTAGGAACCGATCCTATTAAAGATCATCCAGTTAAGGGATGGCTATATACCCTGTTAAAGGTTGAAACCCTATTAAAGGTTACCTTGCTAGAGGATTTAAAGAACTCAATGAACTTGAGTCACCTAGTTAGGGGATTTATAGTAAGCCTGTTAAAGCTACTCGACAGAGGGATTTTCTTTCTGTTGGAATGGTTCGAAGACAATAGGTAAAACTCTGATATGATAACAACACTATATGCTAAGGAAGATCCTTTTCAGTTCCTCTACTCTGCAATCACACTTTGCAGTTTTCACTCACTGGTCTGGCAAGTATCTCATCACTCAGATACATACACAACTTCTGCCAACAACTTACAATAATAAACATCATTAACGTTATAGACAAGAATTAGGTCAGTAATATAAACCCTAAACCCTAAGAATCTTAGGTTTACTATTACAAGCGGTCCAATCCTAACTATCCAAACACATTACATAGAAAGAAACAATCTCAAATAGATCACAAGTCATTTTACATTGTCCATTCTTCACCGCACATAGAAATTACTAACCCATGATGCTTTTTTCTCATACCACCAAGAAGAATGTTAATTCTCGAGGTAGATATTTAATTCTGTTGATCCTCACATGCAAGATCCTCAAGGAAATCCTTCACATGCACAAAATAGAGGTCCTTATTCCGCTTGAGGCCTTCATACCACTTGAGGTCTTCATACCACTTGAGGTCTTCAATCATTCTTTAACCGATAAGCTTCTTCTGCAAAACACCGATAGTCTTATACAAACAAAGTCTATACATACAATGACATATAATACTAGTGTGAACAATACAACACATATTATCGGTGGAGAATAACTCATACAAAAAATAAGTGTGTGTTCGTCAATGACAATCACAACTTAAACATCATCAAAATACCAACAATCTCCCCCTTTGGCATTGATGGCAACACTTAGGAAATTTTTGACTTCTAAGTGCTTACAAAACAAAAATAGATTCCATAATCAAAATTACTCCCCCTAAGCATATACACTACTCTCTTTGCCAAAATTATAAGCATGTGCAAATTCAATGCTACTCCCCATAAAATTTTCATGACAGAATACTACTCCCTCTTTGCCAACAATGCCAAAGTAAAACATGCCTCAGCAATTTGACCAAAAAAATAATACATAATCATGAAAACATAGTATATGTCTATGATAATAAGGAATAAAACTTCTCAAAAATAGATTTAAAGTCTTTCAAAAATTCCTTCATGTCTATGGACCAGGTGTCTAGGAGTGAGGCTGCAATTTCACTATGTGTCTTCATCTGAATGGCTAGCTCATCCATGGCATCCAAAGTACTCATCTCATGAGTAACAATGATAGATTCCATGTTCATAAAGCACTTCTGAAGAATCTGCAACTTTGGAAATAGGAGTAGTTGTAGCTCCTCCAGATTTAGAGTCCTCTTGTAGATCTCCACTTCAAACTTTGCAATCTTTTGTCAGTGATTCTGAATGGTCTGCCCATACACTATGAAATAATCATATGGTACTTTGAAGATCTCCACATACTACTTTTGTTCAGATTGGAGTTGACCTTTCTTTTTTACAGCATCATCACAAAATAGGTGAGGTTGGCAGATTATGCTCAAGAGTAGGTTACCTTCACCCATAGCTAAATTTATATCTTCTTTCTGCTTAATCAATTTTTCTCTATCTTCATCCATTCACTTTACTAATGAAACTTTCAGAGCCTTTTCATGCTTCTTCTCTATAGAAACTTGGGCAACATCTTCAAAAGATTGAACTTGATCACCTACTATAGTGCAAAGGAGTTTTAGCTGGGCCATTGAAGAATCGGTATTGGGAAGAGTGGAATCAGGGACTAAGCTCGAGAGAGTATCCATAGCAAATTAGATAACATCCTTTTCTTTCTTCTTCATTAGTTTCTCCAATCATTCTTGAGCAAGTTGAATGCTTTGGAGTAGCTCATTTTCATCTTCTGACCCAGTGAAACAGGCAAGAGTTAGATCACATGATATTCTTATTCTCTAGTTCAATAAATATTTGATAAGTTCTTGTTCAATATCCTCCTTTTCACTATCATTGAAATCATCAAAATTTTCTTTTAAATCATCAAGAACTTTCCTTCTATTATTCTTTATGGTTCTTTGGACAATAAATGGCGCATTGCCATTGAAAAGGAGAAAGAAATTACGGAGAAAATTTTTGCTCAATATTTTCCAGTTGCCTCAAATTCAGAATTATTTGAGATTATTGATAAGTCCAAAGGAATATTTTTCATGAGAAGAAGAAGACTTTAGCTACTTGGAGGAAAAAGTCATGTAGTGGAAAAAGACACTCATCTACAAGCTCAAGAAGCGGTCCAAATAAAAAAGGGCTCTGATACCAATTGATGAATACTAAGAGGAGGGGGGGTGAATTAGTATGCCTAAAAACTTAACCAAACTCTTAAGAAATTTTATGGTAGATCGGTATAGAAGTTTAAACAACAAACCGGTTAAAACACAGATAAGCCAAATAGTAAATAACCCATTCACCCACAGAAGCACAATCACCATAACACAAGACATTTTGATGTGGAAACCCAAATGGGAAAAACCACGGTGAGTAAAACTCACAAGTCAACTATCTGTAGAATAGTAACCAGACTAGTTAAGGTCACACTGGTTAAGGCCTTACAATGTTCTTCACCAGAACAGATCCTGTTAGGAATCCAGATCTCTGTTAGGAGATAAGTCCTATTAAAGACTACCCTATTAAAGGATTTCAGATCCACAACTATGAACCACCTTGTTAGAGGATTTACAATAGGCTTGGTTGGGCCTACCCGGTTAAGGGTTTCAGACATGTTGAAGAGATTAGTAATCAACAAGTGAATGATCTAGAAAGTAGCACAAAATGCTTGATTAGATCCTTGATTGCTCTCTGTTAATGCATTGCAGCATTAATTCAGTCTTCTATCCTTTGCATGTTCGATCTCTATCGCACGATACTTCTATAACAACTTCACTCTTCAACACACATATATTAAAACCCTAGACATGATGTCCTTAAATAGGAAGCTGATTTCATGTCGCTCCAATGAGATTGGATTACAATTTCCTAGGTTCAAAGCATCTAGACACATTTGGTAACATGATAGAGAAACACCACCAAAGTGTTGGTGGATGATAACTCATCACACTATACAAGTTTACTGGTTGAATAATCGCATCGGTATCAGTGGATGATAACTCATTACACTTTACAATTATACTAGTTTAACACAGTATACCAATTATCAGTTAACAAATAAAGACTAGAAATCTAGAACATAGTGTCCCGATCAAAAAGATTAACTGCCACTAGGGGTCCTCATTCCGCTTGAGGTCTTCAGTCATGCTTTGACTGGTAAGCTTCTTTTACAAAACACCGATAGTTTTCTACAAACAAAGACTATACATACAATGATATATAATACCAGTGATAACAATACAACACTTATTACTAGTGGAGAATAACTCATACAAAAATAAAGTGTGTGTCCATCAATGACAATCACAGCTTAAACATCATCAAAATACCAACAGTGATGACATTAACCATGCAAGAGGGATCGATAAGCACACCACAACAATGTATTTCTTGAATCTTCTCAACTATGTATAGAGGTCTATTAGGTCCTCTAATGGTCTCACTAGGGTCAAATGCTATACATAAATCCTTAGGTTTTCCTCATTTCTCTACCATATTTACCAGATTTTCAGCCATGGTAGTCATATCAGAAGGAGATAAAGAGGTATGTTCAGTTTCAATTACATTAGAGGGATGATAAGGTAAATGATTAGTAAAAATATTAAGATTTTTATTAGGAGGAGCTACTGATTTTTTTCCCTTATCATTCACACCTACCACAGATACAGTATTATTATCAATAAAATCTAGAATCTTACTTTTTAATGCAAATCATTTCTCATTATCGTGACTAGGTTGACAATGAAATTGACAAAAAGAATTATTATCAAAGTAAGATGAGGCTGCCTTAGAAGGGTCAACTAGTTTTATTGGAGGAAGTCGGATAACATTTCTTTGCAACAACTGAGACATAATACTATGTAAAGATTCATTTAAAGGAGTAAATTGTCTTTCCCTTTTGAAAAATTTAGAAATAGGAGGCACACCTATTGTAGCATTCACATTGTTGTTGTTGATGGTTTCATTGAATTTGATGAATCCTTTGCTTGGTTTGAACTTCACAAATGGTTTTTGAGCACTATCACCCTTATCACTCAGAGCCATAGGAGTAGATTTCTCTAGTTGACTCACAACCAATTGATAATTGTGAAGTGTTGCGCACAACTATGGAAAATAAGTAAACTTAGAAAGGAGAAGTTTATCTCTAATATTTTGTTGCAAATTAAAAATTAAAATTCTTTTAATATCAATATCAGGCACTGGAAAAGAATTTTGAGAAAAAAATGCTTATATCTACCAATGAAATCAATCACTTTTTCTTTAACACCTTGTTTACAATGCATTAAATAAATCAAAGTAACTTTAGGACCTATGTTATTTTGAAATTTCTAAATAAAAGCATTTGCTAATTGTTGAAAAGAAGTAACAAAATAAGAAGGCAAAGAGCAATACCATTGTAAAGCCTTATCTCTTAATGTTCTAGTAAACAATTTGGCAAACAATCTTTGATCATAAGAAAAGTCAGTACATAAAGTTTGGAATGTCTTAACATGTGCTAAAGGATCACCTTTTCCATTATAGAGTTCCAATTGAGGGACTTCAAGATGTTTAGGAGGGACAATTTTAACAATATCAAGAGAGAGTGGGCTCACCACATCAAATGTGGGCACACTAAACTTGGATTGACTCATAGAAGCAATTTGTTGTTGTAATGATGACACAATTTGAGCAAGATTATTAATGGTTGATTTGGTTGAGTAATTTATGTTGGACATGTTTGATTGCGAAGGTGATGTGATCTTATGGAAAGAAGGCATTAATTGAGAATAAGGTGGAGGAACACTATGGTAATTAGGCATAGGTGATGATTGAGTAGGAAATGGAACACTAAAAGGAGGAATGGAATGATTGGATGAATTGCCCCCTTGTGTCACATTTATTGGTTGAGAGATAATAGGAATACTTATTGAAGTCATAGATAAGGATGGAGGATTGATTGAAGAAGTGGGATTGCCCCCCATGACTTATGGTTGTAGGTATAATATTTTGAGTTGATGTAGTCATAATATTTGTAGTGAAAGTAGGAATGCTAGCCATTGAAGTGGTCAAAGGAATAGAATGATTGATTTGTGTAGAAGGTTGTGAATAACCTAAGGTCTTAGGAAAACTCTTTATAGGCATGAAATTAGAATCAACAATATGTGCAATGCCACACAATATATCAATTGTATTCTTATCACTTTGAATCATACACTTTAGACCTTTAGTTAATTGAAGAGCTTCACTATTATGGTATTCTTGGGACATCCATTGTTGAAAGTTGTCAAATTGATTATCCAATTGTGAAAGTTGATATTTGAAAATGCTAGGAGAAGCTTCTTCTTCATCATTGGAATCATCAACTAGGTAGATAGGGATGTTACTAGGATGGGAAGAATTAGCATTATCCTCATTAAAGAAGTCACCCAAATTAGGCTACATCTATTTGGGAATTAAACCTTGGGAAGCCTTAATTCTAATGCATTGAATCTAATGAGGATAGTATAAGTAGGACTAATAATGGTAAAACTCATGCAATGCAGGGAAAATTTGAATTCAAAATTTGAATTTTGAATTTTGCGAACAAAGTTTGCAAAATTGAATAATGCAAAATTCAAGGAAATAATAATTACACAATTTGAACTTTGGGGAAAGAGGAAAAAGACACAATCTCTAAGAAAGGTTATGAGAAAAGGAAATTGAAAATTTTGAAAATAGAGCCAATGGGATACCACTTAATTTTAAAATTAAAATTGACAAAATTAAGATTTTTAAATTCAGGGAAGATTATAATTAACCACTTAATTTTACAAAATTCCTTGAAAGTTGTGATGTTGAAATTGAGAAGTATTTTTTATTTTAGAGGGATAAAAATTTGACAAAGTCAACCAATTTTTTGGATTTAAGAAATTACATAGAGTCATAACAGTCTCCCAAAATTTCAGGAACAAAGTCGAGGACCAAGTTGAAACTGTACCTGGTCCACCTAAATTTTTCAAAAATTTTTAGGGATGAAAGTTACGATGATTTTAAAGTTAACCCCCCAAAATTGGTTCATTTTATGAAGTTTAAATAGGTGAAATTAAGGTTTGAATGTGAAAATAAGATCCTATTAGGGTTTTGAAAAAGATAAGAAATTGAATTGCAAATTTGAAAAAGGTCAAACCTAATGGATAAGGTCACCTTGAATAATGTTTAGAAAATTGAAATTGGTTGAAATTGATTGAAATCTACACAAAATCCAAGTAAATTTGAAAATTAGCATTTTAAGACACAACCACTGAATTTTAAAATTTTGAATCTTGGAAAAAGGAGGGAAATTGAAAGTTTGAATTTTAAGCAAGAAGACAAATCTGAAAAATAGTTCCAAATCTGAAAATTAAATGTGAATTGAATGTTTGCACAAGTTCAAGTTCATTTTTGAAAATTAGGGTTCTAACAATGAATCACTTAATTTTGTAAATTTTATTTGCAAATTGAACAAGACAAAGAAGAAATTGAATTTGATAAACAATGCAATTTTTAGATCTAAAATAATAGATAGCAATTTTTTGCAAAGCACAAGTTCAATTTTAATTTTAACAACTAGGGTTTGATTGAATTAACCACTAAGTTTTGCAAGAAAATTTAACTTGTAAATGAAAAATTGGCAATAATATGAAATGTCAAGCATGTAAGACTTTAGGTTCACCAAAATGTTATTTGGCGAAAAGAGGGTGAGGAGATGAAGAGGAAAGCTTTACCCTCCTCAAGAAAGGAGTGCAAGTTTTGCAAATGATTCTCTTCAACCTCTTACGCACATTACATTTAAAAGAGGGGGGTGAATTCACTAGATCCAATCTCAGTGGGAAGAAATTGAATGCTAAGTGAACTGACAATGGATTTGGAAAGTAAAAGTAACCCCTCTTTTAGAATGGATAAGTTGAATTATGCAATTTGAGACTAAGTCTAAAGATGACAAAGAAATGATTATAACTTGAGATAGAAATGCGGGATGAAGTTCTACACTTGGAATTAGCAATAAAATTCTGAGATGAATCTCCCTCGTAAATTTGAGCGAAAGTTGTTGGGACCAGGTTGAAAGTAAACTAGGTCCTCCGAAAAATCCATGCGCTGAAAAGGGTTTTTCCGTCTCTGAAAATGAAGTCCAAATATGCAAATACAGTTGCACACCTACAACCTACACACATAAAATAGAGGAAATTTTGTTGGGATTAGGGGTTTGCCTTTAGGTCAAACCCTAATTTTGAAATTCACCAAATGATGAAAAATACTTGCAAGTAAATGAAAGTAAATGATGGAAGTAGTATTCACCTCAAGCGAGGATGTAATTGAAATGTTGATAGAGTTGTTTGAAAGGATATGTGAAGTTTAATGCTTTGAATGCTGATAGGGATCTCCTCTTCAATGGTTGAATCCTTGACTTGAATGCAACACCTAGCCTTGAAACAAGACTTGCGATGCTCAATGCTTGAAAGGATAGTTGAATTCTTAAATGACGATAATGCTTGTTCACCTTACTTTTTTCATATTGATTGAACTTATGAAAATAGGAGGGGAAAATGTGCCTTATATACTTGCCAATTAGGGTTATTTGATAGATTTTTCATCTTAGGCCAACATACGAAAAATTTTCTTGCTTTCCATTTGACAAGCCCAATGCAAGTTTAATACAAAGGGGGCCCAAAAAAGGGCCCCTATCCTAGGAGGACAGGGGAGCCACATTCCTATCCTAAGGGGGACAAGGGCAACATGCCCCTGTACTACCCTAGTTCAAGATAGGAAACAACAAAAGGGAGTGCAAGATGTGAAGAAATGCATGTTTCGGGAGGTATGAGCATGTGTCGGGTCTCCAATTAGGCTTAGGGATTCATCTTGCCAATCTGAAGACCCAAATGTAGTCAAAAATTTCAAGGTTGCAATTTCATGATTCTAGAGAAAGAATATTAGCCAAGTAAATAGAAGTTTTGAAATAGCTAATTTATTGAACCCTAAGAAGGAAACAATGGATGAAAGAGACCTAGGCATCTCAAGCCCCTGACATAATCATGCAAAAAAGAGAAAACTCATTCAAAATGGATTAGAATTTGATCCATTGGATGCCCCAAAGGCAACCCCTAAATCAAAATAGGAAGAGAAAAATCCAAATGATGAAGAGTGGGGAAGAATAAAGGAGAAGAAACCCCAATCCCTATGGAATTGGAGGTAGTTTGTGACTTCTTAGGATTGTCTCAACCACAAGAAATGGAGGATGAGGAAAAACATAAAGAAAAACAAATTTTGATTCAAAAAATATTGGAATTAGATGAATCAAAAGAATCAAAACAAGATCTTCTATTTGTAGAAGCAAACAATGAGGAGAAAGAGGAAGTGATAAAGGGAGAAGAGACCCATGGCATATGACAATATTATCTAATATAGATAAATCAGATTACAAGAAGTCTTAATGGAAAAGGAGGGGTAGAAAATCACTTACAAACCTCAGAACATTGGATGGAGTAGTTGAAGATCAAGCCAAGATCACCATTTTATTGAACTCAAGGAAGGGAAAGATCCTTCCATAGGAGTCATGATGCTCCTAACATGGAATGTTAGGGGCCTAAATTGCCCTATCAAATACACTTGTTCAAGCATGGAATCTCTTGAGAAAAATCAGAAATAATATTAACGTAAGAGGCATAATTGACCAAAGAAGAAATGACAACTTTGGAAAAAAAGACTAGGAAAATGGGAAGTAGAAGTAGTTCAAGTAGATGGTCCTTATGGAGGATTGTCCATCCTATAGAATAAGAGAAGAATATTCTTTGAATTTATAGTTGAAAGAAACCATCAGTTAGGAGGGGTGATAACAAGTGTTAACAATAACCTGAGCTTTGTGTTGATAAATGTTTATAGATCTACAACCAACAATAAGAAATAGGAATTATGTGGGGATTTAGATAATTTCATGAATAACATCCCATTCCTACATACAATAATAGGAGGAAATTTCAATTCCATTCTTCATCTGTCAGAGAAAAGGGGTGGGGACTCATAGGGAAACATGGGTCTAGCTTGGTTTCAAAGATTGGGTAAATAGAAATAATCTCCTAGAAATGGTAACAAATAATGGAATATATACCTAGGACAATAGAAGATTGGGTAATAGTCATATAGCTAAGAAAATATATAGGTTTCTCTTTAGGGGGGATCTAACTACCTTCCCCTTTGGGTTTAAGTACTCCATTCTGACAAACCCATGGTCAAATCATTTTCCTGTTTAGCTAGTTATAACCAAAGATAAGAAACTACAAAATCGCCCCTTCAGTTTTGAAAATAATTTTGATAAAGGATAAACAAAAATTTGAGCTGATAGAAATGTGTTGGAGGGAGGATCAATTTGAAGTCTAGAAGCTATTTTGTTTTGTTACCAAGATGAAATCAATTAAACAAAAACTACTAAACTAGAATAGAGGGAGCACTTCAAAAAATATATTCACAACATTAATAAACATTGAGGAAGCTATAGAGAGGTTGAATGAAGAGTTAATTCAATATGGTATTGATCAAGACAGATTATTAAAGGAAAAGTAACTTATAAATCAATAGGAAGGGGTACTAGCAAAGAAGGAAATCTTTTGGAGATGAAATTATAGAAAAATGTGGATTGCTAAAGCAGATAAAAACTCAAATATCTTTCATATCAACACACAAAAAATAAGGCATATTAATAGAATCACTAGGCTGAGAATTGGAGATGTTAGTATCATAAAAGAGTTGGAAAACTTTCTAGGGAATCTATCTCTTTCTTCAACAACCTAAATAATTGAGAAGGGTTAGACTACAATGTTGAATCATATTTGTTGTATAATATACCTACATTAGTCTTTGAGGATGAAATAACATGTTAACAAAAAAATTCTTGGTAGAGGAGAGTGAATTGGCTCAAAAGCAATTGCATCCAAATAAAGCCCTTGGGCCAGAGGGGTTCTCAACTGCCTCTTTTAAAAAATGTTGGCACATCCTAGGGAATAAGTTGGTGGAGGATTTGGAAGTTGCAAGAAACTCAGGAATATTTTTTTAGAGAGATAAATAATAGCTTTATCACTCTAATACCGAAGAAGTAGAATTCTTTGATCTTTGATAAATTTAGACCTATTTCTCCCTACAATACCTTATACAAAATTATGGTAAAAGTGTTAGCCAACAAATTGAAAAAGACACTACCTTCCATCATCTCAGAAGAGAAAACTAGATTTGTGCCTGGAAGATCTATTTTAGATGGCATGGTTATAGAACAAGAAGCTATTCACTACATACAAAATAATAAATTATAGTCTAGCATGTTAATTAAACGATATCAAGATAGAATATGAAAAAGGTTATTGAATATTCCTTTGTAAATGTCTAGAATCATTTGGCTTTTGTAGACAGTGGATCAATTTGATTTTCTTCTGTATCTCTAGTCCAAGGTTTTTTTCAGACATCCATAAGATTCACACAAGGGGACCTAATATCTACCTTTCACTTTACCATAATGGTAGAGGCCCTACGAAGAGCTATTAAGAATGCCCAAGAGATATAACATATAAGAGGAATTAATATTGCTAATGTAGTTCAAGCCATATCTCATCATAAGTTTTCAGATGATACTATTCTCTTTGGGGAAAGGGAAAAGCAAGAAGCAGTGTAGTTTAAGAGGAGCTTAAAGCAACACTTGAAGGTTTCAGGACAAGTGATTAACCAAGAGAAATATAAAATCTTCTTTTTACACACACACACACACACATATATATCTATGTGTGTGTGTGTGTGTGTGTGTCTCTCTCTCTCTCTCTCTCTCTCTCTCTATATATATATATATATATATATATATATATACATACATACATATATATATATATATATATATGTATACGTATGCATGTATATATATATGTATGTATGTATGTATGTATGTATATATATACATATACATACATATATATACACATATATGTATATGTATACGTGTACATGTATACATATACATGTATATATATACATACATATATCTATATATATGTATATATGTATATATATACACACATATATATATATATACTATTCATGATTTTGTCTATGACTGGATATCCCCCCAATGAGTCCTTAAAAAATAGAGCATTGTGTACATCTACTATTTCCCAAGATACATGTTCAGTGATTATATCTTTGCATTTCATCATGCAATTCCAAACTCTGGATCCTTTTGGTGGATGAGGTTCTATAAGATTCTACTAGGACTCATATCGTATAGATATGTACTGTGTACTATCTAGACCCATTTGAGGTGATGTTCCCTATACATCTTCCAAACTAGTTTGTCTCCTAAAGCCTTGTTTTGCCAGAGTTGGCTTCTTAGCCCCACACATCCTACATCATTGGATTTGTATATTTTATCCCACTCTATTATTACTTTTTTTTCTTTTATGTCATTCCTTCCCAATAAAATTTTCTCATATTTTGCACTATTTTTAATTAGTCCCAATCGAGAGGGAGAGATAAGACATCGAATATATATGTAGAGAAAAAAGGACAACCTTAAGCATAGTTACTCTACCAGCCCATGATAGCCATTTTCTTTTCCAAGATTCCATTTTTCCACATCTTTTCTTTGATTGGGTCTCAAAATTTGGTTTATTGGATCCCTTTATCTAGTGGGAGTCATAGATAAGTGCAAGATAGTTGACATACTCTAAATCCTAGTGTATTTAAAATGTCTCTATCCATTCTTGGTTTGATATAGTGTAAAAGCACAAAATTGTGTCACATTTCAGGCCAACTTATTAGCACAAGTGAATTTAAGTAATTATAACTAAAAATTAATTTTAGTCAAACATATGGTCTATAGGGATTCAGTATAGCTATCTTATATATGAGACACAAATTTTTCAATTGGAATTGTCTACTAAATGTATATTTTATACCACTTTGGGTCTAATTAAGAATTTTTATTTTTATTTGACAAACTTGATGTTTCAACAACTCCTACTCTTAAAAATAATATATTTTTGAAATATAAAAATACCCTTTTGTAGATCTTGGGGATGATCCCACAATGAAGTGGTTAGGTGTGACCCTCCTACATGGGAGGTCTTGGGTTAGAGTCTACTCGACTAGTTCTTAGCTCTAGGGAAAAGCTAAAAAATACTGCTTTGGTTGTGACATAAAAAAAAAAACCTTTTATAGATCCGCAAAATGTTTAGCATTTGACATACTCAATTGCCTTACAATCTCTAAGTAGGCTATTCTATCTGGAACTAATTTAGGTAACATATAAGGGCTTCCCTAAAATCCATATATTCTGAAACATGGGTATGTGTAGGATCATGATGGGCCAAATAGGCCCTTAAGTGGCAATGAAAATCATAAAACCGAGTTAGGCAACTTGACGTAAAAATTTGAATAAGTTACCAACATTATTTAAAAAAAATGTAAAAATAGAATCTATAGAAAATTGAATGTAGTTCTAAGCTACTAGTCATTTTAAAAATAAATAAATCTATTTAATAAAAATTCAAAATTTCAAAGCAGTAGTACTAAAATTTCAAGAAAAAGATAAGAAGTAGGTGTCTATCTGACCATCCTAATCATAATAAAATCATAATATTTTTTTATAAGATTTTAGATATAAGTAGAAGACTCATGTCTGGATGTAACACATATTTTTTTATATTTTTGTTTTAAATAAATAATTAATTATGATTTTTTTACTACAATTTATTAAAAATATAGAAAAAATGTATGTCTAACCATCATAACTTGGCCAAAACTTTATGAAATTTGATTTTTTTGTTTTAATCCTATAATATATGAAGCATAAAATGTGACACATGTTTTAGATTCAAAATATGTGATACAATTTGAAAGTTATAGATATTTTTCAATCAGCTTATCAATAAGAACTTTAGTCAAAATATCGCCACTTTTTGGCCCCTCATGATCCTGCATATACCCACATGTGAAATATTTGTTTACAAACCAAGCTCCCTAGTTATGGTCAACAATTAACCTTTCATCACAATCCTTAGGTCTTAAAAATCTCTTAATTCCATCATAGATAGATACTTAACATGGAACCTCATATATCATGTACAATGGTTTCACCATAAGTTCTTCAAACTTTATATAGTTGGATATCATATACCAAGAATCCCAAAGAGATGTCCATAATTGCACGGGTTGTTATTGTGAGATTTTGCCAAGATCAAGAGATCAATAAAATATACAAGTAGAGATAAAATATAGGACAAGAATAAATTGTATTCTCATCAATAGATAGATGATCAAAAGAGCAATAGTTCTTCATACAATTAATATGAGCCTGCATATATAGGAAAGGCTATATGGATATGTGAGCACACAAACATGACATGTGGCTCAATAAGAAACTAGGGTAGGTAGGAAATAGGTGTGGTAGGTAGGAGAAACAATAAAATATTCCATATGAGGTGGATCACCCACCGAAGGTGGAATTATCATTCCATAATAAGTGGATATGACAAAGTAGTAAAAAGATCACACCATAAAAGGTGGAAATTCTCCTACACAAAGTATCCCAATGTGGCACAAACACCCATGTGTCTCATACCCAAACTACTATGAAATACATGTACCTAAGTAAACTTAAGTAAGGTATAATAATATCCAAGATAAATAATTATTTACACCAACACCCCCCCTTAAGTGCAACTTAGGGGAATGCACTTAATTCTACAATGCAACTAAGCAATGCAAGATGGGTCCTGGCTACGAGGCCATGTTAGGTATGCATGTACAAATGCAAATGCAAATAAAACCAATGCAATGAAATTTCTCACAAAGTGCGGAAAGAGAGAAAAGCCCAATGGGAAAAAACCCTCCCCCAAAAGAGAGATGAAAACTATACAAGAGAACTCTCATAGAAGTATGTGACAAACAAAACCCCATGTGAGGAAAAAGTCCCCCCAATATGAGAGAAGAATAGAAGCTAGGTAGACCCCCTCAATGTAGAATTTGCACCAATGATAGAAGCTCGATGATGTATGAAGAAACAGCTCCATGAATGTTGAACAACGTTCCTCCCCTTAGGAAGAAACAAAACCAAAGGCGTATCCATGAAGTCTCCCCAATCATGAAGGGAAGATGTATGAAAAAAACTCATGATGAACGAAGTCTCTAAAAACTGCTCAAGTGTCCCCATGTTGATGGCGAAGGATACCCCCTCCAAAGGTGGTAAACTACTCCACACTTCTAAAAAAGGCACTCCAAGATCTAGTGGAAATGAAAGTAGAATATGATCCAAAGACTCAAATGTCTCCTCAAAACATAAAGAGACCTCCTCCAACTATTGTACATAAGTATCCACAATCATGTCAACCTTGAAAGAATGATCATGTAGAGAATGAACAAGAGGGTCAGAGTGTTCCATTGCAACAATCAAAGAAGGGTCATCTTCATCAAAGAGAAGATGGATATCATCAATGATGTCTCCCAAATCTGCAATGTAGGATTCCACAAACGAACCTATAATGTCTGTCAAATACTCATCCCATGAAACTAAAGCTGGAAGACAAGATATATCCTACTGCACTGAATCACATGAAGGCAAAACTGTCGCACTAGCTGCATCATCAGGTGCAATAGGTGATGTGATATCCATAGGAGGAGATGAAACACAAGGCTCAAGAATGGGGTCACATGTGAGAATCCCCAAGTTCAAGTACCCAAAGTTCTCCTCAAAATCTGAACCATCACAAGAAGTGTGATCATCATGTGTAGAATCATCATATGTGAAATCATTATCATCAACAAAATCTGAAAAGGAGTATAACCAAGATGCATGATCAACCACCCCAGACACAATTATAGCTATAGTCTCCAAGTCTCTAATGAAAATTGACTCAGGTGTGAACTCCACAGTTCTTTTAGTGGCGCCATGTGTGATTTGATAGATGGATAGGAGATTGTTTGTCAAATGGGGTACACACAACACATCATTGAAGGAGTTATCCCCAATGACAATAGATCCTTTCCCAATCACATCCATGTATGTATGATTGCCCGTCAAAATCTATGGCATGGTGCAAGGCTCAAATGTAGAGAACATAGACTGCAAAGATGCCATATGATGAGAATCCCTTGAATCTAGAAGCCATCTCCATGAATCATGACTTGTAGTAGCACAAAGAGATTTTCCTTTTCTTGACCCAAAAGAGTGAGTCTTCCCACTTGTAGAAGCCATGAATGTCTTCCCTTTTCCTTTTGAATGTGAGGAAGTAGAAGTTGATGAATCATCCTTCTTGTAGACATTATGCAAATCAATGTTATGCTTTTTGGGGATATGTGTGAGCTCATCAATCGTCTTAGAATGGCAACGATGCTCCTCATGACCAAAATTTTTACAATAGGCAAAAGTAAGTCTCTCCTTGTTTGGTGAATTGTCCCTCTTGGAAGAGGATGAATCTCCTTGTTGTGGAGAAGGTGATGCTTTGTCCTTAGGCTTTGATTTCCATTTCTTCTTGTTTGAGTTGTCCTTTCCTTGATTTCCTTTGTTTCCTTGATTTGCCACTAATGCTTGAGACTTAGAAGTCTTGAGAATTCCCATGCTTATCAACATAGTGTGTTCCATCATCAACATTTCAATGAAAACATCAAATGTGGGTATAGTATATCTTGAACCCATTGCCATCCTATGGGTTTGGAAACTAGAAACAAATTCTGCATATTCTTGTGGAAGTTTGCCCATCAAGTTGAAGATCAATTGAGTATCCTTCTTATGAATGCCACAATCCTTGAGTTGTGCCCTCAACTCTTTTGCCTTAGTGACATAATATTGTATAGTATCAAAGTTCTTGGGATCTAACATGGTGAGATCACTATCAATCTGATATCCCCTAATCTCATCAAATTGACCATACAAGTCTTGAAACTTTTGCCAAGCATCCTTGATTAGAGTACACTTCTGAATATGAAAAGTGAGATCCTTTGATACATACTTTCTTAAGGTACCAATTGCAATGATATTTTTAGTGAGCAAGTCCAATTAACCAACATGATTAGCCTTAGGATCAATGAGATCAACAATAGTTCCATCAATATAATGAGTTAGTCTTTTTTCCATAAGTTTACTCCATGCATCAATTTTCCAAGTAGCATAATTATGAGGAGTTAAGAGAGGAAACTTAGGAGAACCCATATCACCAAAAAGGAAGGAACACAAGAGCACAAAAGAACAAGACACACCCCCCAAATTCAATCAATCAAAGTAACCCCCAAAAATGATGATTTTGGCACTTTATATGTAGTGGGTGTACAATAGGCCACTTGCAAACAATGGAAAGGTGGACTTCTTAATTTGTTTTAAAACTGCCCCAATAGGCTGAGAACTACAATGCAAAAGACCGACAAGATAGATCTATACAATACACGTGCCAATTTGGCCAAAAAATACCATATGTTGAAAGTACAATTTCTACACAAAATTGATGCAAACTGATAGAATATTATGAGAGTAGATGAAAAATTATGCATTTTCAAAAAAAATGGCACTTGAAAAGGAGTGCGTATGAGCCCAAACAGAGTCTTGAAAGTTGTAGAAATGAGGATTGGATAGGTACAGTCACCAAAAAATGATATTTTTGAAAAATATTTCCATAAAAATCCAAAAATAGTTCCACCATGAGAAAGTACCCAAAATTATAGCCCATTTAAAAAAAAATTGCACCAAAAGAGGAGTAAAAATGAGCAAGATATGGCCATTTGAAATTGAAATGCAAAATCAAAAAGCTCAACAGAGAGGGCCTGACAATTTTTCAAAAAAAATGAGAAGTCAGAAAAAAATGAGGTTAAATTTGATGGCCACATGGACATCGTGAAAAATTCACCTCTTTGCTGACTGGGCATCTGTACATTACGGGCTGTTGACGTGGCAAGAGTTGATTCAATGAAAAAACTAAGTTATGCATACGGTCGCTGAGCTGGACTACTGACTAGGTAGGTATGTGGTCGTATAGGTGGCAGGGTGATATGTAGTCATACGGTGATGTGTCATCCATGTGGCACTGACTACGTCGACAATCGGAAGCCTGCGTGGTAGCCATGTGGTGGAAGGTGGGGCCAATGGTGACATGGCAACGGACGTGGTGTAGTGGTTGACGGAAGAGGTCGATGGGGAGTTTGGGAGCTGACAGGGTCAATGGTCGTGCCGGCTACAGGTACGGGTGCCGAATAAGGATGTTGACAGAGGGAGGACTGCGTGGGGCTGCGGAGTTGGTGTCGGCAGCGATCGACAATGCCACCAGCAGGATGGACGGTGCAGCAGAGTATGGTCTGTGGGTTACGCTTGCAACCTGCTGAGTACGGATGTTGGTGGGGGGAACTCCCCCACTAAAAAAAAAATTCTATTTTTTTTTTTTTTTTAAAATAATTTTTCCGAAATTTTCAAATTTTTGTTTGCGGAAAATAAACTTTTTTTTAAAGAAAAATATCCATTTTCTTTTAGATTTTTTTTCAAAATTCATACAAATATAGCAAAATTGGCAAAAAAATTTCTCTCACCAAAATAGGCCAACTTTATAGTCAAAATTCATGGAAACAGCCACCTGGACGTAATGTCGAGGTCGGATTTGGTCTAGGATGCCTCCAAAAGATGCTACTCCTCAGATCTACCTCTTGACATCGCAATAATGCCTCTCAAGGACGAATCAATGATGCTCTAATGGCTCTGATACCATGAAAGATTTTACCAAGATCAAGAGCTCAATGAAATGTACAAATAGAGACAAAATATAGGACAAGAATAAACTACATTCTCATCAATAGAGAGATGATCAAAAGATCAATAGTTCTTCATACAATGAATATGAGCCTGCATATATAGGCAAGGCTATATGGATATGTGAGCACACAAACATGACATGTGGCTCAATAAGAAACTAGGTTAGGTAGAGAATAGGTGTGGTAGGTAGGAGAAACAATAAAATATTCCACATGAGGTGGATCACCCACCAAAGGTGGGATTATCATTCCACAATAAGTGGATATGAAAAAGTAGTAACAAGATCACACCATAAAAGGTGGAAATTCTCCTACACACACTATCCCAATGTGGCAAAAACACCCAAGTGTCATACCCAAACTACTATGAAATGCATGTACCTAAGTAAACTTAATTAAGGTGTAATAATATCCAAGATGAATAATAATTTACACCAACAGTTCTTCACCTTCCCTTTTCATTGTATTCAATTTTCAATCTTTTGGCCATAAACCCTTCACATGTTAACAGAACAAAACCAAATGCATTAACAATGAATAAAATTTGAAGGTAGGGTTCCTTTTATCTTTAAGGTTTAGAAAACCTTCATGTAACTTCTCTACCAGATATGCAACATAATCAAAAGGCCTAGGCTCATACATTTGTATCTCAGAAGCTAAAACCAATTGCTCAATACTCACCACATCAGGCACCTCGACTCCTCCTACTTGCCCGCATGACATGTATGTGTACTGCAAGTAGTGTCTAAATAAATCAATGCTAAATTGTGGTCCATCTTCCTCAGTCAATTTCCTTAGCTGCCTTTTATAAAAAGCAATTTTCCAGCAAGTGTATGTAGTCTCCATCCTAAGATATTCTTCCTCTAACTCCCCAAAAGACAGGGGTTTGTTGGGGTTGGGATCTAAATTAAAAACTTCATTCGTAGTACTCACGGAAAACCTAATCAATGGATCACCATTTGGGAATTGAATGTATCTCTTCACGAAATTGCAATTTCTACCTAGAACTTCCAACAACCTTATGTTCACAAAGACATTTGGGATGGTTAACCTACCCAAATTCATCATCTAAGGATTACAGAGTGACATTTCCTTGTTTCTTCTTAGATAATGGAATAGGAATGATTTGTGTCCCTTCACCTTACTCTAGACATCCCCGATCTCTTTGTATTTATCTTCCAACTGGTCCCTTCCAGCCAGGTGTTGTTTCGACCTTTTGGAATTCAGGCCGGATGCTTGCATTTTTTGAATCATATCTTAATTTAGTCTTCTAATAGGAGGCACATCCTTTTTCTTAGTCCTCTTTGCCTTATATTCTGAGCTCTTTGTTGCCCTTTTCTTTCTAGTTGAACCTGAAGTGTCCATCTCTATAATCACAATTCTTCGCTCTGGTTTTTGGAAACTCAATGTATTCTCTTTGTTAATTATCTTTCACTTGTGTGACACTTAGATTAGGCAATTTCAGTTTATATGCCCAATACATCTACATACATATTTGGATTGATGATTTTCTCATAAAATTGCCTCGTGTGAACCATAGATGTACCTACTGCAAGCATTAAATAAAAAATCACTATTTCGGTTTTGAATTCAGATATGGCAATGGCTCGATGGCATGTGTCTCTCCAATGTATACTTCCTTTTGGTGCCATCTATAGAACCCTTCTTTTATTTTGGTTTTTTACTCTCCTTTATCAGGATATCCTTAGCCGATAACTTATCTTCTATTGTATCAGTGTATATCAACCTGATACTCCCATTGGGCATTGGGTTAGATCATTAGATGTCATAGCAATGAGCATTGTTTCCCTGATCACTTTCTCCTTTGGCGTAGCTCTTCCTGTTGTAGTCAATTCCATCATCATAGGTGTTCTCGATGACATCCTTGTTCCACTTAATCAACCAACTCTTCCATCGAGTATAGGGATAGCTTGCAATGAATTACAATGATAGGCAAAGTTGTCTTGATTAAGTATGTTCCATCAGTCCATGCTTTACCAATGTCTTTTTTGGGTATCGGGGTAACTCAAAATAACACATCTTGATCCCTTTGGATATGTTGATGACCTTCTTTTTGTTATAGCCTTTGCCAATGTATTTTCTTCATTTCCTTTATCGGCATATGATACCCTCATCGAATTTTTGTCCTTTTTGTTCAAGTCTCCCTATTGGGATAACTTAACCCAATAATGCGATTTTCAATTATTTGCAACTTTTACTTCTTCTTAGGAATACAAATATTAATAATCTCCTTAATGGATTCAATATAAATTGAACAAAACCTTTAACATACATAGGAGCTCTGCTTTTTCTCATTATGTTCCCTGAGATGCTTTTGAAATATACATTTTGGCAAGACTTGTCAAAGTTAAGGCTCATCCATGTCAACCATCACATAAAACCCAACAGTAACTATTCTTATGATAGAAAGTGTTCAATGTATAAAATCAAAAGAAAAAATATAAGAGAATAGCATTTTTAAGAGCATAATTAATTTAAAAAATTATGTGCTAACAAATCTTATCAGAGTGCTTTGACATTGTTGTAATATAGCTACTGCTCTTGTGATTTGTCAATGACTATTTTTAATGATGTTACTATGTTGAATGTTCAATGGTTTTGGTTCGTTTTGCAATTTTTCTATGTTTGAGTATTTCAATTTGGTATATTATACTGAAACATCATTTCATAACTAACATTTCAAGTTCTTTATAACTAGTTCTAATAAGACTTGCATACTTGTGACATTGTTTTGATTAGTTTGTGAAGGTTGTAGATTGAAGTTTTCATAGACCGTAGTTTTATAATCTGAGTATGGAATGTGAGTCTATAAAAAGACTTAGTAAGGGCCCTTTCTATCCCTTGATAGCTCTCTAAATTTCTAATCCTCCAAATGTACCAGATAATTTCACATGACAGCAAATTCCAAAACTCATTAGTGTCTTTTTTAAGTCCTTTAAGAAAACCTGATACAACATCAAGTATGCTAATATGCCAAGGAATAACAAACCCAAACAACTTCAAAACCTCCTTAGTTATAGAGCAGTCAAAGAAAATATGTCTAACTGTCTCTTTAACCTTGCAAATGTTACACAAATCATCATTATAATTTTTATATCTGATAGGTAACTTATCAAGTAGAAGCAACCATTTAAAATATTTCTTTTTAGGAGAAACGAGAGAGTTCCAAACATTCTTAAACAACTTGCCCCATTGAGCAGGGGATGAAGTAAAATACCAAACAATAATAACATGATTAACAATACTCTCATTATACATCAAAGAATTATAAATAGAAATAGATCTAACATCACATCTTTTGGGTAACTGCAAGGAGATCATACAATTTTAAGCAGTTGCCCCCTTTATTTTTGGTAAATTTGCAGTTTATAAATGTGGATTGTGCCTATCATGGGATGAAATTGTTTACTCATTTTGCTAGAAACCTGGGTTCTGATTATTTTTTCATTTTCTCCAATATCATGGCATTTACCTTAGGTGGACTTGAATCAAATAAATTGGGAAGGTGAAAAGGCCCTTTAGTCAAATTGAAAATTTAGTTAGCAATTACATACTAGATATAAAAGAACCACCACATGACAAGGACATAATGTAATTGATTTACCTTGTGGAAAACTGAATTAGGAAAAAAATCTAATAAATAATCTATTATCATCAATATACTAGTAAGATCCCCTCTAGGAAGAAACTCTAGGCACCTTATAAAATTCAAATGTGTCCTCACTTCTCCAAGTAATTTTGTCTTACTTGTAACATAGTGAATTACTAAAATTATGAGTAATGAAAGCTTTAATTATAACAAAAGTTCAATAATGGTTAACATTTTATTCTCTTTTATGTCATTAACTAAAATATGTATGTGTTTTTTTACAAGATTTTATGCATCCTCATCAACCTGGTGGCCATGATCAAGGTATTGCAGGTAGTTGAGGTGATGACCATGTTCTATACATTAAAACTACTCCTTCTTTGGACTGGTGAAGTTCATTTTTTAATGACAGTGTTATTGATCATAGATTTATTATGTAGTCGATGCAGAGGGATCTAGTTGATGCTCTTCATAATTGATCATTTGTCATGCCCAAATCTTGGGCACGAACGGAAATTTTTTTTTTTTTTTTTTTTTAAATACTTAATTAATTATCGACTAACTAATTAAAATATTCAACTGAGTGCGATTAACTTAAGTAAATGATGCGTTCTGGATTAGGTCCTAACTATATTTGTGTAATTCAAGTAATTAAATCCAATTGGGAGACATGGTTTACTAAGTTATCAACGAGCAATTATTTCACCAAAAAGGAAAGGCCACTAACCATCATTAATAAATAATTAAAAGTCCAAGGGAAACGATTAATCTCAAATTTAGGTGTTTTAAAATTTAGCTTATCTTCTTATCCACTAAAATTTTTAAGTTAATAATCAACGTAGTTTAAGACACCTTATTTAATTGAGACCACCATCAATTTGCAATCACGTTATAATCATGTGCTTAATTTTGCCCTCTTGGCCCTACTAGAAAACTTAGTGTTGACACCCCCCCCTAATTTTATTATTTTAATCTAATCCTCCTAATATTAAAATCCCCCTATATAGTCTCCTCTACTTATGCCCAATATTTAATATGAGCATTCAAACTCATCTTTACATCTATCAATTTAATACAAAATTAGATATCAATTTAGCCCTACCATTTATGTATGTGTATAAATATATAAAATATATATATATATATATATATATATATATATTTGTATATATATATATATACATATACATATATATTTTTACATATTTACCTATATATAGACTTATAACTTTATAAAAATAAGCTTATAATGATATATCAACATGGAAGGGGAAAGAAGTGGTGTTGATCTCTCTTTTTGTTTTGTGAAATTAATTCCCTCTTTTTTTTTTTTTTAAAAACCATACTTCCCTCCACACCCATCCTTTACCCTAAAAGCTTGTTGTGTTGCCCTAACCCGTGACTAGGGTTAGGGCGAAATTCTAAAGCATCCTCTGTTATTATTTTTTTTTGTTTGAGCTGTGAGTGTATGCGGGTGGGGAAAGAGGCGGCGGCCCCCTGAAGGCATTGCGCAGGTTGGGCCGAACACCACACCCTCACCCCACACCCCCCCCTTATTTTATTTAGTTTGCTTAGCGTGGTGAGGGAAGCAGGCGGTTTACGTTAGCAAGTGCTACGGCGATGTAGAGAGGAGGAGGCCGAGCGGGGAGCGCCGGCAGCGCGGGCACCGCCGGCTGCGGATGGCGCCGCCCGCAGGCTGCGGACGACGCCGCCCTTAGGCCGCGCCCCGCCGCATTCTCTTGTGTGCTGTTATGTGTAAAACGCGTTTCGCTGTTAGTTACGACCCGTTCGTGTTTATTGCGTTTTTTTCTCAAGCAATGGTTAAGCAATCAAATTTTTATAATATGTTTTTTTTTTTTAAGTAGCAATTTTACTACATAAGTATATATATATATATATATATGTATATATATATATATATGTGTGTATATATATGTATCTGGGAAAATATCATGCATGAGGTTTTCTGTATCATAACAGGGAGTTTTTTCTTATAAGGGAATAAATATATATATATATATAAATATACATATATATATATATACATTCATATATATATATATATATATTTATGTATATATATATATTCAATCTTATTCTCAGCTTTCCCATTTTTTTGTAAGATTGAATCTGTAACAAATCTTCTCTGTATTCTTTTATTATTACTGATTTTGAAGAACAGAAGATAAAAAAATATATATATATATATATATTTTTTGTATATTACCATTTAAATCACATGAAAATCCTTTTTTTTTTGGCATAAAGAACTATTCATTTATTCATTGCAGTTTCATTACTAAAGAAAAAAAAACATTTATATATATATTTCCTTTTTGTTTAAATTCACTAAGACTGAATGCAAAACTCAAAAAAAACAACTAGACTAGAACTATTAGGATTTCTTTTTCTGCAAATAATGGAAAATAATTTACTGTTTTTTTTTAACTAAATATACAGCAGCATATGCTTGAGGAAAAATGTCTAACAACTAAAACTTTAAATTTCAGTTTACTCACAAGTGCATACATTTCTCTTTTTTTTTTATGCAAAACATAAAATTCAAGATGCAAAACTAACATTTTATTTTCTTTTTGCACAAACTACCAAGTAGGAAAACACATGGGTATTCATTGTCAAATATATATACAAGGTTAAAAGGGCTACAAAATAAATAATATTACAAATGGGATGAAATCCCAGCAATGTCTTTTTTTTCTTTCTACACAATAACTTGGAATTAATACAAATTTTTTTTTGAAGGGGAATACTACAACATTGAATGCTTCCATTTCTTCCCTATTTTTTTTTAAACATTTTTCTGCAACAAAATCAGCCACATAGCTCTTTAATCCATCTTTTCCCAATCCCATGCAACCTGCAATTAAACACTTTTTGACCATGGGAAGCTCACCTCCCAGCCTAGGCTTACTGGAAGCCACCCCCGAGCTTGGAGAACCAAGCACTAGACGGGTTACAAACATGCAAACCCCACAAACAACATAAAAAAAAAAATACATTTACATTCAAAAATCCCTTCCCAAGCTACACATTCACCACTTTCATGGTGACTCTTCCATGGGTGGAAGTGGACCAAGTACCTATGGGGAGATTGCATGCCAAAAAACAATACTACATTTACCACCCCATGGCAACACCAATGCACCCCACATACTTTCACAAACCTTATGCCCCCCAAAAAGGCTCAAGGCCATATATGCTCCCCTTATGACCCCCAAATGCATACACAAGGCTATGAATCTGTAACAAATCTTCTCTGTATTCTTTTATTATTACTGATTTTGAAGAACAGAAGATAAAAAATATATATATATATATATATTTTTTGTATATTACCATTTAAATCACATGAAAATCTTTTTTTTTTTGGCATAAAGAACTATTCATTTATTCATTGCAGTTTCATTACTAAAGAAAAAAAAACATTTATATATATATTTCCTTTTTGTTTAAATTCACTAAGACTGAATGCAAAACTCAAAAAAAACAACTAGACTACAACTATTAGGATTTCTTTTTCTGCAAATAATGGAAAATAATTTACTGTTTTTTTTTAACTAAATATATAGCAGTATATGCTTGAGGAAAAATGTCTAACAACTAAAACTTTAAATTTCAGTTTTCTCACAAGTGCATACATTTCTCTTTTTTTTTTATGCAAAACATAAAATTCAAGATGCAAAACTAACATTTTATTTTCTTTTTGCACAAACTACCAAGTAGGAAAACACTTGGGTATTCATTGTCAAATATATATACAAGGTTAAAAGGGCTACAAAATAAATAATATTACAAATGGGATGAAATCCCAGCAATGTCTTTTTTTTCTTTCTACACAATAACTTGGAATTAATACAAATTTTTTTTTGAAGGGGAATACTACAACATTGAATGCTTCCATTTCTTCCGTATTTTTTTTTAAACATTTTTCTGCAACAAAATCAGCCACATAGCTCTTTAATCCATCTTTTCCCAATCCCATGCAACCTGCAATTAAACACTTTTTGACCATGGGAAGCTCACCTCCCAGCCTAGGCTTACTGGAAGCCACCCCTGAGCTTGGAGAACCAAGCACTAGACGGGTTACAAACATGCAAACCCCACAAACAACATAAAAAAAAAAATACATTTACATTCAAAAATCCCTTCCCAAGCTACACATTCACCACTTTCATGGTGACTCTTCCATGGGTGGAAGTGGACCAAGTACCTATGGGGAGATTGCATGCCAAAAAATAATACTACATTTACCACCCCATGGCAACACCAATGCACCCCACATACTTTCACAAACCTTATGCCCCCCAAAAAGGCTCAAGGCCATATATGCTCCCCTTATGACCCCCAAATGCATACACAAGGCTATGCATCAAGGGTCACCAAGGACACCCTTGAGAACACTCTCCACAAGGAGAGCCTCTCACCCATGGCTGTCAAACTCCTTCCACCCCAAGATCTCCCTACCCTCCCAAGGATAGGAGATCTTGGACACTCCCAAAACAATAAGAACACAAACACATTACAAGGAAGAGAAACTACACATTTTTAACTTCAACAATAAAACTTCATAATGCACATTCTTACATACAACTCTTTTCTTTCACAAAACAACACAAATTAACATTTACAACATAACAAGAGGAGGTAAGAAGTAACTAACCTTATTCTGCCAATAGGTTTGCTAATTTTAGTTGGGGATGAGCTGCCCAATTCCACTATCTTCTCTCCCAAAATTCCACTAAAAATGCCAAACTCCTACTAACTTTTTTCAAAGCAAGCAAAATCTCCCAGAAAGGAGAGTGGGTGATTGCTCACTAAGTTTGCAAATTCTTGCCTAAGAAGGCTTCTCACACACTTCCCAACCCCTTGGGTGAGGTGTGAGTTCCCATTGGTTGCCCTTCCCAAACTCTTGCACATTACTCAAATTGGAAAGAGAAAAGGTGGAAGAGGATGGGGAAGAGAGTTTAACTCCTAAAGGGAAGGTTCTCTATCCTAGGGAGAACTTTCTAAGTTCAATTTTCGTGCATCTTGGAATTATCACTTTTTGAAGTGACTTCATAGTCACATGGGAGAAGCCACATGTTGCAAAACACCCCTAACCCATAGGTATACCCTTAGGACCTTTGGAAAAGCCTAAAAACTTACCCTAGGAGTCCATTAAACCCTTTGGAAACCCCACTGAAGTTTACCTACGGGTCAAGCTTGAGTTGACCACTCCCAAGACTCCCTACCCAAGGCAGATTTGGGACCACACTCAAGTTTTTTGAATTGGCTTTGGTAGAAACAAAACTCCCTCCAAGAGACAAGTCAACATCAATGACACTTAATCAGCACATGTGTCAAGTGACACAACAAAATTACAATATAAAAATCACACATGGAAAATGGGTCTCTTGAAGGATTACACAATTACATATAAATTAAATTTTACACTCAAGCATTATTTACACATCACAAATAAAATACATTACAACGGGAGGGGTGTTGTCTCTCCAAATATACAACTCCCGGCTTAACAAACGCACATCGGTCTAGGCTTGATTCTCCATAAATTCCATGGTCACATGGATAATTTCCTGCGCATCTCAATTAACACATTAGTAACTCCAAATAATCACAATTATTCATAATCAAATACATGGATTCCATTGCAATTCAAACACTCATACATTAGGCAACAATAATTCAATATCTCATTTGTTTTCAAATTCAATTTCACATAAACAATTAACATAATTTCCCAACATTGAACCATTCATGATTAAGCATCATTTTCTTTCATCAAAATAAAATCCTGCAAATTTCCAATAATGACATTCACCATCATAATGTAATTCTATTCTAGTAACAGATCTAAAGTTTCATAATCATCATGCATGAAATAAAACGTCAACAAATGTCAGTGTGATCCAAATCATGGAAATCACATAAGTTCTAAGTCCATAAAGCATAAAATAAGGCATCCATAATAGTCTCAATATGCAAATAACTGAAAGTGTCAAACTGAATCGGGGTAGGGCCTCACACCCTCCCCCTCTAGGCATGAACTTCCTCCTGGAGTTCATCAAAAAGGTGGGGGTACTGAGATCTCATAAGTGTTGCATCCTCCCATGAGGCTGTGACCTCATCATAGCAATCCCACTGGACTCTAACCTGGTCCAGCTCTCGCCCTCGAAGGCTCAGCGTCCGGCGTGCCAAAATGCGAATGGGCTCCAAAGCTAGCTGCCCATCCGACTCCACCTGCAAGGCATCCCAATCTAGAATATGAGACTCATCATAGATATACTTCCTCAAAACTGAAACATGAAACACATCGTGGATGTGTGACAGGCTAGGTGGCAATGCTAGACGGTAGGCAACTGGCCCTATCCTCTCAAGGATCTCAAATGGTCCTACAAATCGAGGTGCGAGCTTAGAACCCTTTCCATAATGGATTGGACTCTTATGCGGTCGCACTCTCAAGAAGACTCTGTCTCCAACTGAGTAGCTACGATCAACCCTCTTTGCATCTGCATATTTCTTCTATCTATCCTGTGCCTCTCTAAGACGCTGCCTGATCAAATCCACCTGCTGCTCCATATCCCAAACTATCTCTAGACCAATAGCAACTCTGTCCTCTATGCGGTCCCAACTCAATGGTGTCCTACAAGGCCTGCCATATAATGCCTGATAAGGTGGCATCCCCAAGGACGTGTGATGCCCATTGTTATAGGCAAACTCCACTAAAGGAAGGTACTCCTCCCATCTGGTCTGGTGATCCATGACATACATGTGAAGCATATCCTCTAACACCTGATTAACTCTCTCTGTCTGGCCATCCGTTTCCGGATGATAGGCTGTACTGAAGTTGAGCTTGGTACCCATAGCTGCCTGTAATGCCTTCCAAAAAGAGGAAGTGAAGAGGGAATCCCTGTCGGAAATGATCTTACGTGGAACACCATGAAGTCTGACAATGTCTCGCAAAAATACCTATGCTACTGCTAGTGCTGTGAAGGTGGTACGAACTGGTGAAAAGTGAGCCACTTTGGTCAACTTGTCAACCGTCACCAAGATGGCATCATGGCGGCGAGATGACATAGGGAGACCAATGATGAAATCCATGGATATAGTGTCCCACTTCCACTCTGGTATAGCATGGGGTTGGAGCAACCCACCTGGATGGTTGTGCTCCACCTTAACTCTCTGACACTCAAGGCATCGGGCTACCAACTCAGTGATAAGCTGTCGCATTCCTGGCCAATGATATAGTTCTCTCAAGTCTGCATACAACTTCTTGACCCCGGGATATGCTGCATAAGGAGCTCTATGAGCCTTTGTGATAATGAACTCTCGCAATCCCCCGATAGAAGGTACATAGATGCGCCCTTTATGGCGTAATAAACCATCGGGCTCTAAGGAATAATCCACATATTTCCCTTCCAAAGTTTCCTGAGATCGAATAGCCTCGTAAACCTCTAAATACCATCTGTCCTCTGGCAATCGCTGCATGATCCGATCTCTCAAATCCGTGCTCATAGACATGGTGTATACCTCGTGACGTCTCCTACTCAAGGCATCTGCAACTACATTTTCTTTCCCTTTGATGTAGTGAACGTCAAAATCATACTCACACAAGAACTCCATCCATCTCCTCTGTCGTGCATTAAGATTTGGCTGAGTAAATATGTACTAAAGGCTCTGATGGTCTGAGTGTAACTCAAAATGATGACCCAAAAGGAAATGTCTCCATCTCACAAGTGCATGTACTACGGCTGCAAGCTCAAGGTCGTGAGTGGGGTAATTAAGCTCGTGAGTCTTGAGTTTCCTAGACTCAAAAGCTATAGCTCTGCCATTCTGCATAAGTACTGCTCCTAAACCATCTAGGGAAGCATCTGTGCAAACCATGAAATCAGCTGAAGGATCTGGTACTACAAGGATAGGTGCGGTAGTAAGTGCCTTTTTAAGCTCCTGAAAGGCCTTCTCGCACTTCTCTGTCCACTCAAACTTCTTCCCTTTGCGCTGAAGAGAGGTGATAGGATGAGCAATTCTAGAAAATCCCTCAACGAAACGTCGGTAATAACCTGCTAAGCCCATGAAGCTCCTGACCTCTGTCACACTGGTAGGTGCTGGCCAATCCATAATGGCTCTGATCTTGGATGGGTCCACTGAGATCCAATCACCGGATATAACATGACCAAGGTACTTGATCTCAGTTTTAAAGAAAGAACACTTTGACAGACTGCCATACAACTGATTTTCCCTCAAACACTGCAAAACCTGTCTCAAGTGCTCCTCATGTTCCTCCTCATTCCGTGAATATACCAAAATGTCGTCAAGAAACACAATCACAAATCGGTCGAGGAATGTACGGAATACTCCATTCATGAGACTCATAAAAACTGCTGGGGCATTCATAAGACCGAATGGGACCACGGTGAACTCATAGTGGCCATATCTAGTACGAAATGCGGTCTTGTGGATGTCACTTTCCACTATTCTCAACTGATGGTACCCTGATTTTAGATCAATCTTGGAAAATACTTTGGCACCTTGAAGTTGGTCAAACAAATCATCGATCTTGGGCAATGGATATCGGTTCTTGATGGTTACTTTGTTCAACTGACGGTAGTCCATGCATAATCGGAGAGATCCATCCTTCTTCTTCATGAAGATGACTGGTGCACCCCAAGGGGATACACTAGGGCGAATGTGGCCCTTCTCTAGGAGTTCCTCAAGCTGAATCTTGAGCTCATTAAGCTCATTTGTAGTCATTCTATAAGGTGCTCTTGAAATTGGTTTGGCTCTTGGAACAAGGTCTATATGAAAATCAATCTCTCTACGGGGCGGCATACCAGGTAACTCTGAAGGAAAAACATCGGCAAATTCTCTAAGGATAGGATAGTCGTCAATAGATGGTTCCTTTTCCTCTTCTTCTTCTCTATCACTAATGGTGATGGCAAATAACTGACATCCCTTTCGCATGCTCCACCTAAGCTGCATGGTGGAGATCATACGAAGAGACACGGGTCTCTGAATTCTAGCGATCACTATAGGAGAGCCATGATCATCCTCACACTCGATCCTTTTCAGGCGACAATCCATCTTGGCTCTGTGGGCATAAAGCCAATCCATGCCAAGTACAATGCCATATGATCCAAGTGGTGTAACTCTAAGGTCTACTAAGGTGGAGATGCTGCCAATTTGAATCTGACATCCCTTAACCTCTGATTCCACTGACACTCTAGCCCCTGAAGCTAATTCCACTTCCCAACAGACCTCTTGCCTAGTTGCCACTAGCCCGCAACGCTCCACAACCAATGGAGATATAAAAGAATCAGTAGCTCCTGAATCAAATAATATAGATACACTGCTACCTCTGATCATACCTGCTACCTCAATAACCGTGGCCTGATGCTCTGCCTGGCGGTTGTCAACCGCTGCGAAGACTCTGTGGGACTTGCCCATGTCCCCAACTGTCGGCTCCGATGCTGCCATCCTCTGATTCCCTGCCATCTGACCCTGAGGACACTCCCTCGCTATGTGTCCCATGGCTCCACATGTGAAGCAAGGGCCTCGTGCCTGAAACTGTACTCCCTGTGGTCTGGAGAAAGACTATCCCCCTATCCTACTAGAACCACTGTACCCACCTCTAGAGGACTGCTGAGTCCTGGCCGGAGGTGTGTAAGGAGCCTGAGATTTCTGATCTCGCCTCTGACCCTGTGACTGCCACTGCTTGGGCTTTGTGCCCTGCTGATTCTGCGGAGGCTTTTGCCTCTGGTTTTGCTGAGACTGCTGCGGAGGAGGGGGTTTGGAGAACCCCGATGAGTGCCTGTTGTTACCTTTCCAATGGGGTTTCTGAAACCCATAAGTCTATGGTGAAGGGTTACGGTTCTGAAACCGATCCTTCGAGTCATGTGGTCTGGCCTGAATCTCCTCGGCTATCAAAGCCTTCTCCATGGCAACCCGGAGGCTCCCTGGAGCGGCCATTCTCACTGGTCCTGCTATGCCAAAATTCAGCCCCCTGATAAATCGGTTGACGAGAAGCTTTTCATCTTTCAGGTAATCTACATAAGGCAATAGTTCATAGAACTTGTTCTCGTACTGTGTCACTGACATACCCTTCTGCTGGAGGTCATGAAACTCATCCACCCTACGCTGTCTGAAATGCTCTGATAGATACCTCTCCCTGAATCTCTCTGTGAAAATCTCCCAAGTGAGGGTCTCTATCTCTAAGCCACGCTTATATTCTTCCTGTCTCCACCATGTGGAGGCTGTTCCTCGTAATAGGTGAACTGCTGCTCGTGCTTTTAGATTGCTCTCATAAGAGCGCAATGCAACGCACCTATCTAGGCTTAAAAGCCATGCCTCTGCCTCTACCCCATCAGTAGATCCCCCAAATGATGGTGGCTGAAGACACATAACCTCTTTGATTAGATCCCCTGGATCTCTACGTGCCCTCTCGATATACACTGGTGCTACGGCTGGAGGTGGTGCTGGTAGGTGAATGGGTTCGGGCTCATGCACAGCTTGACTCTCTACGGGATTAGGAGGTGGACTCCTACTCCGTTCCCGTTCCACTGTCCTATGACTTCCTGAGTTCTGGTTCTCAGCATTGTGGTCTATTGCTGGAAGCCTATCCTGTACTAATCCAATCAGGTTCTGAAGGGCTACCAAGATGTCTCGGTTTGGGTCAACTGGTTGCTCGGGAGGAGCTGCTGGGTTCACTTCCTGAATAGATTCCTCCCTAATGACCTCTTCGCGTGCCATGCGTGCACGCCTAGGGCCTCTTCCACGTTTGCGAGCTTGTCGCGTAGTTGGAGGCATCCTTTTTAAGAAAATAAAATAAAATGAAGTAAATAACTATTTTTAGGAGAAAATATTTTAGCTAGTTTAAAAATAAAATGAATTACAATTTAAATTAATTAAATAATTATAGCGAAACGTAATGGAGTAAGGTTCCCAAGTGTTGGCAACCTCGCTCTGATACCAAATGTCATGCCCAACTCTTGGGCACGAACGGAATTTTTTTTTTTTTTTTTTTTTTTAAAATACTTAATTAATTATCGACTAACTAATTAAAATATTCAACTGAGTGCGATTAACTTAAGTAAATGATGCGTTCTGGATTAGGTCCTAACTATATTTGTGTAATTCAAGTAATTAAATCCAATTGGGAGACATGGTTTACTAAGTTATCAACGAGCAATTATTTCACCAAAAAGGAAAGGCCACTAACCATCATTAATAAATAATTAAAAGTCCAAGGGAAACGATTAATCTCAAATTTAGGCGTTTTAAAATTTAGCTTATCTTCTTATCCACTAAAATTTTTAAGTTAATAATCAACGTAGTTTAAGACACCTTATTTAATTGAGACCACCATCAATTTGCAATCACGTTATAATCATGTGCTTAATTTGGCCCTATTGGCCCTACTAGAAAACTTAGTGTTGACACCCCCCCCTAATTTTATTATTTTAATCTAATCCTCCTAATATTAAAATCCCCCTATATAGTCTCCTCTACTTATGCCCAATATTTAATATGAGCATTCAAACTCATCTTTACATCTATCAATTTAATACAAAATTAGATATCAATTTAGCCCTACCATTTATGTATGTGTATAAATATATAAAATATATATATATATATATATATATATATATATTTGTATATATATATATACATATACATATATTTTTTTACATATTTACCTATATATAGACTTATAACTTTATAAAAATAAGCTTATAATAATATATCAACATGGAAGGGGAAAGAAGTGGTGTTGATCTCTCTTTTTGTTTTGTGAAATTAATTCCCTCTTTTTTTTTTTCTTAAAAACCATACTTCCCTCCACACCCATCCTTTACCCTAAAAGCTTGTTGTGTTGCCCTAACCCGTGACTAGGGTTAGGGCGAAATTCTAAAGCATCCTCTGTTATTATTTTTTTTTGTTTGAGCTGTGAGTGTATGCGGGTGGGGAAAGAGGCGGCGGCCCCCTGAAGGCATTGCGCAGGTTGGGCCGAACGCCACACCCTCACCCCACGCCCCCCCCCTTATTTTATTTAGTTTGCTTAGCGTGGCGAGGGAAGCAGGCGGTTTACGTTAGCAAGTGCTACGGCGATGTAGAGAGGAGGAGGCCAAGCGGGGAGCGCCGGCAGCGTGGGCACCGCCGGCTGCGGACGGCGCCGCCCGCAGGCTGCGGCTCCCGCAGTCTGCGGACGACACCGCCCGCAGGCTGCGGGCCCCGCCGCTCTTAGGCCGCGCCCCGCCGCATTCTCTTGTGTACTGTTATGTGTAAAACGCGTTTCGCTATTAGTTACGACCCGTTCGTGTTTATTGCATTTTTTTCTCAAGCAATGGTTAAGCAATCAAATTTTTATAATATATTTTTTTTCTTTAAGTAGCAATTTTACTACATAAGTATATATATATATATATATATATATATATGTATATATATATATATTTGTGTGTATATATATGTATCTGGGAAAATATCATGCATGAGGTTTTCTGTATCATAACAGGGAGTTTTTTCTTATAAGGGAATAAATATATATATATATATAAATATACATATATATATATATACATTCATATATATATATATATATATATTTATGTATATATATATATATTCAATCTTATTCTCAGCTTTCCCTTTTTTTTGTAAGATTGAATCTGTAACAAATCTTCTCTGTATTCTTTTATTATTACTGATTTTGAAGAACAGAAGATAAAAAATATATATATATATATATATATTTTGTATATTACCATTTAAATCACATGAAAATCCTTTTTTTTTTGGCATAAAGAACTATTCATTTATTCATTGCAGTTTCATTACTAAAGAAAAAAAAACATTTATATATATATTTCCTTTTTGTTTAAATTCACTAAGACTGAATGCAAAACTCAAAAAAAACAACTAGACTACAACTATTAGGATTTCTTTTTCTGCAAATAATGGAAAATAATTTACTGTTTTTTTTTAACTAAATATACAGCAGCATATGCTTGAGGAAAAATGTTTAACAACTAAAACTTTAAATTTCAATTTACTCACAAGTGCATACATTTCTCTTTTTTTTATGCAAAACATAAAATTCAAGATGCAAAACTAACATTTTATTTTCTTTTTGCACAAACTACCAAGTAGGAAAACACATGGGTATTCATTGTCAAATATATATACAAGGTTAAAAGGGCTACAAAATAAATAATATTACAAATGGGATGAAATCCCAGCAATGTCTTTTTTTTCTTTCTACACAATAACTTGGAATTAATACAAATTTTTTTTTGAAGGGGAATACTACAACATTGAATGCTTCCATTTCTTCCCTATTTTTTTTTAAACATTTTTCTGCAACAAAATCAGCCACATAGCTCTTTAATCCATCTTTTCCCAATCCCATGCAACCTGCAATTAAACACTTTTTGACCATGGGAAGCTCACCTCCCAGCCTAGGCTTACTGGAAGCCACCCTCGAGCTTGGAGAACCAAGCACTAGATGGGTTACAAACATGCAAACCCCACAAACAACATAAAAAAAAAAATACATTTACATTCAAAAATCCCTTCCCAAGCTACACATTCACCACTTTCATGGTGACTCTTCCATGGGTGGAAGTGGACCAAGTACCTATGGGGAGATTGCATGCCAAAAAACAATACTACATTTACCACCCCATGGCAACACCAATGCACCCCACATACTTTCACAAACCTTATGCCCCCCAAAAAGGCTCAAGGCCATATATGCTCCCCTTATGACCCCCAAATGCATACACAAGGCTATGCATCAAGGGTCACCAAGGACACCCTTGAGAACACTCTCCACAAGGAGAGCCTCTCACCCATGGCTGTCAAACTCCTTCCACCCCAAGATCTCCCTACCCTCCCAAGGATAGGAGATCTTGGACACTCCCAAAACAATAAGAACACAAACACATTACAAGGAAGAGAAACTACACATTTTTAACTTCAACAATAAAACTTCATAATGCACATTCTTACATACAACTCTTTTCTTTCACAAAACAACACAAATTAACATTTACAACATAACAAGAGGAGGTAAGAAGTAACTAACCTTATTCTGCCAATAGGTTTGCTAATTTAAGTTGGGGATGAGCTGCCCAATTCCACTATCTTCTCTCCCAAAATTCCACTAAAAATGCCAAACTCCTACTAAATTTTTTCAAAGCAAGCAAAATCTCCCAGAAAGGAGAGTGGGTGATTGCTCACTAAGTTTGCAAATTCTTGCCTAAGAAGGCTTCTCACACACTTCCCAACCCCTTGGGTGAGGTGTGAGTTCCCATTGGTTTCCCTTCCCAAACTCTTGCACATTACTCAAATTGGAAAGGGAAAAGGTGGAAGAGGATGGGGAAGAGAGTTTAACTCCTAAAGGGAAGGTTCTCTATCCTAGGGAGAACTTTCTAAGTTCAATTTTCGTGCATCTTGGAATTATCACTTTTTGAAGTGACTTCATAGTCACATGGGAGAAGCCACATGTTGCAAAACACCCCTAACCCATACGTATACCCTTAGGACCTTTGGAAAAGCCTAAAAACTTACCCTAGGAGTCCATTAAACCCTTTGGAACCCCCACTGAAGTTTACCTACGGGTCAAGCTTGAGTTGACCACTCCCAAGACTCCCTACCCAAGGCAGATTTGGGACCACACTCAAGTTTTTTGAATTGGCTTTGGTAGAAACAAAACTCCCTCCAAGAGACAAGTCAACATCAATGACACTTAATCAGCACATGTGTCAAGTGACACAACAAAATTACAATATAAAAATCACACATGGAAAATGGGTCTCTTGAAGGATTACACAATTACATATAAATTAAATTTTACACTCAAGCATTATTTACACATCACAAATAAAATACATTACAAGGGGAGGGGTGTTGTCTCTCCAAATAGACAACTCCCGGCTTAACAAACGCACATCGGTCTAGGCTTGATTCTCCATAAATTCCATGGTCACATGGATAATTTCCTGCGCATCTCAATTAACACATTAGTAACTCCAAATAATCACAATTATTCATAATCAAATACATGGATTCCATTGCAATTCAAACACTCATACATTAGGCAACAATAATTCAATATCTCATTTGTTTTCAAATTCAATTTCACATAAACAATTAACATAATTTCCCAACATTGAACCATTCATGATTAAGCATCATTTTCTTTCATCAAAATAAAATCCTGCAAATTTCCAATAATGACATTCACCATCATAATGTAATTCTATTCTAGTAACAGATCTAAAGTTTCATAATCATCATGCATGAAATAAAACGTCAACAAATGTCAGTGTGATCCAAATCATGGAAATCACATAAGTTCTAAGTCCATAAAGCATAAAATAAGGCATCCATAATAGTCTCAATATGCAAATAACTGAAAGTGTCAAACTGAATCAGGGTAGGGCCTCACATCATTCATACCTTAGAGAAACAAACCCCCTTACACATCCCTTCACATGTTCTCAACAAACCCCCAACACATCCATTTTCTAGCTACTTGACTTGGATCAACCTATCACTTCATCACTTATAATTTTGGAGATCTTAATACTATGATTTGTTCTTCTCTATCAACTCACCTCTCATTATATGATACTCTCTCCTTTTAAAGCTCGTCACATTCTACTTGAGCTCAATTTCCAACAAGACAAGTTACATGTTCAAGAAACTCCATGTTAGCCTTAACATTGTGAAAATACCAAGTATTTCAACCATCATACCTTAACATATACTTACCCTTGTCCTCGAAGAGTGTTCTTTCACTTTCCTCATCTCATTCATGTCTTCTCCAACTGCCCAATAACTCATAATCTACACTTACTCATAGAATCATTACAAATTCCAAAAGTGCAAAATAAGGAACCCAAACTACCATTCATTGTGACTATCATGATCAAACAAGTAGATTGAAACTTTCTTGGCTTATCAATGTCCATTATACTGGGGAAGGTTATTTAGAGTTGTTCCAACCTTATTTAATCAACACAGTCCTATTTAAACCCATTGGACACCACTCAACAAAACAATATGGTTTGCTGCCCAAAATAGGGAAAAATCACTCTCAGTCTACTAGTGCACTAGTTTTCTTGACATTTGTACAACCATTCAACATAAGACCAATTAAATATGAAATATACTTGAGTTGACAATGGGAATCCATAATTTGAGAAGTTTTCAATCACAACATCAATGGATATTAACAAACCCTTGTGACTAACCCAGAACTAAGTGTTTTGGACAGTTTAGAGAAAAATAATTCAAACTCTCCTCATTCTTCCCAACCATTGCTCTAACTTGGCACAAAACAAATTTAATTCATTAAACTTCACCCTCCAATCCCTTATTAGATATTTTTAATCTAGTTGCTTGATGAGAAGAAACTTGAAACAATGTGTGAAACATGACTGCCATAGAAATTTGCAATTAAAAAGTTCCAAAACACAAAATTTTATTGATTTTATCAAACCATAATACATTACATTGTTCTTCAAGGTGTCTCCTTCCTTCCTTTACAGTGCCCTCTTGTCACAAATTTACCTACCTTTGTCCTCCTTCATACTATTCTATCATTAAGATTAGCATCGAACACTTAATAAAGGTTCATATTTCTTTACAATTCTTAATAAAAGTTCATCCTTGTTTACAATTCTTGCACTTTTCATATATTTAATGTTTTATATATTTAATATATTATTCTTCAGGTGTTGTCAATGTTCTTGTACAAACACTGCCTCATCTATGGTTAGCCCCTCCTGTATTTCCGACTACAATGTTGGCAACACGCCGCATGCAGACATCATCTACTGCACGACTCACCCACTATTGGTAGATCCCTCTTTTTCTCTCTCTTTCATTATGTGTTTATTTCTTGGATCTTCCTGTATTGCTAGTACAGGAATGTTGTAGGCCACATTGGTGGTGAGTGACGAAGAATTGAATCCCTTAAAAATATAAAAGGTTCCAGGTATTTTAAAATTATTATTATATATAGTCTAATTGTAATTTACGTAGTGATAACTCTTTTTGGACTAATGATCCCATGATTTTTTTGCCGGAAATGATATTTTTGATAAAAATCTTAATGGCTCACCATACGTAAAAGGTGGAACATCATATGTGACCTAACCCTAACCACTATTTTGATTTCATATCATTGCTAGAATAGTTTTCCTTTTATCCTTTTCTTGAACTATATCAAAGGTGGCTTCAGTTTATTTCTGAATCTAACAGGTTTGTTTTTGCTTTAAAGGTGGAATGACGAAGAAAAAAAGTTAAAATATGAACAAACAAAGCTTATGTTGGGTTGTTCGGAAATGACAAATTCAACAAAACCAAGGTCCTTTAAAAAGCTGGCACATATCTAAAGTATGTGAGGGACCAATACATGACACATTTAGAGAAGAATGTAAAGTACAAACGTACCCCCATGATTCTAGAGAGGGAGTGGAAGGACTTGATTTTGGATGCGAATGAGAGAATTAAAAGGAAAAAGGAAATACACCACCAGACACTAGAAGAAGGTATGTGATACTATTAAGAATGTAATTATGTACTAATTACTCTTTATATTTATATAATCTAACATATTTCAAAAAAAATTATACACTGAGTGACACATCAAAGGCAACCAAGGCAAGACAAGAAAAGAATGGGCAACACAAACTCGGCTCTGGTGGTTATATGAAACTTGCCCAACGAATTGTAAGAATGAGTAAATGAAATATCACATCAAAATATTTATAAATTGCAAACAATTTTTTTTTATGAAACGATACAAGAAAAAATGCAGGGCTCTGAATTCAATAGAGCACCCATAGAAGATGACAAGAGAATTGCCTACCATCAAGGCTATATAGTTGTGGTTGAATGACTATGAGAACTGAGTGGGCAAACACAAGATTCTGATGCATCCGTCACAAAGGTAAATAAGCTAAATGAAAATGATTTCAAATTGAATACTTTACCAATAATCTATTTGACGTTAAGTTCCAACATAAAGTGACTATATTCTTTTTAAATAGGCAAGCAATGATAGCAATGTGCATGACATTGGAATGCAACCTGTTAATCATGGAACACAACCTGGACATGAATGTATAGATGTGCATTCCAGTAATGGAGGTATTCATTTGCTATTCAATTTTTTTTATGTAATTATTAATACAATTAAATATCTTAATTAAATTGTAATTAGTGTAGTAATTAATGTAACTTTTTTTGTTAATATTTTAGAGCATGTAGTCGGTGGTGACCAAATGGAGCATGATCTGGGTAGACAACATCAGGAATGTGAAGTTCCCCAATCAGGTAAAGAGGACCCTGTTATTCCTTTAAACAAATTTAATTGCAATTGGTGTATTGATTAATGTAACCTTTCATATTTTAACTCTAGAGGATCTAGAGGGTGTTCAACATGTTGAGGTTGAGGCTAGACAAAATAATGTGGAAGATGATATTGCTCCATCAGGTAAAGAGTGCCACGGTTATGTTCTTTAAATTAATGAAATACTTGTAATAATAATAATAAATGTTTTAAATTTAACCCATTTCTTTGTTATTGCAGAGGACCCCCCTTTGGTTTAGTGTCCTCACCTTCTGTATAGGACTAGGAATACATCGAGATCACGAGCAGAGAGAAGAACAACTAAAGATGGGAGAAATGATGAAGAAAATGATGCTCCACTTAGTTTTTACATAGCTTGAAAAAAAATTTAAAAAAATGATTGTAATCTACCTTATTTGATAATGACTGATTTTTATGTGTTAATGAATGTAATTATGTGCTAATGAATTTTCATGAATGATATGTATTAATGAATATTGATGAATGTTGCATGTTAAAGAATGTTATGTGTTAATGAGCATTATGTGATAATGAATGAATGCTATATTTTAATAATGCATGAAATAATGAATGGATGTTAGATGTTAACCGAGAATTTAGAGTGATGTTACGGCGGGGTGGGACCAAATGAGCTTCCACCTTCACGTGGTTGGTTCTGTTAAGTAGAGAATATTAAACTATTCTCGAAACAAAGCAAAGCTCAATAAGATAACACACTTTTCAATATTTTATTGTGTTGCATAGTTAATCCTATTGAATAATGTATATTGAATCTTAATTGCAGGGTCCAACAGAGCTAACACGAACAACAACACCATAAGTTGTTGGGTATAATGAACTCCCATATTGTCTTGTATGTACACTAACACTATGACTTTCTTCTAGTGCTGATATGCATGGCTCGACTGTAAAAGTTATGAATATGCCTCATCCTTGTAAGTTTTTTTATTAGTTACCATTTTCTTTACCATTTTTAATTTTCCTTATCATTTTAAGTCTAACCACTTTTATATGGAATTTATTGTTCTAGTTTTTTACTATCTCCCAGACATTATTTATATAAGGACTTGCATTGCATCCATTTTTTTAATTGGGTATTATAAAGGGTAGGTTGTCATTGTAAATATCTCTTTGAGTTCATCCAAATTTAATAACTATTACCTCACATCTCGTTATTGTTGCAATAGGGATTATGGCCAACATTGGCTACGATTGCAATCTCTCGGTGCCATTGAGTCTCTTTGTTCTTAAAATTGTAGTGGACTATCAAGTACATTCCCTCTTTTTCACTCCAAATTGTAGTGGATTGTCAGGTACATTCCCTCTTTTTCACTCCAAATTGTAGCAGTCAATGCACACGACCCAATTTCCTTTGACATCTAGAGGATAGTGCAAACACCTAAAATTGTCCAGTCTAATTAAATAAATATTTTATTTATTTAATTATTTTAACCTAATTCTTCTATTAATTAAATAAATCTTTATTTGTTTAATTAATTCATTTATCCTCTTCTAGCCTTATTTCTCATTTAAATAAATACATTTATTTATTTAAATTATCCTTTTTCCTAAATTAAATAAATATTTTATTTATTTAATTGATCCCACTTCTTCTATTAATTAAATGAATCTTTATTTATTTAATTAATTCATTAACCTTTTCTACCCATGACACATGTGATTCATCTCTTAATTCATACACTACCTACCCCTTTCATTATTTTATTATTTCTTTTACCTACCCTCTAATCATAGCCGACCTCTTTTACACCTCTGAATCGTATCCCTCCATTTCATATGGTGTCTTCTATATAAGAAGATGCTTCCTTCATTATCAAAACCCCGTTGACTACTTGACTACACTACACTTTTGAACATATGCGATCCTACTTGCAACCACATTTTCGTTCTTCGTTGAGCTCTTGTGCACATCTAAAATCTAAGAGAAAATATATCAAGCAAGATCAATGGAGATAGGAAGAATGGAGATCCAAACCCTATTGTACATTTGATGGTATAATCTTTGTGATTTCATTTGATTTGCATTGTCTTAGGTAATCTTCACATGTTATGGTGGATCTTTGTTGTTGTTAGGCTAGGGTTTTGTGGTTGAATTCATTTAGTCTTTCAATATTGTTGTTATCCACTTTCACCATATACATTTTGGCACGCCCCATGGGACATGGATTTTTGTTAGATCTATGTTTTTTGCAGATTTTTCTAACCCTATATTGTTGTTTTGTAAAAAAATTTGGAGAATAACCTTGTGCAGCTAGGGTTTTGGACACAAAATCAAGATCTTGGAAAGATTTGATCATATCTCATAAATGGCTTGGAAATTTTGCACCAAATGTTTTTCGCAAGTTGAAGAAAGTATCAGGAACTCTCAATCCAAAATTCAAAATTTCTGGACCACATTTTCATTTTCTATGATTTTTTTATGATTTTTCATAAAAGATTAATTTTGAGAGAAAATGAGAGAAGTTTTTGGATTTTCTTACATTTTTGGAAATCTCTCATAATTATACATAGGATCTATTATTTGTGATTTTAATTTTGATGCAAAATATTTCCCTAAAAATTGGATCTTGAAAAATTAGGGTTTTTCCTTATTTTGATCAGATCTTACAAATGGCTTTGAATTTTAGCATCAAATTTTTTGTGCAGGTCTGGTAAAGTATTAGAAAGATTTAGTAAATTTTCAGATTTTTTGGATCAAATTTTTATTTTATATGAATTTTTTATGAGTTTTTATAAAAAACTAATTTTGAGAGAAAATTAGTGAATTTTTTAGATTTTCTTACATTTTTGGAAATCTCTTGCAATTATACACAGGATTGTTCTTTGTGATTTTAAATTTGATACAAAATCATTCCTCAAAAATCAGATCTTTGAAAATTAAGGTTTTGCATTATTTTACTCATATCTCACAAACTGCTTGGATTTGTTGCGGAAATTTTTTTATGCAGGTTTGGAAGACCATTAGGACTCTCCAGTAAAAATTTCAGATTTTTTGGATTGATTTTGCATTTTATATGAATTTTGTATGATTTTTCATAAAAAATTAATTTTTGGAGCAAATTACCAAATTTTTTGGATTTTCTTACATTTCTGGAAATCTATTAAAATTTTACAGGTGGTCTTTTTTTATGATGAATGAGATCTTTGAATTGGTCAACAAAACGCATTGTTGAAGTCCCCTATTTCACAAAGTCTTTTGGATCTTAAATTTACCTAACTTGTGTGCTTGCAGGAAGGGGTGATCATTTGAAACAATCCAAACTACTAATAAATCTTTGTTGCGGGACCTTGACAAGGATTTTCTTTTGATCTTTATTGTGTGCCTTTTTTTCATAGATTAGCAAACACTTCAATTGGTGCACTAAAATTGAACCATTGTCTTTTGTGTCTTGAGCAATAGGCTCTTTTGTTTAATCTTTAGAGGGCCTGTCTCCCCGTGTGGTCATTAGGAATACTAGTGAGGAGAGAATGACCTGAGTGGTAGCAAAAGAAAAGCCATCTTCTTCCAAACCACTATAAATAACTGTATTCATGGTGAAAACTATGGATAACGTGTGCTGATTAGTTCATACCGACACTATGTCTCCCCATAAACCTGTTTGATCAAATTTATTTGATCATTTGTAGGGTGTAACCCCTACCGAGTGGGAGCCTTCTGTATTAATAGAGTTGAAAGTGCTGCATGTATGGCCACATGAGCGGATGCCCTTACTAGCACCTTTTTGTTTTAGAAGCCAAAATCCTTCTAGTTGTTGGGGCAGGAGCTCGGACCTCTGGTAGCGGCCCACAAACATACGGTTCTTAGTAGAGATACAAAGTTCACCACAGGGAGTTTTCGTGGGGACTGATACTTGGCTGCCCCAAGAAGTGAGTGCCGAGGGTGGAGCCAGTGGGGTCAAGCATCTAAGTATCTACTTTGAATAATGTAGCCTCGGGGGAAACTCCATGTGGGATCAACAACTATTGTCTTGGCCAACCATAAGAATTGTGCTTGTCTTATTTTGAACAATCAAACATTCAAGACCAAACAGCAAAACATTGTGTCTTTTGTGTCTTCAAGTGTATGCAAAATAATTTTACATCAAACAATACACTTTTCTTTGAGTCATTTTGAGTCTAAACACTTGCAAACATTGAGCCTTCATCAACATTGTGTCCTCTTGTCACCGAAATGTAGTCAAAATTTCAGATTGGGTTACAACACAACAACTTCACAAATTGGAAAATTTACAGTCCAACAAACAAGAGCAATCAGTCTCAAAATTCTTGAGCTTCCTAAGCTATCTCTTCAAGTTTTCATCTAGCATTCAACCTATCTTTGGGTCTCACAAAGTCCATCATTTCTTTACACCTTACATTACATTCACATTTGTCTAAACTTGATTCAAAAGGTCATTTGCTTGTCCTCATCATACTTTGTGAAAACACTACATACAACAACATTTTGCTAAGTGGTCCCTCATCAAGGTCTATCACCTTTGGGTCTCATTTGGTCTTACTTAGAGTCAAGGTCAACTTACCTCATCAAGAGAAACTATCATCTCTTTGGAAGCCACACCTACTCTACTACATACATACTTGGTCTTACACTTTGGACATTGCAAGTAAACCTCAGATTCATTTAAATTCCATCCAACTCTTAGTCTTCCATACTCTTTTCCATTTTCATCTAGTCTCACACATCTTGGTCAATACCTAGTTCATGGTTGAAACCCGTTCCCAAAAATCTAGGAGAGAAACTAAAGAGGCTCAAGAGTCCACAAAAATGAGCTCCTATGAGTATGACAATGATATCTTTATCAATTTTGATCATACTACATTACTTTGCATGGATGCCTATAGAAACATTCCAAATGTTGAGAACATGGACATTAAAAACAACAATGATACACACAATGACAATATGGACAACTTTTTTGTACATTCAGCAGAAGTGGAAGACACCATTATGAATCCCCATTTCAATCGATTGGTTGAGGAAATAAAGAGGAGAGATAGACAATATTTCTTACAAGTGATGGCACAAAGTGGAACCAAGATCCCTCATGATTTTGATATGTCGCAAATAATGGAAAATTGACCTTTGCCACAAACTCACTCCAACATGGATCAAAGGATGCCTAATAGTGGAGGCAATAGAGGACCACATATGGTGCTTGAATCACCATCATCTTTGTTTCAAAAACCAGAGGTCCCACATACACATGGTCAAGCATATGATACTCACCTTCGCAGACCATTATGGAAGTCTTATGCAGAAAAATATGCTCAATCACATACCAATGCTAAGGATCAACCACCAAGGCAATTGGATATTCAAAGGCATGCTCAAAATTTGGACACAAGGAAACCCCACGTGAAATTTGGGGGCAACACACTAGAACAAACTCGTGACATTCCTATAAAGTATGGTATACATGGACAAAGCAGATATTCCATTCCTCACCATGACTCTATACCAAGTGGTCCATATACACAACATCATTATAGACCTCCTCCATATGAACATGTGTATGATCAATATCATCCATATATGCAACATGCTCCTCCTCCAATTGGTGCCTCAAGCATGGGGTATGGTCCAAGAAGTTGATCTCCACCTAAGAACAATTTGGAGCAACAAATTAGGGACTTACAAAAGAAAATAGAGGACATAAATACACCAAAGCCAACATACACAATGAGAGACATATGTCCTTACAAAAGAAAATGGAGGACATAAATACACCAAAGCCAACATACACAATGAGAGACATATGTCCTTATCCATTTGACAATAGCATTCCAATGCCTCCATTTCCTACACACTTTGTGACACCTAAGTTTGATAAGTATAGAGGCAAAGGGGATCGTAAGGCACACATAAGATAGTTTTTCATAGCCTGGATTGAGGTAGCAGCAGAAGAGACATATTTGATGAGATTATTCCCACAAAGCTTAGGTGATCAAGCTATGGAATGGTTCTCCCAACTCCCACCTGGAATTAAGTCATGGGGTGACTTAGTAGAGGCATTTATCCAACATTTTTCATACAACATAGAAACAGACATATCAGTCACTACTTTGTGCAACACCAAGCAAAAAGATGGAGAGTCTTTTTCATCATTTTTACAAAGATGGAGAAATCTAGCTAGTAGATGCTCTTGTGAAATTCCACAAAAACAAATGGTAGAAATCTTCACCCAAAATGTTAACAAAGACATTGGCTATGATCTAAGGAAAGCTTGTTTGTCCACCTTCAAGGATGTCATTGAAAAAGGCTTAGTGATAGAAAAGGTCCTAATTGAGAAAGGAGTCATTAAGATATTCAAGGAAAACAAAGATGACTTTAAAGGAAAAGATAAGCCAAGATTTTGGAACAAAAACAAGAACACAGTCAATGATGGTGTTGTTGATGCCAATACAGTGTGACCTAAAATCATTTTTTTGGGATGAAGCTCTACAAACAATCAAGTGAATACTCAAACAACTTCTAGATCATGAAGGAGTACACCCCATTGGGAGAACCACTTGAGTCAGTTTTCAAGAAGCTAGTGGCAAACAAGATAATCACAATTCTAGATTTGCCTCCATATGAGCCAAAGGTTAAACCAAATTCATGGAATGATGATGAATATTGTGAATTTCATAAGAGTAAAGGACATAAAATAAAAAATTGTCATCGGTTGAAGAACATCATACAAGATCTTATTGATAGAGGAGACATTGAGATCGAAGGACACTAATCCAATCAAGAACATGAAATGTTTAAGGAACCATTCCCAAAGCATGACAAGGGAAAAGCTAAAGCCACAGATGATCAAACCAACTATATCAGAGCATCCTATAACTATGATTCAACTATCAATCACATCTTGATGGACAATTATGTCTCTATCATTATTATCAAGGACAAAACACCTGAGAATTCTACCCAAAGACCCAAGATTGTCCTAAAAGGCATTGGATCTTCTTCCGAACCTACCTCTTAATGTAATGTCATAACTCATCGAGGTAAATTCACTTTGCAAGGTGCTCCAACTAAAAACACCACTTCCTCATCAACCAAACCTGAGTATGATCTTGTAGAACAGTTAGGGAAGACACCCACACTCATATCCATCCTTGAGCTCTTACGCATATCCCTCACACATAAAGCCATTCTTGACAAAATCTTGAGAGACACTGTCATTCCTACTGATCTGAACGTGGACCAGTTTCAAGCTATTGTGGGATACCTTTCCATTCCACACTCTATTACATTCACAAAAGCCGATGATGCCTCTGGAAGTTAGCCACATAATGCACCATTACACATTGAAGCCTTCATACACAAACATCAAATAAAACGAGTCCTGATAGAAGGAGGAGCTGGTTTGAACATTTGTACATTGAGCACTATTAAACAATTGGGATATTCTAATAAAGCTGTGAATTCTACAAACAAAATTACCATCAAGGCATATGATGATGAAGAGCATTCATCCAAAGGAATAGTCACCTTACCTCTCAGAGTTGGGCCAGTTATGAAGGATGTGGTATGTCAAGTCCTAGACCTAGATCTCAGATACAACATATTGCTAGGACGTCCTTGGATTCATGAAATGAGGGTAGTCCTGTCTACATATCACCAATGCATTAAGTTTCCTCACAATGGAGTTGAGATAACAGTTAATGGTGATCCTAATCCATTCATATACTGCAATAACTTGAGATCAAAAACTGAGACCATCATTCCCAGTAATTGTGAAGCTGTTCCTTATTCGGCATACATTGATTCTGAGTCATTAAAACCTTTGACATCAAAACAAGGTGATCTTAAAGGCAAATTTCAGGATAAGGGCATGGGTGAATACACTTTAAATCAGACCGTGTGCTTACAACAAGTCATGAGTTCACCAAAAGAATATGGAAAACCACATCCTAATAAACAGGTATCTATCATTGTACTCAAATGGGACCCTACTATCTTTCAAAAATGGGGTGAACTGGAAGAGGAAGACTTATACAAAATGCTTTACAAAGACCTTGAAAATGATACACAAGATCACATCAGTATACCATGTGAGAAATATGGCAAAGGTTTCAAGATCCTACAAAAATTTGGGTATGATGGCAAAAGCCCTCTAGGGTTAAGAAAGGAAGGCATCATTGAACCTTTACAACCTAAATTGAAATTCAAAAAGGAATGCTCGAAGGGACTTGGTTTCGTGACTTCCAAGGTTCACACTCAAAGGATAGAAGAAGCATTACAGATCAAAGTTGCCAAAATTCAACAAGAGAATTGTTATTCCATGGACTTCAACGAATGGGAATGGGGTTCAGACAAATCCTCCAGTGACTATGAGCTCACTGAGACATTCAGAGAGCCAGATGAACCCACAGAAGAAGAGGAATTTTATGAAAAATTCAAAGTTGGTCAAGAAACAACCCCTGAGGATTCCACACAGTCCTTGCCTCTAGGTTCTAGGTTGAAATCACATAGAATGAGAACACCTATCCCAGAATGCGCTACTAGTGATGATAATTTGGATTCATTCATGATCGAGACTGATGAGGAGAGTGCCAATGATGACCTTGATAATTACCTCAACATACCCAAATATAACTGCATTTTCACTCTTAGTCCCGCTAACTTCAAAGACATAAAAGGCCTCCCCCTTGTCCACCACCAACTTATTGACTAGGATCATGAAGGACCTGCACAGTTTGACACATTCCAAAATGATGAAGCTTTTATTGACTATCTTGGCATACAAGATGATCTTCCCCCTAGGGACCATAAAGCGGGATACACTATAGAACTCAATAGCATGGCATATTTCGGTGAGGGTGTCCGACCTTCTAATCACAAAAATATAAAACTAAAAACAAACCAAGGGTCTTATGGCGAAAACCACACTGTGGCACTGTCTGACCCCAAAAAAGTAAAAAGAAAGGACATATCTAAGGGCAAAAACCTCTCTAAGGCACCCGAAGATGGAAGGCTCAACATTCTCCCAGCATCATATGAAGAAAAGTCATCCATGTTGGTAGAGGAGACTATCAAAACAAACATTGGTACATAAGAGGTTCCACACAACATATTCCTGGCTCAATCTTTGATAGAGTTAGAAAGGTCAAAATTCATAAGTTTCTTCACAGAATGACAAATGAACTTTGCATGGTCATACACTAATATGCCTGGATTGGATCCGGATTTGGTAATGCATCATTTGATAGTTAAACCGAGGGCAAAACTAGTGAAATAGAAATTAAGAAAGATGCATCCACAAGTCGCATTATTGGTCAAAGCAGAACTTGAGAAATTATTGGATGTTGGATTCATACGCCTAATTGATTATCCTGAATGGATCTCCAACTTAGTGCTTGTCAGTAAACCAGATCACAGTATTGGAATATGTACAAATTTCAGAGACATCAACAAAGCTTGTCCTAAGGATGACTTCCCATTACCAAACATAGATTTGATTGTAGATCTCACAACAGATCATGAAATGTTATCGTTGATGGATGGATTCCCTGGTTATAATCAAATAAATATCGTGTCTGAGGACCAACACAAAACATCATTCACTTTTCCTTGGGGAACTTTCTGTTGGAATGTCATGCCCTTTGGGCTAAAAAATGTAGGCACTACATATCAAAGAGCCATGACTACTATCTTTCATGATCTCATGCACGTAACTATGGAAGATTATGTAGACGACCTCTTGGGCAAATCAATAGATAGAAATACACATTTGGACATACTTTTAGTCGTCTTTGATCAGTTGGAAAAATACATAGTAAGATTAAACCCCAAGAAATGTGTCTTTGGAGTAACCTTCAAGAAGCTCCTAGGATTCATTGTATCAAAAAGAGGAATCGAAGCTGATCCAACAAAAGTCAAAGCCATCTTGGAGATGCAACCACCAAGAAATATCAGTCAACTTTGGTCTTTATAAGGGAGACTTCAGTCCATATGAAGATTCATAGCACAACTTGCAGATAAATGTAATCCCTTTCAATGCTTGCTACATAAAAACATCAAATTCAAATGGGATGATAACTGTCAACAGGCTTTCTAGATACTCAAAGATTATCTTCTGAATTTGCCAGTTTTGATGCCACCAGTTCTAGATCAGCCTCTGTTACTATACATATCAGCTACTCCAACAGCACTGGGGGCACTCTTAGCACAACAAGTTGCTGAGGGCAAAGAAAAGGTAGTATAATATATCAGTCCCACATTGGTGGGATATGAGCTAAACTACACACCAATTGAGCGTGCATGTCTCGCTATGGTCTTTGCTTCACAAAAATTACGACATTACATGCTAACTCATAAGACTAAGTTGGTTGCAAGGATCGATCCATTGAAATACCTTCTCAATAAAGCAACACTTACTGGGTGACTAGCCAAATGGGTAATGATCCTAAGTGAATTCGACATCAAATATGTGGATAGAAAAGCAATAAAAGGACAAGCTATCACAAATTAGTTAGCAAATGCTCCCATGATCGATGATGTTCCTCTAAATTCAGAATTTCTAGATGAATCCATTTTAACAGTGTCACATGCAAAGCCATGGCAGCTATACTTTGACGGCTCATACACAGAGCATGGGGCAGGAGTTGGCATCCTCTTCATAACTCCTCAAAGGGATTCTATACCAAAATCATATTGATTATCATTTCCTTGCACTAATAACATAGCGGAATATGAGGCATTAACAACTGGATTATGGATTGCAGTTCAGTGGAAGATCTAGGAACTTCATGTTTTTGGGGACTGTCAACTTGTAATCCATCAAGCAATTGATGATTACCAAACAAAGGATGAGAAATTAATGCCTTACAAAAGAATGGTGGATGACCTGAAACAACATTTCACAAAGATAGACTTTGAGCAGATATCAAAAGAGCAGAATCGAGCCATAGATGCCATGGCTACAATTGCTTCACTGATCGATCTACCTCTGAATGAGACCTGCTATGAGTTATTGGTGGATAACCTTTTGGTTCCTGCATATGAAATCACTCCTACTGAGATAATATGTGTCGTCGGTCCTGAGTCCCAGTTAATGGTTCCATTTTCACATACCTTCGTGACAATACCCTACCTCCTGATCTATCCAATAACCAACATCATACTTTCATTCACCAATCTTCTCGATACGTCATTTTAGCCGATGTCCTATATCATCAAGGTCTAGATGGAACTCTTCTTAGATGTTTAGAAAGCGATGAAGCTCAGATTGCGTTATGTGAAGTACATAAAGGGATATGTGGTCCACATTCTAGTGGTCCTACGTTAGCCAAGAAACTCATCAGGATTGGATATTACTGGCCCAATATGGAAAAAGACTCATATCAATTTGTCAAGAAATGTAAGCAGTGTCAACTTCATGGGGACCTCATTCATGCACCAACACAAGAACTTCAACCAATTGTGAATCCTTGGCCCTTTTGTCAGTGGGGACTCGATCTCATAGGCAAGATTCACCCTCCATCCTCTAACGGTCATAAATTCACTATCACTGCCACAAAGTATTTCACAAAATGGATTGAAGTTGTGCCTCTCATGCAAGTCATTGGAAAATAGATTGCTATGTTCATTCTCAACTATATCATTTGTCGATACAGTATTCATGTTTCCATTATCACCGATAACGGGTGTCCCTTCAAAAATCAGGATGCTCGTGAACTCTGTGACCACTTCCATATTTCCCATCATTTCTCCACACCATATTACCCCCAAGGTAATGGTCAAGCCGAGGCATCTAATAAAAAAATCCTTCAAACCTTAAAAAAGACAATCGACGATGCTGGCCATAGTTGGCATATCCAACTTAATCCTGCACTTTGGGCCTACCGCACAAGTGTCCACACATCTATAGGAGATACACCCTATTCACTTGTCTATAGCACTAAAGCCATCTTGCCTATTGAGGTCGAGCTACCCCTTTACGAGTCTCTTTGAAAAACATTTTCAGTGATGAAGACTATAGGGTCTCTCGCTTACAAGAACTTGAACTATTGGATGAACGAAGACAAACTGCTTTTAATCATCTCAAGGCTTATCAACAATGAATGAGTCATAGCTACAATCACAAAGTCAAGCCTCACACATTTGAGGTAGGTGATTTGGTTCTCAGAGAAAACCAAAAAAATCAGCAAGACAGAGAGAAGAAGGGCAAGTTCGAACCAAATTGGCTCGGTCCTTACATCATCACAACAGCATATGGATCTAGTGCATATCAGCTCTCAACCACAAAGGGTGAACCCTTGGAGGATCCTATCAATAGCATGCACCTTCAAAGGTTTTACACATAGCTCTTTAGAGTATCTTAATTCCAAAAATTCAAAAAATTCAAAAAAAACAAACAAATCAAAAAATCAAAAATATTTTTTTGAAAAATAGAAAAACATTTTGTCCAATGGTGAAAACCACTTCAGTGGCACCCTGGGCAAGTACCATGGTGAAAACTGGGTCACCAGTGCCATGCGTAGAGACATTGCTCCTCCCTCCTTCAGGATTCACTTGCATCCTTTCACTTTGCACACACTCACAACCTATTCATCCATAATAAAACTTACACATTCCCATCATGGCTTGTTATTGATCTACCTAAGATTGGTTCACCATTCATAATAAACCTCCCTTTTCACCCCTTTCCATTCATAATAAATTAGATCCTATCTGTGGCTAAGGCAAATCCTACGTCTAGTAATGGGTGTGGAACTAAGAACATCACATGTTTCAAGGAGTACAGTTTCTTCTAGTTTTCTTCAGTCTATTCACGCACAATCTGCAATAAAGCAGCATTTGCATCACAATCTGCAATAAAGTTCCATCTTCTCCACAATAAAGTTTCAGTTTCATGGATTCAGTCAGTTTCAGATGAGACACAACAGCAACAATGGGCTTCAACAAATCAAATCTTTCAGCAAACTCAGACAACATTATGGTTCAGTGCTATCTATCCTTTTTGTGAAAGTAAACATTGTGACCACAATCAAATAAGACTTATACAAGTGACAAGACACACTAAATTTGAGGACTACAGTGAATGTTGGTGTCGAGTCTTGGTTTTCTTTTGATTTTATCTTTTGGTGACATGTCTTTTAGCTTTTCCAGGATGTCTCTGACTAGAGATTCTTTCTCCAGGATGTCTTTGACTAGAAAGGCGAGGATGGGGTATCGTCACCTATTTTTCTTTTGCTATCTGTGGATTGTCTCTTAGTAATGCTATGACTTGTCCAAGGATATGAGGACATTGTGAGTCTAGTGTGAACTGGGGCATTCCTTGTTTGTGACTGTCTTATCTCTATGCAAATAGGTACAATGACTTTCTGGGTTGAACATATGCCTCGATTGTCATAACCTACTTGCCATAATAAAGCTCAATGATGATAATGCACAAGAAGCTCTTTTCACTTTCATATCTTCTATCTTCCATCCCCCTTTCTTGATTGACTTCCATCATCCTTCTCAAGTTTGCATAGCCTGCTATCACATGACTGAGTATAATGACATACCATAAATATTTGCATTTCATATAGTTTCACCTGCATTACCACATATTAAGCATTTCATACATACATATAGATATCACAATTACATCACATCCTGTACACAACACATATTAGCACATTTTGCATTTTCATCATTTAAATAATCATTTGCATTATCATATTCATTTGCATTTCATACATTCACATTTTGCATTTGCATAACATATTTAAAACATAAAAGAATGAAAAATATTGCATTTCATCATGTACATATTTACATCCATAACATAACCATCACATAAAACATACATCATTAAACATCTCATCACATAGGTACACATGCATATAGCTACCATAAAGACAAATCATCTCATATATATATCAAAATCATAAGCGTCATGATACAATAATGTCAAAATCATATGGCTACAATCACCCGAAGGTGTCTACATCAGCATACAAAAATGGTACAATACTGATACATAAGGAGCCCTTTACGGCTATGATGAACTCCCTCCCTCAAAGCTGCTTGGCCTCAACAAAATCTGAGCCCTAGAAGGACCCACCCCAAGATCATCCCTCCTGTCCCCTCTGTCTAGTGGTGGTGGAGGACCCATAACCCCACTGCTGGATGTCTGTCACCTCTGGCTCCCTCTCATAGTTGTCACTGTCTTTGATGGTCTACAGAAGCTCCTTTCCCATTGCTCTCGTGGCACTGCCCCGTAGTATATGTCATGCCAGTAACCTATCTCCTCCCCTGCCCATTAAACATAGGCATATCCAACCCCTATATCCTCTGCTGCCTACCTTCCATCCCTCAGTGCTGTCTCAGCCACAGTATAGCACTAGATAGCCTAATCCTGCTCATGCTCTGTCTCCCTCAGTAGCCTCTTGAGCCTAGCAATCTCCCTCTCTAGGTCCTAGATCTCATTTGCCTATCCCTGGTAGATCTCCCTCAGCTCAATCAGCTCATCCTCCTCTGCCTCAGCCCCCTGTGCCTCTGCCTATGGCTCCCCCTATATTGGTGCATGTTCCTGTACCTGTACCTACCTCTGTCCCTGTCCCTACACCTGTCTAGGACCCTGTGCTACTGGCACCTGTAGTGGCAATCCACCCCGACCCCTCACCACCCGAGCTTATGTCTCCCCCCCACCCTCTCTCCGTGGAATCACCCTCCTCTCTCCAATGGCACCCCACCTCCTCTGTTGGCCTTGCCCCCCACCATGTTATCCATTTTCACCATATACATTTCATACATACATATAAATATCACGACTGCATCACATCCTGCATACAACACATATTAGCACAGTTTATATTCTCATCATGTAAATAGTCATTTGCATTATCATATTCATTTGCATTTCATACATTCACATTTGCATTTGCATAACATATAAAACATAAAAGAGGAAAAATATTGCATTTCATCATGTATATATTTGCATCCATGTCATAAGCATCACATAAAACATACATCATTAAACATCTCATCACATAGGTACACATGCATATAGCTACCGCAAAGACGAATCATCTCATATATATATATATATAAAGTGTTATGATACAATGATGTCAAAATCATATGGCTAAAATCACCCGAAGGTGTCTACATCATCATATAAAATGGTACAATACTGATACATAGGGAACCCTCTACGGTTATGATGAACTCCCTCCCTCAGAGCCGCCTGGCCTCGATGGAATTTAGGCCCTAGAAGGACCCACCCTAGGATCATCCCTCTTGTCCCGTCTGTCTGGTGGTGGTGGAGGACCCATAACCCCATCGCTGGACGTCTGTCGCCTCTAGCTCCCTCCCGTAGTCATAGCTATCCGCGATGGTCTATGGAAGCTCCTTGCCTGCTACTCTGGTGGCATTGGCCTATAGTATACATTACACCAGTAACCTATCTCCTCCCCTGCCCATAGAACGTAGGCATATCCAACCCTTGTATCCTCTGTCGCTTGCCTTCCAGCCCTTAGCACTGTCTCAGCCTTAGTATAGCGCTAGATAGCCTGATCCCGCTCATGCTCTGTCTCCCTCAACCTCCTCCTGAGCCTAGTAGTCTCCCTCTCCAGGTCCTGGATCTCATTTGCCTATCCTTGGCAGATCTCCCTCAGCTCAACCAGCTCATCCTCCTCCACCTTGGGGCCCTGTGCCTCTGCCTGTGGCTCCCCCTACTGGTGCATGTGCCTATACCTATACCTACCTCTGTCCCTATCCTTGCACCTATCTAGGACCCTATGCTACTGGCACCTATAGTGGTAATCCACCCCGACCCCTCACCACCCGAGCCTATCTCTCCTCCCCACCCTCTCTCCATGGATTCACCCTCCTCTGTCCAATGTTACCCCACCTCCTCCGTCAGCCTCACAAAAATGCTACCCTTTATCCTAAGTGCTTATGATACTCTATCCTAGTAACACTCACTATTCATCACAAAGTGTTTCTTCTATCCTAGTGACACTCACTGTTCATCACAAAGTGTTACTTCTATCCTAGTGGTACTCCCTGTTCATCACAAAGTACTACGTGTTTTGCACTCCCTGTTCATCACAAAGTGCTGCTCACATTTGCACTCCCTGTTCATCACAAAGTGCTGCTCATATTTTTAGTACTCCTTGTTCATCACAAAGTACTATGTCTAGGTACTCATCATTCATCACAAAGTGCCTTGATCTATCCTATCCTATGACCTCTGCTTGAGTGAATCCTCTTGAGTAGTTTCCTAATTGGGAATGTATGTTCTATCACAGAATTGTCAATCCTAGCCCTATCTGCTATCCTAGTCATCCCTAGAGGACCTGCTTGAGTGTATCCTCTTAGCAGCTTATCCAATCGATAGCGTATGTTCATCACAGAACTGTCGATTTGACCTAGAAGACACAAATTCATTTTTTGACACAAACACGCTTTCATGACATAAACGAGCCTTTTCCTACATAGATGCGCCTAAAAGACACAAACATGCCTGCCTAGCACAAACGCACTTGCACCATGCAGACGCGATCGCATCCTACACAGACTCTTTTTCCAACACAGACTTGCCTGGCACAAACATAGACGCACCTAGCCAGCATAGATGCGCCTAGCACCAGCACAGACCCACCTCAGCATTTTTGGACATTTTTTGACATTACCTAATGCACATTTATTGCGCTACCTAACATGCATTAATGACAAAATTTATTGCGACAAAGTACAAGGAGGTTTTGCGATACTCATTGGCTCTCTTGCATCTGGTAGCCTCTGAAATTGGTGATCTCGATCAAATCTGTGCATCAATGCGATTGCTGCTGACTGCTGCTACTCTATTCTCTCTCTGCACTTTGATCTCTTGGATGTGTGGATGACAATGAGGATGTTTTCCCCTTGTGGTCTATCTTATAGACTTCCCTAGCCCTAGTCCTAGCCCTCATCTCCCAATTTAGTCTTCTTTACCCCGTGACTCTATCACTCTATTCTATTCTTTATTATCGAGAGATTGTCTATGATATTTTTAGACATTTTCATCCAATCTCTCGAGGGGGCATATCATTCCCATCTTGGGGCAACTTTGTATCAGTTCATATTATCTTCTTTGAAACAACGCGACAAGCCGCATTGTCTCAAAGAGGGACAAAATGTAGACACCTAAAATTGTCCAGTCTAATTAAATAAATATTTTATTTATTTAATTATTTTAACCTAATTCTTCTATTAATTAAATAAATCTTTATTTATTTAATTAATTCATTTAACCTCTTCTAGCCTTATTTCTCATTTAAATAAATAGATTTATTTATTTAAATTATCCTTTTTCCTAAAATAAATAAATATATTATTTATTTAATTGATCCCACTTCTTCTATTAATTAAATGAATCTTTATTTATTTAATTAATTCATTAACCTTTTCTACCCATGACACATGTCATTCATCTTTTAATTCATACACTACCTACCCCTTTCATTATTTTATTATTTCTTTTACCTACCCTCTAATCATAGCCGACCTCTTTTACACCTCTCAATCTTATCCCTTCATTTCATATGGTGTCTTCTATATAAGGAGACGCTTCCTTCATTATCAAACCCCCATTGACTACTTGACTACACTACGCTTTTGAACATATGTGATCCTACTTGCAAGCACATTCTGTTCTTTGTTGAGCTCTTGTGCACATAAAATCTGGGAGCAAATATATCAAGCAAGATCAATGGAGATAGGAAGAATGGAGATCCAAACCCTATTGGACATGTGATGGTATAATCTTTGTGATTTCATTTGATTTGTATTGTCTTAGGTAATCTTCATATGTTATGGTGGATCTTTGTTGTTGTTAGGCTAGGGTTTTGTGGTTGAATTCATTTAGTCTTTCAATATTGTTATTATTATTATCCATTTTGACCATATACAGATAGTATTAACTTTTAAGTAATTAGAGGCTTCTGAGGCATATTTGGCCAGTATTTATTTTTGTGGGATATGATGGTTGTGTTTTAAGTCATCTTAAGATGATCTCAATTAGTAGTAATTTCACTAATGACATTTTTTCATTTTTCTTCATGAATGTTGGCAACTTTTACAAGTTAAGAGACCCATTGAGCACATAGGAACCTTTCAACATTTGTTAATAGGGGGAGAAACAACTCTTTCTAATGCTAAAGAGGATGTAGTGAAATGGACAATGACCCATTTGTAGGTTTCAAAATCTAAGAGACATATTAAAGGTGCTTGAGTCATCTATGTGCATGCTAGACAACCTCAATCTATTAGAAGCATGAATTAACATATAATTAGAAGAGTGCACATCAAAAAGTTGCTACCTCCTAGAGGTAGGAATAAAATGTATCAATGTAGCCTTGTAAATTCATTACTTTGTTAATATAATACTTGATCTCTCTTACAAAAACTCGTTATGCATAGTGATTATGATAGCCAGTAGTTCTCATTTGATGATCATCTAGGTCAACATTTGATCTAAAAGAAACTTATCACAAAAGGCGTCGTGAACTATCCTCATTCACAGTCAAACCTCACTATAGTTGAGATATCAAAGATTTCAATTACAAGAAAGATATAGAAACAGTAATGTAGGTGTCAACTTAAAGAGAATGAGTAGTAACAATAGAAGTCATACAAAGTTAGAGACCAAGAGTTTCTAGTCAAACCAAAAGCCCTAGATCCATAGATGATTCAAAGAGCAGTCAAATAACTCTCCATGAGTGTAGATAGATAAAAAATCACAGCGATGATGTTTTTTTAGTGGTGAGATAATAAAAAAAATATGAGAAAACACTTAGATAAGAGATAATTTTTAAAAGATGACAAGGATGCCATCATACTGATTGTATGTGACAATAAGGACATTCACTATTGCAAAAATAGTTGTGAGTAAGAGTTTTTGTATCAAATCAATATAAATACTATCCTATGATTATTGCATAAGCCATAGACCTGAGCCAATATTCATAGTGATAAAGGAGCCTTTCAACGTTAGAAACATAGAGGATATAGACTATCAAAGTTTGAAACAGTGGTAGGCATGCATTCAAGGTAGCTCAAATAGAGGAGATTTGATAAATCACAAGACATGGTAGAAACCTAGAGACAAATCCCTGTATCGGGCATAGTTAAGAAGGATATTGCCCTAACAAGTTCTAATTATTTGCTTGAATTGATCAAAATATTGCTGCATTATTAGCTGATAGGCTACATTTTGTGTGGCATTTCGACCTGAAACCTATCTCATGCCATAAAAAAATTAACGGGTTTACATGAAACTGTCAGCTTTTAATAGTCATTATATGATTTTTTGTATTATTTTTCAAAAATAAATTAAATAATCGTGAGAATCTAATGCCCCCTATATTTGCACTGATGACTATACCATCAGGCATACAACATCCTCGTCGGTACATAGTTCCTGGTTTGCATTGATGGAAATCAACAAAAATATCCGATGAGGATTTTGTATGCCTGATGGCATTCTCTCAAGAAATGAACGGTTGGGGTAGCACATGTCAATGAAATCCATCGGCAGGACTTACACTAGCGGTGAATGTCTTATCGATAACTTCATCGACTATCGACAAGACCAAATGTTCCCTTCACCGCTAGTGTAAGTCTTGTCGATGGATTTCATCGGCATGTACTACCCCAATGACACCCAAGACATGAGGTCTCCATTGGTGTATATCTTGCCGATAGCATCTTCTATCGGCAAGATATACACCGATAGAGACTTGATGTCTTGGGTGTCATCGGGGTAGTAGTCGGCTATAGGCAAGATATACATCGATGGAGACTTGATGTCTTGGGTGTCGTTAGGGTAGTACATGCCATTGAAATCCATCAGCAGGACTTACATTAGCAGTGAAGGAAACATTTGGTCTTGTTGATAGTCACTGAGCCTATCGGTAAGACATTCAACTATGGAGACTTGATGGTTTTTGTCGGAATTCCGACGTTGGCGAGCACCGTCGAAATATACGACAACAAGTTTTTGATGGCTGTGTTTGTCAGCAGTTTGACAAAAAATAGTCAGAATTCTAACAAGAAGCCGCCATAAATGAGCCCCTAATGTACCTGTGTATCCCCTTTCATTGTCTTAGTCATAGGGCTATAAACATAACTAAATTTTTTGATAAACTTCTAGTATAAACTAGCCAATCTATGAAATCATCTTACCTCTTCAATTTTTTCTGGTGTAAGCCATTCAACACTTGATTTCACCTTCTCAGGGTCCATCTTAAATCCATCGACAAATATCACAAATCCCAAATAGACTAACTTTTCCTTCATGAAAGTGCATTTCTTTAGGTTTATCAACAACTTCCCTTCCCTCAACATCTGCACAACTTGGCTCCAAAGCAACAAACTCTCTTGTTTTATCTTACTAAAAATCATATTGTCATCAAATATACAATAGTAAACTTACCCAATAATTTCTTCAATACCTCATTCATTAACCTTATGAAAGTACTTGGAGCATTAGTTAACCTAAAAGGCATCACCAACTATTCATATAGTCCCTCATTTGTCTTGAAATTTTGTATTCCACTCATCTCCTTCTCTGATCCTGATCTGATCATATCCACTCTTCAATTCTATCTTTGTAAAGTATTTGGCTCCACTCAAACAATCCATTATATCAACCATCTTAGGCAAAGGAAATCCATATTTCATTGTGATCTTGTTTATTTCTCCAGAATTGGTCCACATCCTCCACTATCCATTCTTCTTAGGTTCTAACACTATTGGTACTGCACAGGGGCTCAAACTTTCTCTGATCAAACCTTTCTTCAGTAACTCCTACACTTGTCTATTCAACTCTTCATTCTATGTCGGTGTCATCTGGTGTGCATCTTTGTTAGGAAAGCTAGCTCCGGGAATCGGGTCCATACAATGATTGATACTTCTTACAGGTGGTAATCATTTAGGCACATTCTCTGAAATTATTTCATTTTCTATTAGTTAAATCTCTCTCTTTCGGTTGTTATTCTTCAGGTTTTGGGTTCTCATTCTTCTTAGGAACTAAGGAAAAACATATATTCTCATGTCTCATTCCATCCAGAAATATCCTTCCATCCACCAAACGGTTCCTAGCATTCATCTAGACTTCACTCTTCAAAGGCTCCTCCAAGGGTAACAAGGTTTGCTTCATCCTATTTGCCACAATAGTGTATATGTTCTTCCTCCCATCATGTATTGCCTGTCTATCAAACTCCCAAGGTCTACCCAATAAAAGGTGACAAATAACCATCAGCATAATATCACACAAGACTTCATCATGATAATTCCCAATTTTCAATTTTATCAAATGTTGCTCACTTACTAACAACTTATGTTCATCCTGAATCCATGCTATCTGATAAGGCTTAGGGTGTTTCAATCTTTTCAAAGTCAACTTAGTCACCATCTCTTTTGAAACAAGGTTATCTAAACTACCACTATCAATAAAAAATTTACAGCACTTACCAGATACCTTACATTTGGTCTTGAGAAAATTCCTCCTCTACAAGGGCTCTTCATCTTCTTTGGTATGATACAAAACTCTCTACATCATCAACAATTCTCCATCTTCTGGTTTGTTAGCTAATCCGGTGGGGCTTTCTTCCATCAAGGTTGTTCTCGTAGTATTCTTAGTCTTCTTACACTTGAAAGCACAATGTCCTTCTCCTCTACACTCAAAGCAAGTACCTATAAACACTCTCTTATCTTGTCTTCTATCATCCTTTCCAAAATTCTCATTCTAGAAACCATCAGGTTCTCTTCTCGAGTAAAAATTTATATCATCCTTCTGGTATGAACAACCATCCTTTCTTAATTCCTTGTCCTTGTTTTGATCTGTACAGGTACCTCTTCCTTTGGTATATCCTCTTCCTCCTTGAAATCTTCCTTTGGTAAACCTTCCACCTCTACCTCTCTGTCTCTACTCATGTCTTTTGTTCAGCTTCTCTTCCATATTTAGGGCATACTAGCAAGCTTCTTCAACACTCTATAACTTGATCAAACTGATTTAGTCTTGTATAGACATCCACAATCCATTCAAATATCTGGCAACTTGTTCAACTTCATCATCAACATGTCCAAATCTGATATTCAACTTGTAGAATGATTCGGTATACTCCTTCACACCAGATCCCTTATGCATCAAATTTTGTAATTTTTGGAATAGATTCACTTGATAATGAGTTAGCATAAACTTTGATTTTAACTTCACAACCATTCGATCTCATGTTTTGATCTTCTCTTCACCCCTTCTCTATCTATCAACCTACAAATGTTCCCACCAAAGAGATGCATAACCTTTCAACCAGATACAAGCATACTTCACCATCCTTTTCTCTATGGTGTTCTCAAAATGAAAATATTTATCCATCTCCGAGATGCAATCCATCAATTCATCTGAATAGAACTTCCCATCATATTCTGGTGGAGTAAAATGTGGTTTAGTATTCATCCTACTCAAAACCCTCAAGAACCTTTTTTTATCAGGATCAACCGATGGTGGGTTTCCTTGTTCCATCGGGGCTTCTTTTTCTTCATCTTTACTCACATCTTCAATATGTCGTCCTCTTCTTTGAGCTGTCTCAATGGCTTCCAACTGAGCTACAATTCCTCACAACATATCCATCACAACAGGGTCTAAATTCCCATGAACTCCACCATTCCTATTTCATCTGCATTCCATCTTCACACCATTCCTCTACAACTGTAGATCGGATCCACAATTTGCCTCCCCCAAAAAAATTCTCAAGACAATGTCGTTCTTGGAACGAAATTGCTCTGATACCACTTGGTGTAGCCACCGACTAGGAGGGACCTCAAAGAGATCAGTCTAGATCGGTCAGAAAGAGTAAACACAATGGAAACAAAAGGATATGATAGAGGTAATGCAAAATAGATTGAATTATATCATGAAAACTGATCACAACCAACTAGTAAAAAATAAGTTACAGAAATCAGCTCACAGGCCTGCTAAAAACATGCTCAAAATATAGAACATGTCACAAATGGGATCTCAAACGTAAGATTTAGCTTCTATGTTTTGTCCACCACCTTCCATTACATTTCAATGCTTGATTACAATATTTATATGATCCAAGGGGAACCGATCGGCCCAGAAAGGGATCAAAACTCAAAGAACAAGACCTAACGTGTAAAACCAACAAGGTCAGCCTTCGCCAAAGAAACAACATAATCAATGTTTAGGGCTCCGAAAGCTATGAAAAAGATCCGGTAGATCACCAATGCAAATAAGTCCAGACAACCAGTAATAGAAAACTATCTCGGAAACCAGTAGCGAGAACTTGCCAGAAAATGATCCAAATGCTCCACGATTTGGGAATAAGGAAGATGATCAATTATTCAAGCAAAATCAAAGTTCATAAGTTTGGGTGAGCCAAACCCGAGAAATACAGAAATAAATGCTGAAACTGCAAGCAAAAAAGAAAACAGAAAGAATTTTTTTTTGGTTGATGCAAGATTGCCAAGAACCGGGGATGCCCCTGCATCATCTTTATATAATGTTGTAAAATATTTGATTTTATATCAAATATCAGCTTGCTCACACTAATTCAACATGACTATCCATTCCTCCCTTATTTGTATCTAATCCCTTTTTCTTATCCATTATTTATATCTGTTTTGAGACCCTACCTATGTCCTTCATATCTACCTATCCTCTTGAAGGGGCATGATGCCATCCTTCTTTCCATCCCATTCGACATCTATATTTTCATTCTTCTTTGGAATAACATTTATTAGATTTCAATCAAAATATCATCTCAAAAATAAGTGAAATGTACTCATATGAAAATATCTTTGGACCAAAATCCATCATTTTTTCGTATGTCCTAATTCTTATTTTATTTACCCTTTCTACATGAATTTAATTAATCAAACTAATTAGGCTCTCCTCATTATCATGCAAAATTTCAAACGTAAAATCTCCAACTATCCCACAACCATTTATAACCATTTCATCAAAATTGAAGAAAGCAATAGATAAGTTTTAAATATCCTCCACCCCTAATCTTCCTAGCCACATAACCAACTCAAGTTTAGCTATCCTCCTATATTTTGATCTAAACCATTTATTTTCATCTTGCCAAGCCTATAAATCTATCCTCTCTAGAGCCATCTTCTACAGCTCCCTAAAATACAATCATATCATTTTTAGCATATCAACAATTCAAATTGTTGGTAACATTTTTTTATTTTTTTTCAATTCATATGAACCTTCTTTATAAAACTATATATTGAGGTCATTTATCATATGGTATTAAGCGTTCAATTATAGGTGTCTATAGACTTGATCTTGAGAAATTAAGGGTTCGGAACAAAGTAAGAAAAACATGAATCCATCTTATAAAATTTTGTGACCTTGTGATATACCTAGTATTCATAATATTATTTGAAGATGTAAGAAAAATTGTAGTGGTGGTAAGGAGCACCATTAAGGTTTCTAAGTGAAACTGTTGAGGTGTGTTGATGATCTTCATGCACTATGAGAAGTAAAAGAGATAGTTACAAAACCAAATTAATATATATAGAAGTGCAATTATAAATCAAATCCATATATGAATATCATGTAAAATGATTTTATATAATTTATTTAAATATAAATCCAAAATACATAATTGAAACCTTTTAAGACTTTTAACAACATAATCATAAATACAAAATAATATAATACATAAAAACCAAAAGAATCAATAAATATGCTTTTCTAAAAGAAAACTTAACCCATACATTATGATATTCCAATTTTCAAAATGTATATTAAAATTAACAAATATTTTTTTAAAAATAATAATTAGAAACATACTTGAATGATTTACATCTGCCTTCTTTCCCGTACCCCACTGCAAATGACATCGTACATGATAGCACGTGAAGCATTCACTATGTACATAATTTCATTTGGACATTCGTTAACTACTGATGTCCAAAGCGAAACAAAAGATATTTGGAATTTACGCACACAGACATAACATTTGTTTTCACGTTTCTTTCAACAAGAGAAAAATAGTGCACACATAAATATTCCTCCACTTTCTAACCACATGTGATTAGATTTTTTTCACTCTAATTGAATTATATGCGAGTGATCATCATATTTTAGATACTACTCTTCTCCTTAGTATCATATCATTTTTGATATTTCAGTATCTTTAAAGAGTCGATGGGTAAATGGCGAAAAATGGAAGGGAATATTTAACTATTCTTTGGAAAAGTAGATGAAAAGTGTCTAGATGTGGTCCTTAGTTATGCTTTGCATGAATCATACACTATTCAATAATTATCACTAGTAAGGTACTGTTTGTCTTTTTGATCATTATTTTGTTGATAAATATGTTTTTGGTGTTACAATTGAAATCTTCTTAATTGTATGCTTCCTGATTTTTCAAGAAAATCCAACTATTATATGATGTGGATAATGTCCAAAATTTCATGTTTTTAAATACCACTAGTTAGCAATAGTGATCTATTTTTATTAAGTCGGTTTATTGTAGGAAAGAAATGAATAAAAGTTACAAGAAAATTGTGATAAATGTATCTTTAATTTAAGAGGTCAAATCTTATGTGTTTGAGATCAATCCCATGCCACAAGACTAACCCAAAATATCAGAATGCTAATGTTGATGTATATAATGAATGAATAGATATAAGGGTTAATAATAGCCTTACTAATTTAGTTAAGTATTAGAAATAAGAATCATAGTTAAGAGAAAGATCCCAACTATGCAAAAGATCATGTCATTTGTTGACATGTAATTGTATTTAATCATCCTCTTACAATTGGAATAAAGCTAAATGAGAATTATCTGAGCAGGCTAACTCCACCATTATATTTTGCCCCATAATAAAGGTATATTTGAATCCTAAAATTATTATGCATTTCAAATTAAATGGGTCATCTAAGACATTCATGAAAGTAAATATTCAAATATAAAAAAACCCTATTGAATCCATATAATGAAATGTACCTTCTTAACCTTTGTTTTTGCATTGCATGCATATATGCTCCATGGAAACTTATAAAATAAAGAAATAATATCCAATGAGTAGCTTCTATCTTACACAAAAAGTAAGTAGATCCTAAAAATTTGTTTAACTATCTAAGAAATAAAGAAATAGGAAATGGAAAGGAATTGGATTATGAACCTTTTCTTCTTTAGAGAATGATATGGCACACTATAATATGACATAATAGATTTTATTATTTAATGTGTGTAATGCAATTTTTACATTTAATAATTTATATTTTTTCTTTCATTACAACTCATCTTAAGACACCTTTTATATATGTTAGTGTTTATCTCACTAGTCCCATATTTACTAATCATAGCCCTCTTTTTATCATCAGTTTTGGTCAAAGAGTTTCATTGCATTATAGTCCTTTATAAATTAAGTCATTAAGGTGGTTTTTGATTTGGTATTTATATAAAATATTGAAACATCAATTACCAAGGAAAACTTTAAGAAACCCCCTCCTCGGACAAGGTGTAAAAACATGGCAAAAGTTGTATAATTCCCAAGGAAAATTTTAATTTTGCGGTTTACTGAGAAAAAATAATAATCTCCATTGGCAAATCATCCATGATCGCTCAAAATTTGTGAAAAATCTTGGCGAATTGTAATGTTTTTAAAACCAAAAAAATATTTGCATGGGCAAATTGTAATGTTTTTAAAACCAAAAAAATATTTGCATTGGCGATTTCAACCTATTTTCAAACCATTAAAAAAAGAAATTGGCTATTTCAACCTATTTTCAAACCATAAAAATAAAATATTGGTGATTTCAAGCTATTTTCAAATAATAAAAAAAATATATTGGCAATTTCAAGATATTTTCAAACCATAAAAAAAATATCTTGGCGATTTCGCCCTTTTTCCAAAACATAAAAAAAATATATTGGCACCTCAGTAGTCCTCGTCAAGTCATTAAAACACGTGGCACATAGTCATCAACTCTCTGCCTGAAAGACTACCCATTAGAAAATATCGCGACCTAGCGACAAGCCCTTACAACTCTATCTCCAACTCGCAAGCTGAAAATGCTAAGCCTTCATAACCTTGAGATCTAGCGACTGAGGGAAACTGAACCGCCACTCGCCAATTCTCGACCACAAAATGTTAAGTCCTTGTCACCGCAGCGACTTAGAGATAGTGGTAACTTTAATCCTTGTCGCATACTCGCCAACATAAAACTATTTATCTCTTAACCACTAGCACTTCACTCACAAGCTCGTGGCTTGATCAGGTCTTCAGACATTTAACTTCGTGAGCTAGAGATAACCATAAAACTTAACAACAAACTGTCTAGTCACTAGCTCGTGACCTAAAAATGCTAACATTAAACAACCATGAGAGCTAGCGACAACTGTATGAAATGAGTTAGTTGCTAACTCTCACAGCTATAATGTATGACATCAGACCAACTCAAGACCTCATGACCAAAGCAATTTCATTAACAATCTCCAACTCGGTAACATAAAATGCTAACACCCAAAAAGATAGAGACCTCGCAATGTAAACCCAAACCAAGTTGTCGCCAACTCACGGCTTGATCACATCTTCAGACATTTTACCTCACGAGCTCGCGATAACCATGAAACTTAATCACAAACTATCTGGTTGCTAGCTCGTGACGTAAAAATGCTAATATTAAACAAACATGCGAGTTAGCGACAACTATGGTGGCAAGCTAATATGTACGAGGAATTTTTAAGGCTTGGATACCGACACATTCCTGAGGGACTAGTTTTAAGGTTTCTCCTAAGTCGAGGTTGATTAGACAAGCGAGGACGACAGTTTCAAAGGCATAAAAGGATTGGATAGCTTCTAAGTTAGAGATGGGAGATCACGGATTTCTTTGAGAAATCAAAGGTTGCTTGTTGTAAGGGATTCTGAAGTAGAATTTGTACAATCAAGGAGGAATAAAATCAGAACAAAATTGTTCAGATAAGATGAGCCTAGCAGGATGCAGTGGATTTGATAGGCATGACTTCTAGAGTCTAGAGTCATGTTGAAAAGGACCAAGACGATGATTTTTCACGTGAATGAGCATCACCAGATGAAGTGTTAAAAATTTATAAATACAATGGAGTGGTGACTTGGTAGAAGAGAAAAGAAACCTTTTTCATTTTTTGAGAGTGGTTTTCTCCTCAGAAAGGAAGATTATGTTTGAGCGGGATCATGCATGGAGTTGTTGTGTGCTCTGTAATACCAGATGGGTGATTATTTGTTTTCTCCTATGTGAGTTTGTTTATTGTCAGAGGGGCTATAAAAGTGAGAAGGATTGACAGAGGGGGTGTGAAAGCCTTTTCTTATTAAGAAAGGCCACTCATGGCATATCCACTTCTTCTACTCTGCCACAGGATGGTAGGGGGTTTGAAGAAGGAGCCTGCAAAGGAATGAAAGAAGGATTTGTTTGGGTGGAGAGTGGTAGGCAGTCATCTTTGTGATGACATGGAAGTTGTGACCCTTCCCCAACATATTACGGTTACCCTAAAGCTCATGTTTCGACTTACCCTGATCCTAGGCATGAAGGCACGAGCTCCTCTTTCCATTTTCTCTATTCTTAGGCATGAAGGCTTCCTCCTCTATTTGGAAATGATCTGTTGGACAGAATGTAACATCTCACATTCTATCCGAAGGCATTAGGGTGATAATGGCATGGCTCAAGCAATTTTGCAAGTTGTATAGTCATTGGGGTTCCTTTTTTGATTCCAATAGTGATTCTAGACTCTAGGTGAAGGGATCAAGATGTATAGTCATTTACAGAGAAAATGAAAAGCATTTAGTGTCAAGCTTTGTGCGGGTTCTTGAAGGAGTTGTATACAAATTTATTTTGTGACGGTGGACAAAAGTAGTAATTTTATTCAATAGAAGTTAAATTCTTATCTATTTCTCTCTAGTTATAATTATATCTCTTTCAAATGATCAGAATCATGAGTTTTAACTTTTTTCATTTGTTGCAATGTTATGGTGTATGTAATTTTTCATTTAATGCTTCCTATTATGCCCAGTAATGCAAAATTTTTGTTAGTCTAGAATCATATTAAGGATTCACCTCATTGTAATTGGTGGGTGGATTATAGGTATGAGTAAATGCCAACTTTATGGAGGAGGAAAAACATGTACATGATAGTCATAGAACACCTCCATATATATTACATAAACATCCATAGCATATAAAATCATAAGAGTATTAACAATGAAAGTATCAAACACCACAATACATAGGAATACAACATAATTAATAAAACATGCATGCAACTCAATTAAAGGGAATATCTTTTGAGGATCCAATTACATAATTGATGTTATAAACAAATCACAATTTCATAATCAAAGGCAAACAAGGAAACATATTCAGCCACAATGAATCAACTATTATAATTGGAAGGTCACTTCACCAAGTCAACATCAAGACAATAGACTAGTGCCTTATCCTAGGGCATAGAGTCACTTACAATTCAAGGACAACTAATAATAAACTTCAACAAGATTCATTTGTAGATACATAGGAATGAATATGCCATTACATACACAAACCAAATTCATACGAAAACTGAAAACCGCTTGACCATTCAATTCACAGTGAAAACATAAATTCAACACAAAGACAATTATGTGAAGATCTCAAACTGCAAATGATATTGATATTATATTCATAATGATATCAGAAAGTAAATTCAAAATATGATTTAGCTACACACTTATCAAATTCTTGAACAATTGAACTATTATAACTATATAAGAGTTTTCAACAACAATAAAAGTGGCCAACTAACCATCCCTCTCTATCGATCAAAAAGAAAAAGTGGCCATCTCTCTCAAATTAATCTTGGAATCCTTTTATAAGATGAGGATTCAACAGGCTTCGAATTACTATGAGGAATCTTGGGTCGCAACCTCAACCTAACATTTCTTCTTTTGCTTTAGCATGGCTTGCCACCTATCCACCTCTTTGTCTATTGGCCAACTGAATGCCTCTACCTCTTCCAACTTTGCAACTGAATCTATCCATCTGGCATCTATAACTGTCCTGGCCTTAACAATAAACTTTGCATGGTCAACCTCAACCTTGAATAGTGAATCAAGCATACCATTAAGGAAATCAACATCAACCTGTTCATCTATATGCTTGATTATTTCTTCTTGCTCCAGTATCAAATCAAATTCACTAGTCCAATTAGAAACTGATTTCAAATCTCCATTACTACCATAAATTGAACTTACCAATTTACTATAACCTTCCCCAAATGTCTGCAATTTTTCATATATAAGAAAATCATTCCCTGTGAAAAATGCATAAGCTGCATTCATTAACTCCACCATGTCTTTAGTGTCACTGACCTTGGGAGGGAACTCGTCACTAAACATCATTGCAGTATCTATCTTATCCATTAATCTACTTCTTCCTGACCAAACATTGAACAAAGGTCCACGAAAAATGATAGCCTCAGAGGATGTTTTACTTGCCTCTTTCAAAGAAATGTGCAAATCATTCACTACCATCAATTTTCCTTTCAATACATTAATCCTATGTTTCAGAATTCCTGACATCACAAAGATAGCCTTGACATTTTGTTCCTTTTCAAGCTTTTCAATTTTCTCTATGTATTTCTCCATTTTTGTTGTCACATCAATTGGTATTTCTTGTACTTGTTCTGTTATCTGTATTGGGGGGGCCTCATTTGTAATTTTTTCTTTCAACTCCACTAACTCTTCCTCCAGAGTTCCCTTCTTCATCAGTATCTCTTCATATTTTTTAATAATGCAATCAATTAGTTATATGTTTCTATGTATCTTCTTGACAAATCCTCTGTTTTTGATAAATTCATGAAAGAAACTTGAGTAAAAAATGAGGCAATCTCCGTGTTAGTTGTATTCTACAAATTCTAGATCATTTTGTCAGCTTTCTTTTCTACTTGGATATTTAGAAGGTGGGGCTTTTGAGTGGAAGGGGCCAAAGACCAAGCAGCAAGTGTCTTTGACTTAGGATTAAATCTTGATCCTCTTATTACATCTCCAATTTCAAATTCAGTTTTAAATATTGGGTCCTCTTGCTTCCTCATCTGATCAATAATAAAAATAGACTAGATATCCCAGTCAAGCATCATAATCATACCAGTACTCTTAATCAATCATCTTGCATGTTCCATAGATATTTGATCCCTGTCAAGATCATATTCCTACAGTGCCTTGATGATCTTCTCTTTCTTTTCTACATTTCCTTCCTCTATGATTAGATTTTGTCTTAATTGATTTTGTTTCAACCTTGTCAAAAAAAATTTAAATTCATCTGACTTAATAAAGTCATCATCTTTCATGAAATCATTTGACAACATCACATGCTCATACAAGGCTTTAGCAAGGGCTTCGTTTGTTTCTCCGTATTCTTCATTCTGTCCCGCTTCTCTGAGATGTGTCCTTATTTGATAAAAGTAGTGTCCTTATTCTGTAACAATTGCTCTAGCAGGGTCTCTCCTCACAATTGTACCAACCTCTTTGGTTTTTTGTTTCTTTGCAAGTGGCACTCGGGTAGATTCAACTTCATCCCCACTCTCTACATCATCAACATACACACTAAGTGGCCTCTTGCCATTTGAAGAATTTCCATCTTGGGGTTCTTGTTGCTGAGCAGCCACTTTGGAATTTGAGGCATTTCTTCCATCAGAGTTTCATATAAACTCAACATTTTGTAAATCCTCTCCAGGTACGGGTTATCAGGGCAAAAACTTGAGAAACTAGGGTCAGTAGCCTTCAATTCTGCTTCAACTCTCATCAAATTTTTCCATTTTCTTCTCCTTTCTTGTACTTCCTCTTTTCTCAGCAAATTTCTAGCCACATATTCATCATCCAATGGTTTGTGGTCCTTTATTGTGGCCCAAGGTGTCATTTTTGGCAATGCATGTTTTATAAATTGTCCAAGATCACAGAATCTAGACACAACATTAACCAACCTATACTTTTTAAGGAAATTATTTACTTCATCAAAGGAACTCCTACCAAAGGTAAAATCAGACACAACCCAAAGCCTAGGAAGAAGAGAACCCTTCCTATGTTTCTCAAGGTATTCTTTTCCAACTAGGGTCAATTGCTAAATAAACTCCATAAAAGCAATCCTAATTGGAACAAATTTTGGTAAAATATGGGGAGGCTGAGGACACCCATAGACTCTGATCACAGTAAAGTTATCAAAAAAGAAAAATTCCCCCAAGTTAAGTGAAATACACAAGTTTGGAACATACTGGTAAGGTCTGAAAACTCTCCTAACATTAATTGACAATCTTTCGCTATTTATTCCTAGCATTTCCATAATTGGCAAAACAATCCAATTTTAAAAGAAAAGGAAAGAAGAATGTGGAGAACTACTATCCCAAACCTGGGTCCATCTTTGTATTGGTATTAAGACACCCAATTCTTCTCTAAAAAGCTCCAATTATTTATTCATGAACTCAACATTATAGAACAAGATGAAATGCATCAACAATGAATAATTATTGAATGTAGGGCTGGGTGCATCACTCTGAATTTCAACTAGAGCATTATCAATTTGTTCAACCACATAGCCCACATAATCATAATCTTTGTCAACATCTGGGTGTTTAATGTCCATAGCCATCATTAGTAATTCAACTGACACTATTGAATCTCCATCAAAACCCAACACTCTACATAATCCATAGATTGTACAATGTATATAATGGTGGAAAGGTGTGATGTCAAATGGTGGTTGGATACTATCTAGAATTATAACCAGTTTTCTATTCACCCTAGGCATGTATCTGGGCATTGCATGCTTCTTGATAACACCTTTGTATTTGTCATAATCCTTTGCAATCCACTCCAAATCTATATCTGTACATGCAACACCAGTAATCTGGAAATCTTAGATAAAGCTATCTCTGTTAATTAAAACTAGGGCAGACTGGTTCTTTCTTCTGATTACCCTAGATACTAGGCAATAGTGTTTGGCCAACTCTTTGACCAAATCCACATCAACACACATCTAGCACAATTAACCTTTCCATATTTAAATCCCAAGGGTTTGACATTGGGATACCTTTAACCCTATTATTCCATAAATAATGAAACAAAGTAGAACCAGTCATATGAAGCATGTTTAGGTTTCTGCATTGGCTACATAAATATTTGCATGCCAAATCATTTATATTCAAAGCAATGGAAGTCCCTAGCAGCAAATCTACAAATTCTTCTTTGTATTTCTTAACTGTCTTTTCCGCAGTGGCCTTGGGCTTGGAACCTCGAGTTCCACTCGTCGCCTTGCTCATTTTAGCTGCAGGAGAAAAACTTAACCAATTTTCTAAAATTTTCCCACACCCAACACTTTGAATTCTCTAACATTGTTGCAGAGCTCAATTCATTGGATTACCTCAAAGATAGAATGCATTAATGCAATTATTTTTGAAATCTCAGCTCAATCATGCAAATTATGGCATTTGGGCACCATCACTTCTCTCAAGTCTCATTAATTGCTATACTTACAATGTGCATGAACTAGCTACTATGGCATAAATTCAAAGCTGAAGTACTCAACTGAAATTTGAATTCATGTCATTGATCTGCATCAATCCCTTCAATAGCAACCTCGCAACAACATTTGTACTATTCTTTCTTTACCTACGAGCTGGCAACCACTACAAATCTAACAAAACAACTTATTTCATCACAAGCTCGCAACTCAAAACATAACTTGACTTCAACCCTTGCGATCCCGCGACAACAAGAAACTTAAGCGCTATCGCATGCTCACAACACTTTTACAGAACTCGACAAACAAGTCCACGTGTCAATCCCCATCTTTAATCGCACACTCGCAACCGGTTATAACAATTTGGAAAGTAATCGGCGAGCTAGCGACAATGCTACCAAATCCTCTTAATCCCAAGCTCGCAACCCCTTTTACGAATCCTCAAAGAATCTCATGAGTGAGCGATAGCTGTTGATCTTTATCAAGCCCTTCAGTTGCAACCTCGGAACAACATTTGTAATATTCTTTCTTTACCTGCGAGCTAACAACCATTGCAAATCTAACAAAACAACTTATTTCATCACAAGCACACAACTCAAAACTTAACTTGACTTAAACCCTTGCGATCTCGTGACAACAAGATGCTTAACCGCCATTGCATGCTCGCAACACTTTTTTGACTTAAGACTTACAAATCTGCGAGCATGCGATGAGCACAAAATCAAACCAAAACGTTACCTGTCACTAGATTGCAACATAAAATGCTAAATAATTTCAAAACCTGTGAGCAAGCGATAAAACCAACTAAGATACGATACCAACCACATCACATGACCAAAAATTAAAATGACTTAATGGCAAACACCTCGCGACCTTGCGATAACATTAAATCACACCCAGTCGCAACCTCGCAACATAAAATGGTCAAGTGTAAAACATCTTGCCAGGTAGCGACAACTAAAATGCTCCCAATACTTGCAAACTCGTGACTTAAACTGACTTGATGATAAAGGACTTGCGAGCTAGTGATAACCATAAAATCTAAAAATGATATATCTCTTGACCGCAGGGACCCAATGAGTACCAACAAAATTTGATGTTTTATGTTAATTACTATCATAAACAGTTGCGAGTAGTGGCACACAGACCATTAATGACTTACTCGCTAACTTTCATGGCTATAATGCATGGAATCAAACCAACTCGAGACCTCGTGACCAAACCAATTTCGTTAACAATCTCCAGCTCACTAACATAAAATGCTAACACTCCAAAAACTAGAGACCTCGCGATTTAAACCCAAACCAACACTCGCTAACTCGCCACTTAAATTGTTAAAGATGAAATTTATCTGCGAGTTAGAGATGAAACATTAAACATGTCTCATTGTCTCACCAACCATTTGACCACACTTGATGTTGACATGGACAAATAAAGAGAGGACAACTCAGATTTTCAACGCACGACAACTTCGGTTTACTAGCCAACTAAGACAAAAAACAAACACAAAACCCTAATTGCCATGAACATCATGTTAAGAATTTAATGTAGATTAGTAGAAAGGCTCTAACAGTTATGCAATATGATTCATTTTATGGATCTTGTGACACAAATTGTTGCATTTCATGTTCAACATAATGTGGAACCAATTTACTAATAATTCAATTGTTTATTAATAATTCAAAAAATAAATTCTAACTATTTACTAATAATTCAAATTCACAATTAAAAATATGAAATAAGTATACGTTTTGATTAAAAAATTCAAGGAATACAATATCAAAAATCATCAATGACAACTATAGTATTGCAAATTGAAATTGTAATATGAATCAAGAACTGTAGTATAATTATAAATACCTATAAACTAACTGCTAATTCATTTCAGTAACTTAGTCTAAGGCTTCTATATCCCAAATGGAGTCAAGATCCAGAAACTGACTAGTACTAATAGGTTCATCTTCATTCTAAGTCGGGTATTCAAAAATTTCTTTGTCTTCATGCTGAGTCTGAGTCTGTGATCCATCATTTGTCTCAGCACTAGCACTAGCAATAGCACCAGTAGCTTTTAAAGTGTTGCACAGCCCTCGTCTTTCACACATGGATTTCCAGATTGCCAATGCCCTATCATATGGAAAATCTCTAACATTATACTGAGTTACAAACAACCTCAAGCAAGTTTCCAAATTTTTGTCTAATTTGTTTTTGATCTTTGATTTCAAAAGCCCTAATGCACTGAAAACTCTCTCATCTTCCACCGACCCCAATATCATTGTTTGACATAAATCAACAAGTTTCAAATATTTTGGTATTGCAATACACAATGCTTCACTTTGATCTATCCTTTTCCAAAGCCTTGTGATTGATCCAGGTTCAAATGGATTCTCCAAGTTAACCAACTGTTGTTTCATAACCAATGCAAACTATTTACATTATTTTCTAAGATGATCTGAATTTAACCAACTGTTGTTTCAAATGGATTCTCCAGGTCAACCAACTACTGTTTCATAAACAATGCAAAGTGTACATTATTTTTTAAGATGATCTGAATTTAAAATTCCTTCTATTGGTTGTCCATTACAATATGTATCTTTTGTAAATGTCAATATCAATTCCTCTAGTTTTTTATGAAACATCTTTGCATCATTTGGATTATCTCCAATTGAATGCCGAAATTGAGGATACAGACAACCCATGGCTTCAAGTATTTCTTCTTGAGGTAATCTTTCACGAATCTCAGTTGAAATTTCATATGCAATATACTTCAAATTATCACTAATAGATTTAACAATTTTATCAAAATCTTCCTTTTTAACTGGTAGTGCTCTGCCTCACTTGCCTGTCTTAGATTGGTGCATTGGTATCTGAAATTCTTTTACAAAGACACATAACTCATTTTTTGTATTGAAATATAAAAAAATTTCAGCATGATTCAAATCTGTAATTATCTGCCACCTAAAAAAAATTGGGCTTCACCCTATTATATTTGAATATAGACCATCTAGGCTCAAGCATTTCATTTTACGTAAAGTGCTATACTCATTGATATACATAGTTCTGTCTTGGGATTTCTTAACAAATTTTTTCATTGAATCCAGCATGGGGAGAAGACTAGCTAAAGTTAATAGAGTATCTATATCACTTAACTTATGTAAGAGATCAGGAGCTTTGTCTATTGTGAGGCGTTGCTCATACATTAGTCTGATCAAGGATTGATATTCTATTAGAACTCATTCTGCTGGTCCATGCAAGGAGATCCATTTGGTCTCAACATCCCTAAGAAGCTTGTTTCTTGTTGTTACTCCCTCAACAAAAGTCCAAAATTCTGTAAAACTTTTAGGACTTCGATAGAAGTATGAGTGGAGCTCGTGGACCAGATCTTCAAATTTTCACACTGTCGGGAAATTACTTACAATTCTATATGCTAAATTAATTCGATGGGCCATGCAGTGAATGTCAACTATGTATGGTGCAATACTAGTTTGTAATCTTGCGCAAAGACTGGTCCTTTGACCTTGCATTACTGCAACTCCATCAGCTCCAACACACACCAACTTCTTGGCAATTGTCAAGTCATCCATACCAAAAATTTCATTGAAATCTTTCTTAACCTCCAAATATAAATTTTCTACTATTGAATTGCCCCTCATTTTATGAACACAAAGTAGATGAGCTCGATGGACATGTTATTTTACGGTATACACATGCATACAAACCCAAGTAGTGTTATCTACTGCACTAACTTCATCTATGGATAATGAAATGAAATTTGACTCTTTTATACTCTCTTGTAAATTTTTCTTTTCCACCTTAGTGAGATAGTTTTCCATTTCCCATCCAGCATTTATTGACCAATGTGACATAGGATAGTGAGGAACATTTAGAAAAGATAATAAATTACTAAATTTTGGGAAATCTTTCATAGGACACCCTCTTGACAGAATATGAAAAATAACACTCATCTGAATAGTCTTTGCCAGGTTTGCATCTTTTGCTGCATGTTCAAGCCCAGCCTTGATTGTATTTCCAAATCCACTATTACCAATCAGTGTCATTTTGTGGTTATGCTCATCATATTCCGCAACATACTTAACATGAAGACATTATTCCTTTGATTTCCATCTTACTACAGGTGTTTCCTTTCCATCTATGATCTTTTTTTCATAAACCTTACCAATATGCTTTTCTATGGTGTCAAGCTTTAGTTGCATCTTCTTCTCTCTTTTAGTTTTCTAGCTACAAATCTTACACCTCCATTCTATTAGTTGTTCATCATTGTTTGGGACTGGTTCAATGAATGGGTACTTTTCTACCCAATCAATCTTAAAAATCCTTGTCATCTCCCACTCTAGCCCCAGTTTTACTTTCCTTTTTCTTTTCTTCCTACCAACATCATCTTGAGTACTAGCATTTGCATCCGAGTGAATTATCTCATTGTGTGTATCCCTTAGAACATCTTCTATTGTGTTGGTATTATCATACTCATTTGATGCATTTAACTCAATGAAAATCCCACCTTGTGGTGGTGGTGAGCTACTATGAATGGCTTTTGCAACTGTAGAAGTTGACGGACCAGAAACTTTGCCAATTCCAAAGAAAGACTTTATGGTAGTATCTTTAAGTTTAATTTTTGGGCATTTTGATGGCCTCCCAATCCCTTCAAGAATCAAGATGTCTTAGTCTCACCAATCCCTATCCCAATCTGACATCCCAATCCCTTCACCACCCTAAGGAGTCTCAGTCTCACCCTTGTCTGACATCTCAATCCCTTCACCACCTTGAGGAGTCTCACCCATGTCTGACTGTGACATCTTGATTCTTGACCTCTCACTACGAATTAAAAGTTAAAACTAATACTATCAAGTATGAAGAAATGATTACTCACCTTTATGCCTTCTCAAATCTTTGAATCAGGAATCAGGAATGCCTGGGCCTGTGTTGCAGGATTCTAACTCTGGCCCTCCGCCCTACAATGAACTTTGATGCTCCAACTCAAATTGCAGAATGTGAATTGAGAGATCCCAAATTTACTAATCAAACACGAACAAATTGTAAGAAACTCAAAGAGTGTATTTATATCAATCCATGATTCCTTTTTTGGCGAATTTGGCTGACACGTACAATGAACATTTAATTTAAGTAGGGTGAACTAGGTCCTCAAATGCATATAATGTTTTAATTGATATTGGTGAATTTGGCCGACGCGTACAATGAACATTTAATTTAAGCGGGGCGAAATGGATCCTCGAATGCTTCTAATGTTTTAATTGATATTGGTGAATTTGGCTGACCCGTGCAATGAACATGCAATTTAGCGTTGGCGAATTAGGTCCTGGGTATGTGGTCATTTTACTATTGCTAGTGAATAACAGAGGTGACCTAATACCCACATGTGAGTGATTCTAGGTGAATATTACAGGCATGCACGTTGAACGGTGTATGGTCAATGGCGAAACCAGAATATAGTGTACCGTTAACCCCAAAATTCCAGGTGATTTGACCAACGATGTTTCCCCATACTATTTGCCATTTCCTCAAAAAAACTACTAAAAAATATGTGAAATTCGCTAATTGGCAAAGATTCGCCACTAAAAAACTCTCTATCAATGACATCTTAAAATTCATGGAATGATTATATGTGTTGAAAAAATTAAGGATCAAATAACTTTTCTTGAAGTCAAATTTTAAAATTTTATATACAATTATATAACTTATGTAAATTTCATATCAATATCTACCTTATGAAAAAACATAATATAATATTCTCTACCTAAATTTTAATAGTTTTTTGAATTAGTCAAAGTCCTCTAATTTCTATGAAAACTATAAAATACAAAAGTGGGACTCACCTACACTTAAGTAATTCTTGCTAATTATTCAATGACCAGAACTTTATAATCACTTTCTAAACAATAAATTTATTAATTTTAAGAAAAAAATTATTTTTAATATGTTTATTGAATACTTTTTAAAATGAAAATAAAAATTGGAGTTCTCGAGGTATAAAGAAACTTCATGGATATTGAAAAATTGGAAATCTTGAGTAATCTATAAAATATATATTATATCTATACCATTGGTTCCATCCCAAATAATAAATTTGTTAAAATTGTGTAATAAATTAAATCTACAAATATGAATTTAATATTTGCACTCAAGATGGTTGTAAACTTATTGTTTCCTTTTTTTCTTTAGAAGTACATGACTGTAACATTTTAACTATTTACTTTCCTTATTGGTAGTCTCGCCTATTCTCTATGAAATAAAATAAAAAACAATTCATCACATGCATCTAAATTACTCTTCCTCATCATTCCATCATATCAATTAGACAAGAACAATAAATATCTTTTAAAAATAGAAATGATCTCTCCAATGGTGGTTGAGGTTTTCATGAACTTCCATTAATCTCAACTATAAATTATGACCTTAACATTTGTTCCAATTTGCACATTATTTCTAACCTAACTTTATTTTGAAAGGATCATTTACACTCTTCTTCCACTTTCTAATGATACATGGTTAGATTCTTTTAATATATTATTGTATAATATCCTACACTTTTTGAAACTATAGATATGAGTTGTCAAGAAAATATAGCCATAGAAAAAAATCAAATAAATGTAAATAATAATTATATAGTTAATGAATTTTATTAAATTATTAAATAAATATCAATTGAGATAAATAAATTCCCAAGCAAGATAAAGGAAAATCTCCTATGATGGAAGATAAAGATGGTTTTACCTAGGTCAAGTCCAAAAAAAATGTAGAGAGTAGAAGCAACACTAGAAGGAGAGGTAGAATGTTGAAATGTTTAAAAGGGTTGATGTTCTAGAGAAGTTGGACAAGTTTGATGAAGCACTTCTTGAGATGAGTGTTGGACAAGAGCCTTAGATTTTTGAGCTTCCAATTGAAAAATAGACTAGTGATATCCTAATGTTCTTTAGGAGGGGTGCATGGACACTAGGATGGATATGAATATTTCTCTTTGGACTTCAGGTGAAGAGGAGGAAATTGGTGACATGGAACTAATACCTATTCCAAAGGAATCTAGTGCAAAGGATAAGCCTTTATAGGAATCATAATATGAGGACAAAGGAAAAGATAGCTCTCATATTTTGGGATTCAAAAAAATATTCTCAAGAAAAGTGTCCCAGAGAAGACTTCTAATTTGGGAAGAGAGAAAGACCAAGAAAAAGTGAAGCTAGTTAGAGAGACTTTGGTTGAATCAAATTATGTGAATACCAGTGATTCACATTGCACCCCATCTCAAAAATGGTCATTCTCTCATGGAACCTTAAGCATATGAATAACATCCCTGCACAAAAGGATATTCAAGAGCAGATCTAGATTCATTGTCCTGATATAGTTTTCATCCAAGAGACTATGATGTTTGCATAAGGTATGAAAATTGTAGCCTTTAAAGTTTGGGCTAGAGGCTAGTGCCAATTTATTATGGTAGATGGTAATTCGAGTGGTGTGGCTTGCTTCTTAGACCCGCGAAAGAGAGTGCCAGTGTGTTGGATCTCAAGTAGATTCTCTCTGACCATGGTTACTTGTAGTTTGGATACTAGTGAGGTTAATCTTCTCACTAATGTGTATGCTTAATCTGATTTAATGGGAAAAAATTTCTCTGGTCACATATTAGAATGGTTAGATCCCTAGCTCCTTATTTCCCTTGGATTTTGGCTTGGGAGTTTAATGCAGTCCTAAGTCTAGAGGAAAAAAAAGGTGGGATTGGTAGATTGGAATAATCTTCAAATATCTTGAGAGATAATATTTATTCCTAGAGGTTGGTTTATATACAACCATCTAATGATTTATATACTTGGAACAATAGAAGAATGGGTGATGAATCTATTTATGAGAGGCTTGATAGGTTTCTTGTCTCCAGCTACTATGTTGGTGATAACTAGACTACTAGCTCAAATATTTTGGCATGAAGAGATTCAAACCATTGTCCAATTAAACATTCTATTGTGTTCTTTGGTACCTCCAAAAACCCTCCTTTTAAGCTCCAATTAATATGGCTCCATGGCTCTTGTTTACAAGATGTGATTGTTGAGTGGTGGATTAAGGGGAAACCAACTTTTGGGGCAACTATGTTTTCTTTTACAAAGCAACTTCAATTTGTGAAATACGTATTGAATTTCTGGAATAGGCAATGTTTTGGAAATATTTTCTTGGCTAAGGCTAATACCCAATCTCACTTGATGAGATCACTCGTAAAACTTGGGATCAAGGTCTCACTAAGGATTTATTCCATCACAAACCTAAAGCTATTAAGGACCTATAGGAACAAGAATTAAGAGAAGAAATATTTTGGAAACAAAAGTCTTATGTGCAGTGGCTTTAGCTTAGAGATACAAACACCACTTTCTTTCACAACTTTGTTGATGACAGTAGGCAATTCAATCTTATAACATCTCTAAAATCTTTGAATGAGAGTCAATTATCTTCTACAAGATTGATTTCAAATGAAGTTGTGCATTACTATTCTTCTTTTTTTATTAAGGACACCCCTATGGATGAGGAGGAGGAGAGTCCTTTTTTATATTGCATCCCTCCTTTTGTCTTGAATGAATTGAATGAACTATTAATCAAACCATTCACCATAGATGAAATGGAGAGGATTGTGTTCCAAGTGAAGAAGGGAAGATCCCCTAGCCTAGATGGCCTTTCTTTGGAATTTTTCTAGGAATAGTAGGATATAGTTAAGATGGATCTCTTGGAGGTGATTTTGGAATCTCAAAGAAATAAATAGATTTTGAGGGAAATGAATGATACTTTCCCACTAATTTCCTCACCCTTACTCCAAAGAGAGGTAGGGATGATTCTTTGGATCTTTTTAGGCCTATTACTTTTTGAAATGTGGTTTATAAAATTATTATTAAGTTGATTGCTGAGAGACTTAATACATGGCTTAGTGTTCTTATCTCAAAGAAGCAATGAGGTTTTGTGACTAGTAGGGAGTTTTTTGAAGGGGTCGTGGTAGAAAGAGAGGCTATTCATTGAATGGAAACTTTAAAAGAGAAAACTATGTTTATCAAGCTTGATATGGCCAAGCTGTATGATCAAGTCAAGTGGACCTTTTTGTCAAGAATTTTAGAAGCTTTTGGATTTAGTTAAGAGTGGATTAAGTGGGTAATGAGTTTTGTCACTTCAACTTCTTTCTTAGTGCTCATTAATCCAGAGCTTTCTAAACTATTTGGAGCTACTTGAGGCCTTCAGCAAGGTGATCCTCTATCCCCTTACCTCTTTATTCTAATCGTTGAAGGTTTGGGGAGATTTTTAAAATCTAAGGTACAGGATGGTCTTATCAAGGAATGGAATTGAGAAAATAGAATTCCTCCTCATTCAGATCTATAGTTCTTAGATGACACTGGATTGATGGGCGTAGCTAGAGTTAAGAAGGTTGTTAATTTCAAAGTGGTCTTGGATATGTATATAGATACTTTAGGGCAAAGAATCAATAAGGACAATTCCTTAATATTTTTCTTTAATACTTCCAAGCTTGTCCTAGACAAGATTGGAAGAATTTTTTGATTACAAATAGGCACCCTTCATTTTATATATTTTGGTATCCCTACTATGATTAAGTTGCTGTCAAATTTATTTTGGTAGGATACCTTGGATAGGTTTAGCAAGAGAGTCTCTCACTGGACAAATAGATGGTTTTTTTTGCTAGGCCTATTACTCTCCTAAAGTCTATGATTTAGGCTCTTCCTCCTAATAGATGTCTTGTCTAAGGTACCATTTCCACCTTTATCTAGGAATTTAACACTCTCTCTCACCAATTCTTATGCCTTGGAAATTTGGTGCTGAAGAAATGGAGTTTGGTCAAGTAGACCTCTGTTTCTAGACCAAAGTAGGAAGGGGGTTTAGGCCTTTGTCAAACAATCCTTAATGGCCAAGCTTTTGCATTTAACCTCTATTGGAGATGGTGGTTTTTTTAGGATTAGTATTCGAACAAGATACTTAATTTAAAGTATTTTAATGGGATTGAAAGTAATGATCTTCCTCAATTAAACATTGAGAGTAAGGGTTTTATGATATAGAACGCTCTCAAACATGAGCCTAAGATTATTAAATAGGAATTATTTTTGATATGAAATAAAGGATTTGAAGATCTCTTTTGGTTTGACTCCTTGGGTGGATGTCAATTTTTTCCTCATTTGAGATCTATATGTGATATTTTTATGGAGATGTGATAGAGGAAAGTGCAGGATTATTAAACTTTGGGTTTGAATGATCAAGTTGTCATGACCATGTGGATGAGCCTCATGAGTGGTCTCCAAGAGGTTTAAATGAGGACTAACAAGAGCTTCACATTATCTTTTTTGGTAGGAGGAGAGGGATACCTGTGCTTGGGGTCCAAACTCAAAAGGTAAGTTCACTATATCTATAGGTTATCAGGTTTTGGATAAGCAAGTTTAGGGGAGAAAGGAAATTTCTTGGTGGAAGCAATTTTGGAGTAGATTTTATTGTCCTAAATGTAATTTCTTTTTGTGGCTAGTTCCTTGGAACCTATGTCTCACCTAGGATAATTTGAGAAAGTGATGATTTGATGGCCCTTCTATGTGTTTTGTATGTAAGAAAGATGAAGAGAAATCTTCTCACCTCTTCTTCCCTTGCCCATTATCTAAGGAAATTTGGAACTATTGGTGGGGGGTTTGGAATAAGGCTTTCTTCGATTTTGCCTCCTTGGTTGAGTTCTAGGGTCACGTGGGGAACCCTCCGGCCAAGGCCTCTTTCCTCCATGTTGCCTAGGACATAGGACCTTCTTTTATTTTTTAGTAAATTTGGTTGGAGATGAATAGAATGATCTTTTAAGGGAAAGGAATTATAAGCCACTTTTTTATGCACATTATGAGTAGCTTGGAGGAAACTATTTGAGCTAAATGTGATTTTTTAGGTTAACTGGATGTTGAAGATTGGTTTGTTATTTAGAGGTTGGGATTGGCTGGATGTTGGGGAAGGATATACCCATATAGGGTTGGTATTTAGTTTAGGAGAGGGGTTCAATGATATGGTTTTTGGGTGCTTCCTTCCCCAGGGGTTTTGAAAATTAATACTAATGGTTCCTCTTGCGATAATCCTAGGCATGCTAGATTTGGGCAAGTTGGCAGAGATAGGTATGGGGTGGTTAAGTTCTTCTTCTCCTGGTATAAAGGAAAAAAAAACAAATAACTTCATAGAGGCCTTACCAATCCTTCATTCTTTAGAGAAAGGTTGTCCCTTGGGTTAGAGAAAAATTATCATTGAAATGGATTCACAAATCATTGTGAAAATGCTAACTAGATATTAGTTGAAGGGAGTAAGTTGGAAATTGGCTAGAGTTGCACAAAAAATCTTTAGGCTTTGTGGTTCTTTAGACTCTATTACAATTTTCCATATCCCTTAGGAATGGAATAAGAAGGTAGATTGCTTGGAAAGACGAGATTCTAAGCAAGCTAGTCACTATCAAGTTGAGCATTAGGGACAATTTTCCTTATATTATTCTATGGTGCTGGAGGTTTAAGTTATGGAGGAGATGTGTAGGCATGTGGGTATGTTGGTAGAGACTTGATTTTTTTGTTTTTCTAGTCCTTTGGTTTTGTTTGGGTTCCCAGCCTTGTTATCTTGTAATTTTCATTATTAATTAACGTAGCATCAAAAAAGTGCACCCCTTGCAATTTTGACCGCGTTTTAGGCCCCTTACTTTGGGGATATCTTCTCCCACACTTGATCGGGATCCATCTATGCCTCCACCATGGAACTCAGTGTCATTTCCACACTTTACAACTTATTTAGACCCTATGTCGTGCCCTAAAAATGGGCATGACCATGGTGTGGTGCCCTAGTCCCCTTAGGATAGGAGTGTGGTGCCCTGTCCTCCCTCTTTGTGTGGCCCCAAAATGGGTCCATTTGACCCTTGGAACTAAATTATCCTTTAGGAATTATATCCCCCCTATGTCGACCTTTGGTGAAGGGATAATTAACCCTCCAAGGCAAGTATAAAAGGTGATCTAATCCTCTCATTTGGATAAGTAAAAATTGGGTAAACAAGAAGAAGGTCTCCATTACCGTCATCAAGCGTCCAAGTCTTCAAGTCTTCAAGAATCCATCAAATCTTCCTCTTCATGTTTGTTCTTCATTCATCCATTGGAGCAACATTATAACATTCATTTGCAAGCATGTGTGTATGTTAGGGTTTTGTCATGTTACATGCCATTTAATGCAACACTTGCGATTACATTCAAGAAGAAAAGGAACTATCATCAATAAATTGCAGATCTACAAGGTATATATTTCCATTTTTACATTTAAGAATTTGCAATTACTTTCTTTCTAGGTTGATATTGGCAATATGGTGGATTTAGTTAAGTGTTGTCATTGATGTCAACATTGTATCTTGATTAGAGACTATCCTAGTTAGTCTTGGTGATCATCTTGGCTTTCGCTATGTTTCTGATCTGGTATGATTAGATCTCTAGAATCAGTTTTGGATGCTTATTTTGATGGTTATGTTCTTTCTATATTCTTGTAGTTTCATAATTTGGCTATTGCTTTTGGTATTTACTGGCTACCAGCTTGCTTTTGCCTTTACTGATATGCATTATTTGGTGACTTCATCTCTGGATTTTGGGTTCGGCTTATGGAATTGGTTTCTATCCTTGTATTGGTGCTTCTTCATCATATCCTGAGTGTTTGATGACTTTGCATTGGATGGCATGTTGTTATGTTGGTCCTATTTGGGTCTGGTTAAACTATCATTGAGGGCTTCTACCGACAAGTGAATCATGTTGGATTTTGGTCTTAGTGGAATTCTCAGTGGATATAATTTTTTGGTTACTTGTTTTAGGTCCATGCTATGTAATGTAAATCATAATATTGGTCTCATGATATCATGTGATGTAATTTTTTTAATTATGGGTTTATGGGTTTAGGGTTTAGGCAACCTTGTCAATAAGGTTGATGATCTGTATTTATAGGTGACTAATTGATGTAATTACATATATGGATGGATCATGGTTTTGGGTGGTTAAGTCAACATTATCAAAGATTTTTTTATGAGAGAACAAGGTTATATCATTCAATGAAGGTTAGAAGAAGGTTTTGTATTGCAAAGAAGATATCATTGCTTAACCAGAACTGTATCAGGCATATGTAGATTCTACTTTTACAATTCACTTATTTCTGGATTATAGTCTGATGATTTTGTAAGTCATTGATACTTCCCTTTGTGATGAGAAGTGCACTCTAGGCTATTTTCCTTTCCGCATGTGCAGACCCCTTTGTAATCATTCACAATACTACTACTACAAAGTATTCATCTAATTATGGGTAGGGTTTCCCACCGTGGTTTTTTCCTTTCTGAGTTTTCCACATCAAGTATTGGTGTTCTATGTGTTGTTCTTTTATGTTACATTCTTCATTGTGTTGTGCTACAGTTTAAGGTTTATAATTGAAATAACTACTATTATTGTGAGTAAACTAATTCACCCACCCCCTCTCAGTTTACTCCTAGTATCAGAGAATTCCAACAATTGGTATTAGACCTATCTAATAGTTGATTCCTCAATTGGGGTTTGACTAATGAAAAACCCTATCCATAACTCTTCTTCTCTTCATTTCTGTGCACAGGTAGGTATGCAACTGTAATTGCAGATTTAGGATTCATTTGGAGAGATGGAAAAACCCTTTTTAACTCACGGATTTTTTGGAGGACTATGCATAACTTACGCAGAGTTTGGATGAATTTTATCCAAATTTGTAGGACATGTTTGTATCAGTCTAAATACCTTAGATCTGAAGTTACATCACAATCTTGAATCAATAGCTCCTTATTTCACCCATTTTGTCTTCATTTTCTGCATAGTCAACAAGTCAACTCTTCTACTTACAAAAAAGGGTAAATTGCATTGCACCCTTGCAATTCACTTAGTATTCAGACCCTTATTCACTCTATGGTTTGGATCTAGTGAATTCAACACCTCTTTTGAATCTATAATATCTCCCACGTGAAAATCATCCTAGTGATTTCCTTTCTCTCTCCTAGGTGGGGAATCACTAGGGTTTAATTTTCCACTTTACATTTTGGTGAACCCGATATCCTACATCTTAATTCCAATTTCTTATTTGTTAGATCTAATTAATTGCAATTTGAAATTTAAAATTTCATTTCCAAGTTTGGTCTTTATGCAAAATTTAGAGGTTCAGATCCAATTTCTATTTCAAATTTGCAATTCAAATCTGTCTTTTTATTCTCAAAATTAAGTGGTTAAAGAACACAACCCTAATTTTTAAAAACCTCTTATTTTGACCTTTGACTGCTCATTTGACCTATCTAGACATCTCCAAATCACCTATTTTTTTGGATTCTGCAAAAAAATCATAATTTATATCATCCCTAAAATTTTTGAAAAATATTGGTTAGACCGTGCATAACTTACGCACAGTCCCTAGCTTTTTTCTTGAAATTTTGGGAGTCGGATTTGAGTGTATTTTAGTGCTTAAATTTAGAGATTTGGTTGATTTTATCAATTTTTAAACCTCCTAAGGGTGAAAACAAATTCAAAATTGCATGTTTGATTTTCTTGCAATTTAAAAAATCTAGATTTGAAATTGAATTTGTGCAAAAATTTGGATCATAATTCAATTTTTCAGATTTATCATTGTTTCCAGACTTGTCTTCTTACTAAAAATATTCAAAATTTCAATTCCCTCCTTTTGCCAAAATTCAAATTTTCAAAATCAATTGGTTAGGACCTAAAACTCTAATTTTTAAATTAAATCAGATTTTGTGCAAATTTCAATCAAATTCATTAATTTTTAGTCCTCTAAACATTTTACAAGTTGGCTCTATCTATTAGGTCTCATATTTTTCAAATTTTTCCTTCAATTCATCATTTTTCACAAAACCCTAATTGGGTCCTATTTCAACATTTTGAGCTTAATTTTACATATCTAGAGATCATAAAATCACTCAAATTTTTGAAATTAGTAATAAAATCATCGTATTTATCATCCCTAAAAAAATAAAAAACTATTGGGAGGACTGTGCATAACTTACATACGATCCCTAGTTTTTTTTCTGAAATTTTGGGAGATTGTTATGACTGTGTGTTACTGTTCAATTCCAGAAAATTGGTTGATTTTGTCAAATTTTGAGCCCTCTAAAATAAAAAATAATCTACACTTTCAACATTTCAATTTTCAAGATATAGTTTAAGATTAAGTGGTTAATTAAGAATAGCCCTAATTTTAAATTTCAAAATTTCAATTCAACAACTTTCAATTTTTTAAAATTAAGAGGTTTTTCAATAGGCCCTAATTTTAATTTTCAATGTCTTTTGGATAATTATCATCATTCCTAGAAATTGCACTATTCCTTCTTTAAATCAATTCGTTCATTTTGGATTAGATTCCAAAATTCAAACTTCAAATTTTCCCTCCTAGCTCTCATTTGAATTACATTGTGGATTGCATAATTTTTCAATTGTGTTTTTTAAATTTAGTTCATTGCATTCACTTTTTTTCTTACAATTTGGCAAAATGTCAAATTTCTTTCTACAAGATGAAGCTATTAAGTTGAAAGGATTTAAGATATATGAAAATCCCCTTTTTGAGCCCTTAAATGATCCCCCTCCCAAAACGTCTCCCCTAAAAGAGGACATATTGATGCAAGAAGGTACTTTTAACACTCTTCCTAATGATCTCCCTATTTGGGATGAACCATTATAGGATGGTGTAGATTATTATCTTCATATGATCCTCCCTCATGAGGGTACCTTGATGAAAGAGGATGATTTTAAAAACACTTCACCTTCTATTCCTTCCAATAACCTTCCCCCCAAAGATGAAGCATTAATTACATATGCTAGTCTTTTCCTAATGAGTGTCTTGAACATAAAGATACCTTAGAACAAGAGGACGATATTATTTCTCATTATCATGCTCTCTCTCCCAAAAATTAAGAGCCTAACAAAAATCAAATCAAATCCATTCATGTTCCTAGGAAACCAAAAATTCTTCTCGATTATCATGTTGTGCCTTACACATGTACTAATGAGGTAGTTGATGAGAAAATAAGTGAAGCATAATATTCTTTCTTATTTCCTACAATCTTCTCTTCAATTCACTCAAATACACCATCTCCTACCAAAGAAGTTCCTAAAGAAGAACTCTTAGAGGATGACTGGGGGTCCCTAGATTTCACTCCTACCTTTTCTAGAAAGTCTAAGATGCCTGAATTTCATATTCCAATATTCATAAACTTGATGTCCTTTCTTGCATGGTGTTCTCCTTCATGCGAGTGCATGTCTGTTCTATGAGTAAGATATTTTCCTTGCTTGAAATGGTATGTCTGTTATGAACAATCTCTCCTTAGAGAATTTTTGTGAACCTTCTTCTTCTTTCTTTCTCTTTCAAAATACCTCTTCTATTGTGTTATTCATAACTTGATGTCCTTTCTTGAATGGAGTTATCCTTCATGCGGGCGCATGTCTATTCCTTGGTTAGGATGTATTCCTTGCTTGAAATGGTACATCTCTTTTGAGTAATATTTCTCTATAAGTTGTGTAATTATTCTCATTTTCCTACAATTTGGGGCAATGATCTCTCTCCCCCTCTCTTTCTCTAAGGATCCACTCTTTCCTATTTTGTGTATGGTGTGAGTTTTATTATTTGATGTCATTCCTTGCGTGAAGTTATTGTTGTTTCCCAAGGGTTCTCTCTTATACAAGAGGTGTAAGTCCTTGACTATAATCTCTTTCACACTTGGTAATGTACATATATAATAAATTCACCCATCCCCACTAGGATAAAAGTGAGTCATCCTTCATCAAGAATCCCTTTCACTTAGCAATAGGAGGAAAGATTGAATTCTTCCTCTCTTCTTTTATTTATTCTATAAGATGTTATATTTGTCTAAGACAACTCCTCTTGGGGGTAGATGTCTTTTGAACAAAGATCTCTTCTCCTCCAAGGATCTCCTTTACACTTACAACCATATATCTCTTTTCAACTATCTTATCCTTCCTTGAAGAGTATTTCCTGTCTTGCTTTGATCTATGACATTGTTGCATAATGGATATCTTCTTTGTGTTCAAGGTAGGTATCCTTGTTCTACTTTCCTTAAGATATAAACATTAAAATATGTTGACATCTTAAAGGGGGGCACCCACACTACTCCTTTTGTATTATATTTCTCTTGTGCATTGTATCTCTTATACAGTGGGTCATTCTCGAAAGTAGAGGGCAACCTCTTAGAGAAAGATGTCGCCACTTTTCTCTTATATAGTGGGTAGCCTCTTAGAGAGAGATGTTGCCACTTTTCTCTTATATAGGGTGATTATTCTTGGAACCAGAGCATAGTCTCTTAGAGCGAGATGTCATGCCTTTCTTGACATTTGTACTAAACATCTTATACAAGTTGTAGCATAGATGGGCATAGACTCCTATGAGGTTATTAGAACCTCACTTGCACACACACACATGAGAATGAGTGGAACTAACGGTGTTCTCACTCTCCTCCCTTACATGGATTACCTAGACAATTTCTAGGGGCGAGATGGCCATGGTTCCTCTTATTCTCTTTTCATCTCATGGATCACGCAAGTGTATATTCATGTTCTCTCTCTTCTTCCTCTCATGAAATCATAGTTTTAGTATTGATGATTCATGGATGATGGCAAAATTTCTCTTTTATGTGATTTTATGTGTTCATGAGATGGCATTTTATTTTTCAAGAATGATATTAGTTGATTTAGACATTTTTCATATCAAGGTCTCTTCGACTAGTTGACTTGAGGTTTTAAGATATTAGCTTTTGTTGCATGACTTTTTATGTGCACTTGCATATATTTGAGTGATTTTTGATCCTAATATTGGGGGCTTGGTTCCTCAATATTAGTGATGTCTTATACTCCTTTTGATCTTGCTCCGTGTATCTCATCTTCATCTCTCTTTCTTCTACTTTACCTAAAGTATTGGTGTAAGTCATACTCCTGCTAAAGTGGGGGCTAAATGTAGCATCATAAAGATAAACCCCTTGCAATTTGACCACCTTTTAGGCCCCTTAACTTGGTGATATCATCTCCCACGCATGATCAGGATCCATCTATGCCTCCACCATGGAACTAGGCCTCATTTCCACACTTTACAACTTGTTTAGGCCCTGTTTCAGGCCCCAAAAATGGGTAGGACCATGGTGTGGCACCGCAATCCCCTTAGTAAAAAGGCATGGCACCCTTGTCCTCCCTTTTTGTGTGGCCCCAAAATAGGTCCATCCAACCCTTGGGCCTAAATTATCCTTCACGACTTAAATCCCCCCGTATGTCGGCCTTTGGTGAATGGATAATTAGCCCTCCAACGCAAGTATAAAAGGGGATCTAGTCCTCTCATTTGGATAAGAGAAAATTGGGTAAAGAAGAAGAAGGTCTCCATTATCATCATCAAGCATTCAAGTCTTCAAAGTCTTCAAGCATCCATCAAATCTTCTTCTTCATGTGTGTTCTTCACTCATCCATTGGAGAAACATTACAAAATTAATTTGCAAGCATGTGTGTGTGTTATGGTTTTGTCATGTTACATGCCATTTCATGGAACACTTGTGATTACATTCAAGAAGCAAAGCAACTATCATCAACATATTGCAGATCTACAAGGTATACATTTCCATTATTTACATTTAAGCATTTACAATTACTTTCTTTCAAGGTTGATTCCTCAACTAGGGTTTGACTAAGGTAAACCCCTATCCACAATCCTTCTTCTCTTTTTTTTTGTGTGTAGGTTTGACTAAGGTAAACCCCTATCCACAATAACTTACATACGGTCCCAACAAATTTTCACCAAATTTATAGGGTAGGTCCATATCAGTCTAAATACCTCAGATCCAAAGCTACAATGCGATCCCAAATTGGTAGCTCCTTATTTCACCCATTTTGTCTTCATTTTATGCATAGTCAACTAGTTCTACTTACAAAAGAGAGTAAATTGCATTGCACCCTTGCAATTTACTTAGTATTCAGATCCTTATTCCTTCTAGGGTTTGGATCTAGTGAATTCAACCCCTCTTTTGAATGTAAAGTATCTCCCAAGTGAAAATCATCCTAGTAATTTCCTTTCTCTCTCCTAGGTGAGGAATCACTAGGGTTCAATTTTCCACTTTACAGTTACTAGACTTTTTACCCCTTTGTTTCAAATAAAAAAAATTGTGTTAATTGAATAAGAGGATATGAGTACTTACTTTGAAAAGTAATAATGAAAAATATTTTTGATGATAGTAAAACTTAATTGTTAAGGTATACAAAATTGTTACTCACAATTTGATGAATGTTTTGTTACTACTTTTACTATGTTGCCATTAGTCTTATGTTCAAAGTTATTCTAGCTGGTTACTACTACCGAATCATTCAGTCGATAAGCATGGTGCAGTCAGTTATAGAAGAAACTAGTCTCAGAGCCTAGTATACACCAAGCTGTCTACCGAGTAACACTCTATGTCTACTGAGCAGCAAGAATGATATACCAAGTGAACGCACACTGAGTGAAATGTATTACCAGATTCATTGAACCTTGACATATATGGGAAACATGTTACAAAGATCGAGGAACAAGTAACCATTATCACATTGGAAATTGCACTTAAGGATTGTGTATGATTTTGAGGTCATCTAACGAATGAAATATTTTATATGGTTATTCATTTGAGAAATCATGTTTGTAAAGATCAAAGCAGGAACCAGATCACCAACATAAGAGATCTATTTATACAGCATGAGTTAAGGATTAGATAAGATATATATGTGCATGTGTGTGTGAAGCAAGACTAGTACAAAAAGGAAAATCATGGGAAATCAAAAAGAGTTATGACTGTTACAATTGACAGAGAAACATAGAGGCCACCAAGAGGGATTTTAGAGAATAGTCAAGGAACAGAGTAAACAGAAGGGTTCATTGAGTTAATCTATGGATTACCGAGGTATGCTATAAGCAAGGTAATCTCATTTTGAGCACATAGAATCTGCTATAACATTCCAAATGTAAAGTTGCAGATATTTTGTAAAGATTTTAATTGTAATATTTTGAGTTGTAAGAGAAACCTCTAACAGGGTAGAAGACTCTAACTAAGTCTATAAATTGTAAAGCCTCTAACCAGGTGCAACATTTAGAATAAGTGTTGTGAAATCCTTTCGCAAGGTAGATCTAATAGATCTTGATGCTCCTAACAGGGTAAGCTATCACAAATAGCTAAACATGTAGCTCTAACCGAGCAACCTTTATTATTGCAGTAGTGAAGTTGTGGGTGCCATCCCCACCGTAGTTTTTCTCTCTAACCAAGAGTTTCTGTATAACCAAAATATATGTGTTATGGAGTGAATCATGTATGACTATTATTTATTTGTTTTAGCATTATATTATGTTACATCAATATTTAGTTTATGCTTAATAGGAAAGTTATTGTTGAAGAAAAGTTTTGAAGTACTAATTCACCCCTCCCCTCTCAGTACATTAGGTTTCCATATTGGGCCTATCAATTAGTATCAGAGCTTGAATCTTGGAAAAGGGTTTAATTACCTAAAGAGAAAGATCTTATCAATGGAAGGCTATAAATAATCTCAGAGAATTGTGTATCTACAAGAAGAATTGGATCATACTAATCAAGTGATTGCAGACATGCAAAGGCAAATACAAAAATCTCTGAAAGTTAGAAGAAGATTGTTTGATGATTTGCAGGATTCTCAAGAGCTGGTGGAACAAATTGAGACATCATTTGAGAATAGTATATCTAAAGAGACTGAAGAAATGATTGGAGTATTGAAAGAAAAGAACAAAGCTTTGGCTGAACAACTAAAAGCAATGAAAAGAGAACATGAACATTTCAGCACATAGATGACTGAAAATCTTGATGCATTGAGGAGAGCCGAGGATAAATCAAGAGATCTAGAAAGAGAAAAACAACAAATTGAAGCTTTAGTATCTAATAAGAATGATGAAATCATAAGGTTGACTGGGATTTAACAAAATCTGTCAAATCAACTAGGTTATGCACATCATGAAGCAAATCTGAAAGATGATGAGAATCAAGCATTGAAACATGAAGTATCAAGGTTGACCAATGAACTTGAAATAGAAAAGAAATCCAAAGAAATACTAAAGAAGAGTTATGAAGCATCAAAGATGTTGGATGAGCAACTGAATACAAGAAGACCCAACAAAGATGCAGGACTCGATTACAAAGAAAAAGACTTTACCGAGAAGGGAATCCATACTACCGAGAGAGGAGAATCATCAAAGCAAGTTGGAATCAAGAAGAACATCAAAAGAAAGAAGCCCATTAGCAACTACTATGGAAATCAAGGTCATACTGCTAACATGTGCCAAATCAGAAAAGGTAAGCAACTAAATGTCACTAAGTCCGATGGTTATTGTTACAATTGCAATAAATATGGTCACACATTTAACCAATGTAGGACAAATTCTGTTAACAATTAAAAGAAGGAAAAATTCAAAGGGTTTTGTATAAACTACAATAGATATGGACATAGTACCGACAAGTGTTGGTTTAAGCAAAAGAACTATATGTGGTCTGCACACCAATCAAATATTGGATGCTACCAAACTCACAAAGATCTTAACTGAAAATATGCTGCAGTACCATGGGATTACAATACAAGGATACATTGTGAATGTTGTGGAGGATATGGACACATAAGTGCCAACTGCTTTGTAAGGTTTGAAATGAACAACCGAAGATCATGGAGAAATCTTGGCATGGCATGTTTTCATTGTCACAAGGTTGGACACTTGGCTGGAGATTACAGAGATCAACCTAGAGGAGACACTAAAGAAATAAAAAACAAATTACAGATGATTTGGAAAAAGAAGGAAATTGTGTCAAATGAAGAAAGCACCTTACCTACTGAGTTAGGTGCACCTATTCCAAATTAATCGGTAAAGGTATGAAGGGACTGCATTCTCTCAAGGTTCAATCTTAAACAATTCCTATTTTATTATGTACTTAATTCAAAATCTGCATAGCTAAGATGTATTAGTAATTTTGAAATTCTATCAAAGTCTTTTGGAGCACTATACAAGAAGCCTGTCAAGTCAGTAACTACAAGAAACCTATCAAGTCGGTAAATGAAGGAAGTCTGGCTACTCGGTTAAAGCGCAAAAAGGAAAGTAAATTGGTTTAGTGGAACTGAGTGCATTTAATATTTTTGACCTAACGTGTAGGGAGCTCGATAAGGTATATTGTGTACTTAAATCATTTATGCGGTCATTCTACACTTACCAAGTTTTCAAGAGAGTAGAGCAAAAGTGATTCAAAGGTGATCAAACCTCCTCCAAAGCAAAATTCAAGGTATTTACATCAAACACAATGCATTGTCAAAATAGTTTACCAATCATATAAGTTGTGATTATCTAATTTACATTTGCTAAGTGTGAAGCATCTGCCATTTGAAAGTTTTCAAACCCTAAGGATCTTTTGTTAGTATTTATCTGAAATCTGTAATGGCACCTAAGATCTAGAAGCCCATCATTGTTGAGAACATTGAAAAGAACTCACTGAAATATTCCCTAACTCCCAAAGTAGCATCTAAATCGGATGACAAAACATCATTTTCACTCATCCCAGATAGAGTTTTACTAGTTGAGGATGTCAGATTCTTCACCAAATGTCAAGTTGAAGAACTAGGTCATATTGAAATCAAAGACACCTATGATGAATTGTGTACCAATGGGAAATTGGATAGCAAGTATGAGCACATTAAGATCAATGGATTGATTGAAGCCCTAACCTATCCTCGTGTCTTCAAACCCCAATGGGTCAAGTTTGTTCTGAGCAGAGGTCATGATGATTTCATGTGGTTAGATGAGCAACCATTCAAAATCACCAAGGAAATCATTCATCTGATCACTAGTTACCCTATTTTTGATCATGCTCGAGCTCAGAAGATGATATCACAAAAGGAATTGTTCACTTTAACCAAAGTTGAATCCGATTGCAGAGGATTGAAACTGAACAATGTGATAGATGCAGAGCTAAAGTTTGCTATTAGAGTAATAGGTTATTATTTCTTCCAATCGGCAAGGGAAAACAGTGTACCCTATGCAGTAGTCGACTTAGCATATAAAATTATGAAGAAGGGAATGAAAATTGATCTTTGTGATGTATTGCTGAAAAACCTATTTGAGAATCTGAACACCATAAGGAAGCTAAAGAAGAACAACTCGGCCAATACACTGAAGTTTGGATCACTATTAGTATGCATGTTTTTCTATTTTGAAAAATTCTTTCCATCAGTCGGTAAAGTAGTTTGGGAGCAACATCGACCAATCACCCATCAAATCAATGACTTCATCAAACGTCTAGGTGACAACTTTAATGATATTATGGATGATTATTTCACTAAGTTTCAAGAGAAGATGCATAATAGGTATAGAATTCCACCCCAGCTAGTGGAAAAATACAAGGATGATATATGCTTTGAAGTAGACACCAACTACTGCTATGTGAATGTTGTGGAACCGAGAACTCAATCTTTGCCACCTATGGGTTATGAGATTGATTTTGACATCACAGAACAACAGATAGATTCTTTTCTTACATTACCAAGGCATGCTAAAAAGTTGAGATATGGAACATATGAAGAAGTTAAAGAGAAAGTAAAGATGAGCATTGTAGTACCAAAAGCTACAAGAAAAGCAACAAAAATGATCAAGGCATTATCAGAGAAATTTGGAGAAGGTTCTTCCTCCACACTTGTCAAGGGCACTCTAGTCATCACCGAGGAGGAATCAGAAGCCCAAGAGGCTGCTATTACATTAAGCACCGAGTTGCCTAAAGGAAAAATTCGGAAGAGGAAGAAATAGGACACATAAAAGGGATCACCAACTCCCTCAGTGAAGCGTCCAATCACAAGATCATCTACAGTGTCACCAAGTAAGAAACCAAAGAATGTTGCTGCACCAAAGGTAACAAAAACTTATAAGAAATCTACTCGAAGAATCATTTTGACTAAAGAGTCCAGTGACATAGAGTCTAAAGATGCTAACAAATTTCAAATTGTTAAGAGTACAAAGGAAAATGTACATAGTGTTGAAAATTTTTGTGCAAATCTAAAGCAATATGGTGGATTTGGATCATTCTGATTTGTCAAGTATGAATCTAGATTTGATGATGAGAAGAGACAAATAGAAGAAGTTGTCATCTGCACACTTCTAAAATTCTGATTGGTCCCAATGGAAGTATCTAACTCTCTTCCAAATGAATTATATTCGCATATTGATAACAGGTGGAAATATGCCATGAACTCAGAAAAACATATTAGAGAAAGAAGTCTGGTACATCTCTTTCCAGACATGTCTGTAGTTGAGATAAATGAAAATTTGAAAAACTACCACTCTAACTTCCTAGTCAAGAAAAGAGCCTTGAGACTAATGAATGGCCTCCATATTGACATAGAGAAGGAGACAAAAGAATAGTGGCAACAAATCCTTCGATCCTTGAGTGTTGTTGAGCAAAGTGAAGTTGAAATAGTGGATATCACCGAGCAAGACCCAACTAATACTATACAACTTGATGAGGATATCATGGACACCGAGGCACCAAAATAGGAAATGATAGAAGGGACTGCATACACCAAACTGGTATCCAGTGAGTCAGTGTTGGAACAAGTTCAGCCCTATCCTGCAGTCACTCAGTCTATTATAGCCGAGGCCCCTCAAGATACTAAACAAGGTGTAGAGGATCACAAGTCTACAGAAGGAGAAGCTACTCCTCAGGCCACCGAGGAACAAACCTCTCAGGCTCCTTCTAACACTAAAAATGTTACACCTGAGACCCCGAGAAATGAACCACCGAAGGACTCAACAAAGGCTAAGGAAATAGACAAAAGTTTTTCCCTACCGAGCAACCTACCGAGGGTGCATAAGCCTCCCAAGATATTGTATTGGTTCAACTGGCAAAATCTAAAGAAAAGAAAATGAAAAAGCATAGTTTCAAGATAGATTTATCGAAACCAATAGTGTTGCCAAATGTAGACATATCTAAATTAAAAGGGAAAGCACTCATTGAATTAGGTGAACTATGCAAGGCCAAAGCTGAACAAGAAAAACAAATGGCCATAAAAAAGAAAAACAAAGTACTTCAAAAGGTGAAGACACTATTATCAAATATGCTACCTGCAACTACAGTGTCAACAGATGCAGCCATCCATATTCAACTAGATGAACTCCTCAATCACATAAAGACATCTGGAGTAGATGCATCTGAATATTTGAGCAAGTTATAGGACAAAGAGCTCATTACAAAAATGATTGAAGAGGTACATAAAGCTATTGTTATTGGCAAAGTTAAACTTGTCAAATTTATTGCTGAGTTGTCCCCTAAACTCAAGCACATTCTTTATTTATTTCAAAAACTTTGTACATTCTCTTTATTCATTAAAGATATCAAAAATAAAACAAAAGTGATTGAGAAAGAGATCACCGATCTCTCAAATAAGTTGACCACAGAGCCAAATTCTGTTCAGAATTTTTATACAAAGTTACAAAAGCTCATGGCTCGACAATTGGAACTCAGGAATAAAGAACACAAAATAAGGATGGACATTATGACTTTGCAAACCTTATTCATTCCACACTTGTCCTCTGTCCAAGAACAGATCAACCGAGCTACCTACCTATCTACTACACAAGAGGGAAGCACATTAGATGGTTTAATTTCACTATTAGTTGACATTCAAGCACATAATTCTTTAATGGACAGTGTCAAGGATGCCCTCTCTGTCGCTCTCACCGATGCAAGGACAAAGTATAAATCCATTTTTGACCAGTTGCCTCCACTGGATGGTAACTAAGTTTTGATGTTTGTTAATAAGGGGGAGTGTAGTATACAGGAGTAGTAAACCGAGCAGTGAACAGAGTAGTAATCAAAGAGAAAAGAACACATGTAGCACATAGATCATTGATCACCGAGCATGCAAAAATCAGAGTTATGTACAATATATTGATAAGGGGAGTATATCTGAATATATTATTTCATTGACAAATGTATATACTGTCAGTTTAGTCAAATTTTGTAAGTATAAAGATTTTTTGAGTTATAACTTTGAAAGTAGTTTTGTCAAACATCTCAACTAATGTCAAAAGGGGAGATTGTTACTACTTACTAAGTTTCCATTAGTCTTATGTTCAAAGTTATTCTAGTCGGTTACTACTACCAAATCATTCAGTCGATAAGCACAGTGTAGTCAGTTATAGAAGAAACTAGTCTCAGAGCCTAGTATACACCGAGTTGTCTACCGAGTAACACTCTATGTCTACCGAGCAGCAAGAATGATATACTGAGTGAACACACACCGAGTGAAACGTATTACCAGATTCATTGAACCTGGACATATATGGGAAAGATGTTACAAAGATCAAGGAACAAGTAACCACTATCACATTGGAAATTGCACTTAAAGATTGTGTATGATTTTGAGGTCATCTAGAAAATGAAATATTTTATATGGTTATTCATTCGAGAAATCATGTTTGTAAAGATTGAAGCATGAACCAGATCACCAACATAAGAGATCTATTTATACAGCATGAGTTAAGGATTAGATAAGATATATATGTGCATGTGTGTGTGAAGCAAGACTAGTACAAAAAGGAAAATCATGGGAAATCACAAAGTGTTATGACTATTACAATTGACAGAGAAACATAGAGGTCACTAAGAGGGATTTCAGAGAACGGTCAAGGAACAAAGTTAACAAAAGGTTTTACCAAGTTAATCTATGGATTATCGAGGTATGCTATAAGAAGGTAATCTCATTTTGAGCACATAGAATCTGCTATAACATTCTAGATGTAAAGTTGCAGATATTTTGTAAAGATTTTAATTGTCATATTTTGAGTTGTAAGAGAAACCTCTAACAGGGTAAAAGACTCTAACTAAGTCTATAAATTGTAAAGCCTCTAACTAGGTGTAACAGTTAGAATAAGTGTTGTGAAATCCTTTAGCAAGGTAGATCTAACAGATCTTGATACTCCTAACAGGGTAAGCTATCACAAATAGCTAAACATGTAGCTCTAACCGAGCAACCTTTATTATTGCAGTAGTGAAGTTGTGGGTGCCATCCCCACCACAATTTTTCTCTCTAACCAAGAGTTTCTATGTGACCAAAATATATGTGTTATGGAGTGAATCATGTATGATTGTTATTTATTTGTTTTAGCATTATATTATGTTACAACAATATTCAGTTTATGCTTAATAGGAAAGTTATTGTTGAAGAAATTTTTTGAAGTAATGATTCACCCCTCCCCTCTCAGTACATTAGCTTTCCATATTGGGCCTAACATGTTTGGATTTCTATGTAACTCTAGAATTATTAAATAATCATTTCTAATATATTAAGCTTTGAACTCAATTATTATGAGCTAAAACTATTTTCTAGGAATGATCCAAGCCACATGAGAATGGACTATAAAATATGCATTTAAAGCCATTTTCTTTCATCTTCCTCATGTCTACATTTGTTATGAAAAGTTTTACAAACATGTTAGAGGAAATGCTAAATCTCTATGCTCAAGTTCTCTTATGTTGACTGCCTATTTAGAGTGGCTTTATGGTTATGTGTGAATCATTGAAGACAACATACAAAAATTTAGAAATTACCTATACAGTTCTAAAGTAGATTTAGTTTCATTATCTCTTAGAAAATGAAGTGTGCTCTAAAACTTTTGTCCTTGCAGTCTCATAAGTTGTTATATATTCTAACCACACTTAAATCAATGTTTTTAGCAAAACACTAGGTGTTAAAAAGTGAAGGTAAGATTTAATAAGTATTTGCAAACATTGATGGGAGGGTTAGTGGTGTTCTTCATTGGACCAGACAACTATGATTGCCATATTGGATAATAATTAAACCCAATCCAATGATAAGTACTAGTAAGTAGTGAGGGAAATATTGATAAAAAGTTAACCAATGGATTCTTTTTAGTGCTTCAATTTTTAAGTGTTCTTACAAGAAACACTCTATATGATCTAGGAAATCTAATTACTATTGAATGTAGATTAATGTCTAAGTCATTGACTTTAAATACTACAACTTAGCAATAGTCCTTCAAAAAGTTTAATGATTTTGATTTCCATCATGCACATTCATCTTGTAGAATTTTTTCCTTTTTTATTTCATTTCATTATTATTTCAATGTCTCATAGCTAAAACCATAGAGTTTGTCAATCTCTAAAAGAGATGTGTTCTCCATTGCTTCTCAAGTAAACTCAAATATATAAAACAATTGAATTCCACTTTCACTACAAAAGTAAACAAATAATGTACTACAATAAATGAATCCCTGTCTATAGTCAATTTATATCTTTAATGTCAAATGTTAAATGATAGAGTAAATGATAAAATGAGAGTATTACTCAATTAGTCATTTTAGCTATGATGACATGATTAAACCAATTAAATTAATTAATAATGAAGAAGAATTGTCATAAAATACACAAACTATATAGACATTAATTACACATTAAAAATCAATTTAATAAAAATTGCAGCGCCCCTCTTGTTTGCATCCTAAAATGTGGACCTTAACATCATAATCCAACCATGTGTTGAAACAAGGATAGGTCATCTTAATTCTTGTGCTTCTTGTTGTAAATGGATAATGGTTGTTTACCTTTACCATGTTCTTTATGACTTCTATTTCTATTTTTATTGGTGTTTTTCAATCAATCACATGTTCAAAATGTGCTCCCTAAATATGTTAGCTATTGGTGTGTTCTAGACTAGATGCATGATTTGATTTAATGCTTTACTTTGTTGATATGAAATATGATGAATACTAAGAGGAGGGGTGAATTAGTATGCCAAAAAACTCTACACCAAAACACTTACACAGTCTAAAGATAAACCGGTAAAGCAGTCTAACAGTCAAACCGGTTACCACATATGCAAACCAAAATGCAAATAAAACATTCACCCACAAAAGCAATACAACCATAACACAAGATATTTGATGTGGAAACCCAACTGGGAAAAAACCACGGTGAGATGGAACTCACAAGTCTGCAGAATAGAAACCAGACCGGTTAAGGTCAAATCGGTTAAGGTCTTACAATGTTCTTCACTAGAACAGATCCTGTTAGGAATCTCAATCTCTGTTAGGAGATAAGTCCGATTAAAGACTACCTTGTTAGAGGATTTTAGATTCACATGTGTGAACCACCTTGTTAGACGATTTTACAAAGGCTTTGAGGCCTACCCGGTTAAGGGCTATAGACCTGTCAAAGATGTGAGTAATCAACAAGTGTTTAATCTATCTAATAGCACAAACTGCTTGGTTAGATCTAGTATAGCTCACAGCTAATGCATTCCAGCATTACTTCAGTCTTCTCTTTCTCTCTTTCAGTTACAACTTGATCTTCTCAGATAAGATCACTCTCAACTTCCACCTTAAACCCTAGCTCAACATTCACCCTTTTTGCAACTACTTCAACAACATAAAAACCCTAAACATGATGTACTTTTAAAGGAATCTAATTTCATGTCAGTCCAATAGGATTACATTACAATTTCCTAGGTTCAATGAATCTAGATATACTTAGTAACACAACACAAGAATCACCGTCAATGTGTCAGCACCGTCAAACAATTGGTGGATTGGTAACTCATCACAAAGTGTCGATTGGTAACTCATCACAGAGTATTACCGGTTCATACAAAATACTAGTTGCTGGCTTGACAAAAATGAAGACTGGTAAGAATGTGTTGTGCTGCTTTGCTTCCTCATACCGCTTGTGATCTGCGAACCACTTGGGGTCGACATGCCGCTTCAGACCAGGAAACACATTCTGCAAAATCACCACTAGTCTAAAGACTAAAATACAACATATTGGTTGGAACAAATACCGGTTGAGCATGAGCTCATACATATAAAGGGGTTCTCAATACAAGTGTGTGTCCATCAATGACAATCATAGCATAAACCACAAAAATGCCAACAATCTCCTCCTTTGGCATTGATGGCAACACTTAGGAAAATAAAATTTTGACATCTAAGTGTTTTACAATAGAAAAACTTGCCATTAACTAAATTGCTCCCCCTAAGCATATACACTATCCCTTAATCAACAGAGTGTATAGCAATTTGCATTTAGAGCATAATCATCAGAGCATATAGCATATATCATAGCATATATCAAAATTCCAAAATAGATACTTCTCCCTAAGCATATACTTCTACCCTGATATAAAATTTCAAAATTTTAAAACCAAAAACTAGATATAGTTCTCCCCCTTTGCCAACAATGACAAAGTACCACTGACAAAACCTATTTCCATATATATATAAAAGAGTTTATGACAATAATGAATAATACTTGTCAAAAACCGCTTTATAGTCCTGCAAAAATTGTTTCATGGAAAGAGACCAGGACTCAAGTAGGGAGGTCACCACTTCCTTCTCTGTTTGCATTTGTGATACCTGTTCCTTCATGGCATCTATTGTGCTTAGTTCTTGTGTGACTGTTAGTGCATCCAGGTTCAGAAAGCATTTCTGGAGAATTTGAAGTCATGGAAGTAATACCAGTTGAAGCTCCTACAAATCCATAGACCTTGTGCTGATCTCTTGCTATATCTTGGCTGACTGGATCTAGAACCGGTGAACGGTTTGCCCATATGCTACAAAGGAGTCATAAGGAGTCTTGAATGTGCTCAAGTAGGACTGTAAGTTCATTTGAAGCTATTGCTTCTTAGCTAGCACATCATCACAGAACAGATGAGGTTGATAGATTTTGCTGAGTAGCAAGTTTCCCTCATCCAAGGCACTCCTTATGTCCTTTTGATCCTTTAGCAGTTCAGTCCTAAGCTCATTTAATTTCTTCACTAGAGCAACATTAAGAGCCTTTTGGTGCTCTTTCTTTACATTGGCCTCTGCTGCTTTTTCTAGACTCTGCACCTGATCATCCACTACAGTACATAGAAGTTTAAGTTGTGCTAGTGATGAATCAGTGTCAGGAATATTAGTACTAGGGATTAAACCGGTAAGAGTGTCTATAGTTGCCTGAATGATGTCCTATTCCTTTTTCCTTCAAATGATCTCAAGGTTCTCTTGAGCAACCTTTATGCTCTACATAAGCTCTGACTCACTTGCAGATTGGAGAACGATAGGACTAGAGAGATCAACCGGTGAGGGTTGACTTCTGGTTGCCTTCAGAGTCTCCACCTGAGAGCTTTTTGCCGCTTCTCGTTCCTTGGCTTCTTCAGATTTCTTCTTTTCCGCTTCTCTTCTCTTCTTTTCTTTCTTGTCTTCTTTTGCCTTTTTCTTCTCCTTTGCTCTCCTCTTCTGCTCTTCCTTTTCTTTTTCTTCCCTCTTCTTCTTCTCTTCCTCTTCCTTTTTCTTCTTCTCTTCCTCTTCCTTTTTCTTCTTTTCTTCCTCTTCCTTCTTCTTCTTTTCTTCCTTGTCCTCTTCTTCTTTCTTCTTCCTTTCTTCTTCTTGCTTCTTCTTCTCTTCATCTTTTCTTTTCTCCTCTTCCTCTTTTCTCTTCTCTTCCTCTTTTTTCTGTTTCTCATCTTCATCCCTCTTCTTTTTCTCTTCCTGTTCTTTTGCCGCTTGCTGTGTGTCTGCAGCTTGTTCACCACCCTAATCACTCTATTGCCCCTACTCAGTTCCCTCAGAAGGTATGTCCTGAGTGACATCTTCTATATCTAGGGCATCAACATCTATGGTGTCGATTGGTTCCTCCACCAGGTTGCCTTCCTCATCAAAAACCTCATCCGGTTTGGAAATAACCGGTTCCTTTTCTGCTTGGAGGTTGGCCATTCGAGCTTTGTGAGAGCTGATAGCATGGACCATGTGTTGATCTGTATCCTTTTCTACATCATCAACTCTCCCCTCCAACAACCAGAGTCTTCTTCTCCTTGTGAAGAAGAGACCTTTATTTTGATCTAATACATCAAATAATTTTGAATTTGAGAGTTCGGGGAAGTACTGTTAAAAAACTTTCTCCCTAATCTCCTGTTCCTTTTCAATGGCAATGCGCCATTTGTTATCCAATGCTTTAAACAATGAATCTGATGTCTAAGATTTGATCTCTGATGGTGATCGGTCATTTTTACATAAATAAAGAATGATTTCCTGCAGTACTTCATCTTTTTCTTCACTATTGAATTCATCATAATAATCTATTAAATCATGAAGTAACTTTCTCCTAATATTATTTACTATTCTTTGACAATGTGTCGAAGGCTTGTAAGAGGAGATATCTATATTTACCGGTGCAGATGCTGCCAGTTCATTCTTCTTCATCTTCTTGGTCTGTCTAGCCTTCTTTAGCTGTTCATCAGACTTAGTTTCTTCGGAGTCCAGTTCATTTTCCTTAGTCTTCCTCTTTCTTTCGAAGAATTTTGCTAGTTTTACCTCTGGTTTCTTCTTTGTCGGTGACCGCTTGGTCACTCTTCGAGTCACAATGGTAGCCGGTGCCAATGCTGCAGGCACTGCCTTAGCTTTCTTAGTTGTCGGTTCTTTTCCCTTCTTCATCGATGGTTCTTCAACCGGTGCGATCCTCTCCAAGTAGGTTCTAGTTCTCTTAGCCTTTGGATCAAGAGGCGAGGCAATAAGGGTTGAAGCATACCCTTCCAGCATGTCAAACATGACCTCATAGCCCATAGGCTCCACTTCCTCCATTCTAGGCTCAACAACCTCCATTAGACATTTGTCCACCTGAATAGTGAAACAGATGTCATCTTCATATTTCTTCACTATGTCTCCTGAGATTCTTACCCTCTAAGTCATCTTTCTTCTTGACTCATCAAAGTATTTGTTCAATACCTCAGGTTAGCCAGTTCCAATGGCTTGCACACTTTCCTTTATCTGCTTGGTTACCGGTTGGTCAGGGGACCACTGGACATCTCCTACACCTAGAAAGTAGCCTTGGAAATAGAAAAACAACCCTACCAGTAGTTGTCCAAACTTAAATCTCAGTGAATTGTCCTTTTCAATTGCCTTAAGATTTAACAGGAGTTGCCTCTGCATACCGGTGCATAAGTCAAATGATTTATTCTCTATAATCATCCGATAAGCGGCATTTACCACTGTAGCAAATACAGAATTAATCCTACTGGTTGAGAATGTTTTGTAGCCGATCATCATGCAGGTGTATTTCACCAGTTCATCCTTGATAGGATTAACTATCATACCTCGTGAATCACTTGTCGAACTGGTGAGCTTGGTCATTTCCATTTTGCTTACCATTCTTAGGGCTGGCACTTCCCTTGTGTTGCAGAAACCGGTGACTGCATGAATTGCCTCAAGCATGATATCATGCGTTCTCTCTAGGTACATCTTGTCACCATGGACTCTGCTCAAGATGATCTTGATGTGATCTTCTGTGAAGTCTTCTAGAAAATATACCGCATTATGGAGTTTCTTCTTCTCTAAGATACTGAACTCCGGTTTAATCCTTTTGTCCTTTCTACAAAATAGACCTAATTAAGTATGAATGGCTAAGGACCCTAGGTCTTCTATCTTGTAATCAATATAATCTAAAATTCCTTCTTCAACTATGACTCTAGCTAGAACTTGTGACAAAGAATTATACTTGGACTTCCTTTGAATGAAACTTTCTGACTCAATGGATGTGCTTGAATTGGTATGAGATGTGGAAGCCATTGAAGAGTATTTTAAGAACATGAAAAATACCTTTCTAACATGAAATTAGGGCTTCCTAATTCTGCTTTACTTTGTTCTCCGTCGGATGCCAAATCACTGCTTTGTGTTCTCTACTACCGCTTGCAAACTAGATTTGAATCTTGTTCAAGGATATCCACTTTCTTGAAATCTAAGCTCAAATTGCCTTTTCTTCGCTCAAAAATAGATAGTGAGAAATGATTTGAAAAATGCATTTATACATGTCTCTCACCACCATCATTAATGCTCCTCTATTAGGGTGTAAACCCTAATTTGCCTTTTTACCATTTTCGGTCTTCTACCAAGTGATAGGTGTCGCATATCAGTTAAGGACTTTTATCGGTATCAATCGAGGGTTCGAAAGAATTTCACCTTTTTCTCCCCCTAAGCCTTTGAGGCCTAGTTTGTCGATTCTGATATTTCCACACTAGGTGCAGAAACTGGTTCCTCCTCCGACAATATTGGTTTCTACTTCCATGTTTTCTTCATGTCTCCTTGAACTTTTTCAACATCTATTTCTCCTTCTTGAGTGACCGGTATATCATCTGATATACTTTTTTTGCTTCTGCAGAATCTTGTAATGTGACCTAGTTTATTGTAGTGATAGCAAACAAGTCTAGGTGCTCTCCAAGGTCTATTGTACATGTTTCCATTCTTCCTTCTACATGTTGCAGTAGTGTGACCATGACCATGATAGATCACACAATTTTCTCTCCATCTGGTTGCCTCTTAATGACCACCGCTTCTTGACTGATAATTGAAGACATTAAACCGGTTGTGGTTCCAGTTCATAAAAGATTTAGGACCAGTTCCTTGGGTCCTATAAGGATATCTTCCAGTGTTATCCATTACAGACCTGCATTCAAATGCTCTATGCCCAAACTTGTTGCATGCATAACAATGACCATTGAACTTATTGGATCTAGGTACATTGTTTATAAAATAAGGAAAATTATTGTAGGCTTTGCTCCTACATACATTGGCAATGTGTCCTTCTTTAAGACTGTTAAAGCAAACAGGTTTGAATTTTTTCTTACCTTTTCCTTTGAGTGTTGGTTGCTTCTTTGATGCTTCAGCATTTGTTCCTAAGGATTCTCCTTCCTCATGTCCAGAAAAACCAAGACCATTGGTATTCTTTGCCAGTCTAGATGACTCAAGCTTTTGCTCTAGCCTGACTATACTTTTGCCAAACTTAGCAAGTATTTCCTTTGACTCAAAGAGTTCTTTGGAAATAGCAGTGTTTGTCTCCATAAGACTTGCATTTTCAGAGATGGCAATGTTTAGTTCACCTTGCATGTCTTCTTTTTCCATTCTACTCTCATGTAAGCGAGCAGTTAGTGCACTAATCTCATGTTTCAACTTGGAGATCTCATGATCTCTTTCTTTTACCAGATCTTTAGCTTTTCTCTGATTCTCAAGCTCTTGACTAAACTGAATAGTCAGTCCTTCCAACTCCTTTCTCAAATTGGAGTTTGAATCATTCAACTTATTCACTTCAGCAATCATAGCTTCCATGTTAGCTTCATCTTCAGAACTACTTTCAGATAGTTCCATCAGCTTCTCTGCATGTTCTTTTCTTTTTGCTTGAGATGCCTTGTATTTGACCATAAGATCATCATAGGCTTGCTTAGACTTAGTGAGTCTTTGAGTAAGTTCCCTCAAGGTGTATTCCCCCATATCTCTTTCCAAGTGGTTAAACTTATAGAAAGGTAGGCTCTGATACCAATTGATGAATACTAAGATGGGGGGGTGAATTAGTATGCCAAAAATCTCTGCACCAACACACTTACACAGTCTAAAGATAAACTAGTAAAGCAGTCTAACAGTCAAACCAGTTACCACATATGCAAACCAAAATGCAAATAAAACATTCACCCACAAAAGCAATAAAACCATAACACAAGATATTTGATGTGGAAACCCAACTGGGATAAAACCACGGTGAGATGGAACTCACAAGTCACTATCTACATAATAGAAACCAGACCGGTTAAGGTCTTACAATGTTCTTCACCAAAATAGATCCTATTAGGAATCTCAATCTCTGTTAGGAGATAAGTCCGATTAAAGACTACCTTGTTAGAGGATTTTAGATTCACATGTGTGAACCACCTTGTTAGAGGATTTTACAAAGGCTTTGAGGCCTACCCGGTTAAGGGCTATAGACTTGTCAAAGATATGAGTAATCAACAAGTGTTTGATCTATCTAATAGCACAAACTGCTTGGTTAGATCCAGTATAGCTCACAGCTAATGCATTCCAGCATTACTTAAGTCTTCTCTTTCTCTCTCTCAGTTACAACTTGATCTTCTCAGATAAGATCGCTCTCAACTTCCACCTTAAACCCTAGCTCAACATTCACCCTTTTTGCAACTACTTCAACAACATAAAAACCCTAGACATGATGTCCTTTTAAAGGAATTTGATTTCATGTCGGTGCAATAGGATTACATTACAATTTCCTAGGTTCAATGAATCTAGATATACTCAGTAACATGACACAAGAATCACCGTCAATGTGTCAGCACTGTCAAACAATCGGTGGATTGGTAACTCATCACAAAGTGTCGGTTGGTAACTCATCATAGAGTATTACTGGTTCATACAAAATACTGGTTGTCAGTTTGACAAAAATGAAGACTGGTAAGAATTTGTTGTGTTGCTTTTCTTCCTCGTACCGCTTGTGATTTGCGAACCGCTTGAGGTCGACATGCCGCTTCAAACTGGGAAACACATTCTGCAAAATCACCACTAGTCTAAAGACTAGAATACAACATATCAGTTGGAACAAATACCGGTTGAGCATGACCTCATACATATCAAGGGGTTCTCAATACAAGTGTGTGTCCATAAATGACAATCACAACATAAACCACAAAAAAACCAACAAAATATAGTATTCAAGTGTTAATTAATCATTATTTTCATATTATGACATTTTATTATGTTGATTTAGATATTGATATGTTCATATACCCATTGGGAATTTATAATATGTTGTGCCTTGACTATATATATAATGAGTAGGTACCCTTTACATGTGCATTGAGTGGTTAAATGTATGAGGTTGTTTCTCCACCTAGCTACATAGGTCTAAGATATTCCATAATGGTGGTTATTTTAAAGATGTGAAATTAGATTCCCTATTGCATTATCCAATCGCACTCAAATTGAGTATGGTATGTGTCAAATTTGACCCTTAATTTCAAATTGAATCAATGGTTATTTAAAAGTCTATTCATATAAAGATTGCCTATATATGCCTAATTTAATATTTTCTTTTAATTTTTGTAGAGTCAAAAATTGCATACTCCTTTGCAGTTTCACCTAACTTTTTGTAGTCACTTTAGTGTCCATTCCCCTAGCATTTGAGTAGGCTCATTTCAGCCCTTGCATGAACCTTTACTCTCTCAAGATGCTCAAGACACCTTTTCTACAATTGCCTTTCAACGTCACTTTTGTGTTGACCATATGTTTCTCTTATCTCCCATTATTGTTTATCATGATTTATCTAGACACATGCATGCCACATGGATGTTCACATGCTACATTATTGTCCTTTGATATCCTAACATTCAAATGTTATTTCTAAGCATTTTGACATTTTTCACCTACCTAGGTTAATGTAAATAGCTTGGAATCTTCCAAAATAGGTTGACAACCCTCTTTCCCTCCTATTCTCTCCTTTTAAATCTAATATTTCATTCAATTTATCAATTAATTTATGAAAAGTTAGAGATAAAGATCAATGGCATGTTAATTTAGATGATTTTTGGGATAGAATTAGTAGAGAGGATAGATCCCTAATGAAACAATGTCTAGTAAAAAGTGGGTTATTTCAAGGTACATTTTTTTCAATAGAATTGGAATGCATAGACTTGGTAATTGAGTACATAAATGATTATGATCTTGAGATTCGAGAGATAAGGAAAAATGATAATAGACTAATTATAAAGGTTAGAAGATGGACCTTTAGCTCATACCTATGATTAAATAAGAGAGAATCTTACAAAGACCTCAACTTCCTCCTCTCTCATTAGAATTTCCATGAGAGGAAGAGTCATTATACTAATATAATTTCTTATAAATGGTTCACCAATCTAAACAAATTTAGCTATGAATTTCCCAAAGTGTTACACAAGTCTCATTTTGTTGAGGAAATTTTATATATCATAGACCTCTTATACCAACTAAAGTGTAACGAAAGTACCGATGACTTTGAGGATTGGATGAATTTCCTAATCTAATTAAAAATTTATACAGAACAATTTCTTGACTAGGCTTAGCTCATATTTGACCAATTGCCGTCAATAATAACCCAATTTCCATTGAACAAGTTCTTTTATATGTCCTCTTACTTATTTTAAACAATTGTGTGCACTAGACCTTGGCTAGGCTTACCTTCAATAGAGTACATGATGAGATTATTCAACTTTATGACTACTATACTTAGCTCTAATTAGAAAAGAGTTACAAAAAATTAAAAATAATAGATGATGCATTCACAATGAGAATAGTGAAGGATGTCCAAGGATATATGGACTTCATAATTTCTCTAAAGGCCATCTATCTAGTTATCAAAATAGAAACCACTACATGCAATTCCAATTTTTTGCCTACAATAAGATTGCAAGATTTGATGGGAATCATTCTTAATTGGTATTTTATATTGATGATTAATTTATCCTTATTGAGGTGTGTAGACAAAAAACCAAAGTAAAGCAATGTTTGAAGAAAGGAAAAATGCAAGAATTCAGTTTCCTATTGGTCTCAAGGCTACTATTCATGTATTTGGTGAATTTTTTTATTTTTATGAAAGGAGTTTCTCTTTTAATCTTAATAATTTGTTGATAAAAATATGCAACTAGGTCTAAGTTTCCACCAAATTTTACATTTAGAAGTTTATTAGATAAATTGTATAGATAAATATGAAATGTAGAAGAAATGTTGGATGAGAAAATATTTTAGAATATAACTTTGAAATTGAATAGGGAAAATTTAATTAAGGACATGGGTGGCTACAAGAAGTTGGGTCCCAATCAATGGGAAGTGCACATATTGGGAAGAACATCGCTAGAAATGGGGACCCATTTTTTAGAAAATAGGCACCCATTATGCTTTGGGCACCAAAGCCAAAAATTCACAAAATAGGGCCCCACTTTTTTAATATATATTTTTAAATAATAGAGCCCCATTGTGTAAACAAAAGGCTTTGTTATTTAAAAAAAAGGGGGCCATGTTTTGTAAAAGTATTTAAAAAAAAATAAAAATCCTACAAACTCATTTTGTCACTTTATATAACAGGCACCCATTACATTTACATAATGCAGACCCATTATAGAATAAGCCCCATTATTTAAAATTTAAAAACCAACCCCACCATGTGCCTCAGGATTTAGGTAAAGCCTAGAATGCCCAAACCTAAGCCTTAGACAAAATAAACACCCATTAGAGATTATGTTATGTAGATTCTAAATATATATTTTTTTAAAGATTTGATTAATCAATTTGTACTAGATCTGGTCCATAAACTTGAAATATCTTTTCATCTTATTTATTTAATAATTTTTTATTTTTTACATTTTTTGAAAAATGAATTATATGACATCAATCTACACAAAATTATTTTTTAAATGAAAAATAAATGAACTAGAAATTGATAATTTAGGTCAAATTATGGTGGTCGTACATGAGGGGTTTTTTAAACAACAATTAGAGAAAATAGAAAATTAGTTAAAAAATATTCAAAAAAAATTACAAAAAAATATCCTCATCAATCTTCAGTGACTTATAGAACTTTTGTCAAAGGGGTTGAAAAAAATCTTTTATTTATGTCAAAAAGTGGTGGTTGTACACATGCATGGTATGTTCCTAAAACATGCATTTTTAAAAAGTGATTTATAGAATAAATTACCTATTTGAAAAACTAGACTCTGATTTCTACATTTCATATTACTAAGAAGTTCAATTTTTTTGTCAAATGTGGCAAAATCTTAAAATCAATGAAAACACTTCCACTTTTTGGCCACACCTAGATGTTGAATCTAATTTGGTAGATCCCATTTTTATTAATCATGTCTAGACACAATCAATTGTGCCAATTGATTGGACCATTAACAAAGTTAAAGTCATTTAAGCCAAATGATTTTCTTGTATTTATACATTAGGATTAAAACTAATTTTCTAATATTTAACGGATTGATTCTACAATCACAAAAAAAATATTTACTAGATAATAAAATAATAAATTTATTTAATTTCAATACAAGATCAAAAGGATGAAGCAAGGAACATAGTGTAAAATGGAGAAGCTCATTGTCTAGGAAACTAGCACTTTGCATAGACATCTATAAATTATTTCATTTTTTGTATGATAAAAATGTCAAGAAAACTATATCAAATATACAAACTATCCATCCTAGTTTGTCACCTTGTCTACAAAATCCAAAATCGAAATGTGTTGGAAGATACTAGAGAATACAAAAAAAAAAAATGAATATAAAGGTTTAACCAAATTATTTAAAGAGAGCGAAGAGATTGAAAAGAATGAGAAATGGAGATATCACTAAAGTCATAAGAAGATAAATATCATTTCCTAAATAAAAACTTGTAGCTGCGAGATACAAGAAAAAAAATAAAGTTTATTTATATTTTTTCTTTAATCAAACCTTTACTTTAGTATTTCTTTCTCAAGAATAGCCAAGGTAGATCGATAGAAAAATATTTTGTGGATGCTCCTATTAAAAGCATGTTTGATAATGGTCAAATCTATAAATATCTAATTGTAAAAAGTAAAGTGAAAAGAAGGAGACATGACCATTTTGAGGTCCTTAGGTGCACAACAAGAAAGGAATGCTACAATTATAATGGAAATAAATATTAAACAAAATAGTATCATGTACAATTTATTGTAAAGGAAAAAAGAGTGAGTTTGATAAACTTATGAGGCACTGAGACGGGGGGAAGAATCAATGCAAGTAAAAACAACACAAATCTAATTATGCACTTTAACAACTTAAAGCTCAATAAGCATATGAGAAATAACATCAAGTAAGCAATCACCACATAAAATATGAACCACATAACACAAGAGATTTATACGTGCAAAACCAAAATGGGAAAAACCATGATGGGAGTTAGTACCCACAAGATCCACTATTTGGAGTATAGAGATCTGACTGGGTAAGGTCTACAACACCCAGTTAGGGGCACATCCTATTAGAAGTGTCTAAGCTTGATTAAGAGATATATAGTAAGGCCTATGAGGACCATCAGTATTAGGAGCTACCCAAGTTACTAGGATTTGCAAACGCAAGTTAATGTGTCACCTCATTAGAGGATTTAATGATCAGACCTGTTAGGATCCGACTGCACCCTGTTAGGAGTGACCTTGTGAGAGGATTTTCTTGTTGCAGTTGTTAGGGGGACAACAAGTTCAAGTGATCTCAGTATAAAGCTATCAACATCTGATAAGATTCACTTCAAAATATTAAAACATCACATATACTTCATCTCATAACTCCTTTGATCACCGCACTATCAGAAAGATAAAATTTGCTAATGATTTCTCACACATTTACACTCATACTCATAAATGACTTCTTACCTCATCACACATCTTAAAAACATCATTAGGTTGGATAGAACCTTGGAACAATTACCTAGGTTCAATGAATCTAGACAAACTTGTAATACACTCCTTACATAGGTCATGCACCAACATAACTCATCAAATTTTGTGTCGGTTTACCGATCTTAGTGATAATCATCACTCTCGGTTGAGTCTCTAAGAGCTCTTCAGTTTTGCCAATCAAATCTCATTCACCTGATCAAACCTGCACATGCGGTCACAAACATATCTTCATTTGATAGTCTTCAATGCTGCTACAACTGCATCATCTCATTCTTCATGAATTTCACGTACTAGTTGTCAGAATGTAACACTATCTGTCTTTTACTTGTTGAAGTCCTAATTCCCAGTTCTGATGAAAAATATTTGTGCTAACCGGTTGAACTGTAGGACTTAGATGACTTTAAGAAACATAGTTGCCATCAATGACAACATACAACATAGTCATCGTAGTCACATAAATCTGTCCATTTAATTAAATGAATATTTAGTATTTATTTGATTATTAAATCCACTAGCCAATAGTTAATTAATTTAATATTTAATTAATTCATCCTGACACTCTTCTACTATTAACTAAATAAATTATCCAATTTATTTAAATTAATTCATTAAACCACACCTCTAAACCAATTAAATGAATAAAACATATTTATTTAATTGAACCCCCTTTCCTCTTTTAAATAAATAAATAAATATTTATTTAAATCACTAAACAAATCCCCCCACTTGCATTCTCCTACAAATGCAAGTTGCAACCACAATTGAAATAAATTAACTTTATTTTAATTAAAATCCTATTTTCCCTCACCCACCGAACCCACTTGCAATCCTAAATCCCCTTCTAGACTCTTCTAACCACTTTCTAAGTTCTTCCAACCATTCCTAATTAGCCTAATCCATCTCCTAAATATTGTCACATTCCTAAGAAACTTGAAGTCACTTCTCAAAGCCTCCAAAGACTTTGAAAAGCATTTAATGCTTTATGTGTTCAACAAGCTAACCCCTAAAGTCTTCCAAACCACTAATGGCTCTTACATACCATTAATGGCTCTTACATAACCATTTATGGTTAATTCCACTTGCCCATATAGTTAGAGGCTTAACCTCTAACTCAACCTCCATGTAACCCATGTATCTTTTCAAGCATTCATTTGTTTGACCATGGTTGTTCCCACTAACTCTTGCACAAGAGTTTATCCATTGGATAAAGGCCTTATTCATTGGATAAAGGCTTTATTCATTCAACCCAACTTAAACCTTAACTCCTAAGGTAACCCTCCAGTCATCTCAAACATTTAATGCTTCTTTCACCTCCTCTCAAGCCATCTCATGTTGACATTTGTCATCCTAGGATTGGATTGAAAGCCCTCACATGGATCATACACCCATCAATCGTGACCCTTGTTCAGATTACTCAATCTCAACCATCCATTGCTCCATTTTTCCTATAAATAGAGCTCATTTCTTCATAATCTAGGTCTAGAAATCTTGCATGCATCTAAGTTATAGTGAATTTAGGATAACTTTTTAGCATAATCTACATTTGTCTTTTGGCTAAAAATAATATACTAATGTTAATTTTAGCCAAAAGTCAAATGTAGATTATGCTAAAATGCTCTCCTAAATTCACTATAACTTAGATGCATGGGTTTATGATCCATGGGAGCACTTTCAATCCAATCCCAGGATGACAAATATCAATATGAGATGGCTTGAGAGGAGATGGAAGAAGCATTAAATTCTTGAGATGACTTGAGGGTTACCTTAGGAGTTAAGGTTTAAGTTGGGTTGAATGAATAAAACCTTTATCCAATGAATAATGCCTTTATCCAATGAATAAACTCTTGTGCAAGAGTTAGTGGGAATAACTATGGTCAAAGAAATGAATGCTTGAGAAGACACATGGGTTACATGGAGGTTGAGTTAGAGGTTAGGCCTCTAACCATGTAGGCAAGTGCAATTAACCATAAATGGTTATGTAAGAACCATTAATGGTCATGTAAGAGCCATTAGTGGTTTGGAAGACTTTAGGGGTTAGCTTGTTGAACACATAAAGCATTAAATGCTTTTCAAAGACTTTGGAGGCTTTGATAAGTGACTTCAAGTTTCTTAGGAATGTGAAAATATTGAGGAGATGGATTAGGCTAATTAGGAATGGTTAGAAGAACTTAGAAAGTGGTTAGAAGAGTCTAGAAGGGGATTTAGGATTGCAAGTGGGTTTGGTGGGTGAGGGAAAATAGGATTTTAATTAAAATTAAATTAATTTATTTCAATTGTGCTTGCAACTTGCATTTGTAGGAGAATGCAAGTGGGGGGGATTTGTTTAGTGATTTAAATAAATATTTATTTATTTATTTAAAAGAGGAAAGGGGGTTAAAGTAAATAAATATGTTTTATTCATTTAATTGGTTTAGAGGTGTGGTTTAATGAATTAATTTAAATAAATTGGATAATTTATTTAGTTAATAGCAGAAGAGTGTAAGGATGAATTAATTAAATATTAATTTAATTAACTGTTGGCTAGTGGATTTAATAATCAAATAAATAGTAAATATTCATTTAATTAAATGGACAGATTTATGAGACTATATTTGCCCCTTTTTGAGATGGTGCAGTTTATAGCGTCATTTGAAAGAAAGAAGGATAGGTGTGAAGAAAATGCCCCATAAATATTAATTTAGTGGGTGGTATGCTTCCCTCGAGAGATGGGCCAATTTTTTTATAAAAAAATCAGGTGATCTTTCAAAAGAGGATGAGAAGTGGAGGGGAGGTAGAATAGAAGAAATGAGCAATAATGGTGAAAGAATGGGAAAAAATGGAGTGAATACGAAGAAACGGAAAGCCAGTGAGTACCCTTAGGTCATGTAGGAGATATAGTGCAAATGTGGTGTTTGTGCTTTTGATTGATACTGTACAAATGATTAAGATTGGTTGGACAATCTGGTGCAATTGGTTAAATTGCCCCGGTTGAGTCAAAGTGTGACAGTTGATGTCAGTTCTTCGCTTGGACAAGAAAAAGTCTGAGTAAGTAAATAAAAGTGACCTATTGAGACTTAGACAATTGATGTGATTGCCCAATGAAGTCAAGGTATATGAAGAAAAATACTTGTTGAGACTTAGACAATTGATGTAATTGTCTGTTTTGATTGTGTTGGATTGATTGAGAAATTGAGAGTGTGTCTATGTGATGGATGGTTGTGGTGAATTATAGCAGCCCTGTTGAGACTAGTTCATTATGATAAATGCTAGTTGTAGTCTAGGATTGCCATAATCGATTACTTGTTGAGACCCGAAGATACTTGATCAAAGTATCTATTGATAGTCTAGGTGTGTGTGAGTCGATGTGCCTGTGTAGACAGAGTAACTAGCTTGATTGGGTTGATGGGAACCGATGAAGGGATTATGATGAGGACCTAGATGGGGAGGGTGAGGGGGGGGATTCGATGTTAGATAGAAGACACGGAGGACTTAGGACCCATTCCTATGACAGAAGATCGAAAAATAAGAGTATGCATCCATTGTCATTACTATGTATGAATAATATGCAACTATTATGAATGTATAGATGGATGGAATGCAACGGAATGCAATATATGCATATGAGATGGAATGACAATCCATAGTGCTTTATTTTTCATCATCGACCATGGTAGTATCAATCTTGGATGAGGCAGTAGGAGCCAAGTTTGGAGCATTGTATCTGTAAGCAAGTAGTATAGATAAATAATATGGACCCTCCATTCTAGTTCATGTGAAGATGGTTGAGGTATATGCTATAGTCAGTAAGCCATAGTGATCCATGACTAGAGTTTTGCATATGATCATGTAGCTTAGTGAACTTCCCATGTAGACACCATTAGTACATCCCCTAGAACTTCATTGGAACAAATCACAAACAATAAAACAAAATGATACTTAGGAACCATCCCGGCTACTCTAATAACTTGTGGATATCTCGAAGTAGCGTAGGAACCTGATATAAATGAATAAATAACTAACAAACCGACCAAGTACTTGATAGCTTAAACAAAATTTTCATGTCAAAGAAAATGTTTATCATGTCTTTCTGTTGGTAAGGAATGATGCATCCTTGTTAAGATAGTTGTGTGTACCTATGTTGATTGTTTGGTTGAGTTGATAAGTGATCATCATTTGAGTAGCTCAAAATTTTTGTTTGATGTCTATGGCGATGCGTATGTACAAAGGATTTTATGCATTGCCATGTTTTTGATTGATTTTTTATGTTTTATCATGTTTTTGGATTTTGTGAGTGTTTTGAATGTTTTTGGTATTTTGTGAGTGCTTTTTAATGTTTTTGGTATTTTGTGTGTTTTTAAATGTTTTTGGTATTTTGTGAGTGTTTTTGAATGTTTTTGGTATTTTGTGAGTGTTTTTGAATGTTTTTGGTATTATTTCTAGATAATTTTGAATGAAGAACTCAATGAATCACAAGTAATGTAGAATCCACTTCCATCAATAGATTAAGAAAATTGCCCCTAGTTTTAGACATTACTATGAAAAGTAGGATGCAAGACACATGAAGTACTATCCCCAATTGCAAATCAATAACAAGCCATGGTTTCACAGATGGATGAATGGATGCAATGAATGTGATTGCAACAAGTCTGAAAGACAATGGAGCCATAGCCTTTACAAATGGTGCTTGTTTGCCAGGTTTTCACCATCACACTTACCCAAGGTGCCACCGGAGCGGTTGTTCATTGTTTGGATGAATGATTTTTCTTTACTATTTTCTGATTTTTTGTATTTTCTTCAGGACTTTTTTTTGAATGTTTTTGGTGTTTTTCTGGTATGTATTGGAGCCTGATTCTATGTACAGCTTATGCATGAAACTGTTTGAGGTGCATGCTATTGATCAGATCTACTAGCGGTTCTCCTTCTAAAGTAGCAAACTGATATGCCCTAGACCCAAATACAATAGTGATAACATATGGACCCAACCAGTTTGATTCAAACTTTCCCCCATGTTCTCTATTTGGTTGGTTACGAGGATTCTTTGTGAGAACAAGATCACCGACCTCAAATGTATGAGGTTTCACCCAATGATTATAGCTTCTTCTCATGCACTGTTGATAGGCCTTGAGGTGGTTGTATGCAGCTTGTCACATTTCATCAAGTAGTTCCAAGTCTTGAAGATGGGAGACTCAGTATGCTTTATCCTCTATCAAATTGTACAAGGAAACCCGTAAAGATGATATCTCAACCTAAATAGGAACGATGGCTTCTGTGCCATAGACCAGTGAGTAGGGAGTTGTTCCTGTAGGGGTTTGAATGCTAGTTCAATATGCCCATAGTGCTGGATTTAATTGAACGTGCCAATCATGACCAGTATCATTGACTTTCTTCTTGAGGATTCTCAATATATTCTTGTTTGATGCTTCAACTTGACCATTGCCTTGTGGGTAATAGGTAGTGGAAAAGTAGTGTTGGATGTGAAACTTCTCACAGAGCTCACGGACATCCTTATTTTTGAAAGGAAGCTCGTTATCTGTGATGATGGACATGGGTACACCATACCAACAGATGATGTAATTAAGGATGAATGAGGTGATCTACTTGTCAATGACCTAGGTAAGTGGAATGACTTCGATCCATTTTGTGAAGTATTCGGTGGCCATAATAATAAATTTATGGCCATTGGATGAAGATGGATGGATTTTACCCATAAGGTCAAGTCCCCATTGACAAAAGGGCCATGGTGTTGTGACTAGTTTCAATTCCTGTGCTGGTGCATGTATCAAGTCTCTGTGCACTTGGCACTTCTTGTATTTTCTGATAAAATAGTAGGAGTCTTTTTCCATGGATGGCCAATAGTATCCAGTGTGCATGATCTTCTTTGCTAAGGAAGTACCGCCTAAGTGAGTCCCACAAATTCCTTCATGTACCTCTTCCAAGGCCTTCATTGTCTCATCCAGTTCCAAACATCAAAGGAGAGTACCATCAAGACTGCATTGGTATAGGGTTTTAGTAATGATGGTGTATCAAGCAGTTTGTCGAATGAAGGTTTTGTGTTGGTTATTCAATTGGTTAGGAGGAAGTGTGTGATTACGTAGGTAGGTGTAGAACTCACCATACCATGGGGAATCAGAACCGATAAGGTGACATATCATCTCAGATTTGGGGATATCATAAGCGAGAATTCAAATCTCTTCTACCAAGAACTTGAAGCGTGTTGAATTATGTGGAAGATCTAGGAGAGATGCAATTGTGGCCATGGCATCAACAACTCAATTCTGATCTTTGGGTATCCACTCAAAGGTGATAGTTGTAAATGGTGCTTTTAAACTATCCACCATTTCCTTGTACGACATAAGCTTATCATCCTTAGTCTAATATTCATCAATGACTTGTCGGATGACTAGTTGGGAGTCGCCATATACCTGTAGCTCTTTTAGTTTCCAATGTATGGCTAGTCTGAGTCCTATGATCAAGGCCTCATATTTTGCTATGTTGTTTGTACATGAAAAAGTTAGCCTATAAGACTTCAGGATGCTATCACCTTGAGGTGTGATAAACAAAATGCCTGCCCCTGAGCCATGTTTAGTATATGAGCCATGAAAGTATAACTTCCAAGGTTGTGCTATTGTGATCATGAAGATCTCTTCATCTAGAAAGTTAGAAACAAGGGGATGATCGTCTTTTAGTGGTGCATCGGCCAACTGATCTACAATAGCTTGGCCATTGATAGCCTTACGGTCCACATACTCAATGTCAAATTCACTTAGAATCATCACCCATTTGGCCAAGTGGCCTATCAATGTTGCTTTGCTGAGTAGGTACTTTACTAGATCGATCTTGGCAGTGAGTTGTACCTTTTGTGTCAACATGTAGTGCTTTAATTTGGTGGATGCTAAGATGACTGCTAGGCAAGCTCGCTCAATAGGTGTGTAACCAAGTTCATAGCTGACAAGTGTGCAAGAGATATAGTATACAACACACTCTTTCCCTTCTGCATTGTGTTGTGCCAGCAATACTCCTTATGCTGTGGTTGTAGCTGAGATATATAGCAAGAGAGGTCTACCTAGATCTAGTGGGATCAGCAATGGTGTATTCATCAGGTAATATTTAATCATTTGGAATGCTTGCTGGCACTTTGTATCCCATTGAAAATGAATATTTTTATGTAACATATGCGTGAAGGGATGACACTTGTCTACCAGTTGTGCAATGAATCTCCGAATTGATTGTAGGCACCCTTGTAATGTCCTTAACTGACTGATGTTCTTCAGAGCTGGCATGTCCATGGTTTCTTTGACTTTTGTCAGATCAACCTCAATGCCTTTTCTTGAGACAATGTACCCTAGAAGCTTCCTTAAGGTTACTCCAAAGACATATTTCTTTGGATTGAGTTGAACATGATATTGTTCTAGTCTATCAAAGATTTTATCTAATATGGCAAGATGACCTTCTCTTGTTAATGATTTTGCTAGTAAGTCATAAACATAATCCTCCATTATGATATGCATGTCATATCATGAAAGATGGTGGTCATAGCTCTTTGATAGGTCGCCCCTACATTATTTAGACCAAAAGGAATCACATTCCAATAGTATGTTCCCCATGCGCATGTGAAGGCAGTTTTATGTTGATCTTCTGGAGCTATCTTTATCTGGTTGTACCCTGAAAAGCCATCCATAAGAGAAAGAATGGCATGTCCTGCTGTTAGGTCCATGATCATGTCAATGTTTGGTAGGGGTAAATCATCCTTAGGACATGCCTTGTTTATATCTCTTAAATCTGTGCAGATACGGATGCCCCCATTGGGCTTGCTAACAGATACAATGTTGGAGATTTAATCTGCATAATCGATTGGTTGGATGAAACCAACATCTAAGAGCTTTTTGAGTACTGCTTTGACAAGCACAATAATCTATGGGTGCATATTTTTGAGCTTTTGTTTTACCAGATTATCTCATTTTGCCATGGTTAGGTGATGCATGACCAAATCAGGATCTAGGCCAAGCATGTCTGCATAAGACCATGTGAAGTTGATTTGACACTTCTAGAAGAATTCTATATATTTTGGTTGCTCCTCTGGAGTGAGTAGAGATACCAAATGTATTTGGTGAGGAGTCTCTAGGGTCCCCACATTGAAAATTTTTGTTTCCTTGATTAGAATTATTGATCATTCCTGATTTGTACTAGAGAGGAGGATGTCAAACCTTTCATCTATAGGTGCCTCAGAGAGGTTTTCACCATTGGATACGCTCTTTATTTTTACGTTTTTTTTGGGATCAAACAGTGCCAAAGTGTGGTTTTCGCTAGAAGATCCATGTTTTAATGTGATATTTTTGTAGCTATAAGGTTTGGCATCTACCCCAATGTGTGTTGCACTATTAAGTTCGATGGAGAATCCATTTTGTTATCCCTTCTTGGTATGTTATCCCATAGTTCAAAAAAGTCAATGATTACCTCATCATTTTGGAATTGGTCAAGGCATGGGGGATTAGGTTAGTTCCATTCGATGAGTTCCAGATGGATAATCAACATTACCTCATCGATTAGGTTAAGTTCATGGGATGCGTCAGTGAGGGTTAAGACACTATGGTCAATGTCGTTAATGGTACTCTCCCTTTCAAAATCAGGCATAGGATGTGACGTAGGGTCATTGGAAGGTGTTTCCAGTTCAGGAACCCAAGAGGATTTAATTTGTGCCTCTCTATAAATAGGGATTTCTTTGTGAGGTGGAGATGGTGATGCATCTTCCTCATCCAAAGTATTGAGATGTACAGAATCAAATTCCCACTCATTTGACTCAGTCTTTGCATCACTTTTTAGTATTTGATTACTATACCAAACTAGGATATCTTTTGAGTTGAACACTACAGTTGTGATCGACTGATGTACTACTGGTGATGCAATTGCTAGTACTGTGGGTGCCACTGATACTGCTAATGGGTTTGCCAGTTCTATCAATGTTGCTGGGGGTATAGATACTACTAATGGTGTTTTTGATGTGGTTGCTACTACTAATGGGGTTTTTGGTTTGGTTGGTGTTGTAGGTAAGATTACCAGTGTTGTAGGTAATATTATTGGTGCTGCTAGTGGGATTATGGGTTTTGCAGGCATTGTTAGTGGTGCAAGTGGTGCTGCAGATGCTATTGATGGAATTCTTAGCCTTGTTGCGGTAGGTGGTGTTGTTCTTGGTGCTTCCAATATAATCAAGGGTGGCCTCTTTAGAGTATTAGGCTGAGACAAAGGTTTGCTGGGTTTCCCTTTGAATCTAAGCTTAGGAAGAGATTCCTTTTGAAAACCTAATCCAGTGTTATCTTTGGGTTTTAACTCTAGTTGTAAGGGTTCATGTTGTCCTTGATTGCAACATCCCAAAGCACTCTGGCCATCATAGCCCATTCGTTGCATGCTAATAAGACCTTTCCCATATTTAGTAGTGGGTAGTTTAGCTTGTGGGATGTCTTTGATAGGGTCTTTGTAGATCCATTCTACTAGGTCCTCATCTCTGGTCTTGTCTTCTTGACTTTTTCCAGGAGTGAATTGTACCAAAGTGCATGCTGGCTTGACCAGTGGTGGTTGAAGTAACCTTTGAGGCTTGACATAAGTTCTAGGAGAAGTGGGTAATTGGCCAACATAGAAGACTTGGCTTAGATTATATTCCCCAATACCTTCCTCAACCATTTTCATTTTGAACTTCTCTTGGTTTGGTATAGGGGTGATTGAACTAGAAAGAGAGGTTGGACTAACATATGATGTGGATGGGATGGCTTCTCTGTTGTTAGGAATGGTGATCTCTGGTTGATGGTTAATATTGTTACAATATGCAAATGGATTTGCATCACCCAGGATTATGATTTCTACACTGTTATGGGGAAACTTGATACACTAATGATAGGTGGATGGAATGACTTGCATGGCATGTATCCAAGGTCTTACTAACAAGAGATTATATGGAAGAGGAAAGTCCAGAACTTGATAGATGATGTGCTTCACCACTAGGCCCACTCTGATAGGCAATACAATAACTCCTTTTGAAGAATGATCTATATCATCATAGGCTTTTATGGTTCTTTTTATGGGGGTCTACTGATTCTATTGCATATCCCAATGTTGTGACCAACTATAATGTACATATATTCAGACCAACGCCATTGTCAGTCAAGACTCGCTTGATCTTCTGTTGGTTTACAAATCCTTCAATATGGAGTGAGGCATTATGAGGTTGTTGGAAGGATGTATTGTCTCTTTCAGAGAAAGTGAGACATGGTGATGAGCTCAGATTGCCAACCATAGCTTGAAATTGATCTGTATTAAGATTAGCAGGGACTAACACTTATTGGAGAGCTTAGTCCAAGATATTTTTGTGGGAGGGAGATAGGCATAAGAGCTCTAGTATGGAGATGAGTGCGAGTATTTTGTCCAATTGTTCCACAAGGTTATACTACTTGGGGATAGATGTTGTTCCTTGTGGAGCTGCTTTAATAATTATCTTGCTATGATGCGTAACAACATTGCAGATAGGGTTCGGATCTTTGATGGTGAGGGTTGCAATTTGTTAATAGATGTCATAGAGGTGATTCATGGTATAGTTATAGGCAGCTCGTGTATAATTAGTTGTATCTGTGTTTCATCCTGAGGTGGAAGGACCCCTTTGATCATGTGATGGAAGCAGATTCTTGAACATGAGATGATCATCATTTGAGGTTTTTGGGTCATGTCCTTCAATTTCAATTTCTCCTTGGTCAATAAGATCTTGAACAAGATCTTTTAGTCTATGGTAGTTACTTGTTTTATGCCCTTTCCCTTGGTTGAGTTCATAATGTTCATTATCTCTCCACCCTAGAGGTTTCACTTGAGCATAGTTAGATGTCTTTGGTAAGGTCACTAGATTTGAAGAGACCAATTGATGCAATACCATTTCGATGGGTTCCCATAAGGGTGTGTATGTAAGTTTTGGTTTATAGTTTTGCTATCTTTGTCTTGGTTCCTCTTGCAGTGCATTGCGACCTTGATTTTGTAGAGGAGCAATGGTGTTGTTTTTAGGAGGGGGATTTTTCCTCACAAATCTTACCATAGGTTGTGCACTTTTTATGGTCCTTGCATCTACGACCCTATCATTGACGATGTTCTTGTTCTTATTCCAGAAGTTGGGTTTATCACTGTTAAAATGCAGGCGAGGGCCATCTTTTGGTTCATTGTATATTTTGATAAGTCCCTTTTTGATAAGGGCCCGCTCACATTTTAATCCCTGGGTGATCATGTCTTCAAAAGACTATGTGCCCTTCATATCTAGATCAAAATCCATTTCATCTTTTAAGTTTGAAATAAATATTTCCACTAGCTCTCGTTCAAGTAGATGAAGAGAATGTTTGCTAGAGAATTGTCTCCACCATTGTAGGAAAGTCAAAAGCAACTCCCCTAGCTTTTGCTTGGTATTGCACAAATCTTCCATGGTAACATCATGTTTTATGTTATGTGAATAATGTGTGATGAAATTTTGGACTAGTTCCTCGAATGTCCTAATGCTGCCTGGTAATCGAGAAAACCATTGCGTGCTTGTTCCCCCCAAACTCTGAGGAAAGAGGCGCATTAGATAGGTGTCTTCATATGGCACTTCAAGGCACGCTGAGTGAAGTTCCTGGACATGATCCCTAAGGTCTCCTTTTCCTTGATACTTTTCAAACTTAGGTGTTTCAAACCCTTGTGGAAAAGGTGGCATATGTAGGCTCCTATGAAAGGGATGGGGACAAATATCATTAAGTGAAAATTGGGTAGTCTTAACACCACTGTGGAGTTGTTGGGTGAGATTCTCGACTTGTTGTCTCAACATGTCTATTTCATTAGGAGGAGGAGGTGGGGGATTTAATTGATTAAGGTCATATCAGAAGTAAGCTCTACCTCTTCTTCCCTCATTATGGCTATGATGTTCTAATGTTTTCCATACTTGCGCGGTATCAAAATCAAAGGGTAGTTTAGCTCCCTCTTAGGAAAGTCTAAAAAATGAGCATGTGCATTGTTTTTAATGATTTCATCAAAAAGTTGATTGAACTTGGGGTTGTGTTGTGCTCTTTCTATTGCTTCAGGTTTTGGGGTACTAGGATCTTCATCATTTGGACCTCCTTCGATGGCTTCTTGAAAGTCATTGATATTTTAGTCCCCTTCTTCTTCAATCTCTAGTTGTCTAGTTTTCGATCTGGTTTGAGCCATTTTGTGTTGAAAGTTGTTTTTTTTTTTTTTTGAGGTTTGGTGAAAGTGATTATGAGTTGGTGATGAAATGAGAGAGAATTTTTTTGTGAAGTGTTTAGAAGATGGATCTCTAACACTGAGGGTTGGATGTTTACCAAAGTTCTTTGTGAATTGCTTTTTGTGTTGTCAACAATGTTGATGTGATAAGGTATAGCAAGGTTTGAGATGTGTTACAAACCAAGCTACCTAGTAATGAGAGGATGCACTCATAGAATAGTTTTAACCTACATAGAAATTCCTCTTCAGATGATCTATCCTAGATGTAGAGACACTCTAAAAAGTGATGTGTTGTTTTTTATTTAAGCATTATCTAAAAAGAACTTAGGACAAGACCTTTTTATGTTTTGAGAGCTGAAATGGATTGATGATGTATGAATGTTAAAGTGGATAGAATGTGAACCTCAATAAAAACTTTGTGTTACAAAGGCCATAAATTCTTCCTCTTCTCTCTCAGGGGTTGGTGGTTCTTCTCGAGCTATGTTATAGGTAATGCAGATGTGTGGAAAGAAAGCAGGTTGATTTTGCCTCCTTTGTTTTTGTGATAACTCAAAGCTCTATGCTGAGTAAAAGATTTGTTGTTCAAAGGCTCTTTATTCATTGGATTTTCCTTGAAGATATAGACACATATGACGCAAGAAGGCTTTGTGTGAGATAAAAAAATTGTCTATTGAGAAAAATTTCCTTCTTTTGATAAAATCCTTTGAATTCAATGGTCTTTTCTTCAAGTTGATATGTTGATGAAGATTCCTTTTTCTCAAGATTTGAATGATGGTCATATAGTTTGATATTTTGTTTGCAATTTGTTTGATGTTTGTTTTTTGGTCAAATGTTTGATGGAAAATTGTGTTAGATGAATACTTGGTTTGAATTTGGTTTTTAATTTCTTTGACAAGAAAATAGGGAAAGCACACAAGCACGATAATTTTGCCACAAAAGGCACAAATAGGTGTGGGTCTAAATCAACCCAATCTTTGAACTTTTTGACCCCTTTTCAAATGTTTTTGTATGTTTGTCCAAAAGCCTGAAGTTGGCTCAAATTATCACTGGTCTGACACAAAACAAAGATACTTCAAACACACTTTATCCCTAAGGTCAAATGGCCAGTTGCAATAATTTCAACCGACATCTTGATATTTCTTCAACTTTGGTACTACATACCTTATGAATCCCACCATACCAGGTAAGGATGTGATATACTAAGTCTTGCATGAGTATAATAGATAGATGATCCCTATGATGGGGGAGTCACCACTGTTATCAAGCTACAAGTAGCCTTTCAAAAATTCATGTTTCTACTCAAGTAAATATGTATAGTGAGTATCTTGGGAGAAAAAACATCTATGCTCTTGCACTGAACTTCTCACAAATATCCTCAATCAATAGAATGGGTGGGTTTCTATATAAAAAGGTGTCTAGTAATGTTTGATGTTTTTGGACATAAGTTAATTCTGCATTGACTCACTTAAGAGCCATGTAACTTGTGGTGGGGCCCATATGTCCTTTCAGCAAGATACACTATAGGAACAACTATACCCAAGGCTACAACTTTCGCTCTCACCGGATTTCTATAGCGGCTTGAAGGATTTACTGTGCGAGGTCGTTTCCAAGAGTGATGTGTCTCTTGGTAGGCCTCTCTTAAAACAATAAAACTTTGAGTGTTACTAACACTTTTATCTTGCACCCTGGACCATGAAAGCCAAGGGAGAGGATAGTGTGTGTTAGAAGTAGGACCACTCAACAAAAATTTTGCACAAGCGTGCCAATCACTCAAAACACATGTTCTTTTTAACCAAAATATAGCAATGTGATCTAAACGCTATTTGGAGATGTTGCTCCAGCAAAAATGGTGTTCTTTTTAACTTCAAGGAAAAATGTTATATAATCTAGGAACTTGAAATCCTGGTCAATTGAATTTGAAACATGTTTTGCTTTGAAGTAAATCGCTTTGAAAACAAAAACTTTGACAAATTGGGGGTTCTTTTTAACTTGCACAAATGAAGTGTTGATTGTGGATTTTACTTGACACAAGAAATAAAAGTTGTTTTGTCTTGTTTTAAAACCCAAAATGAAATGAATCCTAACTTGCAAAAAAGAAAATTTGCTGGGTTTGAGTTTGTGGTTCTTTTTATTTTGACAAGTGATATTCCTTTTAAACCCAAATTTAAAAGATGTGATTCATTTTAGGACCTAAAAGGAAATGTGAAGTTAATTCTTTTAAGCCAAAATAGAAAGTGAATTCATTTTAAACCCAACTTTAAAATACAAAGTTAGTAAAAAACAATTTTGCTTCCTATCTAACTCTTAAAAATCCTGCAATGGGGTTAGTAAAAAATCTACACAAAAAAAACAATCAGTCAGTGAAAAAGGGACTTTTGGTGGGCTTCTACAAGCCTAAATATTTTTGATTTGAAGGTTACAAAAAGGATTTTACAACTCTCTATTAAAATAGTGCCACTCTGTGTGAAAATAGAAGCGCTATTTAACATGAAAGCGCTATATTAATGATGAAATATCTAAACTAAATACAACTGCGCTACAAGAAAGATAAATGTGCTAAAAGACTCTATCAAATAGAATAAAATTAAGTCAAATAGAGAGCGCAAAAGCACTAAAACTAGGTTCAATAGTGGTATTTAATCGTCAATAGTGCTATAAAAAGGACAATAGTGCCATTTGGAAGACAATAGCGCTATTCTGGTGAATAATAGCACTAAATCATGAACTTTCGAAGGTGCTAGAGTATGTTCAATAGCGCTAAAGTGTGACTTGTGTGTCAATTAAAACAAAAAAAGTTAGTAGTTTATTAAAATTGATCAGAAGGTTGCGTGTTCGATTCATGTCAGGTTCACCAAATGATGCTCTGTAAAAAGGATGTTAGGAAGACACACAAACACAAGGAACAACTCAAACATTAGTGTTAGTGTCATAAAACATAAATGAAAGACTATCCTAAGCAAGCATATCAAGAGAGATACCAAACATAAAATGAAAAGCTTAACAAAATGAAGGAATGCGATGAAACATCCCCAAATTCCATCCAACATGCTTGTAGTTGCTCCTCCCTTGTTCCTCTCCTCTCCAAGTTCCAAATGAGTGTACCTCTCATAACTGTTTTGCACTATTCTGGATATCTTTTGGAGATTCAAGATTGAAAATGATTAATTATGCCAATGTAAGTGTAAAACAAGCTAAACATGAGATGTTATTTAATTCACTAATGTTAATTTTAGCCAAAACACAAATTTAGATTATGCTAAAATGCTCTCCTAAATTCACTATAGCTTAGATGCATGCAAGATTTCTAGATCTAGATTATGAAGAAATGAGCTCTATTAATAGGAAAAATGGAGCAATGGATGGTTGAGATTGAGTAATCTCAGCAAGGGTCAGGATTGATGGGTTTATAATCCATGTGAGGGCTTTCAATCCAATCCCAGGATGAAAAATGTCAACATGAGATGGCTTGAGAGGAGATGGAAGAAGCATTAAATGCTTGAGATGCCTTGAGGGTTACCTTAGGAGTTAAGGTTTACGTTGGGTTGAATGAATAAAGCCTTTATCCAATGGATAAACTCTTGTGCAATATTTAGTGGGAATAACCTTGGTCAAAGCAATGAATGCTTGAGAAGACACATGGGTTACATGGAGGTTGAGTTAGAGGTTAAGCCTATAACCATGTGGGCAAGTGGAATTAACCATAAATGGTTATGTAAGAGCCATAAATGGTTATGTAAGAGCCATTAATGGTCATGTAAGAGCCATTAGTGGTTTCGAAGACTTTAGGGGTTAGCTTGTTGAACACATAAAGCATTAAATGTTTTTCAAAGACTTTGGAGGCTTTGAGAAGTGACTTCAAGTTGCTTAGGAATGTGACAATATTTAGGAGATGGATTAGGCTAATTAGGAATGGTTAGAAGAACTTAGAAAGTGGTTAGAAGAGTCTAGAAAGGGATTGAGGATTGCACATGGATTTGGTGGGTGATGGAATATAGGATTTTAATTAAAATAAATAAATTTATTTCAATTGTGGTTGCAACTTGCATTTGTAGGAGAATGCAAGTGGGGGGGATTTGTTTAGTGATTTAAATAAATATTTATTTATTTATTTAAAAGAGGAAAGAGGGTTAAGTTAAATAAATATGTTTTATTCATTTAATCACTTTCGAGGTGTGGGTTTATTAAATTAATTTAAATAAATTAGATAATTTATTTAGTTAATAGAAGAAGAGTGTAAGGATGAATTAATTAAATATTAATTTAATTAACTGATTATTGAAGGTTAAATAATCAAATAAATAGTAAATACTCATTTAATTAAGTGGATAGATTTATGTGACTACAGTCATCATACATAAATCTAACCTCTATACAAAACAAACATATACTAGTTGCAACATATTACTCGTTTAGATCAACTGATCAAATGCTAACATGCTCCCGCTTTGGCATTGATGGCAACACTTAGGAAAAATTTTGTCAACTAAGTGTCCAACACAAAAATTGACTATCTAACATGGACTCATACTCCCTCTTTGCGATTAAATGCCATAAGAAAAATGAAATACATTACTCAACTACTCCTCCCCCTTAATTTGAGATTACATAAAAAATTTAGACTCTTAAACTACTACTCCCCCTTTGACAATAATGCCAAATAAAGAAGTAAAATACATGAAAAATATATACATATGATATCAAAACTTTCATTGGAGCATTATATATATATAAATTATGGAGTTATAGAGTCATAATGTCCATTACAAAACAATTTTAGAGAATGCATCACCAAAATTGATCTTGAATTGCTTGAGATCAGTATCCCAAGTCTCTGATAGTGTTTTGATTATCTCAATATGTGTCTTTAGCTAGGCTTGCAATTCCTCCATTACATCTATTGTGCTCATCTCTCGAGTAGCCAAAATTGACTCTGACTCTTTGAATGCTCTCTGAAAAATTTCCACCTTTGGAATCAGTTTTGTCTTTAGCTCTTGCAATGTTTTTTAGCTGTTTGACTTGCTCATGTTCATACACCTCAATTTTGTGATGAAGTTCTTCAACTGACCTACCAAAATGAATAGCTGAGTCTTTTAGTGGTCTAAATGTTTCACTTAATATTTGAATCTCTTTCTCAATATTTTCCCTTTCCTCCTTCAGATCAACACAAAATAAGGAAAATTTGGAAACAGTAGCCAAAATCTTACCTCTAGTTTCCAGTTCATTTTTCAACAAATCTTTGTTCAGTGTTAGTGCTACCTTACCTTTATCTATTTCAATCATCAATTGTTCTGCCCTTCTCTTATAATATTTTTCAACATAAATATATGCAACTTCTTCAAAAGTTTTAAGTTGTTCACTAGCATCAACAACTAACTGACCAAGTTTATCCATCGAAGTAACAAGATTCTTAATATCAGTCTCCAGTAGGAGACTAGAAAGAATTTCAACTACTATCCTCAAGGTCTTTGCTTCCTTTTATCGTTCCTTTAGTCTCTTCTTTTGTGCTCTAGAGTGCATGGCTTGTGCAATCTCCATTAGTTGTGAGGAACTCAAATTATACATGTCAATAGGACCTTTAATAATTACTCAGTCATTATCGTCATCATCAATTATTGTTTTCTTAGTTGAACTTGGAGATATTTTTTCCTTCTTCTTCTTTGTTTTCTTCTCCTCTTCTATCTTTCCTTCTTCTATGGTTACTTTGTCCGGTGTCAATTAATCTTCAACATTTTTTTCCTTTATCGGTGCTTCCTCTGCCTTCTTTCCATTAGTCTTATCCTTCTGAATTTCTTCAGTAGCAATATTTACATTTATATCTACAGTTATCGGTTTAGTCTAAGTAATGGTAGACTTTGCATTCACCGGTTGCTCATTTATTCTTTTGTCTTCTACTCTCTCTCTTCTTCTTTGTTTTGCACTTGTTGTTGCTCAGCAATCTCCATATCAATATTCTGTACACCAATACTGACCTATACATCATCAAAAAAATCTACATTGTCAACACTGTTATCAACATTATCAGTGGCATTGAAATCACCTATATCATCATCTGATATATCTACCAGTTTAATATCAATAGGATCATCATACATATACTTATTATCAGGCTCAAAATGTGTAATCTTCACACCTTCAGGAATCTCTTTTGATTTAGGTTTTTCAAACCTTTCTTCCTCACATTCTTCATCTTTTTCCTCATCTTCATCACGGATGAGACCTAAAGATTTATTAATCAAGATTTCAGTTTCCTTTTGAACTAATTCAGTCTCCCCAATTAACATTCTAGTTAATCTTTTCTTTGATCGCAAAGATTCTTTTGCATTGACCCTTATTTGTTCAATTTGCTCTTTAGGTGCTTTTGGTTGTAAGTGATTAAGTGTATAATCAATAAATTACCTATCTTGCCTAAGAGTAGCATGCCACCTTGCATCAATTAACTTATATAATGAATTGGGAATCTTCAATCTCTCTTTGTTGACTTTCAGTCAAATGAATAAACAATGTGTTCAATCCCTTATAAATTCCATAATCCTTTAATATTCTAACCATCTTATTGAAAGAATCTTATAGTGGAAATGGTTTCTTAGGTGGTTTACCCTTACCAATTGTCTTAGGCTTCTTAATACTTTCTCTAAGTGCTCTTTTATCCTCATCTGATTTAGTAGCCTCTTCATTATTGTTGAGTTTGTGGGTTTTCTCTTTCTTCCTCTTACTGGTTTGTACCAGTTCAATAGGTGGCTCAACAATTTTCCCTCTCCTCTGAAACTGTATCTTTAAGGGCTTATTTCTTTGTGATTCAGCCAGTTTTACTGTTGTTCATTTTTGCTTCTTCTCTTTTGCTACTTTGGCCTTTGTTGCTCTTGTTTTACCAATAGGAGTATTGGTAGGTACACTAGAAGTACCACCTTGGTCTACCTCATACTTATCTCTAGCTAATGCTATCTATTCTTTTGTGAAACCTGGCTTCTCAGCAAGAGCTTCCACTTCCTTCCTTACTTTCTTTGCATTCACCTATCTCTCTAGTTCGAAATGTAGCTGCAATGACTTCTCCTTGTAAGTCCCAAATCTCTCTCCAATGGTGTCCACCAGTTGCCCTAGCAAATGACCAGCATAAGCAATAATTAGATCCTTGTCTACTTCATATCCCATAGGTAACACCTATGTAGTCCTAGGGATGACTACTTCCATTAAACATGTATCACTGTCAACCATGAAGCAAATTGTATCTTCATACCGGTTCACTACTTATGCAGGTATACACTCTCTAGCATGCATTTTCTTCTAAAATTCCTTAAAATATCCCCAAGAAATACTGTCAAACTTTTCCTTGATCAACCTAATACTATTCTTAATTTTTCATAGGCTAGGTGTACCTTCAATCCACTGAACATCACTGATCCCGAGGAAAAAAATTTGGAAATAGAAAAACAGTCCCAAAATCAATTGTCCAAATTTGAATCTCACCTTTTCTTCTTTCTTCATAGCCTCAAGATTAATCATTAACTGGCTTCTCATTGCTTCAACAAGGTCATAATCAACATTTTCCTTGACCATCCGGTAGTAGAGGATGTAAGATCATTTTAACATTGTAAATTGTAGGACATGGGCATAGAAATGATCCATGAACAATATAGATCATTGTGTGATGAACATGGTAGATTGAAAGAACAATTCAGAAGTCCGACAAAGGGTTTCACCATGCAGTTAACTTCATCGATGAATTTGATGATGAGTTAGTGTGATTTGTCTTGAGAAGCATTAATGATCCATTCATGTGCCTAGATAGACCTCATAAGATAACAAAGGAAGCAATCCATGAAGTAACTAGTTTCTGCTCAACCAGTGAAGTACCTAAAAAAGATGTTGAAAAACTAACAAGATCAAGATGGGATGGAAGAGACATGACCATAAATAACATCAATGATCCTGCTGTCAAATTTGCTTCTATGGTGATCTGGTACATAATTTATTATTCGACTAGACTGAACAACATACCAGTATGTCTAGTCGAATAATAGATTATATACCAAATCATCATAGAAGCAAATTTGATAGTAGGATCATTGATGTTATTTATGGTCATGGCTCTTCCATCCCATCTTGATCCTGTTAGTTTTTCAACATCTTTTTTAGGTACTGACCTGAATAACGGTACTTCACCAGTTGAGAAGAAATGAGTTACTTCATGGATTGCTTCCTTTGTTATCTTATGAGGTCTATCTAGGCACATGAATGTATCATTAATGCTTCTCAAGACAAATCACACTAACTCATCATCAAATTCATCAATGAAGTTAACTACATGGTGAAACCCTTTGTCGGACTTCTGAATTGTTCTTTCAATCTACCATGTTCATCACACAATGATCTATATTGTTCATGGATCATTTATATGCCCATGTCCTACAATTTATGATGGTAAAACAATCTAACATCCTCTATGTGTAGAACTCCATGAGGTACACCGGATAGGGCATCAATAGGGTCTGTTTCCTTTGATTTAAATGGATGTCGCTTGAATTTCACTCATGACCTCTTAGTCACATCAAAAAAATGAGGAGTATCCATTTCAAATATGCAAATCTCTAAGAAAAGAATAGGATTTCTCAGATAAATACCTTTTCTGCTTCGGTACTAGGGTTTCCAATCGTCAAAACCTTAAATAACTTGATCACCGATTCAAACTATGCTTCCGATCACTTCATACTATTGGAAACTAGATTGAATGTAGTTGGCACACACTTTTCTCTGCTCTGCTCACTCATCAAGTGCACTCAAGATTGCAAAGTGACAAATGGAATTCAAAATGGTCTATTTATTTCCCTTTTAACAACTTTATTAAATTCTCTTAAACCGACAAAACTGTAAAATGCCTTAAAATACTCTAAAGTATATTACCAATAGCTTAAATTGTATAATATTTACTGGTTATGATTAAAAAATATATCAAAACATCAAAATGCATTAGAATATGCATATTCAACTTACAATACTTTATTCAGGGGTTTTTCTCAAGATTTGACAATATGCACTCCCCAAGTTGTGAAAACAACTTAGCTTATCGGTGAAGAATTCTCCACACTCAGTGAAGAATTGGACTCTTCAGATGATTTGTCATCACTCTTCTTCTTCCAAATATTATTCATCTTGACTCTGATCTCCTCAACATCTGTTGTCTTTTTCCCTTTCTGGTCTACGAAAATGATTAATCTGTTGGTTCTTCTAGTGTTCTGCAAAACTTAGCAATGTGTCTCAGTTTATGAAAATGATAGCATGCCATTCCAGATGCTCTCCAGGGTCTAGCATTTCCTCTACCTGTCCTTCTTCTACAGTTCATTGCTACATGTCCAAAGTTGTTGCAGATTAAACAAATCACATTAACTCTTCTCTCCATCTCTTAGGGACTAGACTGATTAACATAGGGTCTTTGCCAATTTGGGCTTCTCCGGTCATTGAATTTTCTTCTCCAATCACCAATAGGTCTTATGCTCATGTTAGGTGTTAGATTTTTTGCTCCATACCTACATTCAACTGATCTATGCCCATACATGTTGCATGTATAACAATATCCTTCAAAATTTCTAGGCACATATCTAGTACTAGGTATATAACTAGTATTAATATGAGTTCTTCTTCTACACACATTTGTAGTATGTCCAGGTTTATGACAGTTAAAACAAACAGGTTTGTAAGATTTCTTATCGATAGGTTTATAAACCTTAGGAACTGTTTTACCTTCATGCATGTTTCTCTTTGTACCGGAAGGTTCACCTTTCTCAAATTTAGAGTATCCTAGTCTATTTGTATCACCTATCATCCTTTGAGATTGGATCTATTCATCAAGCATAGAGGAGATCTTGTTTAATTTAGAAAGCTTCTCATTGGCTTCTTCAAGTTCTTTTGTTAGATCTTCAGTCCTTTTCATTAGAGTCTCTCTAAGAGACATAGCCATATCTAGATTTGCTTGTATACCTTCTTTTTCTTCTATTTCTTCATGCCAATGTTCATACAAAGTTGCATTCTCCTACTTGATCTTGAAGCTTTCATGCTCTTTATCTCTGATTTGATCTTCAGCTCTCCTTCTAGCTTGTAGTTCCTGAATCATCTATGTTAGCCTCATCTGATGAACTACTTTTAGAGATCTCCAACAACTATTTAGTCAATTCTTTCCTTTTACCTAATGATGCCTTGTACTTGCCTCTGAGGGTTTCAAGATATTCCTTGGTTTCAGTAAGTTCCCTAGTCATCTCTCTATAGCTCATTCCTTCTCCCATGTTTGCCTTTGATTTAGATATCCCTTCCAAGTGGTTAAGCCTTAAGGAAGTTAGGCTCTAATACCAATTCATAAAATTTAAAGGCACTGAGAGGGAGGGGTGAATCAGTGCAAGTAAAAACAACATGAATTTGATTACAGGAAATAACACTAAGTAAGCAATCACCACATAAAATATGAACCACACAACATAAGAGATTTATATGTGGAAAAACCATAGTGGGAGTTAGTACCAACAAGATCCACTATATGCAGTATAGAGATCTGATTGGTTATGGTCTACAACACCCAGTTGGGGGCACACCCTATTATAAGTGTCTAACCCTGGTTAAGAGATATAGAATAAGGCCTATGAGGACTAGCCCTATAAGGAGCTACCAAAGTTAATGTGTCACTTAGTTAGAGGATTTAATGATCAGACCTATTATGATTTGACTACACCCTGTTAGGAGTGACCTTGTGAGAGGATTTTCTTGGTGCAACTATTAGGGAGACAAAAATTTCAAGTGATCTTAGTATAAAACCATCAGTATTTGATAAGATCTGCTTCAGAACATTAAAACATCACATATACTTCATCTCAGAACTCCTTTGATCACCGCACTATCAGAAAGACAAAATTCATTAATGATTTCTCACTCATTCAAACTCATACTCATAATCGACTTCTTAGCTCATCACACATCTTAAAAACATCATTAATTCAATTAAAACCTTGGAACAATTACCTAGGTTCAATGAATCTAGACAAACTTGCAATACACTCCTTACATAAGTCATGCACCACCATAACTCATCCAATTCCATGTTGGTTTACCGATCTTAGTGATAACGATCACTATTGGTTGAGTCTCTAACAATTATTCTGTTTTGGCAATCAAATATCGTTCACTTGATCAAATCTACACATGCGGTCACAAATATATCTTCATCTGATAGTGTTCAATGCTGCTGCAAAACTACATCATCTTATTCTTCATGAATTTCACATACCGGTTATCAGAATGTAACAATGTCATTGTTTTACCGGCTAAAGTCCTAATTCCCGGTTCTGATGAAAACTATCTCTGCTAACCAGTTAACCCTTGTTGATTGAACCGTAGGACTTAGATGACTTTAAGAAACATCATTGCCATCACTAAAAACATACAACATAGTCATCATACAAAAATCTAACCTCTATACAAAATAGTATATTGGTTGCAACAAATTACTGGTTCAGATCAAATGATCAAATGCCAACAGAGTGAACTTAATGATAGTGTTACAAATAGTTGCAGAAAGTTATAGAAAGTTATAAATAGTGTTAGCAAATCTTGAGAGTTCAAGGAAGTTTCAATAAAGAGCCTTGAGCATATTCAATGTGAAAATATTGATTTAAAAATGAGAGAGGATGCTAGAAGAAGAGATTGATGATTTATTTTGATTGGTCCTAAATGGATTCCACTAACTTTGGTAGGCAACAACTTGAAAAAAAACTCAAAAAAGACCACGAAATAAAACATTTTTTGAATGATGCTAGTACATCACATAGACATCCATGTGTTGTGATAGTATCCTAACATTTTGACCTTAAAAATAATGATACACTAATAAAATTTTAAGGTAAAAAAATAATCATAAAAATTAACAAAAATAGACCTTAGGAAACACGAATTAAGCATGCTGAGAAGGAGAAAAATCTAATGTAGGGTTGAAATGAGCCTAGAGAGTTGCTAGGGTAATGGACACGAAAGAAAGAACAAATGTAGTGTGAAATTGTAAGGTATACAATTTTCAATGTTAAATAGTAACTTAAACTTAATTATCTATTTATTATTTCTCATGAACAAATTGGTCGCATATAAGAAGAAATGAAATGTTTATCTCTCTTCTTATTAAATTTTCCAATGCTTTCAAATGAAGATGCAATATATATGTAGTTTCATTGTGTCTACTTTGCTAGAACTACTATATGTTTTATTTATTTATGGAATCCATAGGGTAGCCTTTGTTGCTATGTATTATTTTCTAGAAATGTTATCTTTTCTCTTCTAGACATTTGTATCTTTCTCTTATTTCTAATTATCCTTTTTACCACTTCCACTACTGCTACTAATGGTTATTTTTGTCATATCCTTGTATGTTATATTTGTGTTGATAACTTGACCACATGAATCTATAAGTTAAACTTCTTAACTGAATTAAAAGAATGAAGAAAGACAATGAGATGCATAAATTTATTTAGGAGTCTAGTCCTATAATATCATAGAAAGAGAATGGCTATCCTCATATATATGAAAACAATGACATGAGATAACATCACACATTAATAATCATAGGGTGAGTAGGTATGGCTGATCATGGAAGCGAAGCATAAATAAAAATGTGAAGACTAATCATAAAATTAACACAATAATATTTAATAGATAAAAAACCACAAAGTTTTACTAAAATAACATAAAAATAGAAGGAAAAATGATTGCATAAAAATTTGATATTAAGATTCAATGAGGTAAACAATCACACCCATAAAATCTATACTCGAAACATAAAAATATGACCTTGCATTCCTTCGTCATACTTTAGAAAAAGAAATTCTTATCAAGATCTATAAAGAAAATAAATTTCTATTTTTCCCCACCTTAACTATTGATCAGTAGATCTTTTGATAATAGAGCTCACGCCAATTTATATAAAGAAAGGAAGTTGTGGTTTTGAAGTTTGTACCATTAGTAGATAATATTCATGTTCAAATCATCCAGCCCACTCTATGCAAATGCATAAACTTTCAAAATAATATATACAAGCCTTCTGTGCTAATTACATTGCTTCTGTTGCTGATGAAAAAATACTTGTATTATTTTACAAGTTGTTTGTAATGGCCCCATAATATCAAGGTAAAATATATGCTCTTAGATTGACCATGTCTGTTGCATTAGACTAGTTCTCTTATTCACGAGATTCCAAAGGAAGATATCAAGGAATTTCACACCATTGGCCGAAGATGATGAGGTGGTAGGAAAAGAGGCCCCAAAGATGCAGATGGCTTATGCACAATGAAAAACACTATTTTAATTAAAAATGATTAGAATAATAATTAAGGCTGCATATCAAATTCTATTTTCTTTACCATCAAAGGTTAAGCTGGGATTGCCTTTAAGATTTGATATAACGGGCGAGTTCTTTTTTTCTTCAAAAGTTAAGTCATTAAACTCAAAATCTATTAAATAGTAATCTCATCTTTAATATTTCATATGATAAATCAGTTTAGGAGGTAAGGAGCAAGAATAGGGGGTGGGTTAAAAATAAAAAAATCATATATTAACCACTTTATTATTTCAATGGAACGTATTAAAGTTTAAGGTAAAACTATATTTCATAACAGCAAGAAATCTTTTCTAATGAAAAAGTTACAGTGGACAATGAAAATATTTTAACCTAAACATTAGTTTGAAAATATTGTATGATGTGCAAGTTAGATATATAGATATACAGAGAACTTCTATTGCTTTTATCTCTGGCCATGAAAAGGGAAAGGGTGGCATTGAGATTTTAATGCATCATAAATGGAGAAAAAATGTTGAAAATCATGGTGCCCCCCCTTGCAATAGGTTGGTTTTTGTGGTGTTTAACAATGTAGGAGAAAAAATTGGCATATGCTCTCTTTATGCCTCAAATGCCTATAGGGAAAGGGTGGATCTTTGGAAATAGATGGCCACAAAGCTTCCTAATGTCCCATGGGTTTTCATTGGGGACTGTAACATGATTGATAATAAGAAGATAAGAAGGGTAGGAAAGAGGTCTTGTGGAAAGGGATAAACAATTTTTCTAGTCCAAATTGAAGTAGTCTTTGAGCTTGATTAACTCCCTTGCAATGAGCAAAGACTCTTCTAGATCCATTTGGTATACATGGTACAACAATAAGGCTCAAGCTAACATAATTTAATGCAAACTTGATAAAGTATATTCAAATAACAGTTATTTTTCCTTCAAGGCCCTTGATGATGGTAAAGTGGTCTCTGTTATTCCAACTTCCATGTCAGACCATTCTCCCATTGTGAATTCTATCTATTGGAATCTATCCTCCCTTTAAAACATGGCCCCTAGACATGGGCTCTTCAAACATAATACTGCTCTACTAAAACATCACAATAGCTCGGGAGCCATAAGAGAAACTACTGCTATCACTAAAGCCCTAAACAAGAGTAAGAATCATATTCAAGCTTGGGATTCTCTTATTGAATTTTGGAGGAAACTTTTCCAAATTGTGGTAAAAAGGAAAGATTTAGATAGGAATATGATTGAATATTTATTGTGTCAAAATCTCATTTTGCTAAAAAATTCAAGTTCAAGTTAGCAAACCTAACCCTCTTCTGGAAGTTAAATTGGTTAGGACTAGGACTCTTCTTTGAAAACTTTAGAACTACAAATTTCAAGGGCATAAAGTTACAACCAAAATGAATTTTTTGAAAGAGGGTGACAAGGGCTCTAGAGATTTCTTTAACCTTACTAAATTCAAGCAAGAAAAGGAACTCATTGGCCCTATAAATCATGATGGTCAAAGCTCTAGTGTTCTTGTATTTTTGAAGATGACTTTTTAGGAGTTCTTTAATAATATTTTCAACTTAGAGAAGAATGGCAAGAGCCAAGAGGATAAGGAATTTTGTCTAAAAATGATCACCAACAAGGTTATAGATGAGGATGCAAATTTTTTTAATATAGACATCTTTATCGAAGAGATTGAAAACACTAGCATATCCCTAGGAAAAGGAAAATCCCCAAGCTATGATGGTCTTTCATTTGCATTTTACAATAAAAACATTTATTGGATTGCTTATAATCTCATAGATCTCTACAATGTTTAATTTTCCTATAAATCTAGGAGAAAATATTAACAATTGGATCATAAAACTCATCCAAAAGGAGGGAGAAAATACTCAAATTAGGAAAATAAGAGGCCTATAAGATTGAAAAATGTTTTAAATTAAGATATTAGCTAAAACCCTATCTAGAAGGCTCACTAGGGTACTGGGGAAATTTGTCTCAGTGACTCAAACTAGGTTCATTAAGGGGAGGTACATTCTTGAAAAATTCATCACTAGTTGGGAAGGGATGCACTAGGCTAGGCAAGAGAATTAGAATGCAGTCGTGATTCTTTTAGATTTTTAGAAGGCATATGATCATATATAGAATAGCCTTTTGTGCTAGACATGTTGAATGGCTTTGGATTCCTCCTAAATTTTACCAATGGATTATTATTATGTTTAAAGAATCATCAAATGCCATTGAAATTAATGGAGACTTGTCAGAACCTAATAGTTTATAGAGATCTATTAGGCAAGGATGTCCTATTGCACATATCTTATTTATTACTATTGCAGGTTCATTTTACTATATACTTAGAATTGATCTAATCTCACTATCATTAAAGGGCATCACACTTCGCGATCAAGAGAAACTTATTAATGCCTAATTTGTTGATGATATGATGCAACACTCTTTCTTGACCTTTCTAAAGATAATTTTGATAACATAGTGAATAGACAAAAAAAATTGTGAGGCCTTTTGGGTCTAAGGTGGCACCCCATAAATCCATAGTTATAGGTTAGGTTGATGATCCTTCTAACTAGTTTTCTTCCAAATCATAGGGATGGTCTAATCCTCAAAAACTGGTTAGGTATGAATAGGCCCAACAACAAATTCTTGGGAGAGTTGGGCACAATGATTGATTATTATTTTTTTGGTTATTGATATGTTTAGATAAGATAAAATAATAAAATGATAAAATGAATGAACTAGATGTAAAGATGTAATTTAACAATAATCATCATGAATATTAATCTACTGAAAAGTGATGCAATGTGTGAAGATAGATCTAGAAATAGGAATAAAAAGGGAACTTGTTTCTACATTTTGAGCCTCAAAGTGCTAGACTATGGGGCTAAGCATTACTGTCCTAGAGGTGCCTAATGCAAATATCATAAATAGATTATGAGTTAGGATTTACTAGAGATTGTCTCTATGAACATTTGTTAGAAAAGTGTCAAAATATGGGGTTAAGCCATAGTGTGTAGTGATTTTTGCTACTTCAAAGTTTGAATCTGTTTGTCCCATTTCGCACTTTATGAATCTATAATGCTTCTTTGTCGGGTTTGAATTCTACACGCACAAGAGAGAGAAAATAATTTTGGGTAGTATAGGGTTTTTCCTTAGTCAAACCCTAGGTCAGAATTAACCCTACAAAAAGAGAGCTTACCCCTAGCAAGACAAAAGCTAAATCTAAAATGAAATCTTTAAATAAAATTTTTGAACTAAATTGATTATACCTTTGAAATTGGTGATGCAATTTTATTTGGAAAAGTACTATAAGTTTTGATGAAATAACATGATAAATTATATCAAAATCTAGATCATGAACACATACCTAAAGACAACTTGTTGTAGCTTGATGCTCCTTGTGCTCATCTTTTCTTGAAGGAATGAGGAGTGCTTGAAATGAAATTACTAGATGATCAAATTAATAAAGTATGATGCTTTTATATAGGGTTCTCAAGGTATTTTCACATTAAGTTTATTTCCAATAGTGATATCAATCTATCAAGATAGGATCCTAAATGGTGGGAATTGGTACTCTAAAAAATTCAAATTTGGGCTCTTTTGGGAGAGACTATGGCACCTAGCACCATTGTCCACCCAAAAATAGGTGGAACAAAGGCAAGTGTAAAGTGCAAAAGCCCAGGATATTGGATAAAGTCACCTCATGAGCTTATCAACAAAGTATAGATGTGAAGGGCCAAAAATAGGCTAAAAAGACAAAGAAGAATTACACTAAAGCAAAGGCCCAAAAAGGAGCGTGAAATTGTAAAGGGGTTACAATGTATGAAAAGTTTACCTTTCCTTCTAGGATTTCCACTTCCTCTTCTTTAAAGTCACTAAAATCCTTAGAGTCTAGAAATTGATAATCCCCTTTGTGTTATATTATTGGGGAAGGGCTCCCATTGCTTTCTATATCCCTAGTGCAACCAAAAAAGTTTCATGTACACCACAAAGGGTGTCAAGTTTTCCAACTTTTTATGATTTTTTTGCATTATGGGTGCTTGCTTCCTTAGTCCTCTACCTGATGCCTCCCCTTTTCTAATAGATTCTTCTTCCAAACTTAGATTTGGTCTTTTCACTTTAGTAACCCCTTTTATTCTTTTTTTTCCCTATTTTTAACCCTTCCTAGTCTTTTTGTGCTGGAATTGCATTGAACGTCAATTTTTCTTGTATAGATGCCATAACCTACTTTAAATGTTGCCTGTCAATTCGAACATTTTCTGCTATGGGCTTATGACCAAGAAAAGTTTCCTCCAAGGAGTCTTTTCAAGCTTTGTATCACCTTCAATTAGTTGTGCTTACTATACTTGCATATGTATCTTATTCTTTTGACATTCTTTGGTTATATGACCTTTAATAGATTTACACACTTTTAGTTTTTCCAATTTCAAATTTTGTCTCGACACAATTTTCTGAAATCTAATTTTCATTTACTATGGTAAAGGCCATAGAGGTTGGATGTTGATAAAGATTCAATAATAATTCTCATAATCCCTATCTTCCAGATTCTCACCTACCCTTATAAATGATCCTAGTTGGTTCTCTATGAATTTGATGGTTTCCAATCCCAAAGATTTCAAGGGAATATGGTATAGTCAGATTCAAACTGGGACATACATAGTTTTCTTATTTCGAAGAGTTAAAATTATCTTCCTGGTCCTTGATAAAGAAACTTTTGCCTCCCATCACATATGATACCTGATTTAAAATTTTCATCTTTATGCTTTGAAAAGAACAAAATAATAAAAATAATTTACTTGGTAGGATTCTAATTTTGATATCTTTCCACAACATGAATCACACCAATTCTATAATTTGGTTTATGAAGCCAATCCGCTACCTATCTAACAAGAGACACATATATGTCAAGTTCTTGTTTGTGATGTTGTTTATATTGTTTCAATGTTATTTTAAATGTATTTGGTTGTTATGATATTTTGATTAATAAAATCAAAATAGCCCCACACCATTACATATCCCCAAAGAAACACCTAGGGTGCATGAGGGATGCATCGCCAGTGAATAAAACCCCCTCTAATAAAAGACAAAAAGCCAATAGGGACAACCAAGAACCATCAAACTAACTAAAAACTAGCAAGAGAAGAACCAAAAAAACCTTCATATAATGTTTAAATATGTAGTTGATTTGAAATACCAACTTAGTGATTTATCATGAATGCTTAAGTTACAGATATTTGTGATAGAGACAATAGTTATTTATAGTCATAGTGAGCATAAGAGATTGAGCTTTTAGAAAATATTGAAGAGAAATGTTGTAGTAAATGAGAAGCTTTTGGTAGTTTATTATGAGAGTAATTGAAATTATAAGTTTATACAAATATTTATGCAAATTTAAGCTATCTGTAGAGGTAAGTACACATGAGAATACTTAAACAATATTTGAATGTATCAAATGCTCTAGCAATAATAAATGAAGCAAAGTTTGACAAATAGTTATGCAACTGAAGTATGTGGTTGATCTGATAATTATTCGAAATAAAAAATCATGGTAGCTTAGGCACTAGAGATCCATAATTGTTCTTCTCCCTTTCTCACTTTGTTCCTACATAGATTTTGTTCAAGTATTTGTCATAAAACATTATTTGATTTAGTAAGCGTGTGGAAAATGTAAAAGCATGTAAGTAGTAATGGAGATGAATAAAGAGTTGTATGTGTACCTTTCTATTTGTTATTTTTATTCTTGGTCAATGGAACTGGCATTGATGATAATATTGCTTTGATTTAATTTGAAGTGTCCTCTTAATGAGAAGTCCCGCAACATAAAAATGACTGTTGATTTTTCTTCTATGTACTCTTCGTATGAAATATTTTGCAAAGTAGGTAGTAACAACTTAATAATTGATTTGTCTACAAAATAATGTATTGTTTTTTTGTTTCAAACCATCATAATGCTTTTGAGATACAAAGAGTAGACATAATTGACCTCTTTGTCAAAACTAGGATAGTTGGTAGTTTTCCCATCAAGGGTGCCAAAGTTTTCTAGGTTACTATAGATCAATCGGAGAAATCAACAAAGGAGGATGATGCTAGTTTGTTAATGTTTAATTAGGTTTAAAGATATATACAAATAATGATATGATAGTTGGATTCATGGATTGCAATGGTTGCAAGATATGCACAAAATGGATTTGTTAAAAGGGCCTTCAAAACTTATCAATTGTTATGAGTGAAACATTCCTACTACACACGTATGCAAAATGCAAAAACATAAAGAAGACACACAAATCATTTGACAACATGCCTCAAGAAGACATCATCTCATAGAATGCAATCATTATAGGTTATGCTCAAAAAGGCTTTAGAAACTTTCAAGAAAATGCATATGGTTGTTGTAAATCTAGGTTCTACAATGTATGCCAATTTCCTCTGAAGTTGTGCCATGATGGGAACTTTAAAACAAGGAATGGACATCCATAAAAAAAGGATAGGGAAAATTTCTTAGACATTGTAGTTGTGGCTGCCCTCATAGTGATGTACGCAAATTGTGGAAGCATAGACAAGACATGTCAACTTTTTGATAAAATACATCAAGACATGATAAAATATAAAAACCGTTTGTCATAACATATCAGTGGAGGATTGTTGTTGATTGTAAATTTTGGATGATTTGAGAAGCTCAAATAAAAGTCCAATGTCACCTAATAAAATGAATGCATATTGGATAAATTAGTAAAATCAAGACAATTAAAGAGTGGATTAAGAATAGTTGCATGTAACCTGCTACGATCTGTAGGTAAGTGAGATTGCACCATAGAATTAGTTCAAACTAGATCACAATGATAAGAGCCAATCACAATTTACAACAAACAGTACATGACCTATTAAATAATTAAAAAAACTTTAGAAAAAAAAACTAGAACATAAATTTGAAAACAATGAGTGTTTGTTCCTTCTTACCTTTGTATTGCAAAGGGAAGAAAATGCTTGACTTCCCTTAGATGTCCCAAGCAAACTAAACTAGCACTATTAGAATTTTGCATCAAAGTGAAATAAACAATTGCATGGAAAGCTTAAAATAATTGAGCAGACACATGAAGTCCACAATTTAAAAAAAAAAAATCTAATTGATTTTCCATTTGAAATGGATAACCAAATTAAACTCTTTTCAAACAAAAAAAGAAATAATAGATTACATGCAATAAACTAAGATTACATGTCCATTCAATCTACTAGCGTTTAAATGAATGAGACAAAAATAGTTATGTTTTCAATGACATTTATGAAGAGAACACTTTAGAGAAATCTTGCTAAAAAAAAGCTACTTTGTCATGTGTAAAAAATTTGTAAATCTTTCAATAATAATTTCGATATATTAAAACCTCTACATGGTATGACATGTCATTGAATGCTCACAATATAAGAAAATATTTTATTTTTCCACATCTTGCCATCTCACAAATAACAAAATGATTCTGATTGATTTGAAATCAATTTTCTTGTGGACTTTAAAAAATTTGTCTAATATATAAGCAAAATCAAAGCATAGATTCCAAGTCATATATTATTATTATTATTATTGTATTAGAATACTCTACATGAGAGAAAATCAAAATATAGTTAATATAGTTGTATTGTAAAATATAAAATAAAATATTATAAACCAAATATGTGAATATGTAATATTTATAATTTTCTTATGATAGTATAATTAAGCCAAGAGGCTTCCTACAATGGCCACAAAAGTATTGGTTAACATTTCAATTTTTGAATAAATTTGACATGCACACAAATAATTGAAAAGTTGAAGTAACAGTTATGTTTTTACCAAAAGACAATCTATATAGATAAAATTTGAGGTTTATAGTAATCCTAACAAAATTAATATAAGAGGAAAAAAAGCTGATTAAGATGTCTGACTCTCAGAAACAAAACGAGGAGATGGAAAACAGTGAAGCAGAGGAGGAAATGGAAATGGAGGACTAGCTGGAGAAAGATCTGATAAAAGGCGACCTGAAACATTTGGAGGATGTTATTAAAACCATGAAGGAATAGGTGGAGGAGGACAAGGACAACGTCAACGCTCGGATGGCCCGAAATGAGAAAGCTTTGAAAAGTCTTATGAACCATAGCCTCCAGGTCCTTAAAGTCTCCTCCCACAATATGAATGCACTGGTGAATCATCTGAAAAAGAAAAACCAGGAGAAGAACTTGGTAATTATAGAAGATGCTCCAGGAGAAGAACTTGGTAATTATAGAAGATGCTCCAACTTCCAGCCTAACCCACTAGACCCCTAGGCACAAAACTAGGCAGACTACGACTAAGAAGGACACGAAAATGAAAGAGAGTCAGATTGCTTAGGAAAACACTGACTTGAGGGAAGCGGCCAAGGCAATGATGCTCTTGGTGCAGGATGCAGAAGAAACCATGAAGAGTTTTTAAATTTCTTGTAATGCTGGGCTTGGGGTCAATTTCTTGCTGGCCTCTTGCTGTCCCTTTTTGTGTTCCTGGTTGTTTTGCTAGTCTTTTGCAGCTATTGTGTTTTGTTTCTTTCCCTAAATATCTTTCGAATGTAATTGGATTTCGGGTCCCTTAAAACCTGTTTTTACTTAATCAAAAACAAAATTAATATAATACTAATATTTAGAATAATATTATACCCTAATTAACATACATGTTTATATTATACTCTAAATACTTCCATATATGAAGGTGATTAATTTTTTATTTAATTTTAATATATAAAAAATATTTTATTATAAGCCTTTTAAAAATCTTCAACTGAAAATAAATTATTTAAGATAACACTTTTACCAAAATAACAGATGATTACAATAAAAGTTTTTCTATAAATATTTTTATGTATTACAAAGAAATAAAGATCAATAAAACTTTTCATAAAAATAATAATATATTTGCTAATTAATATTTTCTTATAATAATATTCCTTACCTTTAAAAATGGTTGTTCAAAACTTTTTCTTCTCTTTTAAAACTAGCTTATATATATTTAGGTGGGAGCTGCTTCTTACAGTGGACATTAAATAAAATCGCAATCTTTTCTGTAATGAGTAATCTAAATTTATTTATATTCAATTGTCTTTTGTGTCAATGAAAAAAGGAGGATAATTGTTGGTAATAGAAACTCACTTTGTCTCTTGTGAGAGATTTACCCATCCAAATCAGAGACAAGAGGAAGAAATCAAATCAAAAGTATTAAGTTCACATTTGTGATTAGGCCGAGAGGCTCCTAGCAGTAATACTAAAAGTATTAGTTAACATTTGTGAATTTGAAAAAATTTGATGGTTATCCTCATCTCAAATTTTATGAGATGAGTTGGTGGCTGAGAGATTTATAGTGGGGAATAGATGAAATCATAATGACAATTATTTAATTAATAATTCAATAATAGCAAATTTCAATCCTCCTCCATGCTTTCTCATACGTCCAACAGTTATTATTTTGTTTTGCAGTATCAGAACTGTTAGTTTGTTACATGTTGGTTATGCAGCTTTTGGTTCAAAACCCTTCCGTTTAGAAAATCTATTGGTTCTTGAAATATACATTTATATAATGGACATGCAAATCTATGTAAAATACACATCTCAGTAGACATATCCTTATAGCCATTTTGCATCGCAAATGTATGCATAGTTTACACTCCTATTCATGGATAGGGAGGGCAATGGAAATAAAAATAAACTAGCACTTGTATCAAAAGGAGGTGCAAGGGTTAAGCTGATAGTAAAATATAGTTAAATAATATATTTGGAAGAACTAAATTTAAAAGTGATAATAATTTATAGTATGTCATAATATATCCAAATCATTTAATATACTTAATAAAATAATCATTTAATATACACAATAAAATGTAAAGATTTGTGGAAGATTCAATGTCCAATAGAATATTAAAATAATATTATTAAAAATCTTAAATAATATAATATTATTAAAAACCCTAAATAATTTATAGGAAGATATGGTTTAGAATAATATGATATTAAAATCTAAGGAGGCGTTATTTTGAGAAAAATAGAATGAAAGTAATAACTCAATAAATTAAACTTAGAGTAAATGTAATGGAGTGTAGAATAATTTCAACACATAAAATAGAATAACAAGATATGTAGAATTGTTTTCCTATTTTAAGAATGTAACATATAATTTAGAATGGGTGGATGGAAATTTAAGTGAAGAGTATTCTTTTCACAAAAAATAATTCAGATTTGTTTTTATTACCATTTTTCTTTATGGAGGAAGTAAAAATAGAAAAATATGAATCGTCCATACATCAAAGTTGGTTGGCTAAATGTTCATATTTTACAAATCAATACAATTTAAAATTATTAAAGATGTTTCCACAATACTAATTACATCTTTACAAACACAACAAGATCTATAAAATAAAAACAATATAAACAAACATAGTTAAAATGGCATAATTAAAAATAAGCACATTAAAAGATGATGTTTGTATATAAGAAATAAATGTTAAAATTCTATTATAGATTTAATGAATGTTTTTATTATAAAAAAAAATTAATAATCTTAAATTTATTATTTCTACAAATATCCACTTATTTTTATAATACTTATTTTAAAATTAATAACTGTGTAATTTTATTCAATTATTATAACTGGCAACAATATAAAGGGATATAGTGGTTGTTATGCTAGGCACGAAAGAGTAGCGAAAGAAATTTGAAAAAAACATGCACATACACCAAGTGGGCTATTGGGTCAAGAACATCACTTCATCATCATGATAAGTAATAATTAATTATGCCTACAACAACATTTAGTTTGTTGCAATAGAATAAAAAAACTCAGCAGGTGTAACCGCGTCCATGCTCTATACCATTTTCATGAAACTGCAGAAAACCAGTGCCATAATAATTAATTGCCACTGTCGTAGTTTAAGGTGATGGTAAGGGTAAAATGCCTTAATGAATGCAAGTTGTATACTTATCGTACGAAATATGATAAGAAGGACAAATGCTTACAAATGCTTAGTTTCTGTAGAATGTGAAACTACTATGTCTCCTCAGAGCCAACTGATTAATCAAATTAAATAACAAAGAACACACAATAACAACCACCCTATTTTTTGGTATTGCACACACCAATTTCTTTATTGAAGCTTAATAAGAAATTACATAGAGGTTGTATATATAAAGAATTTGCAGCCTAAAACAATTCATAATAACTGCAGTTCTAAATATATTCCTAGCATTGCATGGAAAGCTACTAAGGCTCTCAAACTAAAAAAAACAAAAAACTACTCCCTAAATTAAGAATACAATAAGTGCATGCACAACATGCTTTATTTACTAAAAACAAACTCATGCAAAAAACAAAACTAAAAATAGACTTAAAGATTAATGCATGTTGGACTACATGCTTTATTTGCATGAATAAACAAAAAACTGATTTAAACTAAAAATAACTTATGCATGGTGATGAATGGATAGCTTCATGTCCAAATTGAAGTTGCAAGGAGTTGCATGCTAGAGCAGCATCACTTATCAACATACTCCCCCTTGATGCTGAGAGGGCTCACAATCTTATCTCGTAGTGCTATAAACTGAGCTTTCGCAACCACTTTGGTGAATATATCTGCAAGCTGATCTTGGTGTTGATGTGTTTCAATTCAACATCCTTTTTTTCCCCCAATTTTGTATGAAGTGATATTTCTAATCAAAATGCTTTGTTTTGCTGTGATGAACCGGATTCTTAGCTAACTTGATGGCACTCACATTGTCACAATATATCACTGTAGGCTGAATTTGCTTTTCTCCAATTTCTTCCAAAACTTTTCTGAGCCAAAGAGCTTGTGTACCTATTGAGGTAATTGCAACATACTCCGCTTCTATAGATGAGAGAGTAACAATACTTTGCTTTTTCAAGCTACAGGTAATCAAACCAGAACCAAAAGAAAAACAATTTCCAGATGTAGATTTACGATCATCCATACTACCTCCCCAATCTGAATCACTAAAGCCTACTAGATTGAACTTTTCAGAAGAGTAGTAATGAATACCAAAACTTAAATTCCCTTTCACATACCTCAAAATCCTCTTGGCTACCTTCATATGTATTTCAGATGGATTTGTCATATACCTTGAAACAAGTGAAACTGAATAGGCAATATCAGGCCTCGTGTGGATTAGAAACATCAAACTCCCCACAATACTTCTGTAAGTTCAATCTAGTAGACCTGATTCAATAATCTCCCACAAATAGTTTCAAATCAAAAAGGTCAGCATCTTAATTCACCAATAATCAGAATCATTCCCATCAAATTTTGGAATGGGCATATAGTTAGAATTCGACATGATTAACTTTGGTGAAATTACAACAATAAAACTTTAACCCAAAACAATTTTACCTACTCTGATACCACTTGTAGAATCTGAAACTACTATGTCTCCTCCTAGCCAACTGATTGGAATGCCCTTATAGCCAATGACAGAATAGCTAGAAAGGAAGCAAGGAAAATGAATGCTCAAGCTTTGTTTCACATTCAGATAGCTCTTGATAAGAGCTTATTTTCAAGAATATCGAGAGCAACAACAGCCAAAGATGCTTGGAAGACTCTACAAGAAGCTTACCAGGGTAGTGATCAAGTTAAGGTAGTCAAGCTTCAGACATTGAAGTGAGAGTTTGAGAATTTGAAGATGCATGAAGCTAAAAGTATAAGTGATTACTGTGTTAGAGTCAAAGATGTGGTCAATAAAATGGCTACACTCAGCGAAATTGTCAGCAATGAAGTTTTGATAAAAAAGGTGTTGAGATTTTTGACACCTAGATGGAATCATGTAGCAATAATCATAGAAGAAAGCAAGGATTTGACAAAACTACAATTTGATCAACTGGTTGGATCCCTGATGTCTCATGTGGAAAGATTGAAAGATTCTTTTGAAGGTGTAGAGAAAGCATTTTCCTCTAAATTGCTAATCACAAAAAATGAAGATGCAAGCAGCAGTAGTGCCAAAATCAATCAAGGCCAAGGTAAAGGGCAAAGCCAAAATTCTTCAAGAGGTAGAGGAAGAGGTGGCTCAAGAGGAAGTGGTGGTTTTAGAGGAAGAGGTAGAGGCAGATTTGATAAGAGAAATGTTCAATGTTATGATTGTAATAGGTATGGCCACTTTGAAAGAGAATGCAGATTGAAAGAAGGTAAAAGTGCTAACTATGCTCAAGATAGTGAGAATATTTCTGATCACTTATTTTTATCTTATGCAAAGGATGAAAATACTAGTAAAGATGTTTGGTACCTAGATTCTAAATGCTCTGATTACTACATGTAGAATTTGAAAATAATATGTCTCCTCATAGCCAACTGATTAATCAAATTAAATAACAAAGAACACACAATAACAACAACCCTATTTTTCAGAATTGCACACACCAATTTCTTTATTGAGGCTTAATAAGAAATTACATAGAGGTTGTATATATAAAGAATTCGCAGCCTAAAACAATTCATAATAACTACAGTTCTAAATATATTCCTAGCATTGCATGGAAAGCTACTAAGGCTCTCAAACTAAAAAAAAAAAAACTACTCCCTAAATTAAGAATACAATAAGTGCATGCACAACATGATTTATATACTAAAAACAAACCCATGCAAAAAACAAAACTAAAAATAGACCTAAAGATTAATGCATGTTGGAGTACATGCTTTATTTGCATGAATAAACAAAAAACTGATTTAAACTAAAAATAACTTATGCATGGTGATGAATGGATATCTTCATGTCCAAATTGAAGTTGCAAGGAGTTGCATGCTAGAGCAGCATCACTAATCAACATACTCCCCCTTGATGCTGAGAGGGCTCACAATCTTATCTCGTAGTGCTATAAACTGAGCTTTCGCAACGAATTTGGTGAATATATCTGCAAGCTGATCCTGGGTGTTGATGTGTTTCAATTCAACATCCTTCGTCTGCACCAAATCTCGTATGAAGTGATATTTCAAATCAAAATGGTTTGTTCTGTTGTGATGAACCAGATTCTTAGCTAACTTGATGGCACTCACATTGTCACAATATATCACTGTAGGCTGAATTTGCTTTTCTCCAATTTCTTCCAAAACTTTTCTGAGCCAAAGAGCTTGTGTACCTGTTGAGGTAATTGCAACATACTCCGCTTCTGTAGATGAGAGAGCAACAATACTTTGCTTTTTTGAGCTCCAGGTAATCAAACTAGAACCAAAAGAAAAACAATTTCCAGATGTAGATTTATGATCATCCATACTACCTCCTCAATTTGAATCACTAAAGCCTACTAGATTGAACTTTTCAGAAGAGTAGTAATGAATACCAAAACTTAAATTCCCTTTCACATACCTCAAAATCCTCTTGGCTACCTTCATATGTATTTCAGATGGATTTGTCATATACCTTGAAACAAGTGAAACTGAATTGGCAATATCAGGCCTCGTGTGGATTAGAAACATCAAACTCCCCACAGTACTTCTATAAATTCAATCTAGTAGACTTGATTCAATAATCTCCCACAAATATTTTTCAATAAAAAAGGTCAGCATCTTAATGCACCAATAATCGTAATCATTCCCATCAAATTATGGAGCGGGCATATAGTTAAAATTTGACATGATTAACTTTGGTGAAATTCCAACAATAAAACTTTAACCCAAAACAATTTTACCTACTCTGATACCACTTGTAGAATCTGAAACTACTATGTCTCCTCAAAGCCAATTGATTGGAATGCCCTTATAGCCAATGACAGAATAGCTAGAAAGGAAGCAAGGAAAAAGAATGCTCAAGCTTTGTTTCACATTCTGATAGCTCTTGATAAGAGCTTATTTCCAAGAATATCGGGAGAAACAATAGCCCAAGATGCCTAGAAGACTGTACAAGAAGCTTACCAGGGTAGTGATCAAGTTAAGGTAGTCAAGCTTCAAACATTGAAGTGAGAGTTCGAGAATTTGAAGATGCATGAAGCTGAATGTATAAGTGATTACTGTGTTAGAGTCAAAGACGTGGTCAATAAAATGGCTACACTTGGCGAAATTGTAAGCAATGAAGTTTTGATAAAAAAGGTGTTGAGATCTTTGACACCTAGATGGAATCATGTAGCAATAATCATAGAAGAAAGCAAGGATTTGACAAAACTACAGTTTGATCAACTGGTTGGATCCCTAATGTCTCATGTAGAAAGATTGAAAGATTCTTTTGAAGGTGTAGAGAAACCATTTTCCTCTAAATTGCTAATCACAAAAAATGAAGATACAAGCAACAGTAGTGCCAAAATCAATCAAGGCCAAGGTAAAGGGCAAAGCCAAAATTCTTCAAGAGGTAGAGGAAGAGGTGGCTCAAGAGGAAGTGGTGGTTTCAGAGGAAGAGGTAGAGGCAGATTTGATAAGAGAAATGTTCAATGTTATGATTATAATAGGTATGGCCACTTTGAAAGAGAATGCAGATTGAAAGAAGGTAAAAGTGCTAACTATGCTCAAGATAGTGAGAATCCTCCTGATCACTTATTTTTATCTTATGCAATGGGTGAAAATACTAGTAAAGATGTTTGGTACCTAGATTCTAGATGCTCTGATACCACATGTAGAATCTGAAACTACTATGTCTCCTCATAGCCAACTGATTAATCAAATTAAATAACAAAGAACACACAATAACAACAACCCTGTTTTTTGGAATTGCACACACCAATTTCTTTATTGAAGCTTAATAAGAAATTACATAGAGGCTGTATATATAAAGAATTTGCCACCTATAATAATTCATAATAACTGTAGTTCTAAATATGTTCCTAGCATTGCATGGAAAGCTACTAAGGCTCTCAAACTAAAAAAATAAACAAACTACTCCCTAAATTAAGAATACAATAAGTGCATGCACAACATGCTTTATTTACTAAAATCAAACTCATGCAAAAAACAAAACTAAAAATAGACCTAAAGATTAATGCATGTTGGAGTACATGCTTTATTTGCATGAATAAACAAAAAACTGATTTAAATTAAAAATAGCTTATGCATGGTGATGAATGGATAGCTACATGTCCAAACTAAAGTTGCATGGAGTTGCATGCTAGAGCAGCATCACTTATCAATAGTTTCTTCTGCGAATGTGTCACCACAGACACAAGCAAGGATTTCACGATACTGTGTGGAAAAATATTAATTCATTTAAGGTAAGCCTTTGCTTTTCTTTACGATAACGGAAAAATATTGGGGGAAAGAATGGAGTTTATTTGGCATCATATTCGATTTTTTATTTTCCTTCTGACACACTATTTTTTTCAGGCATGAGACAACTTTTCCAGAAAGAAGTAGTGTGACAAGTCCACTTATAACAAAAGTCTATCGACTAATGAGAAGAATTTAAAATCAGTCCTATTGCATTGTATAATCTCTGTAAGTATATTTATTAATTTCTCATGTTATAAAGTACCATTACATTATGTATTGCTTATGCGACATTCAAACTTTTCATTTCACCAAATCTGCTTCCCTTAGATTCTTATATTTAAAGCATTCTATGCTTGTATAGCAACATGGTTATTTTTCTTTTGTTTTAAATATTTACTTTTACAGTATGTTGTTCATTCTGCATGGGGTTGTTACACAAATTATTTTTTTTGTTTATGTTAATTTTCTTCTCCACATGTAGAAGTTCAATATTTTTTTAACTATTGGCAGAAAGATAACAGTAAAAATTGTCTTCACATAGGATTAGATTTTTTAAAAAGTTATAATGTTACACCTGATAAAATGTTTATTTATTACATTGTAGTGGTAGATCTGCAAGACTGTATTGATCTATTAAAATTCATCTTAGACCAATGATAGAAAAATTATATTGTACTATTGGAGGTGCTACTTTTTAAATTAAAATGGATAAAAAAAATGGATATCAATAATTAATAATTAATTTAAATCTAAAACATAATGTTGTCATTGTTAAAATTTTGAATATGTATAAGTGAAATAAAGGAAATCGATAAGGTTTATTTAGATTTATTTATAAAGATGTTATGAATTTCTATTATGAACAATGGAATTTGTATATTTTCATATTAAAAACTAGCTTATATATATTTAATATAGATATCTTTTTCGAGGTGCCTATTTTTCATCAATTAAATATCTCTCGGCTTATTTTATATATTATTAAATATATATAAAGTAGTTGTAATATAATATAATATTAGAGAAAATATTCCTAAACACTTCATCTATATAGTTAGGTAGGTTTTCAATTAATTATTATTATTTATAAAAACGTTTATAACATTCTATAAGAAAATTTAAATATAACAAATGTAATTTAATATTTTTTATTTTAAATAAAACTTTTAGAAGTTAATAAAAACATAGAGAATTCATGCCACTTCACAAAGCAATCTCTCCACTTCTACTAGAAACCCACTATTTCAAGAAATTGAATTGAGCCTGCAAGTGTCAAAAATCTACAATAAAACACACTAAAACAAAACAAAAATGTGAGATGGCTCGATGAAGTGAGTCTCACCGAGTGTGCCCAAAAATTGTAAGTGCAAAACTAAGAAGATTAAGATGTTTAAACTTACAATCTAGCATACACAAATTAATGAAACACTCAAGATAATGACGCTAAAAGGAAATTAAAGAAATAAATAATGCAAACAATCACAAGTGCAAACTCGATTTCCTTGATTCAATTTTTCTTTGATTTGATGTGCACTCAATATGTTGAAGATGCTCAATTATGCTTCATGATTATGCAAAAATGCAAGATGGTGAACTAATGTTGGATGCAAATGCTGTGCTAAAATGATATAGTTATGCAAAAGATGAGTGAATAATTTAGCATTATGATGGTATGAAAGAATGAAAGTGGATGGACTATGAAAGAAAATGAGTGGATTAAATAGGCCAAGCTAGGAGAAGAGGAGGCATGAAAATGAGACACTTGTCCTTGAGAAGGGCAAGTGTCATAGATGGAAAGGACAAGTTTTCTTGAGAAGGGCAAGTGTCATGAAAAAGAATGACAAGTGTCCTTGATGACACATGACTATCTGGTAGAGATATGCCCAAATAAGATGGTTATATTCAGAATATGAAGTTATTTTCAAATATTAAGATAATTAGGATATTTACCAAAATTTTAGGAAATTTCCCCAAATATTAGGAAAATCAAGATATTTCCATTTCAAATATGAAGATATTTCCAAATATCAAGATAATTAAGACATTTTCCCATATTTTAGGAAATTTCCCTAAATATTAGGAAATTTAAGATATTTGGGAATGTGTACACATATGGGGAGGGAAAGAGGGTAAGGTTGACTAAAACGTATGGAATAACATATGTTCTTGATTAAACATGCCTATTTGGTAGAGAGACACCCAAACAAGAAGGTTTCATTCCAAATATGAAGATATTTCCAAATATTGGGACATTTAAGATATTTCTCCAAATTTAAGGAAAGTTCCCCAAATATTATGAAATTCAAGATATTTGGGAATGTGCACACATATGGGGAGGGAAAGATGTTAAGGTTGACTACAAACTATGGTAAGCTAGATGGGTTAGGTTTAGAGAAAGGGATAGATAAGGGTTAAGTTTAGGAGACATGTGAGGAAATAGAATTAATCAATTTAATTAATAAATTCTATAAGGGATATTAGGAGGAAAAGACAAAAATGAATTAAATAGTCAAAATATGCATTTAATTTATTTAATAGAAGAAGGGATCAAATTTAATTTAATTAATTGATTTATGATTGTCAAATAATTAACTAAAGGAGAGCTATAGTATAATTAACAAAATTAATTAGCTAGAAGGAGCTAAATTCAATTGATTACATTAATCAAATTTAGATGTCTACACAAAACATTAAGAATAGGTACAAAGGTGGTAATAGACTTCAAATGAGTTAATTAAGTTTTTCAAATATCATGGTATTGACAAACAATTAACTACAATCTATACCCCTCAATAATATGGTGTAGCTGAAAAAAAAACTAGAACAATTACGAAAAATAACAAGAAGCATTTTGAAGGCAAAACATTTGTCAAATGAGTATTGGCTTGAAGTTGTAGCATGTGCAACATATATAATGAATAGATGTCCCACTAAAATTGTCATCAATATGATTTTAGAAGAAGAATGGAGTGGATGAAAACATAATTTTTATCATATGAGAGTATTTGGATGTTGCATATGCACATGTGTTAGATGAGCTAAGAAGAAAATTGGACAACAAAGGAGGAAAATATATATCTGTTGGATATAGTGATAAACCCAAGACATACAAGTTATAAAATACACTAAGCAAAAAGGTTCTAATCAACAAAGATGAGTAATTCATAGAAGATGGAGCATGGGATGGAACTTTGGATAAAACAACTAGTATTGTAGCCAACATACCATTAGAAGAAAAGGAATATATCATATCATCAAGTACTCCAAATGTGACTCTTTCTACACAAATTCAAGTTCAACAAATTGGTCAAGTGACACTATCATTAGGCATAAAGACAACCACCCACACTCAAGCAAATATTCCATCAAATGTGCAACAAACACCGTCTTAAATTGGGACTCTTGGTGTTGGAGAGAAATCCCCATTCAACAAGTTCAAGTGACATGTAAAACCCCACATTAGCAAGATTGAGGAGAGGAAAAATTAGAAGTTTAAGAGACATTTATAATAGAAATTAAGGCAAACATAAGGTAGGTTTGACTTCTCTTTTTGATTTATATTCACATATAGATGATCCAATTCAGTATTAAGATTTTATTGAAGAAGAAAAATGGTTGCATGCAATGGATGGATAAATAGATGTTATAGAAAAGAACCAAACATAGGACTTAGTGAATCTTTCACAAGGAGGAAAAGAAATAGGAGTAATGTGGGTTTACAAGACAAAACTGAAACAAAATGATGATGCACAAAAGCATAAAGCAAGGCTTATAGAAAAAGGTTATTCATAATAGCCCAAAATACACTACAATGAGACACTTGCACCTATTGCCCACTTAGACACTATGAGAACAACATTATCCATAGAAACTCAAAACAAGTTGGTAGTATATAAAATGGATGTGAAATCAACATTCTTAAATGGTTTCTTAGAAGAAGAGGTCTATGTGAAATAGTTACCTAGGTATGAGTTTTTAAGCTATGAAAAGAAGGTTTGCAAACTCAAGTTGGGAGTCTATAGACTTAAACAAGCCCCAAGAGCATGGTATAGTATAATTGACACTTATATTTTGTAAAATGTCTTAAATAGGTGCAATAGTCATCCTACATTTCATACTAAGATGAATGAGCTAGACGAGATTATAATTGTTTATTTATATGTTAATGACTTGATATTCATGGGTGATTTGTGAATTGACATTTTCAAATGAGCTATGAAAAAGGAATTTGAGATGACTAATTTGTTTTAAATGAATTGCTTTCTTGGCATTGAAGTAAATCAAAATCATAAAGGCATATTCATCTCGCAATATAAGTATGCAAATGATATTTTGAAAATATTTAATATGATGAAATGAGAAGAAGCTCCATCACCTATTATGATAGGTTTGAAATTGAGAAAACATAACAAAGAAATAAACATAAATATAAATTTGTATGAAAAAATTGTTGGTAGTCTTATGTATTTAACAACCACAAGGCCAGGTAATGTTTGCAATTATTCTTATTTCAAGTTTCATGGATTCTCCAAAAGTTTCTCATTGGAAAGCAAGGAAGAGGATTTTGATGTATGCTAGTATAACAAGTAATAATAAAATTATTTACTCAAAGACAAGTGATTTCAAGCTAATAGGATACACTAACAATGATTGTGCAGGGAACATAAATGAGAGAAAAAGTACTTTCAATTATGTTTTTGATTTTGGATCAGGCATAGTATCGTGGGCATAAAAAAACAACCAATTGTTACTCTTACATAAGTTCAAGAAGAGTATGTAGCAACTAGAGGGACAGTGTGTCAAACAATTTGGATGAGAAAAATATTGAAATAATTGAGACATGAACAAGAAGAGGCAACAAAAATTTATTGTGACAACATCTCAGCCACAACACTATCAAAGCATCTAGTTTTTAATATAAGAAGTAAACATATTGACACAAGGTATTATTTCATTAGGGAAATGATCAATATAATGTAGAAATATACTTGAAACATTGTAGTAGAAGATCAATTCATTGAATTTTTCACTAAGGCACTGGTAAAAGAAATTTTTGTGCATATTAGCCAAGAAAATATAGGTTTCATAGATGGCAGTTGTGATTAAGGGGGAGTCTTGGAGTTAATATCCAACTACCTCATTTCACTGTATACTTTTATCCTCTCCCTATTATTTTCTATCTAATCAATCTCTCCTACAACTTAGGTGCCTTCTTCTTTACTCCGAACAAGATAATTTTTGAATAAAAAAATAATAATTCTAATTTTTTTTAATGCTCATACATTGGAATAGTAAAACTATTTGAATTAAATATAATTTACTATTTTGTTTTCCTCTACTTTTCTAGAAATTTGTAGAAGAGTCTAGAGTATAATAGCTACAACAATAGGTTTATAGGGGTTGTGTTAATATATGAGAAGAATAAAGGTAGGAAAAAGAGTAGTGTTGTAGCAACACCATGGTTATAGCTAGAGAAGGGTAGTCACTTGATCTATATGTTAATGTCTAAGATAAATAGGGGTAGAAAAGAGGGGGTTGTAGCAACAAGTTAAAACTAGTCAATAGACAAGGGTGGATACTTTTCTTCATTTTTACATATTGCTAGTTAATAGATTTGTCTTTCTAAAAGAAATAGAATGACTCAATGTGCCCAACATGAAAGCCAATGTCCAAATCTTCAAAGTTTCCTCAAAGTGGAGATTATCCCAATTGGATCCAATATTTGTAAAAATATCTCTAGGACTAGAGACTTAATTATCAACTATACAAAATGGAAGTTGGGGAAAGGGAATCTTATTCAATTCTGGTAGGACCCATGGCTTATGGAGATCCCTTTAAATGAAAACCCTGAGTGGAACAGATATCAAAACCAATGCAAGCAAAGATTTGGTACCAAGGTGGACTATTGGAAAGATGGAAAGTGGAAAGACTTATCTCAAGTGGATCAATCTTTGGGTAGTTTGAACAAAGTCATGAACTCAATGGTGAGGATTGAAGAAGAAGACCAGTTAATTTGGAAATTCACTGCTAGTGGTACTTTTACTGTGGCATCTCTTTATCATCAACAGTACAATAACATGGAAAGTCCTTGCTGGACTAAAGCTTGGGTGAAAGGCCTTAACCCCAAGATCAACATTTTCTTTTGGATAGCCCTCCAAGACAAAATTCTTACTACAAAGGATATAAGAAAAAGAGGTATCAACATACCAAGTTTCTGTACACTCTGTAAGCAGAATGAGGAGACAATAAATCATATGCTCTTTCATTGCCCCTTCTTAGTTGATGTTTGGGGAAGTTGTTTGGATCAATTCAATATCAGTTGGAGCTTCCCCAAATTGATTTAGGAGATTTTCAAGTCATGGCATCATCCTTCAAAAAATATAACCACTACCTTACTATGGAGAATTGCTTTACCACACATGTGTTGGGGTATATGGAAAGAGAGAAATGATAGGATTTTCAAAGAAAAGAATACTAAGGCTAACATTGTGTTTGAAAAAATAAGAAGCATAGTGGAAAATATGAATATTATAGGTGGTATTGATAATCCTAACACTAAGGAGGATCAATTTGTCTATAAAAAATGGAGATTAAAAGCTTAAGAGAGTATCCAAAGTAACCCTAGAGAGGGAGTGATATGGACCAGCCCACCTAGGGGATTGATGAAAATCAATTTTGATGGGGCCTCTAAGGGAAACCCGGGGGTTGTAGGATGTGGAGTGGTCCTAAGGGATGAATGGGGAATATGTAAAATCATAAAATGTATTCCCATAGGAAAATAGACCAACCATGTTGCCGAAGCCATGGCGGCTTATCATGGGATTATCCTTGCCAAAGAAGCCAAATGCACTAAAGTTTGGTGTGAAGGAGACTCCTTAAACATTATCAATTGTTTAAATATGAAATTCCCACCATCATGGTCGATTAGTAATGCTATTAAAGAAACAAGGAAAATCAGCGAAGAGTTTGAAATGTGTGTTTTTACACATGTTTATAGGGAGGCCAACTCTTGTACTGATTGGGCAGCCAACCTGGATTGCCAATCGGAAGACACCATCACTAGTTATGGTGAAATGGAGATTGCAAGTGAAGTGAAATCCTTGCTCAATCAGGACCGAAGCTATACAAGGCAACGTGGTACTTTTAATCATTATTTCTAACGACCTTTCTGTCTTTTTCGATGCAGGGCTTACTTGAAGATAATGAGCTATTAAATAGGTGTCATATCATCATTAATTGGCGTGGATTATGGGTGCTCTTACAAAATAACCATAGAAACTAGAGGAAAAGTCATCAAAATGAGAGAAAGCATTGCGAGGAAGGTGCTAGAAAAATGGGAGGAAACAAGAAGAGATTTGAACCTGCATCCTACTCTGAATGGAGAAAGAATGAAGAAGTTTGGAGTATTCTTCAACAGGGGGTATCAATGTTTTCATGGAATGACTGAATGGGAAGGACCCCACAATTACCAGCTACTTCATCAAGAACTGGAAAAATGGAAAAGTTCTGATTGGTTCACATATGATGAATGTAGATGAAGAGGTTATCATTGAGGCCACGGGGATGACTAGCGAGGGTATAAAATTTTACAGGGACAGAGGGATATCAGATAAAGCTACAGACAAGTTTCCTATTACGGATGGTGAGAGAAGAAAGATGATCAAAATTGACAACTCCTACCACTCCCCGAAAAGAATTTGCAAGCCATGGAGGTTTGTCCTATTTACTTCTATTAAATATATTACCTTAGACGGTAGGTTTACCAGGGCTTATGGGCATCACTTTGTCCTTCTTAACCATTTCTGTCATAGAGAAAGGGTTAGCCTTCCCTATTACTTGGCCTGTTCAATGGATCATACTATAAAGGAGATCCAGAAGGACCCTAAAGGCAATCATGCCTTCCACCAGGGGCTTATGGTCCTGGTTTATAAAATGCTAAAGGGGAAGTGCATTGAAAAGCCTATTAAAGGCAAAAATGCCAGAGATGAGACTATGGAAAGTTAGGATAGTGGTTTCAACTTTGATTCTAAAACCGAGGGAGAGTCAGAAGAAACTAGCAAAAAAGGGAGGATTAGGGCCAAGAAGAGGATGATTATTGTGGAATCTAAAATGTCATACTGTAAAATTGATTCCCTTGAGGAAAAACCTATTAAAAAGAGGAAAGGGAAAGCCTCTGGAAAGAAGGCTCAGAAAAAGAACACTAAAAAAGTTAGCAATTCTGATCTCAATTATGTTCTGGTTGAGTCCGAGGAGGAGGATGATGATAATAAGAGGATTGATAGTCAGGACAAAGAAGGGGAGGGTAACCCGGTTAAGGATAAGTTGAAAACCGTGGAGACCATGAATACCACCAATCTGCATAGTGGGGAAAAAGGGGGTCAAAGTGATAGTGATGAAAAAGATACCATTAAGGCTTTTTGTGAGACCATTACTACTTTGGTGAAGGATATTAATAGTTTGAAAACTGATACACAGGCCATAGCAAGAATTACAGTTGGTGACAAGCCCTTGGCAGAGCATGTCAAAGAGTTAGTGGCCGTTCTGCATAATGCGCAAGCTATTGAATGTATGGTTGGAAAAATCTTAGCCATAGAGAAAAAAGTCAATGAGATGGGAGATAGAAAGGAAATGGACAACAAACTGAAAGATTTTGGCAACAGAATTGACAAGCTGGAGCACAATGTCAAGCAGCTTGCTGATCAAAATTTCCAAATCCTTAAATCTTCAGTGGACAACATGAACATCTTTATCAACAGGTACGAGAATAATGCAGAGAAGGATGGTGATAAAGAGCAGGGGAACAAGAAGGGTCATGAAAGGAGGACCAGAGCCAACACAAATAATAAGGTCGACATTGAAGGTCGCGAGCTGGAGGATATGAAGACCTCAGTGGACAACATGAAACAAATGGTTGTTCATGCTGAGGAGATCCTGAATAGTATTTAGTTCCAGTTGTTGTCCTTGGTTCTGTCTCTTTGCTATCTTTTGCTTTCCTTTTGCTGTCTGTTCTGAGTTTTATGTAATGGTGTTTTATGTTTTATGTTCTCCTGGCTTGTAAAAGTTTCGGGTACCTTTCAAATACCTATTTTTACTTAATCAAAACATGAAAGACAAATAAGTAATTAAGATTTCGAGAGATTGGAAATTAAGTTGGCATTCTTCCTTTGAATTTTAGAGGTAACACTCCCTCCTAAATCTAATTCTAGGTTTTATAGTATCCATTTTACTAGAAAGCAAGAAAGGAAAAGATATATAATTCTCATATGTAGAAAATGAAATCTTAGATTTTGATCATCGGAAAGGATGTGAACAACACATAGTTTGCTCAAGGAACAATAAACTGTATGGAAAATATTGAAATGTGACAGAAATAATTGAAAAGAGACATGCATAATCCAAAGTTTCTACATCATCTACATATAATCATAGAAAAATCAAGTAAATAGCAGCAATTCAAAGCTTACTACAAACATGAAAGAATATGGAAAACAGAGTTTTGACATATTAATTCACTTGAGCAATGTCCACAAAACCTTAAATTCTCAAAAGATGAGAAAAATTTCAAAATATTATTGCCTCTTTTAGTATTTTTCTGCCCCCATTAATATCTATCATTTTATCTTTCTATAACTAAAGTCTATTCCGTTTTCAAAAATGGTTTCTTTACAAGTAACGAGCTTGAAAACAACTGCTCTAAATATGATTTTAAAACAAAAAATTATCAAATAAACCCTATTCATGAACCATTAATCTCATGCTCCTTCTTCTTCATCAGGCATTGGATTCAATCATGTAATATGACGGTCAATCCTGTCTGCTTTCCTTTCTTCTTCAATCAACACCCAAAGGACTTCAGTAAATTTATCTTCATCAATTATAGCTGTCTGAACGTAATCACTCATGTCGAGAAGGATATCATCCTGTAAATACTCAACATCAAATTGGATTAGGGGACCTTTTCCTTTGGGCACCATCCTTGATTCTATTTGAAAAGATTAGTTATCAGGAATCCTTTGTAAAGTAAGCTCTCCCTATAGATTTTGCTCATGATTCTAAGCCTGCTCCGTGATTTTCTCTAACAGGGTAATAGCATTTCTATATTAGCTAAAGTCAATATGCTCTTTCCATGAAAAAGCATAATTATCGGATGATATTTTCCTATTCAATTTCTGGCCAATTCAAGTCTGGTTTTCGAAATGGTAGTTCATTGTCATTAGGTAAAACCATTCTGACATGGACAACCCATGATAACACACACTCCTTTTGCCATTTTCAAAAGGTGGTGTATTAAATTATGTCTCCAAGGGTGATAATATCAAGTGCTACAATAAATGTTGCAACCTTTATGTCTCCTCAACTTCTTAATCATGTCATTAATGATAAATCTTCCTAATCATCTTCTCAAAAAATATGTACCGCATTTTGGCACAGTAGGTTGAAGTTGGTAATGACATAAGTGATTGCCTTCATAGGGTAGATTAATTTGAACAATTTTTGTCGACGACTAATTATAACCCATTCCCTATCAACATTCATGTCGCCACCTCAACAAGCCCATTGTGTCCTTGAGAAATGTGCTAGCTTCTAAGTCAAGTGGTGGTCCCGCTCCCTCCTTGAAGACTTCATGAATTAACGCAAGCGTACGGGGAAATAGGGTAGAATCACAACCTCAGAACTACTTCAAAAATAAATCAAAAACCCGACTTTCTTGGATCTTCATGAAGAGCGATTGGTCTTTTGTGATTTCTCACAACCATGTCAGTTGATCAAGAGCTTTCAGAACTTTAGAACCCCCCAACAAGATCAATAAGGCAAGGGACCAACTACTTAGTTTTGGAAATGCATAAAGTCGTGACTAGGGAGCCACATTATTGAAGCAGATGAAGGGAGTTGTTAGGGAATAAAAAATTATGACATGGTAGCAAAATTTAAATTTTATGGGTAACACATATGCAATGAAAAAATATCATATTTGTACATTGTTTTATGCAATCACTTCTATATGATTTAAAGTATAAATAAGTTTACTCTATCTTTTCTTTTATATCTAATATTTAAGCTCTCTATTTTCTTTTCTTTTCTACCTTGTCTCTCTCCTTAAATATGCTATAGTGGAAACCACTATGGTCTCAATGGATTCCATAATTATAGAGTATGTTCGAATTAAATTTGTTGACTGAAATTCAAATATTTTTGGGAGAATGTGATTTGCCGGTGTAAACCCTACCTTTCTTACCTATGCAGCTACAAGTATGCATATGAAATGTGCAAGCATTGACAATACATGTGGATTTCTTATAAGAAGGTCTTTAAGAAAGGTTTTTTCTTAGCACTGAGGGATTGCATGATATGTACAAAGCTTCTTTTTTGTAAAGGATTTAGAATCTTAATAAAATGTACAAAGATATTTAATCATTAAATAAAATGTAAGAAGGAGAAAATGGGTTCTTGCTTTAGAATCCTACCACAAATAAAAAATATAACATGAACAATCAATAGTACTCATTTAACATTAGACACAAACATGTGTAAGAATGTCCAATCTAAATCTCATGCAATGTATGTAAACATAAGCTAATGTTGTATACAAGATGTAGCCCTGGAAAATATATAGTGTTGTATATGTAAGTTATTAGATGGTATTTATTACATGATTACCTTTTGAAATATCCATTATATTATGTATATGCATATCATACTTGATGTTAGATATCTAATTTCAAAGTATACCTCTAATTAATATATGTTTTAAATTCATGATCAGTTTAGGATACTCACGCTTCTTAAAATGATGGAAATTATTAATGATAAAATATTCATACCATGATATTTTTCATTTAATTTTGTTCCTATTGAGGAAATATCTTTATATATATAGATGTACGTATTGATAAATGGCACAATATTATGTAAATTTGGTGCCATTACATTGGTTTCTCTCCATATATATACACGGTTATTCCCATGGATTTGGCTCCATTATTTTTCTTTCACACATATTCTCTAATATATTTTTATTATCCACCTATTTAGCATATTTATTAGCATACCTCTATATATATATAGTTATTCGCCACCTATATATATAGTTATAAGGGCATTTTCACTAGTTTGAGAATTATCACATAGTCATAAACTTGTCCACTTAAAAAAATTATATTAATTTACCTTATCCACATTCCCATCTTATCCATGAAGCTTATGTCTAATATAATTTGATTTTTTTTATTTAATTAAGTAGGAGAAGGCCCCAAACTATTATAGTTCCAAATCAAAACTCAACCAAGGCTTTGGGATCAAGCCAGTAGAGCACCAAGGATCAGAAAAAATGTATAAAAGTGCATACAGTAAATACTTAAGATATTGTGTAGGGGAAACAAAATGAGAACAACAAAAATAAAAAATAGAGAAACACATAAAATAAATGGGCACTACTAAATATATCACTAGTTCTCTATGATCTGGTCTAACACTTTCTCAGTTGCACCACTCCTCTTTCACTTGGCTTTGTCTTCACCTTTTGTCTTTGACTCCTATTTCTTCTTCATCTTGTTAATTTTCTTTCCCATAGTCCTCACTTCAAAAATAGACTTTTACATAAAGATGCTATTGATCTTAACCATGTTAATGTTATGTCCCTTTATCTAGATGGACAATCTATTCCCTATTCTTCTCATCCCTGATACTATTTTATGGAATCTCTAGATTGTTCACATACACTCCTAGATCTTCAACCTTCATTGGCAGCACTTTCCAGGTCTGAGGGGATTTTTCTTAACCAATTTCTCTTTTGTCAACTATTTCTTCATCTTCCTCCTCAACATAGCTTTTGAGTATTTTGAACCCCTCTACAGAAACATGGGAATGGGTTACATAGGGTGGAGAGTGTGAAAAAGATTCCTTAACAATTAAATTCAGAGGCTCCTAAAGGGTTTCCTTACTATATTTAATGACTTATTCATTGAAAATAGAGTCCTTAGAGTGAGCTTCAACTTCTTCCCTTGAGGGGCTTTTACCAAGAGTAGTGACAATTTTGGCCACAATGGTAAGGTTATCTGACCTAGTTGACCTTGTCTCTGAAAGAAGTAGTAATGTCGTCCTTGGGGAACTCATCATGTGAAATGTCTATAGTAGGGAAAGGTCGGGGGGATATAACCAATCCATTCTAAGGGGATTTTGATTTTACCTACTATAATTTGATGTTTTGTACTAGTATTCAAAGATATTTAATTACATTCATTTTGCATCCATGATTTCTCATGAATTCTCTCATCTCAACATATTAAAGGAGAAATCTAATAGTGACTCACTTTCATTTTCTTCTTAGAAAGGAGTAAAGAATTTTCATACATTATTCTATGGTCCTTTCCTATTTTCTTTAAGCCTTAGCACACAACTTAATGCCCAACCTAGGAGAAATTATCTACCTGCAATGAAATAACAAACCTTATAACATATTTTTTAAACACCTCTAACACTTAAATTAATAGATGTACTAGAGTAGACAAACATGTAGTTGTTGACTACAAGAATATAATTCCAAAGTGCTAATGCAAGGAGCTAAATCAGGGTTGTGAACTCATCTTAGACCTAGGAACTTGTCCACTAATACAGAAAAAATTGAAAGGTATTTCTCTAACTAAGAAATCCTATTTTGTAGGAACATTTAGATTTGATATTATTATCTTCATTATTGGCACACAATATTTAGGCGTAGAACTAATTGTTCCTTCTTCCATATTTATTTTCCAAGTTTAGCTATGACAAATTATCAACCCTACTTATTTATTAGATAATCAAGTAATTCTTCTTATACATATGCAATATATTTGATAAGCTCAAATTGACCTTGAGAAAGTTTTATTTTCACTTATGATTGTATATTTAACCAATCCTCGATGCTTTCAATAGTCTAATTTCTTATAAACTTTTCTATTTTACTATATTGATTAAAATTATTATGTACTTATATCACTCTCTCTTATATCTTCTCCCTTATGTCATGAATAATTGTACAAGATTGCCTAACATTGTTAAGCATGCTCATCTCCTTCATATAGTCTAAATATAATAGGATTTGAAATTTGGAACAAACTAAATTAGTTGGATTGGAAAAATATGTTGAAGTGTTGACTAGCCAATTTTATAAAACTCATATTTGGAGAAGGGTCTTGATAACTTAGTTTGATCTAGCCTTTGTTTCGCAATTTTTTCCATCTTTAGTTAGATCCCATGAAGTGAAAGTATTATCTTCATTCTTGTTTATGATAAATAGAGTATAATTATACTATGACACCTATTTATGTCATTAAGAGGATGTTTGTGAGTGTTAACCTATTTGTGCTAATAACAACCAACCAGTGTGCTAATTAGTTGACACCAAAGAGGACCTTAGGGAATGATGGTTTGGAAATTTTTGCAATTGAATATTTGTTATAATTGTACAAATTTTGTGTCAAAAATTAATTATTGACACCTTAGAGTATAATGGTTTTGAAATTTGCATCAATCGATATTTGAGAAATTTCTTCAAAGTTTAAATGAAGACAATTTTAGATTAGAATGTAGGGATTGACATGTACACTAGCTAGCAAAGAATCTCAAAACCAAGTATATAAATAATGGGTGTAGATAATTGATATCACACATTTTTCTGTAGTTTATAAGAAGAGAAGATTTGAATTGATTGGCATATTGAGTAGAACATTACCAATCTACATTTCATTCTTGTCAAACAAAATCATCTCAATATAATTATAAAAAAGTATTGGTTTTGAAATTAGTGACAATTTAAATTGGTTGTTGTAGGAAAACAATGATGCATGTTTCGCTTGGCATTGATAGAGAATCTTAAGAGTTTTGGAGCATTGACCATGCATACAATGCAATTAAATTACACTCTAAAAACTTTTGAATTCTCAAACATCCACATAACCTTTGCAAATTATATTACGGATAAGAAGTGATAATAAAATTATGAAATCAATAAGATGTAAATAGAAAATTGATATTTTTTATTAATTAAATTTCTTATTATATAAAAAGCAACAAATACTTTTTATTTTTGAAAAAAAATCTTGACATTTGATTTCACTTTCCAAGTCAACTAAATTTGCATAATAATTAATAAGAAAGTAAAAAATTATACGACCATAACTTATTAAAATTCATAATATTATAAATAGTTAATTTTGTAAAGCTTCTATTTTGTGAAGATTTTAGATAGTCAAGGTTACTCCAAATTTTCTTAGACATATTTTTCTCATCTTTAATAAACTCCCAACTAGTGAGGTTTTGAATCTCACACATATCATATAGGTATAGTATCATTCTATTGTGGCAAAATAAAAAAAAATTAGACAATAAAAATTCTCTAATCCACAAAGGGGGCATACATATGTTATCGAGAGTATGCTTTAGACTTTTGCAATATTTGTGGTCCCAATAACTAGGTAGTGTGGTTACTAGTTTGCATAGAAGAGGACAATCTATTGTAACTCTACAATTAATAATTGGTTAAGTGACAATCCTTGAGTAGACTGTTGTATAAAAATTAATACAATATGATATTTTTTAATCACCAAAATGTTTAGATATAGAGTGACGTATGTTTTAAAAAAAATATAATTCTTTCCATTGTGAAATTTTAGTCCAAAAAAGATAGAATGCTATGGGAGCCACAAAATAAATTATCTTTCCATAAACTAGGATATATAAAAATAGCTTAAAATTTAACTCCCTCCCTCCCTATTTGTCCATATTTTTGTAATTTTCATAGTGGAGACATCATTAAAGATTAAAAAAAAAGTGAGCATGTGGTCCAATTTTTTTAAAAAACTAAGACAAAAATCATTTTTTGTATGTATATATAATATAATCTAATTTGTAATTTTTTAATTTTTTTTTTCTAATTGATAAGAATCGGTGAAAAATGAAACCAAAAATATTATACATAGGTCTTTGATAAAAAATAGACATTAACCAAAAAAATAAGGATCAAAAATTTATTCTTATTGAAACATAGAAAATATTCCATGGTTAGAAAGCTAAGAAAGCTCAACATTATTGTGGTATTTTTTAACATGACATTGAAAGCTATCCAATTTTTATGTAAATCATGCTTAGGATTCCTATTTTAAGAGTTTGCAAAAAGAATGCCATTAGAGATAGATATGTAAGTCCAATTTCAAATACCCCAATCAAATATTAACATGGGTGTGCAATAACATACTCACATTATATTGAAGAAAAAAATTCTCTCTCCCCCTCTCTTTTTCCACCAGTCACCTTCCCTCTCTAGACCTATTTCTCTTTCTATCCTTTCCTTATTTCCTCTCTCTCTCCCTTTGGGTATATATATATATATATATATATTCCCCTTTACCCTCTACCTTTCTCTCTAGGTATAGACGTATCTCTGCCTTTCTACCTCTTCTCTCTCTCTCTCGCTATCATTCATTAGGTCTCTGTGTATGCATATCCATCTATATCTATCCATATATGTCTTTATCTATTTTTTATGCATACTACTTATTATTTTTAGGTGTGTCATTGCATTACCTATGAGAGTCCTTTTAGTTTTATAATGGCTTTGGCTAGCCTCACCCCAACAATTTATCCTAGCATTGATGCTTTAGCAACTGGTGATATAATGACTCCCTTGATTAAACGTCACTGATAATTTGTGCCCCAATTAGATTTCATGAGGTATACCTTTTGATAAATGTGTGGATGCAGTTTTAGCTATTTAAGATTTTGATAATGCATGTAAATGTTTAGAAAAAAAAAAAATTATAGGATATTTCTTGGTGAGGGTTTTCCCTAAATGCATGCTCTAGGATTGGGTTACCAAGGCATGAACAAGTCATGGATCTTCTTATATGGTGTAAAAAGCCTAACAAAAAGTTTCTTTAACATTTTTTTAGATAAAGTTTGCCTTGTCATAGCCATTTTTCAACATGGTCTTTGGTTTCTTAGCTCTTCCTTATTGGATTGATAGCCTTGGTTTCCCTAGTTTTGATAGAGTTTTGTGGGTTGCCTTTGCCTTGATGGACTTTTTTCTATATTGATGGCCAATATGTTGGCAAATTCATTTGTGTTAAACTAGGATATTTATTTCCCACTTAACCTTAAAATGGTTGTATATCAAGGTTGATTTATCTCATGACCTCAAAAAGATGATTGATATTCAAATAAGAGGTCTCTTTCACACCTGGCATGCAGTTAGAGCACAAAATTTAAATATCAATCATCTTTTTGAGGTCATGAGATAAATCAACCTTGATATATAGCCATTTCAAGGTTAAGTAGGAAAAGGAGGTCCTTTAAATATAAATATCTCAAATAGGATGAAAACAAAACTCAACTCAACCAAGGCTTTGGGATCAAGCCAGGAGAGCACCAAGGATCAGAAAAAATGTATAAAAGTACATATAGTAAATACTTAAGATATTGTGTAGGGGAAACAAAATGGCAACAACAAAAACAAAAAATAGAGAAACACATAAAATAAATGGGCACTACTAAATATAGCCCTAGTTCTCTATGATCTGGTCTAACACTTTCTCCTAAGTAGAAGTTGCACCATTCCTCTTTCACTTGGCTTTGTCTTCAACTTTTGTCTTTGACTCCTATTTCTTCTTCTTCTTGTTAATTTTCTTTCCCATAGTCCTCACTCCAAAAATAGACTTTTACATAAAGATGCTATTGATCTTGACCATGTTAATGTTATATCCCTTTATCTAGATGGACAATCTATTCCCTATTCTTCTCATCTCTGATACTATTTTATGAAATCTCTAGATTGTTCACATACACTCCTAGATCTTCAACCTTCATTTCTAGCAGTTTTCAGGTCTGAGGGGATTTTTCTTAACCAATTTCTCTTTTGTCAACTATTTCTTCATCTTCCTCCTCAACGTAGCTTTTGAGTATTTTGAACCCCTCTAGCGAAACTTGGGAATGGGTTTCGTAGGGTGGAGAGTGTGAAAAATATTCCTTAACAATTAAATTTAGAGGCTCCTAAAGGGTTTCCTTACTATATTTAATGACTTATTCATTGAAAATAGAGTCCTTAGAGTGAGCCACAATGCTTAGGTTATCTAACCTAGTAGACCTTGTCTCCGAAAGAAGTAGTACTGTCATCCTTGGGGAACTCATCATGTGAAATGTCTATAGCAGGGAAAGGTTGTGGGGATATAACCAATCCATTCTAAGGGGATTTTGATTTTATGTACTATAATTTGATGTTTTGTACTGGTATTCAAAGATATTTAATTACATTCATTTTGCATCCATGATTTCTCACGAATTCTCTCATTTCAACATATTAAAGGAGAAATCGAATAGTGACACACTCTAATTTTCTTCATAGAAAGGAGTAAAGAATTTTCATACATTATTCTATGGTCCTTTCCTAATTTCTTTAAGCCTTAGCACACAACTTAATGCCCAACATAGGAGAAATTATCTACTTGCAATGAAATAACAAGCCTTTTAACATATTTTTTAAACACCTCCAACACTTAAATTAATAGTTGTACTAGAGTAGACAAACATGTAGTTGTTGACTACAAGAATATAATTCCAAAGTGCTAATGCAAGAAGCTAAATCATGGTTGTGAACTCATCTTAGACCTAGGAACTTGTCCACTAATAGAGAAAAAATTGAAAGGTATTTCTCTAACTAAGAAATCCTATTTTGTAGGAACATTTAGGTTTGATATTATTATCTTCATTATTGGCACACAATATTTAGGCATAGAACTAATTGTTCCTTCTTCCATATCTATTTTCTGAGTTTAGCTACGACAAATTATCAACCCTACTTATTTATTAGCTAATCAAGTAATTCTTCTTATACATATGCAATATATTTGATAAGCTTAAACTAACATTAAGAAAGTTTTATTTTCACTTACGACTGTATATTTAAGCAATCCTAGATGCTTTCAATAGTTTAATTTCTTATTAAATTTTCTATTTTACTATATTGATTAAAATTACTATGTACTTATATCACTCTCTCTTATATCTTCTCCCTTATGTCATGAATAATGGTACAAGATTGCCTAACATTGTTGAGCACGCTCATCTCCTTCATATATTCTAAATATGATAGGTTTTGAAATTTGGAACAAACTAAATTAGTTGGACTAGAAAAATATGTTGAAGTGTTGACTAGCCAATTTTATAAAACTCATATTTGGAGAAGGGTCTTGATAACTTAGTTTGATCTAACTTTTGTTTCACAATTTTTTCCATCTTCAGTTAGATCCCATGAAGTGAAAGTATTATCTTCATTCTTGTTTATGATAAATAGAGTATAATTCTACTATGACACCTATTTATGTCTTTAGGAGGATGTTTGTGAGTGTTAACCTATTTGTGCTAATAACAACGAACCAGTGTGCTAATTAGTTGACACCAAAGAGGACCTTAGGGAATGATGGTTTGGAAATTTTTGCAATTGAATATTTGTTATAATTGTACAAATTTTGTGTCAAAAATTAATTATTGACACCTTAGAGAATGACGGTTTGGAAATTTACATAAATTGAAATTTGAGAAATTTCTCCAAAGTTTAAATGAAGACAATTTTAGATTAGAATGTAGGGATTGACATGTACACTAGCTAGCAAAGAATCTCAAAACCAAGTATATAAATAATGGGTGTAGATCGTTGAAATCACACATTTTTCTTTAGTTTATAAGAAGAGAAGATTTGAATTGGTTGGCATATTGAGTAGAACATTACCAATCTACATTTCATTCTTGTCAAACAAAAGCATCTCAATATAATTATAAAAATTTATTGGTTTTAAAATTAGTGACAAGTTAAATTGGTTGTTGTAGGAAAACAATGATGCATGTTTTGCTTGGCATTGATAGAGAATCTCAAGAGCTTTGGAACATTGAGCATGCATACAGTGCAGTTAAATTACACTCTAAATACTTTTGAATTCTCAAACATCCACATAACATTTGCAAATTATATTACGGATAAGAAGTGATAATAAAATTATGAAATCAATAAGATGTAAATAGAAAATTGATATATTTTATTAATTAAATTTCTTATTATATAAAAACAAACAAGTACTTTTTATTTTTGAAAAAAAATATTGAAATTTGATTACACTTTCCAAGTCAACTAAATTTGCATAATAATTAATAAGAAAGTAAAAAATTATACGACCATAACTTATTAAAATTCATAATATTATAAATAGTTAATTTTATAAAACTTATATTTTGTGAGATTTTAGATAGTCAAGGTTACTCCAAATTTTCTTAGACATATTTTTCTCATCTTTAATAAACTCCCAACTAGTGAGGTTTTGAATCTCACACATATCATATAGGTACTAGGTATAGTATCATTCTATTGTGGCAAAATAAAAAAAATTAGACAATAAAAATTCTCTAATCCACAAAGGGGGCATACATATGTTATCGAGAGTATGCTTTAGACTTTTGCAATATTTGTGGTCACAATAACTAGCTAGTGTGGTTACTAGTTTGCATAGAAGAGGACCATCTATTGTAACTCTACAATTAATAATTAGTTAAGTGACAATCCTTGAGTAGACTGTTAGATAAAATTTAATACAATATCATAATTTTTTATCACCAAAATGTTTAGATATTGAGTGACGTATGTTTTAAAAAATATATAATTCTTTCCATTGTGAATTTTAGTCCAAAAAAGATAGAATCCTATGGGAGCCACAAAGTAAATTATCTTTCCATAAACTGGGATATATAAAAATAGCTTAAAATTTAACTCCCTCCCTCCCTATTTGTCCATATTTTTGTAATTTTCATAGTGGACACATCATTAAAGATAAAAAAAAAAGTGAGCATGTGGTCCAATTTTTTTTAAAAACTAAGACAAAAATCAGTTTTTGTATGTATATATAATATAATCTAATTTGTAATTTTTTTATTTTTTTCTCTAATTGATATGAATGGGTGAAAAATGAAACCAAAAATATTATACATAGGTCTTTGATAAAAAATAGACATTAATCAAAAAAATAAAGATCAAGAATTTATTCTTATTGAAACATAGAAAATATATCATGGTTAGAAAGCTAAGAAAGCTCAACATTATTGTGGTATTTTTTAACATGACATTGAAAGATGTACAATTTTTATGTAAATCATGCTTAGGATTCCTATTTTAAGATTTTGCAAAAAGAATGCCTTTAGAGATTGATCTGTAAGTCCAATTTCAAATACCCCAATCAAATATTAACATGGGTGTGTAATAACATACTCACATTATATTGAAGAAAAAAATTCTCTCTTCCCCTCTCCTTTTCGACCACTCACCTTCCCTCTCTGGACCTATTTCTTTTTCTATCCTTTCCTTATTTCATCTCTCTCTCCCTTTATATATATATATATATATATATATATATATATATATATATATATATATATATATATATATATATATATATATATATATATATATATATATTCCCCTCTACCCTCTAACTTTCTCTCTAGCTATAGATGTATCTCTCCCTTTCTACCTCCTCTCTCTCTCTCGCTATCCTTCATTAGGTCTTTGTGTATGCATATCTATGTATATCTATCCATATCTGTCATTATCTATTTTTTTTGCATACTACTTATTATTTTGATGTGTCTCACTGCATTAACTATGAGAGTCCTTTTAGTTTTACAATGGCTTCGGCTAGCCTCACCCCAACAATTTCTCCTAGCATTGATGCTTTAGCAACTGGTGATATCATGGCTCCCTTGATTAAATGTCACTGGTAATTTGTGCCCAAGTTCTTTCATGAGGTATACCTTTTGATAAATTTTTTGATGTGGTTTTACTTATTTAAGATTTTGATAATGCATGTAAATGTTTAGAAAAAAAAAATTATAGGATATTTCTTGGTGAGGGTTTTCCCTAAATACATGCTCTAGGATTGGGTTGCCAAGGCATGAACAAGTCATGGATCTGCTTATATGGTGTAAAAATCCTAACAAAAAGTTTCTTAATTTTTTTTTAGCTAAAGTTTGCCTTGTCATAGCCATTTTTCAACATGGTCTTTGGTTTCTTAGCTCTTCCTTACTAGATTGATAGACTTGGTTTCCATAGTTTTGATAGAGTTTTGTGGGTTGTCTTTGCCTTGATGGACTTTTTTCTATATTGGTGGCCAATATGTTGGCAAATTCATTTGTGTTAAACCAGGATATTTATTTCCTACTTAACCTTAAAATGGCTATATATCAAGGTTGATTTATCTCATGACCTCAAAAAGATGATTGACATTCAAATAGGAGGTCTTGGTATTGATGTGTTAATCTTTCATGAAATTGAGACATTTATTTGCAGGCACTTTGTTTCATGTAGGGTTATCTAGCTAGGTTGCCTAGATTTTGCTTTCAAACATGAGGTCGGTCACGGAGGGGTTGTCACCCTCCTTGGGCCACTATGTAAATATTGTGATTGATTATGGATGTGATCCTACTCAATTTCTTGTTTGGATCCTCATGTCAGTAGATAGTCATTTCTTTACAATCATTAATGCTTATGCTCTGAATGACACTATTGAGAGATCTCCTCTTTTGTGTTAGATCATGGATTCAATGTCTTATTTCACTGATGTACTACATGCAGTGACTAATATGGTTGAAGTTTATTTTTACAAGGAGAGGTTATTACCTTATCACTATAGAGTTGGGGAATAGGAGGTGTGGTTCTATATGCACAATAAATTGGGTCTTTATGATCCCAATATTTTTTTCCTACTAACAACACCTTGTGTGCCACACGTGGAGTAATTTTCAGGGAAAAAATGATGAAGTTCTCAAATGGCTTGATCAGGCTATGATAGAAACATAATATTTAATAATTTTGTGCCTTATCAAGCTCTTCTAGTGATGCCTTTCCCTGAGGTCACCCTATCAAACAACTTTCCTACCAAGTTCAACATTGATTAGCAAGTGGGTCTAGTGTGGACTTTATTGTAAATATGAGCTCTATTTCTCATTGATGTCAAACTTGTTGGTCCAAAAGAGATACTTAGTAATTCTCTTGCTTCAAAGATGGTTTTGAAATGAGTAGTTAATGTAAGTTTGTGCATAAGATGTATGCAATTGTATGGAGTATGTGTATGGATGTTTATGGCAACAAATTATGGTGCATTATGGTATTTCTAGAGTTTTATTGGTGTTCTATGTATACCAATATAATGTTTCAATTATGTCTGAATTTTTTGGTAAGTAGTCTAACATATAGTTTGGTCTAGTATGTGGTGATGCATTGGTCTATTATGTGGTGGATATGCATCAGATAGTTATGTGGTTCTAGAGAAATATTTGTGGATGTCAATTTTTAGAAGGTCACACTATCTACAATTGAAGTTAATTAAGTTTGAGTTCTGGTTAATATAGATACATTGCAGTGATGTGAAGGAATATCTTGCATTCCTTGGCTTATAGTTGGTGAAGTGTTTTCGATGGTTGATTCAAGTTCCTCGATGTTCTATGTTGCATCTTTGGTCTTTCATAGGTTTTGTTGGTGGTCTAGATTGAATTTTGACTTTTTTATATTGGCATGAGCTAATTGTTTCTATTTTCTTAGGACAACTTGTGTTTTTTAGAGTCTATTGAGTAGTGTATGAGTGCATGAGAACTATATTGGGAGCATCCAGAAGGTGTGATAGCATGACGTGACCATTCACATTTTTTTTTTTCCTTCCACATTTGCATTAGAGAGTGTTTTGGGGATGATGGTTGTGTATGAACATGCTACTTCTTATTAGGCTAGCACAATAAATATTATTGATGTTGCAGAATATATATAAATGTAAAATTCATTGTGTAGATAAATATATAAGAAAAATATGTTATGAAAATTCATTGTGAAGTTCTGAAAACATTTGGATGTACAATAGAGTAGTGTTGAAGATATTTGTTTATGTGTACTGAAGTTTGAACTATTATCAACATTTTGGTAGATGCTTTATCTATAGTTTAATCTTGTTGATGTCAATGTATAAGAAGAATTGTTTATTTCTCTAAAGTAGTGATCTTCAGTGTGTGTAAGTAATTACTATATCTTACCATAAGGTTGTGTGGCTTAGCTTACAACTCATCTTTCAAATTAGTGAGCTCCTAGGCCTTTGGTGTAAAATTTGTAATTAGTTGCCTAAACTCTATAATTAATTTTACATATATTGTGTTTGATTCTAACTGTGGTTTTTTCTAGTTCAATTTTTCCACATAAAAATATTGGTGTTCATGTGTGTTTGGTTTTGTGGTTTCAGTTATTTACTTTCATGAATATAGTTGATGAAATGAATGATAAAATAAGATGTTAAACCTAATCAAGTTTCTAGTATATGTTGATTCATCACCCCCCCTATCAGCACCCAGTAGTGAACACATGCATATAATTACTAGTAGGAATAGATCTCATCTTATATATATCAAAATAATAATCTCATATACAATTATGTCAAAATCATAATGGTTACTAGGAACCCAATATTACCCCAGGTTTCTACATATCATTATACAAAATTGGTACAAAATCAAGACTAAATATGGACTATAATGAACTGTTGCCCTTAGAACCAACCAGTCTCAAAAGTCTCTAAGCCCCAAAAGGTCTTATGGCTTTTTCTCCCTTTAATGGTTCTCCATGTGGTCCCATTACCCTGCCACTATTTGTCCTCTATTTTTGTTGCATGCCTTGTGAGCTCATCCTGAAGCTCTCTGCTCTGTGACCTATAGGCACTGCAACCTTGTATATCTATCTCGAGTAAGCTATCTCCTAAAAATCCTTGAAGAAAAAGTCCATTCCTACCTTAGTGTCTGCAACTAAGTTGCTTTAGCCCTTTCTATAGTCTCCTCTTCTCTCTTCCCTCTAACGATATGGATCTATTGTCTCAAGGTTAGTATCTTCATAAATTGTGCCTATACCTATCCCTTAGTATATCTATCTAGGCCTACATTGTTGCCACCTAATCATATCCCTCCTATGCCTAGCCTTGTACCTATGGTGGGATCTCTCCCTGCACCTATACCTATATTGGTGCATACCTCGATATGGATGCCTATCCCCTTTTGTCTTTTGGATCCTTTACATGTCATCCTCTCCCTTAAGGTGGCCTAGGTGGTCATTATCCCTTTCCTCCATTCGTCTCTACCTTATCTGCTCAACCTCTCCTTTAGTGTCTCCTTCTCCTCAATGTTGTCTCCCCATCAGTGTCATCATATATATTATAAGTTGGCTCTCCTAGTCTTGTCAATATAGAGAAAAGATATGATTTGTACCTAGCCTCAAAATATAGCATCATCCTTGCATCTATAAGGTCTCATCATAAATGTCACTATACTAGGACTAATTCCCTAAACTTGGCTACTAAAACTTTATGAGATAAGGTCAGGTCCCATAGTGGTACATCTTGCTAGATGAGTTTAAACTCTATTGAACTAATTGGATCTCATTGAAACTTACTAAACTACATGAATACTATATCTAGTAGATGGAACTCTATGATGTATGGTGTTCACCCAATCAAACACTTGGTTTGATGGAAAAAAGGAAATACCTCTACATTATCATCCCAATCTTTTAGTCAGGGTATTATCTCTAGATAATTGTATCGATGTCATCTATATGACCCACCACCGATACTACATCTTCCCTAGTCTTGGTTCGGACATAATCATACCATACATGTGTACATATGGTTGGTCTATGCTGTGAAACCTATTAAAAACTGACCTCATAACTACAATGTACTTGTAGACCCAAACTTGTAATAGAGTTATCCTAGTTGAGAATCCACATCCTCATAAATATACATACTAATATAAATCATGATATAGATGGGCCAATAGGAAATTTCCCCTTGCAAACTGAGCAAGCTTGTGCCCACCCAATTGACATCCCATGTGTCATCTTATTAGGGAGAATCTACATGTTGATCACCCCTATAAAAAATATTGGTAGCACTCCTCTAGAGTAATCCATCTCATCCTAGCTAACATGAATCCATATGATCTTGAAGTCATCATCATTGAACACTCAACATAGAGAATCTGCATCCTCATGGTCTCTATCCTAAACAACTAGCTCACCATGAATAAGAAGGTGCGAAATCTAATAGACATCCTTTAGGGTGACAAACATCTCTCCTATCAGCAAGTGGAAAGAAACAGCCTCACTATACCACCTCTTGGCCAATGCAAATAACAATCCACATATTCTCTCATCTCAAAGCTAAAAGTCATGTACCATAATCCAACTAACTCTAGTAGCACGTGGTCATCTTTACTCAACTACAACCATAATCTATGTGTGTGGTGGATTCTCTCTTATAAATCCAAAGGTACCAAATCCACTTGCAATCATAAATGCAATAGCATCAACAACAACTTTATCAACTTGTTCATTTTATATCAAGCTTCATCAACTATATCTTATCTATTATCTTTATTATCTCTATCAACTTCATCAATTTCTACTCAGGTTATCCTATTAGGGCAACAATTGAATTCTACCAATTTGATTGGTCATCCTACCTACCATAGTTGTTTATCACATCTACAACTTTCCTAGCTCCTAGCTTGCACTTTGATCATAAACACTTTGATGTGCATCATATATGCATTAAGAATCTATAAAAACACTTTTACATTGCATATAACTGACAAAAACCATAAACACGCTACAATTGACTGCATACGCACTAATAAACCCTATATGCAACAAAATCATATATGTAGTTTTACACTATGTATATGCGCTGAAAACCTTAGACACACTAAGACCTAGCATAAACATGTTATCAAGACATAAACATAGCGTTACCTAACATAAATGTACTTTTAAACTTTTCCTATTCTACGACATTTTTGGCTACTTAGAATTTCTACTCTAATTTTGATGCAATAAATGCATAAGACAAGAAAATTAAGGGTGTATTAATTGGCTCTACATATTCCTCTAGCCACTTAAATCACCACACAAACTTTAATTGGTGGAATCACTCTACTATCATGCTAGAGAATTTGTGCTCCTTCTCTGCTCTGCTTTGCACCTTGATCTCTAAATGTGATGGATGTGAATGAGGAGAGCCTTCCCCCAAACTCCTATTTATAAGTAGTGTAACCTTAAATTCTCATGGTCATTGTCCATGGTTGACGTGATTTCCTATGACCTATTTGTTGGATATTGGAGTTTTTGGAATGTGTTGTTGTCATTGATGTCAACATATTCCTGTGTTTCTATGTTGCAATCAGATTAAGTTGAGAAAGTTGGTTTGGTCATTGTGTTGCAGTTTTCTTGATGTCGATTAAAGGGTTTAGATATAAGTATCTCTAGTTGATTCAACATAAGTTTTAGAGTACCATGTTGATATTTGATTGAGTTATGAGATCCGGTGTGGCTGTTGGTCTTTTTGTTGGTTTAGTGTTACAGAGTTGTGGTTCCTGATCCATATTGCTTTGAAAATGATTTATCTTGTTTTGCAGATTCAGGAGAGTGCTTGGGACATTCATGTGTGTCCTCAATTCAGATGGTTCATGATTTTGTGCTCTGCAAGTTATCTTTCTAAGTTTCAATTGTTCCTATTAAGTGTTCTTGAATATCAGTCTGATGAATGATGAAGATTCTAGTAAGTGATTTTGGTGCAATTATTTTTTTAGAATTCAATTTTCTTATGGATGTTTCTATATCAAGTCATATTTGTGTTGCTAGTCCGCATTGATCATCATGGTTTTTATTGGTGTATTTTCTCAATGTTGCATGCTATTGGCAATCTTGACTTGGTAATTGTAGTGTATTGTAGACGTTCAAGGCATAATTGTTGGAGGTGTTTCTTGTCAAAGGTGGTGATTTAGGTCCATGCTATGTCTTAGATGACATTATGTTGGTCCGTGTGATTATTTGTGTACCGTGTGATATAATTTTGTAATTAGGAGTTGTGAGTTCAGCTGACCTTGAAAAATAGGTTGACAAATTGTATAAATAAATGTAATAATCATGTAAGATGTATGTATATGATCTTTGAGAGTGTGTATGATCAAGTTGTATGTGTGAACAAGTGATTTGATATTTCAAAAGTGTGAAGGAGAGAATAGAAGTGTTTCAAAGAGGACTGTGTGCTTAATTGAAACTATAATCAAGCATTAAGAGATACTATTATTTTAGTTCATGTAATCTAGATTATTGTTTGATATTTGTAAGGAAGTTAGTCTTCCTCATGATTTTAGCCCTTCTTGTTTTCAGAAGTGATCTCCAGGTAGTGTGCTTGAATGCATGTGCATTCCTTGTAATATCTTCATTTACTTCTAGTATGGTAACATCATATTGTAGGTAGGTTCTGACCATGGTTTCTCCCTTAACTGGGTTTTCCACATCAAAAATCTGTGTGTTATGTGTGTTGTTGATGTGGTGATATTTTCTTTTGTTGTTCATGATCAAATTTGAAGTTGTGATTAGATTGTTTAAGTTTGGTGAAAACTAATTCACCCTCCCCGCCCTCACAGTTTTCTACATTGTTGTTGCCAACACTATCTTGGTCCATTTTCATCCATCTAACCTTTTCTTTGTGTTTCTTTCAATATATTTTCTCTCGTTGAGAGATTTTCTGAACCTTGTCATCACTTTTTCACCCAATCACTCGAGGTGGCATACCACCTCTATACTAGAGAAAATATTTTATTAGTTAATCAATTTTCTTTGAAACAATGCTATAAGTCGCATTGTGTCCAGAAGGGGAAAAATATAGGCACCTAAAATTATCCTAGCCTAGTTAAATAAATATTTCTATTTATTTAATTATTTGCCTTTTATTCTATTAATTAAATTAATATTTATTCATTTAATTAATCATTAAACCTTTGTAACCCTATTTCTATCCTAATTTAAATAAATATTTTTATTTATTTAATTTATGTGGCCTTTCCCTCTATTAATTAAATAAGTTATTTAGTTTTTTTAATTATTTCATTTAGGGTTTTTCCCTTATTTATTTTAATCACTCCCTTTATTTTATTATTTCTTCTACCCACCCTCCAATCTTAGTTGACCATTTTTTATTTGGCCTCTTTATCTATCCCTTTTTTTGAAGGATGTTGTCTATAAAAGAGGCTTCCTCCCCTCTCTTTTCATGAATCGAATCTTGGACCATACGTACATTCTGGCAAATTGACTTTACCATACATTATCAAAGCCACATACATTCTTCAATTGAGCTCTTGTGAAAGTATAAAAATTTGAGAGTGACAAATCAAAATAAGATCAATGGAGATAGGAGAATAATCTAGATTAACGCCATGGAGATAGGAGAATAATCTAGATTAAACCCATTTGAATGTATGAAGGTATCATTTGATTTATTCTATAATTTTGCATGTTTGATGGTTCTTCATTGATGTGATGTGTTGAATTTAATTGTAGATCTATGGTTTTTTGGTTAGAACTAGGTTTTGTTATAAGGGTTAAAATTCAACATATACACTTTAAATTAAATAAAAATAAATAATATGAAACTAAACAAAATAATTCAAGATTATATATCGCCTTCAATATATTAAGTTTTATTTATTTACAACTACTTTTATTTATTTTAGAATTTTTATATACCTTATAATTATTTAAGAGTTATTTATTTTATATAGAATTATTTTATTTTGAATTAAAATTTAGTTGATAGTTTACAAAAAAATTCATGCATAAATGAAGGAAATATAAACCCTAGTTTAGAGAGAAAACAAGAGACTAGTAGAATAAGAATGGTGTTTGGGTAAGGAATTAGCAACATTATGACTAGAACAAATCAATTAGGTAAAATTAAAAAACCAATCCTAAACCTTGGAGACAATGGAACACTCAACTAAAAAGTGTTTAGTGGATGCAAAAGTGGAAAACTAAGGATGAACAACCATACAAAAGTTGGAGATACAATCTTGATAGGAGATAAAAGAGAAAAATCAACGCATACTAGATCTACTTCAAGAGAAAATAAACATATAAGTAAATAGGTGGCAAAGGAAAACAAATGGAATAATGTTCAAACTATATTGTCCTTAAAATTGGGATGATTAGGTGATGCATTATTTTTCTTGAAGATGTTACATTAGGAAGATCTAGTTAAAAGGTAAAATATTTGTGACTTATTTTATTAAATGGATAAGGGATTGGCTTTTAAAAACCAAATTGAGGAATTGGTGTTATAAGAATTTCTAAAAGACGTCAAAATTAAAACCCTGTCGGATAGATTCTTTCTAATGGAACATCTTTCTAAGAGTATAAAGAGTAAAATTTTAAATGAGGTACCATATGTGATGGGAGGCATGGGTTTCTTTATCAAGGATTGGGAACCATAATTTTAACCCTCTAATTTAGGAAACCTATGAATCCCTAATTTGAATGTGATTGCATGATCTCCCCTCAAAATATTGGAGATTTGAACCTATAAAATTTATAGGGAACCAAATAGGATTATTTAGAAGAGTATATGAGACACTGGAAGATATGGATTACAAGATGTATTCTTTGATCTATATCAACATGAAATCCCTACTTTCTATTCCAAATAAATAAAAATTAGATCTGAGGAAGGTATATAGAGACAAATAATTAAAATTCAAAAAAATACAAAGTATGTAAAGTATTCTCTATGAAAGGCCCTAGATCAAAGGAATCTTAAAAGAATAAGATGGAAATAAAAATTGAGTAGACACAAATAAATTAAGGTGCTAAATATGTTGAGAGCACTTTAGAAAAAGGATTAGAATCCTTTGAGGAACCTTTGGTTGGTGATAAGACCCTAGTGTTTTTTGTTAGATTGGAGGTCCCTAACATTTAAAGTAGGTTATGCCTCTCGATGGTCCTTTAGATGAATTTATGGTCCACTCTATAGAAACATTTTATGGTCCATGCAATTCAAATACAAAAAGAATAAGATTGGATAAAACCCTAAATAAGAAAAAATGGGTGACTAAACTAAATATACCAATTTACTTGCTTAGAATAAATGATAAGGAAAAGAGTACATTAGTCACAAATTTAGAGTTAAAAGGACCTATAATGTAGGTAGAGGATAAAGGGTTTGAAAACTTGACATATTTTGAAGTGAGCGTGAAAATGTTTGGTTGTACTAGGAATAGGTAAAGTAAGGAAAACCCTCACGTAATAGTGTAACAAATAGAGGATTACCAGCTTGAGCATCTATGTATGATAGAATCATCAAGGAAGAGGAACTATAAATTTGAGAAGAAATGGTAATAAGTCAATCCCAACCAAATTTAAAAAACCTAAGAAAGGCGTAAAAGGCCAATGAGGAATATAACTGAATAAGATCAATTATAACTAGCTAGTAGTGCCAAAGAACAAATCTAACTCATATCTTGGAAGAGAATCACCCTTCTTGGTGTGTCATGAGGTTTGTGGATAGGGGATTGACTTAGGTCAAACCCCAAGTTTGTAATTAACCATAATTTAAGTAGAAATGTAATTGAAAGCATGCCTTTTGAGGGTAGACACAAGACTTTAAATTGAAATGCTTAAATGTGGATAATTATACCTTCAATAGGTGATGCAAGGCACTTAGGATATGACCTCCATATGTAGATTTAATAACATGATAAATCATATAAATCCATCATGAAATAATAAATAAAATTAAATATTAAGATGGCTTGAAGTAATTTATTGCTCATTGAATAAGATCTACTCTTGAAGAAGAAAATTCTCTTGAATCAAGATTATAATGCTAATATTAGATAAGATTATGAAAATTAATTGAGAAGGATGACTTATATAGGGATTTCATAATTAAAATTATCATTACGTAACTTAGAATTGATATATTTTGACACAAATTGGGATTTGAATTAGAAAAGACAGACATATTATCTTCCTGAAATTTAGAAAAAAAAAATTGTAGGATCAGGGTGAATCTTAGCAACTTGGTCCTATCATTTTTTTTTGAATTTCTAAGGATGGGAGATAATGGGAATGTAATACCGAATCTAGATCAGTGGATCAAACCATAATGCATAGGTATGCAAAATATACTTTAAGAGTTAAAATTAGGGTAGGATTAATGATAAATTAAGATAACAAGATAAAGGGCACACCTATAATTATGGGCCCAAATAAGAAAGTGGTGATGTAATAAAGTGGAATGAGACCCATGATATTAATTTAAATCAATAAAGAGCCTATAATGCATAGAGGAAAGGAAATTACTAAAATAGGTGCTAGGAGATTGTGAAATTGGACATGTTAATAAATGTGTACACTTTATGACACTACATTTAACCCCCACTTTAGTAGAGTATGATCTTATGATCATACTCTTGGTAAAGTAGAAATGGAAAGATAGAGCATATGACAGAAAGACAAAGCAGGGATAGGATGATGTTGAGGGATGATAAAACCCCCAAGAAAAGAATCCTATCAATTCATGCAAGTAACCTTCTAATATATAAAAAATAAAACAATGTTAGTACTAAAACACAAATCTCCAAGCCAACTAGTTGAAGAGACCTCGATAGTAAAAATGGCTCAACCTCTAATATCATTCTCAACATCTTATTAGAGGAGCACAATTGGAATTATAGAAAGAACAAGGACATACACTAATTGAAATCACAATAAACCATGCTCCAATAATAGAAAATAGTGGTATGATATGCATTCATGGGAGAGAAAGATAAGGGAACATGGATTCTCACAAGACAACAAATTTTGTTATGTGGTGTGATCCATGTAGGAAGGAAGAGTCAGAATAGTCTTGCAAGTTGTATTATGCTAGTTCCACTCACCTTGCTAAAATGTCATCTAGTTTCATGAGTTAAGAATCTCATATAACAATTAGGTCTAGTTTAGAGCATGCAACAAGATATATAAGACATGAATTTGAAATAAAGATGTGTGTGGTTTCAAGAATGGTGCATCTCATATAAGATTTGGGTTTTATTTTGAGAGTGCAAACCCCATATAAGACAAATTATGAAGAAAATAAGGTAGAAGCATGAAGATGAAAAAATACCAAAAATAATAGATAAGATAAGGATGAAATAATATCATAAATAATGCATAAAATAGAGATTAAACATTAGTATGAAACAATCCTAATTAATAATCGATAGTTGAAATGAAACTAGGAGGCCACATATATATGCCTCCCTCAAGATGTCAACATAGTCCTATGTTGATGCCTTTAGGTAGATATAAATAAGGATACCCACCGCCAATACCAAAGATATATCCGCAAAGTAACAATGCATGCATTCCAAGCTAGGAATAAAGATGCCTGTATAGGCTTCATTTCTTTAAGCAAGGAAGAGATATCTTGAAACAAGTGTAAAGGGAGACTTTTGGGGATGCATGGTTGGAAAAGGAGGAAGATCTATCTTTTCATAAATATACCTACCTCCAAGAGTAGAGGAGATCCTTAATAAATATTACATCTTGGAAAGGAGAACGGGACTAAGAATATACATCTTCTCTAATATTTATGGAAAAGTGGATTTCCTAGTAAAAGATTGCAAACATTCACTAAGGAGGTATTAATTATAAAAGATAAACCATTTTAAGAAAGAATAGGTCATAAATAAGGAACACGCATGTACTCATAATAAGGATAAATCCATGCAAGAAATGACATCAAATAAAATATGCAATTCAACAAAGGAAAGTAAAATATTTGGAAAAAGAGAGAAAATTGCAATACTATTATTTCCCCAAAGCACAAAGACAAGAACACCAAAGAGATATCATTTATGAAATAAACACTCCTCTAAAATAAAGAAAAAGATCCTCATTAAGGATTCATTTTCCTTACAAGAGGGCTTAGATCCTCAATAGGGATATGCACGTCTGCAATATAGAAGGGTTCGTTATAAAAGATACCACTCAATAAATGGAAAGTGGGTTCTTAAGAAAGAGAAGGATTCAAAGGATATTATTTCCCCCCAAGCATGGATACAGTAATTATAATTCTATAATGTTTCTATCTAAGTATGATTGCACCTAAAATTGTACCACCATGAATGACAATGAGCCCCCGATAAATAAGCTAGCAATGTCACATAGTGAGAAGCTAACATAAAAGGGAATTAAATGTTATGTATAAGGAATAAGATGAGAGTCCAACTTATAGTCATCAAATATTGGAATTATTCCAATTACAATAAATTGCTGGATTTTATCTGCTAAATCATGGCTTGCATTAATGAAATGGTCCTGTATTTGATGATACTTGCAAAAAATAAGGATTGTTTTGATGTTTCTTATGATTATTTATTTGAATTTTTAAAGGGAGAGTAATCGAGTTGGCTCTAAGAATCTCATACAAAATACTCTTTTTTTGATGAGAAGTTGTTAGAGGACATAGATGTAGTAGACAATGGGGGAGGGGATGTTGAGAAAGGAAGACTTTCAAAACCTTGACCTTCTCTGGAAAAGCATGATGTAAATTTTACTTGATCATCAAAATTTTGTTGTACACATCCTAAACCATGTACATTATATCTATTTGTAAAATCATATATATATATTTAAATATCTATTGGAGAGGGTTTATTCTTAGTCTCAAGGTCTAAATATCCTCCATCATCATCAAGACATTTGTTGGAAGGAAAGGTGGGAATCGATTTAGAAGAAGTTTAGATAAATGACAAACAAGGCTCCTTCAAGGATTCATTATTAGATTGAGGTATCTTATACCTATCACAAGAAGGAGTAAAGTCTAATGTAACCCAATTCCTTGTGAAGGATGCATCATTTATAGGATATTGTGTTGTACATGGAATTATAGTATTAAAGGGTGAAATGCATCCTAATTATTTCTAAATAAAATGATAAGGATTAGGATCAGACTTGATTGTGTTAAGTTCATTGTTGTATATAAATTTGATCATGTGATGAAGAGTAGAAGGGATTGATTTCATAGCATGAGCCCATAGTCTACCTAGAAGAATTTTATAATTATGATGGTTGGGCATGACATGAATAGGAGTATGCAAAGTCATGGGTCCTACTTTGATAGGTAATATGACTATACCAAGTGATTCTCTAGGAAAATTATCAAAGCCACTAACACAAATAAGATCATGTTGAATAGAAGAATAATCTCAATTTATCTTATCTAATAATTCAACACAACAAATTTTAAGTGCTAACCCATTATCAATTACCTCTTATGTTTTGTTCATAATTGCAAGGAGTAATCATAAGGGGATGATCTCAATTTTTAAACTCTATATAAGGTAATTCATCTTTTGATAATATAATATCATTTGGTTTCAAAGAAGGATGAGGAACCACCCTATGCAAAACTTTTGGGATTAGATTATGGTATGAAGGTGAAGTTTGAATCAAATCCCAAAGGGAGGTCTTAGCTAAGACATCATGGAGTTTCTCAACAAGATTAGGTTCCTTATCAACATGTTTCTTAAGATTAGGGGCAAAATAAGGGAATTGAGAACAACATTGGGATATTCCTTTTTGACACAAGCATTAAATGTGTGATGCATTTTGGAACCATAGTTTTTTTCTAGTTGTCATCCCATATGACCTCTTTCACATACATGTATTTTGCAACTTTAAGGATATTGAGAGGTTTTGTAAGCTTAGGCTTCTCATAACTAGAAACATGAATGGTATTAACTTTATTAAACTATTTTTCTCCAAGGTTATATCACTAGAAGGGTGAGAAAAAAGGAAATTGCTAATGATTTCCTCCTCTTCCTCCAAAGTATCTTTATGGGTAAGACAAGCTTTAGGAGGACAAACATACGTCATTAATTATTAATGTTCAGTGGTAAATTAATTGAAATGAGAAGAGGGTATGGTATCACTAGGAAAGGTAGCTACAATATCATCCGCTTGCACCAATTAATCATTGTGAGGGAGGTACATTCTAGGAGACAGATGAACATCATTCTTCAAAGGTTCATCCTTATGAGGTTGATCTTTGAAATAAGTGCTCATAACTTCTTTTTGCACCAATGTGCACTCATTGGTAGGACAAAATTTGGAAGAGGGTAAACAATCACATCTAGCTAAATAATCATCATATGCATAAAAGGGAACATCATGAATATCTTTATGGGTAGGACAAACTTGAGGAGAAGGGTAAACACCACCCATGAATGTTCCATCTCTAGGAGAGGTACCATGTATGGAAGGTAAAGTGACATTGAGGAAGGTGATTATGGTATCATAATATTTCTCTAACATACTCTCATGGGAGAGGCCAATTTTAGGATAAATATCAATATCAATTTTCAAAACTTCATCCTTAAGAGGAATAGTTGTAAAAGAAGTGTTAATAATCTCTTCTTGCACAAAATTATCCTCATGAACAAGAAAATATCTAGGAGAGGAATTATCATGGTTCATTAGGACCTCATATCTAGAAGGTGAAGCTTTATAGAGAGAATTGTCAACCACATCAACTTCTTTCATCACAAAATATTGTAAATAACTAGGATTACAAGAAGGTAAAGGTATATAAAGCGGATTGTCATGCATGATAATATCCTTGTGATTTCTTGGATACTTAAAGGATGGTTTAGAGGTAAGGGTAAAATCATAAAGAGTTTCTTCCAACATCTCAAGGTCATCACTACTAAATGGCATATGCATCATGTTCATTAACCTTTAACAAAAGGATGGTTTAGAAAATGAGCACTTAGGATAAAGGAAACCATAAAGAGCCTCTTCAAGATCTTCTCTACTATATACTTGTTTGAAAGCATAGTAATTATAACTAAATATATTAGCAATGAAATGATAGAATGTAAGAAAGCATGTAAACACACAAAATGCATAAAACAAGATTTTTGGTATTTTTATTTTAAATAAAATAAGAAATGAATGTATCTAAATCAGAAAATTAGGTTTAAAACTCAAAATTGGAAATATGCAAGTTCAACGAGAGTCAAGTTCCAAAAATTTAATGGTGAGAAAATTAGGGTTTCACTAGTCATGCTTTGTAAACTAGGAAATGACCTAACTTTTGCATGCATCAGATCAAAAGGAGAATAAAATTGATAGAGCTAACCTCAATTATATTAAGAAGAGTGTTGAATTTTGATTGAATTCCTATTCCGATTTTGTTTGACTTGAAAATGTAATTGAAAATATGTAAATTTAAAGCCAAATCTAAGGTAAAAAGGTAATGCCTGAACTAGAAACTTGGACTAATTATTCTAACTAATAATAAAATAGAAACTTCACAATAGGTATAAAAATGGATAGGGAATTTGATTGTGTACCTATGACTAAAATCTAAGGCTAATATGATAGGGTCAGAATGCCTAATGCCTTGGTCTTTTGAGCTACTATTGGGAAAATGGCAAAATAAAGCAATCTAGAATCTGTTTGCATAGTTTGATGAAAAACATTGAGGACAGGGGTGCACAACACCCTGTTCTGAGTAGTGGTACTTTCCAGTGCCCTGGGGCTAAAAAATTATGCCCAAATTTTGGGAGAAAGTCCATACCAAGCTCCTACTGTTGAGGTCTTTTCGCTCCATTAGATACCTATTGCGGCACACGAGAGGAAAGAAAGGGGGTTGTGGATAAGGGTTTGCCTTAGTTTAAACCCCTGGTTTAGAATTAACCCTAATTGAAATAGAAATTGAATAGAAAGAATGCCTTTTGTGGGAAAAGGCAAGACTTGAAATTGAAATGCTTGAATGTATATGATTATACCTTCAATAGGTGATACAATTCTCTTAGGATAACTCCTCCATGTGTTGATACAATATCATTATAAATCATAGAAAATAGATCATGAAATCATAGGTAAAACATAAGAGGAATATGCCTTGAAGTAATTTGTTGCACGTTGAATCAAATATGCTCTTGAAGAAGAGGACTTTCTCTCCAATTGATGATAATGCTAGAAAAAGATAAGATTATGAAAATGAATTGAGAATGATGCCTTATATAGGGATTTTATTGTTAAAATCACCACAAGGCTGACTTAGAATTGATATATTTTGACACAAAGTGAGATTTGAATTATAAAAGTGTAGTGTCATAAAATTTCAACCCTAGCAATTTTTTACTGCATTAGGGCCCTCACGCATGCAAGATCGAATCCTCTAGCTTGATCGGAGGTTGGAGACTGCTCAACCCTCAGAATCAGCTTCTCCCTTAGCCTCCACACCACCCGGTCTGCATTCTGCCCTAGAGAAAGGGGTAGGATAGGGGCATGGTACCACTATACCCCCTAGAATAGGAGCATGGCACCATTTTCCTCCTAGGACAGGGGCGTGGTGCCTCTTACCCTACCCTATTTTGGGACAGGACCTTCCTAGACCATGCATTGGGGATTGTGCATTGGGTGGGAAAGTCCCCCGATGTCAGCCTATGATGAAAATAATATCCACTAACATATATTTAAGGGGAATTCATACTGTCATTTGCATAAGTTGAAGTTGGATAATATTGGAGTTTATCAAGTTGCACGAGCGATCAAGAGCATTCAAACATTCTTTTCTAGCATTGAGCATTCTCAAGTCTCCCTTCAAGGCTAGGTGTTACATTCAAGTCAAGGATTCAACCATTGAAGAGGAGATTGATTCCAACATTCAATTCCACATAATACTTTCTATCAACATTTCTATCACAACCTCCCTTGAGGTGATTTACAATTCAGTGTTTAATTTACATCTACTTGCAAGTACTTTCTTTTATTACTTTGTTAATTCCAAAATGGGGGTTTGACCTAACAGTAAACCCCCAATCCCTACCCATTTTCCTCTCTTTTATGTGTGTAGGTTGTAGGTGCATAGTTGAACTTTTAGATTCAGGCTCCATTAGCAGAGATGGAAAAACCCTTTTCATTTCATAGACTTTTTGGAGGACTGTGTACATTCCCACCATGTTCCAGGCAAATTTTCTTCAAATTCACAGGGTGACTTCATCTTGACATATTACTTGTTGGTATTATGGATGTGTTGCATTAGTTTTGTCATTGATGTTAGCACTTATCCTTCTAGAGATCTACGGTTACATTGATTATGTTGAACCGACACATTGTGTTCACCGGCATGTTCAGTGACTTATGCACAATCACCAGTATATTGTTCACCGACATGTTATATTGTTCACCAACACTGAGGATGATCCAGTTATCATCTACAGATTACAAGGTTATGTCAAAGACATTGTTTGGATACTTTGTTTTGGTATTATGGTTATTAGTCTAATTGAGTTGACATATTTGTTGTTACCGGCAAATTGGTCTAGGTTATGGACCAGCATGCGTTATCTATTCCATATTAGCACGACACATTATGGAGATGATTTATTGATTGGATATTATTGTAAATGTATTGACCTGACATGATGCATCACATCTTGATTCATTTGTAATTGATTTAATTATAATATTCTTAGTGAGCTGACCTACACATTTGGTCTTACGATTCATATATATGTAAAGTCTCATTTGTGAGATAATGTGTGGTATGGGAATGGTATGAGCAGAGAATAAAAATGTTACGGTATGTGTGAATATTGAAGATCATATGAGCAGACCACAGAGAATGTTCAAGGAAGGTATGAAGGTGATTATCTGAGCTTAACCGGTATTGAATTGAGCATAGAAGATGCTACTTTGAGTAGTACATTATCATTAGATTTAACCATCCAATTGTAGTCAATGTGACTCCTATTTTTTGATTGAGCAGTGAGCTCTAGGTAGTTGGCCTCTCTACATGTGCAGACTTCATTTGTATACACATACTATCTGCAATAGTATCATCTGATTGTGGGTAAGGTTTCCCACTGTGGTATTTCTCCTTATAAGGTTTCCACATACAAATATTTGTGTTATGTGTTGTGGATGTTGTTTCTCTTTCTATTTCATGCATTAAGTTTCACCAGTAAATTGATATTAACTATTAAACCGTTAACTGACATTAAGTTTGGTTTATCGGTATTATGCATCAAGTTTGATTAAGTTATATTTGGGTTGAAATTAATTGGCAACTGATTCAACCCCCTTCCTCTCAGTTGCCTTTGGGTCCTAACAATTGGTATCAGAGAAATTGGTGTAATGACAAGAGCAAGGCTGACAAATGAAGAGGTATGTTTAATTTCTCAAATTGAACCAGCATCTATTATTGAGGCATGTGAAGATAAACATTGGATTAAAGCTATGGAAGATTAATTGGAACAAATTGAAAAGAATAATACATGGACATTGGTTCCCCGACCTAAAGACAAAATTGTAATTGGAACTAAATGGGTATTCAGAAATAAACTTAATGAAGATGGTAAGGTAATCAGAAAAAAAGCAAGATTAGTGTGTAAGGGATATTCACAGAAAGAGGGAACTGATTATAATGAAACCTTTGCACCAATAGCTATAATTGAGGCAATCAGATTATTTCTTGTATTCATAGCTTATAAGAACTATAAAGTATATCAAATGGATGTTAAATGTGCATTTTTGAATTGTGATCTTGAAGAGGAAGTTTACATTGAGCAGCCTAATGGATTTTCTTTGACAAATGATAAAGATATGGTTTGTAGATTAAGGAAAGCTTCATATGGATTGAAGCAAGCTCCCAGAGCTTGGTATGCTAGATTGGACAAATATCTTTTGAAGCTTGGTTACACTAAAGGTAATGCTGACAACAACTTACATTTCAAAGTGAGTAATGATGACATCTTGGTTATTGTAATTGGTTGTATGTTCTAGTATTTCTATTACTTTGGCATTTGATGTCAAAGGGGGAGATATATCTATTGAAAAAATTTGTATTTAGGAATCATTATCCTAGGGGGAGAGATTATTCATTGGGAGAGATGTTTACTCTCTGCATTTGTATTTTGATTTTTGGTAATTGATCTCTTTTGGAGATTGCTAGTTTTTGGTTTTTGGCATTCTGATTTTGGCACTTAGATGTTTTTCCATCTTGTGTTGCCATCAATGCCAAAGGGGGAGATTGTTGGTATTATGGATGTGTTGCATTAGTTTTCTCATTGATGTCAACACTTATCCTTTTGGAGATCTATGGTTACATTGGTTATGTTGAACTGACACATTTTGTTTACCGACATATTCAGTGACTTATGCATAGTCACTGGTATATTGATCATCGACGGGTTATATTATTCACCAGTGCTGAGGATAATGTGTTATCATATGGAGATTACTTGGTTATGTCGAAGACATGGTTTGGATACTTTGTTTTGGTGTTATGGTTATTGGTCTAATCAAGTTGACATATTTGTTGTTACCGGCAAATTGGCCTAGGTTATGGACCAGCATGCGTTATCTATTCTAGATCAACACTAAATGTTATGGAGATGATTTATTGATTGGATATTATTGTAAATGTATTGATTCGACATGATGCATTGCATCTTGATTCAATTGTAATTGATTTAATTGTAATATTCTTAGTGAGTTGTCCTACACATTTGGTCTTAGGATTGGTATATATGTAAAGTCTCATTTGTGAGATAATGTGTGGTATGGAAATGGTATGAGTAGAGAAGAAAAATGTTATGGTATATGCAAATATTGAAGATCATATGAGAAGACCATAGAGAAGGTTCAAGGAAGGTGATTATCTGAGCTTAACCGATACTGAATCCAGCATAGAAGATGCTACTTTAAGTAGTAAATTATCATTAGATTTAACCATTCAATTTTAGTTAGTGTGGCTCCTATTTTGTGATTGATCAGTGAGCTCTGGGTAGTTGGCCTCTCTGCATGTGCAGACCCCATGTGTATACACATACTATCTACAGTATTATCATCTGATTGTGGGTAAGGTTTCCCATCATGGTTTTTCCCCTTACAGGGTTTCCACGTACAAATCTTTGTGTTATGTGTTGTGGATATTGTTTCTCTTTCTATTTCATGCATTAATTTTCATCGATATTGATATTAACTGTTAAACTGTTAACCGACATTAAGTTTGGTTTACTGGTATTATGCATCAAGTTTGATTAAGTTATATTTGGGTTAATATTAATTGACAACTGATTCACCCCCCCCTCTCAGTTGTCTCCAGGTCCTAACATTACTACCAGATCCAAGTGCACAACTTTATCCCTTATTCTGATCTTAAGTTATAATCAGTTCTTTGTCACTTTTGCACTACATAATTCAATCAATTCCTTTCCATTTCAATAAGGAAGAGGGGATCAACTTATCATTCCCATTTCATTCAGAATTTAATCTTCATCTTTGAAGGTTGAATCTAGTGAATTCTCCTCTCCGCTTCCAATGTAACTAGGTGAAAAGTGTTTGAAGGGAAATCCGTAGTGAAACTCTCATCTCTCCTTGGAGGGAAAGGGTAGTTTTCCTCTTGATCTCTCATTCACATTTCACCCACGTTATATTTTGGTTAACCCAATGTCTTGCATGATTTCCTGTGAACAAAATTGCATATTTTTCATTTACAAGTTTCAAATTTCTACAAACTTAGTGGTTAAATCATTAAAGACCCTAGTTTTAAAATTGAAATTGAACTTGTAATCTGTAAAAATTGCTTGTGGTTATCTTAGATCTGAAAATTGTCTTGTTTATCAAATTCAAATTCCTCATTTTCTTGTTCAATTTGCAAATTAAATTTACAAAATTAAGAGGTTACTTGTTAAAACGCTAGTTTTCAAAAATCATCTTAAACTTGTGCAAAAATTCAATTTCCATTTAATTTTCACATTTCTGATTGTTCTCAAATTTGTCTTTATTCCTACAATTCAAATTTTCAATTTCCCCCCTTTTCCCAAAATTCAAATTTCAAAATTAAGTGGTTAGGACATCAAATCCTAATTTTCAAAATTAATTGGATTTTGTGCAACTTTCAAATCAATTTCATTTACATTCGGATTTCTAAACATTTTCCAAGGTGTTCCAATGCATTATGTTTGAATTTTTTCAAAATTGCAATTCAATTCCTCTTTTTCTTCAAAACCCTAGTAGGGTCCTATTTTTACATTTGTGCCATCATTTCGCCCATCTAAAGGTTGTAAAATTCATCAATTTTGGGGGGTTAGCTTTGAAATTATCGTAATATTCATCCCTGAAAATTCACTAAGGATATCCCTTGTGGTGGTGCCCTTATTGATCCCTCTTGCATGGTTAATGTCATAACTGAATAGTATCTTTTCACTTTGTGATTGCATAAACCAATATATCATGCTTCTAATGTGGTTGTGAAGTTATTTGATGGCTTCTCTTCTCCTACCATTGGCTCTATCACCCTTCCTGTTAAAGTTCATACTAAATCCATGAATGTTGACTTTGTTATCATACCCTCTTCTGAGCAATTCCAGGTGAATTTGGGATATCCTTGGCTATCTTCCATGAAGGATATTTCTTCTCCAATCCACAAGTGTTTGAAATTTCCTCACAAGGGAGAGATCATAACCATGAATCATAGCTTATTTCATCCATCTAAAAGAAGCCCCAGTGTTCCTATTGATCTCTTTTGACCTAAACAACTTCAATCTCTTCCATCAAGGAGTGATTCTCTTTTTCAATCTTATAAAAAATGGAAGCACGATATGATCTTATCCTTAAGTCAATCTAAATCTCCAACACTTGACATTCCTATTTTTCTTCAAGATGAGGTTCTTCCCTCATGGATAGAACTAATCTCCCTCCTAACGAAGATCGCCAACCTATTCCTATGAATATGACTTTACCTTCTCTTAAGGAGAACAAAAATATTCTTCCTAAGGTTAGACCTATACCTCCTCCTCATGATGGACCTGGTCTCCTTCCTACACTTAATATTCCTCCTTTCTGTGGTGCAATTCCACCTCCTTCCTCTTATCGAGAGAAGATGCCCGCTTCTCCTCTTGTTCCACCAAAAAGAACTCAACCTAAACCTTCAAATATCAAGGAGCAAAACATTCCTACTTTTTCAAGTGTTACTCCTACTCAGTCTTCCACTAAGACTCGATGAAATCATTTTGTGAGAGAATGTCGACAAAGATGTCGTGTTCAAGGTCATGAAGCTATCCCTCAAACAATCTTGTTAGACTTCGACAACCGACATGATTACCTTCTCTCCCAAGCAAGATTTTCAACCTACATCTCCAAATCATAAGTTGCACAAAACATGTGATGGTTTTACTCCTATTTGTGTTCCTGCTCCTCTTTCTCTAGACTTTGATGAAGAAATGGGTGAAAATGTTATTCATAATGGCAATACAATTCCTAATTCTTCTGATAGTAAGTATGAATATGTTGATGTGGACAAGCATTTATCTGATCAATTTTCACAAACCCTAATCCTAGCTCCTAGAATCAAACAAAGTGACTTACAACATGATCATAGTCCTTGTTTAGATCTTGTGATAGCTCCATCTATTGTGCTCGACGTCGCTCCTCTGGCATGTTTCTTGGCTTCCCAAAATAGTGATCAGTAAGATTGAGAGGCAGATGTCATGATAGATTAGCAATATTAGCACTGTGGATCTTCTCTCTATCTCTTTTTTTCTCTTTTGTGACCATTCTTCTATATGTGTATCCCTGTTCTTCTATTGTTCCCTTAATGTCTACTTGGGGATGATGCAAAGCATTGAGATCTTTTCTTGGTCTCTTTCATGTTGACTCTAAAGACATCATCTCTTCTCTTTCTTCTAAGGTAGTGTCCTTCTTTGGGGAATGATGATTATTATATGCACATATACATACATGTTATACATGAGTTATCATACAACATACTGACCCCAAGGAAAGTGACACTACCTGATGTTTTGTGTTCACTATCATTGGGTTTATTCCTCGATTAGGGGCTAAATCTTTTTGATAACATGCTCCCTTCTCTCTTGGGTGTATCCTACCTTGAAGAAATCTCTCCCAATAAGGTGTGTGTGATCACTTTAACGTGGGGGTATACACTCCACTCATATTTTCCTTCTTTGATAGTTATAATTACTTAGTGAACTTTGTTTTTCTTTGTAAGATTTAGTACCCTTTCTTTCATGACTCATAGTGAAGGGAACTTTGCTACTTGTAGTCATGGTTCTCCCTAGGTTCTTTATCTTCCCTTTTACTTTGTCAATTGAAGTCATAAGATCCTAAGTCCACTGGGGGCTTGGTGCATCTTGCCTCCTTGACATGGTAAAAGCCTTTCAATCTTGTTTCCTTGAACTTTACTAGTAGTATTGGCATATGTTCATACTCTTGCTAAAGTGGGGGATAAATGTAGTGTCATAAAGTTGTGACCCTAGTAATTTTCGACTACATTAGGGTCCTCATGCATATGAGATCGATTCATCTAGCCTAATCGGAGACTAGAGACTACTCAACCCTCAGAATCAGCTTCTCCCTTGGCCTCCACACCACCCTATCTACATTCTGCCGTGGAGAAAGGGGTAGGATAGGGGCGTGGCACCACTACTCCCCCTAGGACAGGGGCATGGCATCATTGTCCCCCCTAAGATAGGGGTATGGTGCCCTTGTCCTCCTAGGAAAGGGGCATGGTGCCCATGTCCCTACCCTATTTTGGGGCATGACCTTCCTATAGCATGCATTGAGGGTTGCGCATTGGGCGGGAAACTCACCTGATGTCGGCCTATGATGAAAAATCAAATCCACTAACATGTATTTAAGGGGAATTCATCCTCTCATTTTCATAAGTTGAAGTTGGATAAGATTGGAGTTTATCAAGCTGCACAAGAGATCAAGAGCATTCAAGCATTCTTTTTCAGCATTGAGCATTCCCAAGTCTCCCTTCAAGGCTAGGTGTTGCATTCCATTCAAGGATTCAACCATTGAAGAGGAGATTGATTCCAACATTCAATTTTACACAATAATTTCTATCAACATTGCTATCACAATCTCCCTTGAGGTGATTTACAATTCAATCTTTCATTTACATCTACTTGCAAGTACTTTCTTTTGTTACTTGGTTAATTCCAAAACTGGGGTTTGAACTAAAGGAAAACCCCCAATCCCAACCCATTTTCCTCTCTTTTCTATGTGTAGGTTGTAGGTGCATAGTTGTACTTTCAGATTCAGGCTCCATTTCCAGAGAGAGGAAAACCCTTTTCATTTCATGGATCTTTCGAAGGACCGTGTACATTCCCGCCATGGTCCGGGCAACATTTTCTCAAATTCGCAGGGTGACTTCATCTTGACATATTACTGCCAAATCCAGGTGCACAACTTCATCCCATATTCCAATTTTAAGTTATAATCAGAACTTTGTCAATTTTGCACTACATAATTCAATCAATTCCTTGCTATTTCAAATAAGGAAGAGGGGATCAACTTCTCATTCCCATTTCATTTAGAATTTAATCTTCATCTTTGAAGGTTGAATATAGTGAATTCTCTTTTCCTCTTCCAATGTAACTAGGTGAAAAGTGTTTGAAGGGAAATCCATAGTGAAACTCTCATCTCTCCTTGGAGGGAAAGGGTATTTTTCCTCTTGATCTACCATTCAAATTTCAACAACACTACAAAAAGTTCAAAATTGTCCTCCCAAAATTTGGAGGAAAATGTGTGGGATTAGGGTGAATCTTACTGACCTAGTCGTATCAACCTTTTTCTAAATTTTTAGGGATGAGAGACAATAGGAATGTAATGCCAAATCTGGCTTAGTGGTTCAAACTGTAACACATAGCTATGTGAAATATGCTTTGAGAGTTTAAATTAGGGCATGATTAAGGAGAAATCAATATAAAATGATAAAGAGCACACCTAGAATTAAGGGCCCAAATAATAGTGTGATGATTTAATAAAGCAAAATCAGACCCATGATATTAATTTAAATGGATAAAGTCCCTATAATATATAGAGGATAGGAAAATACTAAAATAGGTTATAGGAGAGTGTGAAAGTGGACACATTAATAAAGGTGTACAAATTACGATGGTACAATAAGGAATAAATAATTGTGGGAATAAGAAGATAATTATAGAACTGCAGATTATGGTTCGTAAACTATTGTGCAGTGATCATAAACAATTTTAGTTATAATTAGGTTCCCATTATTGTTTAGAAAAGAATAGGTCTTCTCCCTAGGGAATTAAATTTTGTTTAGAATTTTTTTTGGGTCGAACAATAGTCAAACTCTTAGAATGTTATCTATGTGGTAGATGTTATCAAATTTGAAATGGAGTTAATAAATTTGTCTATCAATACCTTTAATGAATCAATCATATATTATCAATTTATCTAATCCTTTTGAATTGTAATCATTAATGGATTCAATCAATGAAGGTCTGAGTTAATATTTCAATATAGATATTTTGAGATTGCAACTAATAAAAGGCCACATGAGGTTACAAATGCAATTCTCTTCTTATTTGAGATTGTTGTGAATATTTAAAAATAATTGAGTTGTAATTTTTGTTTCCATATTAATATGATTTATTATTATGAACATTTGTTTATAATAAGTTGTGTGTATCCAAGTTATAACATATTCAAATTTGATTACTCCTACGAGCATGAAGAAAGAGAAAGCCAAAGGAAAAATATACCATTTCTTTTACCACTTGGGAATTTGAGCTATAGTAGATGCTTGAAGGATGGGGTTATCTTTCTTAGTGCCCCCTATTTATTTCCTTTTGGTTTTTGGTTTGTATCTATTCTCAAGTTGTTGTTTCTAAACTTTATGAGTATGTTATTTTACTATACTATTTATAAAATTTCAATTATTGTTGATACTCACCTCTCTCTCCAAGCCCTTTCTTTAATTTTTTGATGGTTTTTTATTCAAATGTGTAATAGTTTTGGGTTCTTCATCACTTAATATAACCAGAAATATAGTTAAAGTTGATTTTAAACATTTATTTGTATGAACTTCTATACCGATAAGTTTTCTTCTAGAAGAATTAACTTTTTAGTTAATTTTTTAAATTTATTTTAATTTCCTATTCACACTTAATAGGAAAACCTAGAGTCCTTAACTACAAATATAGGGCCAACACCATTAAAAAAAATATGATTCCCTAGTTCATAATTAAATGTAAAACATCTAAGTTAATAAGTTGCTTGCTAGGGGATCTCTCTTGGTTTGTTTCTCTTTGAATGCATGCCTTCTCTACATCAATTTATTACAACTAGATGGAGTTAGGAATTTTTCATTCCATTGTCAAGAATGGTGCTAAGGTTTAAGATCTCTAAATTAAGATAAAATCTTAAATGGTGCACCTATAATTTAGAAATTTTCATTTCTAGAATTACTATTAGTAAAATTTTGAATAGAAACCCTAAAATACTTACTAGTAGAGTGCATGAAGACAACTATTAAGCCTATACTACTATTGTATGTTTTCGTAGAGATATTCTTGAGGAAGATTCCTTCCATAAACCTAGAATCAAAAGGAAATGGTTGAAAAAATGGTACAAAATGAAAGATAACATCCTCAAAAGAATCAAAATCTTTAGGAGAATAAATATCAATAGAAGAATCAATATACATAATGGACAAAGAAGTTGAAAACTTTGTTCAAGTAGTCACATTCATGTTTTGAACTACTCACCAAGAGTTTGTATTTTTCTTAAAAAATATACATCCTTCTAGTTTACCTAATTTATATAGTTTAACCATAGAATACCCTTATTCATTTTTGTTTGAATTCAAAGTTTTATGTTAGAGCTATGATTATAAGAATGGTGCACATAGCCTTAAAACTCTTTCTAACAACACTAAAAGATACAGGCTTGGTAAAAATGAAATGAAAGATTGGGATACCATGAAGAAAAAATTATTGTAGAAATACAAATATTACTATCATGGAGGGCATTTGAAAAGAGATGACATCTTTTTAATTTCACAAAATAAGGATGAACCCCTTATAGATTATGTTAAGATATTTTTTATTTTTTTAAAATAATCACACTTGAATACACTCTTTCTAGAGCCTTTTAAATTGGAATTATTAAAAGATATGAACAATGATTTAATATAGAAACTAAACTTGATTGGATCATGGGACATCTCTCAACTACCATTGATGAAATTTTCCAAGTTTATAGAAAATATTCATGATCAACTATGAATAATTTTTTATAGGTTAAAAATTACTACCATCCACAAAAAAATCTATAGGTTTTTTAAGTGTGGAACTCATCAACATTCTAATATATATGAAAGAAGATATAATCAACCACCTTGTGACTTAGTTGCATGTTTTGCATATCAAAATGGAATAGCTAAAAACATAGGTTGGTCTCACAAAAGATTGTCCACATTATCATCATAGGGTCTCTTTCCTAGAAAGAAATCTATTTGTTTAGTCTCAATGATATCATAGCCTTCTATGCTACAATTATCCACAACAAGATCTCTAAAGATTCCTTTTACGGTTTCACATTCTTCCATATAGGCTATAGTTATGTACCCTTTCTCTCCAAATTCAACAAATATCTCAGATTGATGATGAAATGAAGTATGAGGAATTATTACCTTTTTGGGATTCTATTCCTCTTTCTTTCTTCTCCTTGCCTTCTCAAACCTATTCATTTTGAACCAAAAAGGCATTTCCTCTTTATCTAGTTTAGAATTGTTGACAAAATTACTTTTATAATGTCTTCCAATATGTCAAATATTGTTGGAATCATAAAACATGATATTAAAATAAACAATGTAAATGAATATCTACTTGTGTAACATTATTTTTCATTGTAGTAACTCTTCTACAATTCATTGCCTTGTGATTGTAATGATTGAACATAGTATTATATGCTTGTCTTCTTGGATTTTATCTTTTAGACCTTCTCTTCTATATGTCAATGTGTATAAACTATCCATCATCTTCCTTTCTCAAAAAAATCACCTTAGACTGATCAAATCCTAAACTTATAGAATAATGCTTGTCTATATCTCCTACACTTTTCTTCATAGAATCTTCTCTAGCCTTACTAATGATTTTTTCATTAAATCCAACACTAGCCATGATATGTAGTGCCCTTTGACTACAAATAATCTCATATAATATGTTAATACTCTTTTAAAACTTTATGCTTTTTCTCATCTAACTATTTTTCTTCACTAAATCCTTCCTCAAGGATAGTACTTATAGTTTAATCTTTTCACAATCCTTGTCTCTTGTCTTTAATTTGCTAGTCAAAAAATCTTGTGCCCTTCTTCATTCTTATTCCTAGAATTTCAAATCTATAATCATCTATTTATGTTTTTGCAAGACTTTGTAAAATATCATGTTGAGCCTTTATGTCTTCTGTAGTTCTCTTCTTAATATTCTTGATCACTCTGAAAGCACAATTAACATCTCCTTAAAAGATATTTATTTCTGCATCTTCTTCTTCATTTGTACAAACCATATTTTTAGCATTACTATTTTGGGTTTCTAATTCCATAAAAAATATCTTTTTCATTTTTGGTGGTATGCTTCTCATACTCATATAATGAGTAAGCTTCTTCCTCAACACACAAATAATTCTTCTTTCCACTAGTTCTCAATCTACACTTTGAAGCAATCTATCCAACTTTACCATAATTGAAGTAATTAAAATGTAACTTACCTTTATACTTGCTAGAACCTATTTTTAATCTCCTCAAAAAAATTTCTTCTTATCGATTGAAATATTCACTATGATGTGAATCCCAATTCTCCATTGATGCCTTGAATGATACCTCCTTTCCTAAAAGTTTGTGATTAACAATTCTCATCTCATATGTAATTAATGTTTCATATGAATCAAACTTAGGGAGAAGGGATCTAAGTACAATTTTAGCAATCATTTGTTCTTTCACTTATTCACCAAGTCCTATAATGGTATTGAAAACTTCATCAACTCAAAGTAGGTATGCAATATTATATTCTTTCACCTTCATGTTCAGACCTTTAAATAGTCATAGGTAGGCTTGAAGTTTTGCCTCCTTGACTTTATCATTTTGTTATGAATATGAAGAGGCTCAATCTTATAATTAACTAACCTATGAGATAATAAATCTAAGGAGCCACAATTATTATCAACACATTTGTTAGAAGGAGGACATTTTAGAATACTTGATTCTTTGGTTTATATTGTTAGACTATATACTATCCAATATAGAATTTGCAAATTCTAGCATACCCCAATCATTACCAAAGAGTTCACTTGAAGATGAAGCACTATTGTAGTGAAAAATAGTGGATTATATTTTCTTGAAGAAGAAATCAAAGTGCTAAGAGATGTGGATATAGGAGGTTGACAATCAAAATATTCTTGTAAGAAGCTCCTCTAATTATTATAAGTTGTTTGATATGGAAAGATCTGAACAAATATAGCTAGTAAATTAACTAGAACTATCCTCTCTTCCATTAAATATTGGGATACAAATGGGCCAAAGGTGTTTAGTTTGACTATCTCTAATCAGAGAGAGTAAAACAACCTAGGTTCTATTCCTTTGTCACATAGAAAATGGATTGATTAAATTAGAATTTGGCTAATTAAGCCTAAAAGAACTCATAAATGACAACATAAACTACTCAAATAGAATTACAAACAATCAGGTGAGGACCCTAGGTAGAATAATAAAAATTCATGATGGGTATAGGAAACTTGTTTATTCTAAAATGGTAGGCTGTGAGTGAATGTAAAGTGAACGGATTATGTGGAATATTCGAGGGAGTATCAAAGTCCCTACACATGGCATTGGTTACTCGGTTTTCACCATTGTAGTTGCCTAGGGTATGACTGGAGTGGTTTTCACCATTGGGAAAATTTATTTCTTTACTTTTATTTATTTTTCTTTTTGTTTTGTCACACAAGACATCTGTTTGCCAAGTTTCATCAAGGTGACAATTATTTCTTTTGATTTTTTTTCTATTTTTCATATTTTCTATTTGTTTTTGTAATTTTAATGGATTCTCTAGAGGAAATGGTGTAGAAATTGCAAATGTGCATGTTTTTGGTAAGATATTCAAGTGGTTCACCTTTAGGAATAAATAGATGATATTCTCATTTGTTCTAATCTATAATCATCTATTTATGATTTTGCAAGAATTTGTAAAATATCATGTTGAGCCTTTATGTCTTCTATAGTTCTCTTCTTAATATTCTTGATCACTCTAAAAGCACAATTAACATCTCCTTAAAAGATATTTATTTCTGCATCTTCTTCTTCATTTGTACAAACCATATTTTTAGCATTACTATTTTGGGTTTCTAATTCCATAAAAAATATCTTTTTCATTTTTGGTGGTATGCTTCTCATACTCATATAATGAGTAAGCTTCTTCCTCAACACACAAATAATTCTTCTTTCCACTAGTTCTCAATCTACACTTTGAAGCAATCTATCCAACTTTACCATAATTGAAGTAATTAAAATGTAACTTACCTTTATACTTGCTAGAACCTATTTTTAATCTCCTCAAAAAAATTTCTTCTTATAGATTGAAATATTCACTATGATGTGAATCCCAATTCTCCATTGATGCCTTGAATGATACCTCCTTTCCTAAAAGTTTGTGATTAACAATTCTCATCTCATATGTAATTAATGTTTCATATGAATCAAACTTAGGGAGAAGGGATCTGAGTACAATGTTAGCAATCATTTGTTCTTTCACTTATTCACCAAGTCCTATAATGGTATTGAAAACTTCATCAACTCAAAGTAGGTATGCAATATTATATTCTTTCACCTTCATGTTCAGACCTTTAAATAGTCATAGGTAGGTTTGAAGTTTTGCCTCCTTGACTTTATCATTTTGCTATGAATATGAAGAGGCTCAATCTTATAATTAACTAACCTATGAGATAATAAATCTAAGGAGCCACAATTATTATCAACACATTTGTTAGAAGGAGGTCATTTTAGAATACCTGATTCTTTGGTTTATATTGTTAGACTATATACTATCCAATAAAGAATTTGCAAATTCTAGCATACCCCAATCATTACCAAAGAGTTCACTTGAAGGTGAAGCACTATTGTAGTGAAAAATAGTGGATTATATTTTCTTGAGGAAGAAATCAAAGTGCTAAGAGATGTGGATATAGGAGGTTGACAATCAAAATATTCTTGTAAGAAGCTCCTCTAATTATTATAAGTTGTTTGATATGGAAAGATCTGAACAAATATAGCTAGTAAATTAACTAGAACTATCCTCTCTTCCATTAAATATTGGGATACAAATGGGCCAAAGGTGTTTAGTTTGACTATCTCTAATCAGAGAGAGTAAAACAACCTAGGTTCTATTCCTTTGTCACATGGAAAATGGATTGATTAAATTAGAAGTTGGCTAATTAAGCCTAAAATAATTCATAAATGACAACATAAACTACTCAAATAGAATTACAAACAATCAGGTGAGGACCCTAGGTAGAATAATAAAAATTCATGATGGGGATAGGAAACTTGTTGATTCTGAAATGGTAGGATGTGAGTGAATGTAAAGTGAAAGGATTATGTGGAATATTCAAGGGAGAAGCAAAGTCCCTACACATGGCATTGGTTACTCGGTTTTCACCATTGTAGCTGCCTAGGGTATGACTGGAATAGTTTTGACCATTGGGAAAATTTATTTCTTTACTTTTATTTATTTTTCTTTTTGTTTTGTCACACAAGACATCTGTTTGCCAAGTTTCATCAAGGTGACAATTTTTTCTTTTTAATTTTTTTTCTATTTTTCATATTTTCTATTTATTTTTGTAATTTTAATGGATTCTCTAAAGGAAATGTTGTAGAAACTGCAAATGTGCATGTTTTTGATAAGATATTCAAGTGGTTCACCTTTAGGAATGAAAAGATGATATTCTCATTTGTTCTAATCTATAATCATCTATTTATGTTTTTGCAAGAAATTGTAAAATATCATGTTGACCCTTTATGTCTTCTGTAGTTCTCTTCTTAATATTCTTGATCACTCTCAAAGCACAATTAACATCTCCTTAAAAGATATTTATTTCTGCATCTTCTTCTTCATTTGTACAAACCATATTTTTAGCATTACTATTTTGGGTTTCTAATTCCATAAAAAATATCTTTTTCATTTTTGGTGGTATGCTTCTCATACTCATATAATGAGTAAGCTTCTTCCTCAACACACAAATAATTCTTCTTTCCACTAGTTCTCAATTACACTTTGAAGCAATCTATCCAACTTTACCATAATTGAAGTAATTAAAATGTAACTTACCTTTATACTTGCTAGAACCTATTTTTAATCTCCTCAAAAAAATTTCTTCTTATAGATTGAAATATTCACTATGATGTGAATCCCAATTCTCCATTGATGCCTTGAATGATACCTCCTTTCCTAAAAGTTTGTGATTAACAATTCTCATCTCATATGTAATTAATGTTTCATATGAATCAAACTTAGGGAGAAGGGATCTGAGTACAATTTTAGCAATCATTTGTTCTTTCACTTATTCACCAAGTCCTATAATGGTATTGAAAACTTCATCAACTCAAAGTAGGTATGCAATATTATATTCTTTCACCTTCATGTTGACACCTTTAAATAGTCATAGGTAGGTTTGAAGTTTTGCCTCCTTGACTTTATCATTTTGTTATGAATATGAAGAGGCTCAATCTTATAATTAACTAACCTATGAGATAATAAATCAAAGGAGCCACAATTATTATCAACACATTTTTTAGAAGGAGGACATTTTAGAATACTTGATTCTTTGGTTTATATTGTTAGACTATATACTATCCAATAAAGAATTTGCAAATTCTAGCATACCCCAATCATTACCAAAGAGTTCACTTGAAGATGAAGCACTATTGTAGTGAAAAATAGTGGATTATATTTTCTTGAAGAAGAAATCAAAGTGCTAAGAGATGTGGATATAGGAGGTTGACAATCAAAATACTCTTATAAGAAGCTCCTCTAATTATTATAAGTTGTTTGATATGGAAAGATCTGAACAAATATAGCTAGTAAATTAACTAGAACTATCCTCTCTTCCATTAAATTTTGGGATACAAATGGGCCAAAGGTGTTTAGTTTGACTATCTCTAATCAGAGAGAGTAAAACAACCTAGGTTCTATTCCTTTGTCACATAGAAAATGGATTGATTAAATTAGAAGTTGGCTAATTAAGCCTAAAAGAATTCATAAATGACAACATAAACTACTCAAATAGAATTACAAGCAATCAGGTGAGGACCCTAGGTAGAATAATAAAAATTCATGATGGGGATAGGAAACTTGTTTATTCTAAAATGGTAGGCTGTGAGTGAATGTAAAGTGAAAGGATTCTGTGGAATATTCGAGGGAGAAGCAAAGTTCCTATACATGGCATTGGTTACCCAGTTTTCACCATTGTAGTTGCCTAGGGTATGACCGGAGTAGTTTTCACCATTGGGAAAATTTATTTCTTTACTTTTATTTATTTTTCTTTTTGTTTTGTCACACAAGACATCTGTTTGCCAAGTTTCATCAAGGTGACATTTTTTCTTTTGATTTTTTTTCTATTTTTCATATTTTCTATTTGGTTTTGTAATTTTAATGGATTCTCTAAAGGAAATGGTGTAGAAATGGCAAATGTGCATGTTTTTGATACGATATTCAAGTGGTTCACCTTTAGGAATAAATAGATGATATTCTCCAAAGCCACATACTATTGTGATAACGTAGGGGCCAAGATTGTTAGGATTGAATTTCCCTTATTTCTCTCTATCTTGTTGATTATTAGTGTTTTCTTTGAGAACCAAGTCACCTAACTCGAATGTGCAAGGATTAACCTTATGATTATAGATTCAACTCATGCACTATTGATATGATCTAAGATGAGTAAAGGAATTCTATCTATGCTCATCCAATAGTTTAATATCTTGAAGTTGAGAGACTTTGTAATCCTCATTACTGATAATATCATGCAAGGAAATCCATAAAGATGGTTACTCAAAATTTTTTGGTGTAAATTATGTCTCATAATTATACTTTACTTAATTTCACTTAGGTTCATTAATTCATTTTAGTTTTTATATGAGACAGATACGAAAGTCTGAATCTAGGAAACATGGTTGTAGGAGAAATTTCATCTTTTGTTGTCTTATCTTGTTTTCACATTCCACCTTCGGTGGGTGATCCACTTTTAGTGGAATTTTCTATTATTTCTTCTACCTATCCCTACCTAACCTCGTATCTCATTGGGCCACATTTCATGATCGTGTGCTCTTATTTTCATATGGCCTTGCCTTTCTAAGTAGGCTCATCTCTATTGTATGGTTTATCAAATTGATTTTTTTGCATCTTGACGAGAATACAATTTGTTCTTATCTATCTTTGTCTCTCTTCTATTGTGATATTCATTGGGCTCTAGATCTTGGTTATTATTGGTAAATTCTTACAACTTAAATAGGTAGGATAGCTTCAACATCGTAGACAAGTGAGTATGGTATGACACTAGTGGGAGTATAGAAACTTGTAGAATAGGCCCACAAAGAAGGACTAAGTTGGATGTGGTAGTCATGGCCGATGCTATTAATTTTTTTCTTGAAGACTTTTAGGATAGATTTTTAGGATGCCTCAATTTAACTATTACCTTGGTGATAGTATGGGGTAGAGGAAAGGTGTTGGATATGGAATTTTTCATAGAGTTTATGAACATCCTAATTTTTGAAAGGATTCTTTTTATCCATGATGATGGAAATGGAAACACCATACTAATGTTGGATATTTGGAGGAATTAATTATGTGTTGCATTGATGTTTTGTCATTGATGGCAACACCAATTGTTTTGGTTGTTTACTGGTTTTCGGTTGGTTCTGATAGAGTGGTTGGTTTATGATATTGGTTTGGTATGCTCTAGTATGCTTTGGTTTGTGGAAATGGTTTGGATCCGTAATTCATGCTATTCAGATGCATATCACGATCAGTTGGTTCAAGATTTCATGACTCGGATACTATCATTTATTCTAGTAAGCCTATTGGCCACCGGTAAGGGTTTTACTAGTAGAGCTTTGTTGAAGATATTTTGATGTACATGATAAGTGGTGTTAGTGCAGCTTCTAGATGGATTTCGGGATTTTTTTGGTTATCTTGTTCATGTTCTTGTTCATCGGTGGTATTGCATTTTGTTTATGGCGACCTATTTTGGGTCCGATGTTATCTAGGTTATGGATTGGTTTATGTAATGTGTTGGAGGATGTTCGTGATGTGTTACCAACTAGATTTAATGATTGGTTTATATTTTTTTGGCCTCAACTGACTTGGTTGATCATTGGATTGTGGGTTTACGAACTATGAATTTATTGTATTATCTTTTAGGTGGTCAACCTAATTGTTTAGGTCTCGGGTTGGTATAAATATGATGTAAGATCTCTTTATAGATTATGGTAATGATAATGGTGATGGGATATAGCATTATTTGTGTGTGTATAATGTTGTAATCATATGCAAGTATTTTGGTTGATCATAGGTGATTGAATTGGGTTTGTGGAAGAGATTTAAGGCCTCCAGTACTGAGCTTAACTAGAACCGTGCTCAAGTGTAGATGTTATCTTAGCAGTTCACTCTTCTTTCTGGATTATAGTCTGGATTTATTTTGTAGTCAGTGAGGCTCCTTTTTGTGATGAGAAGTGCACTCTAGGTTGTTGTCTTTCTTACATGTGCAGGCCCCTCATTATTGTAATCACATACTTACTGCAAAAGTATTATGTGACTATGGGTAGGCTTCCCACTATGGTTTTTCCCTTTGGTGGGTTTTCCACATACAAATATTGGTGTTATTTGGTATGGATGGATAGCAATTGTTCTGTGATTTATGTTTATGTTTAATTGGTATATTATTTATTCTATTATTTGGTTTATGCATTCCGGTATTGAGTTTATGTGTTTTGGTAATAAGGATTTGCATGATTAAATTTATGTAATCTGTTGACAACTAATTCATCCCCCGTCTCAGTTGTCCTTTGGTTATCTCAGTTGTCTAAAAATTGGTATCAGAGCTTGGTCCTCTCTACAGAAGCTTAACCACTTGAGGAAGATCCTATGGCATATAAGATTCAAATGGAGACTCACTTGAGATGTCTTGGAAAGGAAATTTAGGAGATCACTTAAAAAGGTGTAACCCCTTTTAATCTAGCATCTGGAAATGCTCCTCCAACAGGACTAGACAATGCTTGAGAATGATTTTAGAGCTAGAGAAGCCCTTTTTTGTGCACTTTCTGATCAACAAATAATGGGACTAACTAAAAAATCAACTGCAAAGGCTATATGTGACAAGTTAGAGACTCTGAATGAAGGTGACCCTACTGTTAAAATTGCTAAACATGATGGTTATTGGGTGAGGTATGAGAACTTGAAGATAGAAGAAGATGAAAGGATTGCTGATTTTATGGAGAGAGTTAATGGGATTGTTATGGGAATTCAATTTTGTGGTGGATCTCTGAGAGAAGATGGAATAGTTTCTAAAGTACTAAGAGCTTTGCCACCAGATTATAAGATGAAGGCTACTACAATTAATGAGATAAGAACTATGGTAAATGCCTATGTTAATAGGGATACCTTGGTTGGGAAGTTATCTGCTTTTGAGCTTGAGGAATTTGGACCTTCTAGAGCTATAAAATCTGAACCTTCTTTTCATGCATCTACATCAACTACTGACAAGAGTGATTGTAAAGCTTTATATGCAAAGGAACTAGAAAATATGAAGAAAGAAGATGAAGAGTTTGAGTAACCTGAAGCCTTATTTGCTAGAAGAGTACACCTAAAGTACTGGTAGGAAGTAAGTATGAAGAAAAATCATCTTTTAAATGCTTTACATGTAATAAGATAGGTCATTTTGCATCTAGATGTCTTGAAAGGATTTCAAGATTTGAAAAAAGAGCTAGAAGATCTTTTAGGCCTTGGCATGATTATGAGAATAAGCATAAGTATAGGAGGAAAAAAGACAAATCATGCTACTATGCGGATGAGGAAGGTGTGATTGATTATGATGATGAACTGGCACAAGATTCAACTAGTAGATCTGGCAATGGAAAGGAATGGGTATTTTTGGCTATTAGGGAAGATGATCTAGTACTTGAAGAGAAGGCTCTTGCTGCTAAAATTGAAGACAAGTATGAATGGGTAATTGACAGTGGATGTTTACATCATATGACTGGAGATAGAAGGAATTTTTTTATCTTTGCAAGAATTTGATCATGGTCTAGTTAGATTTGGAGATGACAAAGCATGTATGATCAAGGGAAGAGGAACAATATCATTGGATGGTAAGAATAAAATTGATAATGTTTATTATGTTGAAGGTTTAAGGCATAATATTTTGAGTGTAGGACAATTTGTAGATAAGGGACTTCAGTTACAGTTCAAAGATAGAAAATGCAAGATTATCAACAGATCTAGATTGGAGATTGCAACTAGTACATAGACTAAAGGTAATATCTTCCATTTGAACTTTGATGAGAAGACATGTTTGATTGCACAAATTGATGAGAGTTGGCTATGTAATAAGAGGTTTTGTCATGTGAATTTTAATTGCATTGTGAAAATCAGTTCTACTAAGGCAGTGAGAGATATACCTAAGATTGTAAAGCCGTATAATTCGGTATGTAAGGAATGTCAAATGGGAAATAAAATCATAACTTATTTTAAGAGTATACATGACAAATCTAATGATTTTCTTTATCTTATTCATACTAATTTGTGTGGTCCTACTAGAATAAAAAAATTTTAAGGTGAGATGTTTCATGCTAATCATTGATGACTATTCAAGAATGATGTGGGTTACTTTTCTAAGGGAGATGTCTGAAGCATTTAAAAAATTTAAAATATTTAAAGCTAAAGTTGAGACAGAGACATGATTGAAGATTAAATGTTTAAGGTTAGATCAGGGTGGAGAATTCACATCAGGTGCATTTAATAGCAATTGTGAGAAGAATGGGATAAGGAAATAGTTGTCTGCACCCTAGACACCTCAGCAGAATGGAGTTGCTGAAAGGAAGAACAAAACTATCTAGGATGGAGCTATAACTATGATGATGAAAGCTAATGTCTCATGTCTACTGGAGAGAAGTTGTAAGCATGACGGTATACACATTCAATAGAGTTCATATCAAAGGAGATATTGATAATACACCTTATGAGTTATGGTTTGGTCATACACTGACAGTTAAGTATTTCAGAGTCTTTGGTAGTAAATGCTATATCAAAAGAGATGATTCCATTGGAAAGTTTGATCCTTGATTTGATGAAGGAATATTTCTTGGTTATTCTAATGAAAGTAAAGCACATAGATGTTATTAAAAAAGATTGCAGAGAATTGTGGAGAGCACAAATGTCAAGGTGGATGAGCAGAAGAGAAGTCAAATTAGAACTTATGAGAGAGAACCGACAATGGAAATGATCATAACTAAACTGGTAGCACCTACACTAGAACAGAATGTTGAACTAGTTACTCTGACGATATGATAAAATTCAACAGTAACTGAAGATTAGAACAAAGGAACATAAAATCAGAAGACTCCTTGGTATGTAAGGTTGAATCATTCAAAAGATCAAATCATTGGAGACAAAAACAAAGGAATGATGGAAAGAAGAAGGTTGGCAATTGATGAGGTATGTTTAATTTCTCAAGTTGAACCGGCATCAGTAATTGAAGCTTGTAAAGATGAATGTTGGATGAAACCTATGGAAGAAGAACTAGATCAGATAGAAAAGAATAACACATGGACTTTAGTTGCCTAGCCTAAAAATAAGAATGTTATTGGAACTAAATGGGTTTTTAGGAATAAATTGAATGAAGATGGACAAGTTGTAAGGAATAAAGATAGATTGGTTTGTAAAGGGTATTCTCAGAAGGAAGGAATTGTTTATGGTGAAACCTTTGCACCGGTAGCTAGGATTGAAGCTATGAGATTATTTCTTTCTTATGCTGCATATAAGAACTACAAGGTTTATCAGATGGATGTTAAGTGTGCATTTTTTAATGGAGATCTTGAAGAGAAAGTTTATATTGAGCAACCTGATGTATTTTCACTTTCATATGACAAAAATATGGTTTACAGGTTAAAGAAAGATTTATATGGATTGAAACAAGCCCCTAGAGCTTGGTATGCAAGACTAGATAAAATATCTTTTGAAGCTTGATTTCACTAAAGGTAATGCTGACATTAATTTATATTATAAGATCACTAATGATGACATACTGATTATTGAGGTCTTTGTTGATGATATCATTTTTGGAGGTGAAGATAAGTTGTGTATGGAATTATCTATCCATATGAAGAAGGAATTTGAGTTGTCTATGATTGGGGAGATGATATTCTTCTTAGGTTTGTAGATTACTCAAACTGATAAAGGTATTTTTATCTGTCAAAATAAGTAGGCTAGAGAGTTATTGAAGAAATTTGGTTTGGAAAATTCAAAACCGGTTAGTACTCTGATGGTTACAAGTGAGAAATTGACAAAGAATGATGCATCTGCACCAGTAAATCCTACAAGGTACAAGTCTATGATGGGAAGTTCTTTATATCTGACTTAGACTAGACCAGATATAAGGAATGTAGTTTGTATTCTATCAAGATATCAGAGTGATCCTAGAGAAAATCATGAGAGTATGGTGAAAAGGATTTCAAGGTATTTGCAGGGAACAACTGAATATGGTTTGTGGTATCCTAAAAATGATGACTTTACATTATGTGCATATACAAATGTAGATTGGGCTGGAGATGTTGATGACCGGAAGAGCACATCCATTGGAACTTTCTTTCTTGGAAATAAACTTGTTTCATGGATCAACAAAAAGTGATCATGTATCTCTTTAACTACTTCTAAAGTTGAGTATGTTGTTGTTGCTACTAACTGTACACAAGTTCTATGGATGAAGCAAATGTTGAAGGATATAAAGGTGGATTGTAATGAACTGATAGTTATTCACTGTGATAACTCTGTTGCTATTGATATATCAAAGAATCTAGTATTTCAAGCACATATCTATCAAGCATAACTTTTTGAAGGAGAAGGTGGAAGCAAATGAAGTCAAACGAGTTTATGTGAACACTAAAGAGTAGATTGTAGACATCTTGACTAAACCTTTGCCTAAAGAATCATTTGAGTACTTCAAAAACAAATTGGGGATTTATGCCCCTCTAGTAGAGACTTGAGTGTTGATGATTGACATCAGTCTAGTAAGCATTATCTGAGATATTACCCATTTTGGATTGATGTGGTGGTGTTACTACTCAGGGAGAGTAGTCAACTGTAAGAATAAGAGGATTTATGATTTTTCTTTGATATTTATGTCACATCTTTGGCATTGATATCAAAGGGGGAGAGTTATTCTTGTGAAAAGCATAAGGGAGAGATATATTAATTAGGGGAGTTTGGTTCAGAGCTTCATTGCTATATCATTTTGTGGGAGATTGTTGGTTGTCTTCCATAGGGGGAGACTTGTTTTGCATTTCTTGGCACTTGGATGTTTTTCACATCTAGTGTTGCCATAAATGCCAAAGGGGGAGATTGTTGGCTATTTGGAGGAATTGATTATGTGTTGCATTGATGTTTTGTCATTGATGGCAATAGTAGTTGTTTTGGTTGTTTACCGGTTTCTGGTTTGTTTCGATAGAGTGGTTGGTTTATGATGTTGATCCTATATGCTTCGATATGCTTTGGTTTATGGAATTGGTTTGGATCTATCTTTCATGCTATTCAGATGTGTATAATGATTAGTTGGTTCAGGATTTGATAACTCAAATACTATCATTTGTTTTAGTAAACCTATTTGTAACTGGTAAGGGTTTTACTAGCAGAGCTTTGTCGAAGATCTTTTGATGCACGTGATAAGTGGTGTTGGTGTGGCTTCTAGATGGCTTTTGGGATGCTATTGGTTACCTTGTTCATGTTCCTATTCATCAATGGTGCTGCATTTGGTTTATGTCAACCTATTTTGGGTTTGGTATTATCTAGGTTATGGACCGATTTATGTAATGTGTTGGAGGATGTTCTTGATGCATTACCGGTGGGATTTAATGATTTTTTTTATATTGTTTCCAGCCTAAGATGACTTGGTTGATCATTGGATTGTGGTTTTATGTTATGAATTTATTGTATTATCTTTTAGGTGGCTGACCTAATTGTTTAGGTCTCAGGTTAGTATAAATAAGATGTAAAATCTCTTTGTATATTATGGTAATGATAATGGTGATGGGCTATAGGATTATCTGTGTGTGAATAATGTTGTAATCATATGCAAGAGTTTTGGTCTATCATAGTGATCGAATTAGGTTTGTGGAAGAGGTTTAAGGCCTCTAGTACTGAGCTTAACTAGAACTGTACTCAGACATAGGAGATGTTATCTTAGTAGTTCACTCTTCTTTCTGGATTGTAGTATGGATTTATTTTATAGTCAGTGAGGCTCCTATTTTTCCCTTTACTGTATTTTCCATGTACAATTCTTGGTGTCATGTGTTATGGATGGATGACAACTGTTTTGTGACTTATATTTATGTTTAATTGCTATATCAGTTATTCTGGTATTTGGTTTATGCATTACAGTATTGAGTTTATGTGTTCCGTTAATAAGGATTTTAATGCTTAAAGTTATGTAATCTATTGACAACTAATTCAACCCCCCCCTCTTAGTTGTCCTCTAGTTATCTAAGTTGTCTAACAAATAACATATAATATAGTTGAGGATAAATGTTGTGATCTATTTGTCAATAAATTATGTGAGGGGAGTGACTTCAATCAACTTCATGAAGTATTCAGTGGTAGTTATTTTAAACTTATGACCATTGGAGGATGGAGAGTGAGTATTACCCAAGCAAACATGTCCCCATTGACAAAAAGGTCAAGGTGTTGCAATTGGTTATAATTCTCATGAATGTCACACAAATTATATTTTTTGATAAATTGATAAGCATCTTTCTCCACAGTGGGCTAGTAGTTACCAGTCCTCATTAGTTTCTTAGCTGAGGTTGGAGCATTAGAGTGAGCCCCACATATAATTTTGTGTACCTCACACAATGAAGTTTGGACTTCCTCTTGCTCTAAAAATCTATGTAGACTACCATATTGACCTCTATAATAAAGGGTCTCAACAATGATTGCGTAATATGAAGTTTGGTAGATAAAGGTATGATGTTGATTGTTGTAAAGGTTTAGGTGGAAGAGTGTTGTTGTGGAGTTAAGTGAAAATGTCACTGTACTAAAAGGAATCATGACCAATAATACATATAAGATTATATGGAGGGATCTCATACATGAGGACCAAGAGATTATCCACCAAAAAATCACAATGGGTTATATTTTGTGGCATGTCAATCAGAGAAGCAATAGTAGTCATCATACCAGTAGCTTTGTTTTTGTATCTGGTAATATGCTCAAAGGTTATTTATGTGAAGTATTTCTTGAAGTCATCCACCATCTATTTTCAAGGCATCAAATTTTCATCTTTTATCGGATAGTCACTATGAATCACTAAAAACATAAAGTTCTCGGATCCCCAATTAAACTGCAATTTGTAGACGTGTAGTAATTACCTCATATTTTATTATATTATTCATACAAGGTAATGATAGTCTATATGATTTTGGAATGCAATCTCCTTGTGGTGTGAAAAAATGGATTACTACACCTACCCAATGTTGAGTGGATGATTCATCAAAGTAGAGTATAGATAATCTTGAATGTTTGACTGCTAAGATGGATACATTTGGAAATTATGAAATCAAGGGATGATCATCTATCATAGGTGCATCTGTTAATTGATTTACAATGACTTGTCCTTTGATAGATTTTCTCTCAACATATTCATTATCAAATTTCATGATGATCATTACCCATTTGGCCAATCTAATTGTAAGAGCTTCTTTGCTAAGCAAGTACTTTAGGGGATTTATATTTGTTATGAGCTTTGTTTTGTGAATAAGCATGTAGTGTCATATTTTTTGTGAGCCAAAAACTATGGCAAGACACATACACTCAATAGAATTCCAATTTATCTCATATCCCACTATTGTACGACTAATGTAATAGATAACTCTTTCTTATCCTTCATAGTCTTTTTGTGCTAAAAGTACACCATGTGCTATTGTAGTTACTAATATGTAAAGAAGTAGGGACTTTCATTTGATTGGAAGCATAAGGATAGGAGGATTCATGAGATAGTCTTTAAGTATTTGAAAACCTTGTTGGTACCCATCATCCCATCTAAATTTGATGTTCTTGTTTAGTGAATGTATAAATCGATGACAGTTGTCTACAAGTTGAAAAATTAATCTTTTGCTTGACTATAGCTTCCCTTGCAGTGATTTGAGTTGATTGATATTATTTGGTGGAGGCATTTCTAAAATAGATTTGACTTTCACCGAAACCACTTGAATACCTCGTTGTGACACAATGTATCGTACGTGTTTCTGGGAGGTTACACCAAAGACACATTTATTTGGATTTAATCATAATTTATAGTTTTCTAGTCAAGTTAATATTTTGTCTAGAATATCCAAATGGAATTCACATGCGATCAATTTTCCCAAGCAATCATATACATACTCTTCCATCAAAATGTGCATCATGTCATGAAAAATTATGGTCATATGTCTCTAATATGTACCATTGGTATACCTTAGGCCCAAAGGCATGACATTGTAACAAAAGGCCGCCCCCAGGACATGTGCAAGAAGTCTTGTATTGGTCCTCAAGTGCAAAGATTTGATTATAGCTAGAGAATCCATCCGAGACTGATAACATTGTGTGTCCAACTATAAGATCAATAATTAAGTCTATATTGGGTAGTGGAAAATCATCCTTAGGACAAGATTTGTTCATATCTTTGAAGCTTAGGCATACTTGAATATGGCCATATCATTTTCTTATAGGTAAAATATTGGAAATACATTCTATATAAACAATAGGTCTGATGAAACTGACATCCAGCAAATTGTCAAGCTCAAGTTTGACTAAAAGTGTGATTTTTGGATGCCTTTTTCTCAACTTCTATTTTACTGGTTTTTCACTCGGTGCTACTCTTAGATGATTTATGACAAGATAAAAAGATAAATGAGGCATATTGGTATATGACCATGTGAAATTGATTTTTCATTCCTCAAAGAATTTGAAAAAATTGTCATGCTCTTGCTATGTCAATGATACTACAAGATAGATGTTATGTAGATCTTATTTAGTCCCAATATTAGTTTGTATTGTCTATTCCACTAACACAGGTGATCTTTCATGATATGATGTCAAGGGGGGTGTGTAAATCCTTCCATCCTCTGGCACATCGAGGAGGTTTTCACCAATAGATACGTCATTTCTTTGTACTTTTTTATCATCTAAAATTGTCATAGTGTGGTTTTTATCGAAAGAGCTTTTATTAATTATTTTTTATATTTTTGCAAGTGAAAGGCTTGGCACCCTCTCAAAAGTAATTTGCACTATCAATTTTAATGATGAATCATGCTCTATGGCCCTGAATAGGAATATCATCTCATGCCACAACCTAAGGTAATCAATGATAGCCTCATGATTTTGGAATGTACCAAGTTGAGGAGGCCATTGTTAGTCCTAGTCTATGAGCTAGTCTATGAGTTGAGGGTGGACAAGTGGGAGACCATCAATTTGATCAACATCAAAAGAAGTAAGGTTAAACACACATGAATATTTGTATATGTCTTGACATTGTCATTAGGCTCATTCATAGTACTCTCCTTATCAATTTCGATTGTGAAATACATTTGATTGACACTCCTAGAAGGACACTTAACAATAAGAGTTCTCACTTTTCATGGTTTAGACCTTGAGCTTTGAAACATAGAGGGTTCAAGAACCCTGAAAGTTTTGATCCATGCTTTACCCCTAGCATTCTTATCTTGGGGTGTTTGTCTTACTAAAAACTGTCCAACTCTAAACTTTTCTTGAAAAGTAGCCTCACCAAGCCATCTGAAGGTTTTCTCAAGATCATAGTCACTAGATAACTTAACTTAGCCTCATTCCCATTTATTAGAATTTATTGATGCATGATGTTCTTCAAGTTATGTATTATCATTAGTGGATATTGAAGGACCTACTTGTAATGCTAGTTGATCTAACCCCATGAAGGCCATGCAACCTCAAGGGTGCATAACCTATTCCTTTGGTCCATTGTTTCTTAGGTACTAATTTAGGCTGGATAGGTTCCATGATTCCTTGTTTTTGCAAGGCAAGATGAACTTTACCATCATATCTCATTTTTTAGTAGGAATTTGAAGCCTTTTCCATAATTCTCAATAGGTATTTTGATGTACTCAAGATTTGAAAGTTCCCTTAGGTTCTTAAATAGAATTTTGAAAAGGTTTTCCTCTTCTATTTTACTCAGTCTAGTAAAGGTTGTCAGATCCTATTTGATAATAATTATTATCATAGTTTGTAAAGATTGTGGTCTAACATAAATATTAGAGAAGTCCATAAGTCGTGTAAGATACATACATTGTTACAAACTATATTCTCCCATTCCATTTTTTTTAACTTAGCTATGATCTTAGGTTGCTTAAAATTAGAAGCATTTAATGACTGATCAATATAAGATGATGATTAACTGGCTTCTCGATTGGTAGATATTGTAGCTTATGGCTTTGGAAGGGTGTTATTGCAATACATGTATGGATTTGGATCTACGAGAAGGGTAACTTCTATTTCATTGTGAAGAAACTTAATGGAATAGATCCAAGGATGACCCAAGAGGATGTTATATGCGAGACCAAGGTCCAAAACTTGGCAAACCATGTCTTGTACTACTGGCCCTACTTTTATTGGTACGATCATCATTCCTTCGGATGAGCATTATTTATTATCATATGCTTTTATTGTTATCTTTCTCTTTGAATCTATAGCCTCATTAGAGAATACCAGTCCTATAACAACTTTCAAACTACAAATGTATATACATGGTCCTCCATTTATCAAGACTCACTTTATTCGATGTTTATGGACAAAAGCACTAATATGGAGGGTATATTATGAGGTTGTTGGGGAGATGTATTATTTTTCTCAGTGAATGTAATGTGATGACATGAGGATAAGTGTCCCACCATGGCTTGAAATTGAGCCACATTTAGGTTGGTAGGTATGGAAGTCTCTTGTTAGGTTTTATCCAAGATCAACTTATGTGAAGGGGATATGCATACAACCTCAATAACGGATATGTGAGCTGACATTTTTCCAATTTTCTCAAAAAGGTCATATTGGTTAGATGATGAAGCTGGTTTAGATGTGGTACTTGGCAGAGTGACCTTACCACAACGAGTTGTTACATTACATTTAAGTGTTTTGTCCTTAATAGTTATGGTAGATACATGATGGTCTATTTAAAAAACGTGGTTAATTGTGTACTCTTAAGAGACATTGGTATAATTGGTATTGGCATTGGAATTTCTATTAGGATATTTTATTTTATCATATTTTTGGAAAGGATCCGTAAACACCGCATGTTCTTCATTGGAGGAATGTCCCTCAACTTCAATCACTTCATTCTCAATGAGATTTTAAATAAGATTATTAAGCTTATGACATTTTCTAGTCTTGTGCCCTTCATTTCAATTATATTTATAAAATTCATTTTAATTTTGTCATGTTGGCTTAAACTTTGGCTCAAAGGTTGATTCTCTAGTAAATCAATAAAATTATTATCAACCAATTTCGTAATCCTAACTCAATTGTTTCTCCCAAAGGTGTGTATTTTGTTTATGTCATAGCCCTTGTTGTCATTTGGGTATTCACTTAGTTGCTTAACAATCTAGTTTTGAGAAAACTTATAAAAGGTTTTCCCATATTTGCATCCACGACAACATCATTAATGGTATTCTTGTTCTTGTTCCAAAAGTGGGCTTTTCCTTTTGTATTAGGATCATCTTTGTTGTCCTCACAAATTTTGATAAGACCTTGCTCAAGAAGAACCTTTTCAACAAATATAATTTTCTTAGCAGCTTCTTGAAATGTGGTCAAGCATAAATTTCAAAATTCATATCCGATTTCTTTATTTATATTCCATGTAAAAATCTCAACTAATTATTTTTGTGGAGTGTAATGTAAGAGCAATGACTAGCCAAACTCCTCCATCTTGGTGAAAATGACGAAAAGGATTCTCCATTGCATTGTTTGGTGGTACATAAAGTGGTCACTGAAAACTCATGATCAATGTTGTAGGATAAGTGTTGAATAAATTTCTCAAGCAAGTCACCCCAAGAACAAATCCCATGTGGTAATTGTAAAAACTATTCCATGGCTTGTCCCTTAGGCTGCGAGTGAAGAGGCATAGTAAGTAAGAATCCTCATGAGTAACCTCTGTGTGAGAACTAAAATTTTGTTTAATATATTCCTTGGGGTCACCCTTTCCTTTGTACTTGTCAAATTTAGGCACATCAAAATTTAGAGGAAAGTGGGGCATGGCTATAGTCTTGTCAAAAAGATAAGGAAAAATGTCCTTAACTTTGTAACTATTGACATGTGCATGTATACTAGCCACTTTATATTTCATTTTTTTCACTTGTTCAAAATAATTCTTAGGAAGTGTTGTATTCCTTTGATCTATCCCTATGCTTGAGTCACTGAGTGGAGGAGGAGGGGGAATGAAATAATTATGATAACCATTAGGAGGAGGAATATATCTAGGATATCGAGTGATAGGTAGAGGAATGTAACTATATGGGTCATAATTGTGGTATTAATAATAAGGCTTTAGATGAGTGTGAGCATCATGACCATAAGTATGATTAGAATTGAAAGCATGACCATGTTGTTGATCTAAAATGAAAAGTAGGGTTGTCTACCATAACCTTGATTATGGCCTTGATGGGTATCATGATGTTGGCCTTGAGCATGATCCTAATGGTTCTCATCATAGGTAGTGTGAGGTTGTCTAATGGAAGCATGACCATGATTATGACCTTGATTTGTATCTTGATATTAGTCTTTGGTATGATCTTAGATATTCTCATCAAAGGTATCATGAAGTGATGGAAGTATGACTACAAGTATGGTCTTGCTTGGTATCTTGATGTTGGTTATTTGTATTTATGTTGTCTATGAAGGTCATTAGTATGTTTTTTCTCAAAATTTTGTCAAGTGTGTGTGCAGATAGGAATATTTATTTTTTTTAAAATGGATGAAGGTGACTCAAACATGATGATATCTCTATGTCTACCTCTACTAGTATCCACATCATCTTAATTCTGATTGTCTTCCACAAGTTAAGATATATCAAAATTGGGGGGTAACTAAACACCCTATTGAGTAAGCATCATGAAAGAGCATTATGGATTCTTGTGCAAAATTATCTCAAAAAATTTGATGAATTTTGAATTGGACAAATAATCTTGAATTTTTGCTAAGGTTAATGACTCATCACCTGAATCTTGCACACTACTATGACTTTCAAAAGTTTTGGTATTGTAAAATTCTTCATCATAAGAATAATTATCCATGTCTTGAGACCTTAGAGCTTCTTGTCTTATCTTCTAATTATTTGGGCTCTAGTTTTAACCATAAAAGGATAAAGGTTTGATTTGGATGGATGAATGGATGACCCAAGATGATAGTGGAGGAAATATATGATAATGACCAGAATAAAAAAATTCCCTTGCAAAGGTCCTCAAATGAAGTTCTAAGTGATCATAGGATTATGACTATGATAAATAGACACAATTGATATCATGAGCAATATATGACTTCCTAGGAGATTAAAAAATCTAAGGTAAGGTATCCTAACTCAAGAGACTATAATGGAACCTGAGATGATAGATATAAGATGGAGAGAACCAAGTGATAACAAATTTTTTGATTACAAGATAGTGAGGATAATAAGAAAACATCTTTAACTTTGGCAATGTTGAAGTTTTTGAAATAATGAAGGTCTAAATGGACTGAAAATGGAAAGACAACAATGGTGATCTAATGGTTGATTGACTAGGAATCCTAAAGAGTAAGCCAAGAAACTATTTCAATCTAAATGCGACCAAATATGTGAAAAGATACTAGATACATGATGATATATGCCACAAATATGTCATAAATATCTAGATACATGATAATATAGTGTCCAAATGTGCATTGTTAATGTTTAGATATGTATTTTTACATAACCATAGATGCGATAGTATGTCTAAGATACATGCTAGAAAATATTAGTTATGGAACAGCATGCCTCAGATACAAGAGCCAAAAAATCGTACAAACATGGCAAGAATGACAAAATATGCTTTTTTAGTGAAATATATGTTTTTTCTAATGTTTGTCCAAATCTAAATATTGTTTTTGGGTATCAATGTGACCAAATCTGATCTTTTGTTGATAAATGTGCCAAGAAAACACTACAAACAAGAGGACACAATGTGTTTTTTGTGATTAATGATACTAAGGGTATGGCCTAGTCTCCTCAAAGCCCAAATTTTCATTGATCTAATCACAAAAGAAGACAAACCAAGCACTTCCTATTCCTAAGGTTAATGTCCAATGGCAACAAAATCAGACCCACACTTGGAATCTTCATCGACTCAAGAGAGCATAGGTATGGACCTCTAGGATTGGAAGCATGACCCAATTGTTAGACACAATGCACCATTGAGAGGGGGAGGGGTTGAATCAGAGGTTCCCAAAACCTTTTCTCTTCTGTAGTCCTTAGTGAGCAAACTGGTTGATAGATTTAACTTAGTGCAAACTTACCAATTAGTAGGGAGACTAACTCAAATACACACACACACACAAGCGAACATCACATAACACCAAGATGTACAAGGAAAACCCAAGATGGAAAAAACCTTGGTGAGAAATGCTGCTAGAGTCTACTGCTTCAATCCAGCCTCACAATGAAAACACTGTTACAAAGTTTAGGGCACCAACCTAAGGAGCACCAAAACCTAACTTTATGGCACACACCCAAGGAGCTACAACCCAAAGGAAAACCAACCACTGCGATGAGCTACAACTCAATGTTCACACTGTAAACTTCAAATACATAAGTTGTTATCTTGTTACAAGTAAATCATGCAACTTTATCAAATGTCTTACTATGTTGGTGAAGTAGCTTCTCTCCTTTACCAACTCACTCTTCTTCCTACTCTACGTTTGCTGCTTCTCTGCTGGATCTACACCTCACTCTCTGCACATCACCGATATCACACTCTGTCGGCATAAGAACTACCAGTTCTTCTCTCCAACTAGTTGAAAGCTTCAACTAGGTTCACCCTCACTCCCACTCTCTTCTTAGATGCTATTTGATCACTTGGCTGATCTTGTTCTTATTTTTAGAAGTCTTCCACTTCGCAACAACACAATATACTTCTTTTTTCAGCACCCTCAATCTCTTTGGCCTTCATACTTATAACCCAAATTTACCGTCGAAAACCAATTCAAAAACTAGGCGATTAGGGTTTCCTCACTATCCTCGAGGCGAAACTAAATCCAATCAGATCTTGCACGATCTGATCTTTGTAACATCTCAATGCACAACTTCACCATAGTCGCATCTGTTAGGATTCCCAAAGATACTGAGAGGGGGGGTGAATCAGTATCTAATCGGTGGATGAATTTTCTTAACTTATTAAATGAAATACATTCCAAAATAGTGTACCGGTAAACAAGAATTAATGCAGTAAATAGAAACAATAAGCACAACATGAAAAGCACACCATAACATAATATTTTTAATGAGGAAGCCTGGTGTGGGAAAAACCTCAGTGGGATTTGTGACCCACAATATTTACTTACTAGCCAATAAGTGAATATTACTGATACAATAGGGGCCTGCACATGCACGAAGGCCAAGTCCCTAGAGCTCACTGCTCAGTTACAAAAGAAGTCTCACTGACTTACAAAAATGGATTATATAAATCCAATGTCATGTACTACTTTGGATCAGCATCTTCTATGCTAGGTTTAGTACCAGTTTAAGCTCTTGCAATAATCATAAACTCTTATCCAAAATCTACCTTACTATTTGCACATTGGTTCTACAATAATCTAACCATATCCACTTCTCGTAAATGATCTACAAGATCTCATACTTATATGAGTCTTATTACAATTTGCCATGTCGGCATACAAAAATATTTTACAATTAAATACAAAATACAAATAAACAAAAATCTTGTCGGCTAGGGTGCCAATAATCAATCTTTTTGGTGTCGGTGCCTACCAAAGTCATATGATTGTAAGGTTTCCATTAATGACAATACCTTCAATCACCTACAATTTCTCATTGGAGTGTGCATTTTCCAACAATCTCCCCATTCGGCATTGATGGCAACACTCATGAGAAAAATCCAAAAAGTGTCATCCAAAAAAGAATCTGCCAAAACTATCAAAACTGTGTTACCAAAATGCGTGCTTCCCCTGAGCTAATCATGTCTTCTCCTGATCATTTTTCCCATTTCCACTACTCCCCCTTTGGCATCAATGACAAAGGTTATCATTCAATGTCAATTCAGTGTGGTTCCTATCTAGATCTTTGTAACCGGTGGGTTACAATTTGATAGATGTCCGCCAATGCAAAATTTTGACTATTGTTGAACCTCTCACTGTCCTTTATTGGTTCTTCCGTTCTCTAAATTGTACCAATGAGTGTGTGCATTTTCTCTTCTAGTGTCTTAAGTCCTAGAACCAGAGCCTTAGAAATCTCTTTCCTCAAGGAGATGAGGTTATCCAGTTTAGGACCTAGTTTGCACTTCAAATCTTTTGCCTTAGATTTTATTCTTTCTTTATCTATTTCCAGTTTTTCAATTTTCTCCTCAAAAACTACAATTTCCTTTTCAACTATTGATAATGAATCTAATGATCCTATTAAATTGTCAGCAATATTGTTGATTTCTTTTTGTGCTTTGTTGATCTCCTTGTCTATATCCTCTGTCAAAATGTCAGTTTTGCAGGTATCTCTGTACAGTTTCTTAAATTCCAAAATTGTCTCACCTAATACCAGTAATAAGGTTTCCATTTGTTCCTTATTGTTCTTAACTGTTTCCTCAAAGAATTTTTTCTTTTCCTTATTCATTTTCTCTCTGAAGGTGTCTTCATTTATCTGATCCAGTGTTATTAGGTTGTTGGTTATATACTTAGACAATGTGTCTAGTTGGCTCAAGGAATCTTTATTTTCTATGTTACACTTTGGAGCTATCATCTTCAAAATTGGTAAAGTATCATCTATAGCCTTATATGGCAGTTTTGTTTAATACATCTTCTTTTATTGCTTTTGCTTGTCTTGTTCCCTTCCTCGCTATCTGTTCAATTTTTTAATCCTTTTCTCAGATTGGATTTTTCTTTCTATGGTCTCCATTGCCAAAAAATTTCTCAGTTGGTTCTTTAGGTGCTTCTAAGAGGGATTTTGCATAAGTTTCAACTATCTTCTCATCCACCTCATATCCTATCTCGATAACCCAAATAGTCCTTGGGACAACTGCCTCCATCCAAATTTTATCTTTCTTGATCACAAAGCATATCTCTTTTTGATACTTTTCAACAATTTCTTGAGATAGCCTTATTCTTGTCTTCATCTTTGCTTTCAAAGTTTGAAAATATTCATTTATGTTTTTCTCCCTGTCATCTCCCATATTGTTTAGTATGTCTAGAAATTGTTTTCCTACCAGTATATCAAAACCAAAGTTTTTTCTGCCATTACCGGGTACTTCCCTAGTGATGTACAACATTAAACACACAAGTAGGTTGCCAAATCTGAAAGTTACTTTCTTATCACCTTTAATTTTCTTTAAATTGTCTATCAGTTCATCTTTTAGCCACTCACATACATCAATCTTTGCATTGTTATTCACCATGTCATATGCACTTTGTCTACATAAGCTGGAAACTAAGTTTAGTTTGTTTGCATGTGTAGCCTTATAACCAAGAATCATGCTAACAAATCTAACATTGATATCTTGCACATCGCTTACTCTTAGGGATCTTTTGTCAGAAGTTGCACCGGTTAGGGTTATCACAGTGTCATTTGGAACCTTTTTAGTTCTGTTAGGCCTACTACCAGTGGAAGGTAAGCCTGTCACTGCCCTAATTGCCTCTTTGGTAATCTTATGGATGGAATAAAACCAAAAGAACTCCCCATGTACTCTGCTCAAGGTAATCCTTATCACATCCTTAGGAAAATCAGGAATACTAAGAATGTCCACAAAACCTAGGGTTTCCACTATCTTGTGTTCTGGTTTAACATTTAGATTTTTATCACAAATTACTGTCCTATACATGTTCTTAATTTCGTCATCTCCTAATTCCTCAATATGACAATGTATATAGATTCTAGGATCCTTAGCATAAACTACTCCCTTGGGCATTTTTGAAAATGCTCTTAGGGTATCATCTTTCTTCGCAATTTCGGGAACAAGTTTGAACATGGGTCTAGGGCACTTAATAACTTCAATCATAGTAGGGTTTGCAATAAATTTAGGTGCAAAGGAGGAAGCCATTGTTATAAATACCTTAATCTTCTTTTAGGATGATTTTCTTGGATTTTTTGCTTCACTTCTCACTATGGATGCCTTTGCTCAGGATTTTCGCACTCTCTAGAAATTCGAATGCTTGGTGAATGAAAAAAGAACCAAAACACTTGCTTTAGTGTTATTGCCTTCAACTACCACATTTAATGCCTACCAGTTAAGTCAAAACTTAACTCATCTACCAGTAAAGAAGTAACCCAACTTCTCACCATCAACCGAGGGTTAATTAGCATGTTTTCAATTTGTTGCCATACCCCCAAAGGATTTTTCTTTAGTTAGATGAAGAATCTCCTGTCGGTGGAATGATACTCTATTCTGCCAATGGAGGAGTATTCCCATCAACATTCTGATATGATTTTCTAATTCATTGCTTTGAAAATTCTTGTTTTACCTCTTCAACCTTTTCTTTACCTTTCAAGCTTGGTCCTTTGTTATTTGCTGGTGATGCCTTACTTCTACAAAATTTTGCAATATGTCCAATCTTGTTACAAGCATAACAAGTCACATTATTTTTTTGAATAGCTTTTCCATATCCTATGCCAGTATGTGTTCTGCATTGATTAGATAGATGTCCAAATCTTCCACAAACATAACATCTTACATTCATTCTACAATTTTCTGAATTATGACCAACTTTGTTGCATTTAGAACATTGACCAGGGGGTGCATTAGTGTTCTGATAGTTTCTAGATCTACACTAATTTTCTCTATGCCCATACTTGTTATAGTTAAAGAATTTCCCATTAAATTTGTAAGAATTAGGTTGTCTTACCGGTTTGCTATGATCATGATTGTTTGTAGTGCTGGAGATTTCACCAACTTCAATGCCAAGGCCATTTGTATCTCCATTAGGTTTCTGATTCTTCAGCACATCATCAAGTTCTTCTGAACTTTTCTTTAATTTGTCCTTGTGTTGATTTGCAATAGCCAACTCATTTTACAAGAAATCTTTCTGTCTCATGAGTTCAATTTTATCATGTTCTAAGTGAATTAGATCTGTCTTTAGCATATCATTCTCATGACCGAGTCTTAGATTTTCATTTGCAGCATCATTGATTCTTCTAGCCAAATCATCTTCATTCTTCTTCTTGTTTTTAGTCTCTTTACAAAATCTCATAGTCATATCTTGCATCTCATTCTTCATGGTACTGTTTTCTTGTCTTAGATTGTTCACCAGATCATTAAGAGTCTCTTTTTCATCATCATTATTCTGCATCTTCTTAGAAAGTTCTCTTCTTTTGTTCCTTGCAATACTGAGATTCTCTTGAAGTCCCTAAATGATTTCCTGTGCACCCTTCAGATCATCTTCAAGTTTGATATTCTTCACCTTTTCTGCATCATAGTCTGAAAGAGTTGTTTCCAATTCCTTTCTCAAGTTTTCCATCTCTACCAATGTCAGAATCTTCCTCAAGCTATTAGGCTTTTGAAAATAGAGGACCATGCTCTGATAACAATTGTTAGGATTCCCAAAGATATTGAGAGGGGGGGTGAATCAGTATCTAACCAGTGGATGAATTTTCTTAACTTATTAAATGAAATACATTCCAAAACAATGTACTGGTAAACAAGAATTAATGCAGTAAATAGAAACAATAAGCACAACATGAAAAGCACACCATAACACAATATTTTTAACGAGGAAACCTGGTGTGGGAAAAACCTCAGTGGGATTTGTGACCCATAATATTTGCTTACTGGCCAATAAGTGAATATTACTGATACAATAGGGGCCTGCACATGCAGGAAGGCCAAGTACCTAGAGCTCACTACTCAATTACAAAAGAAGTCTCACTAAATTACAAAAAGGGATTATATAAATCCAATGTCATGTACTTCTTTGGATCAGCATTTGCTATGCCAGGTTTAGTACCGATTTAATCTCTTGCAATAATCATAAACCCTTATCCAAAATCTGCCTTACTATTTGCACATTAGTTCTGCAATAATCTAACCATATCCGCTTCTCCTAAATGATCTACAAGATCTCATACTTATATGAGTCTTATTATAATTCTCCATGTCGGCTTACAAAAAGATTTTATAATTAAATACAAAATACAACTAAACAAAATCCTGTCGGCTAAGGTGTCGGTAATCAATCTTTTCGATGCCGGTGAATGTATGCCAGTGTAGAGTTTGTTAATGCCAGTGCTTGCTAGAGTTATATGATTGTAAGGTTGCCATAAATGACAATAACTTCAATCACCTACAATTTCTCATTGGAGTGTGCATTTGACACCAGCATCTCCTGGATCACGCCTTCGCTTTCTGGCTACTTGCTTTTAACCCTCATAGCTAATCCCTCAGTCAATCACAAAAGATTTGTCATGTTGTTTCCTTCATCGTCTCGATCTTCTCAATCTCTCAAGGCTCACTCATAGTTGTCTTAGAGACCTCAAGTCTCAAAACCCTGCAATCGCTCTGCAGCAAGTCCCATGATTTATGTGACCTTTCATTAAGGTTGAACAACCCTGCAACAACCCTGTCGATGTACATTCCATCCTTATCCACATGCAGGTTTTCCATGAAGACTCCTTCTAGCATCCATATCAACTATCTACTAGCTTGGCACTTCAATTCATTCCAAGTAGGATCACCAACCAACCATTCAACTGGTTCATTACTTCTATCGGTTTGCTAATCCTTCTAGTCTCAAACATTCTACCGGTTACGTTGTCATATTTACTCTCATCTTGAACTGTCGATGGAACTCTCAACCTAGTTTCTAGACTGGTAAATCCAAAGTATCTTCTGCTACTCCATCTTTCTTATACAACCAGTTGACTCATATACCGGTTACCACTCTTGATGACACCATGTCATCAATCTTCTCAAGGCTCCATCTCCAATCAGATCTTTCTACTTCTGACTATACCACTCTGATTGATGTTGTTCCTTCCTCTACCAGTTTGTCAAGGGGACACACACAATTCACACTTCCTTTGTACTGGCATCTCAACATACCGCTTCTTTCGGTCTAGTGCATAACCCTGATCTCATGCACTTAGGACATTCCTTCACTTCCCTAGTAGATCCAGTGTGATCCTTTTAGTGCTTTCCTTTACCTCTTCATTCTTATCTCTCCAAACTAAGATGCACTCAATGCATAATAGGATATAAGCTCCACTTACTTGATGGAGTAACACCTTGTCTTCTGCATCCTGTAATGCTCTTCATGTGACTTCCTTGTTTGTGCAGCATCTCCTCAGATAGGCACATGTGATCTGATGTGAGCACATTCACAGTCAATCATTGCTTCTCATGATGATTGCATCTTCATTCGATGAGAGTCTTGTTGTTCTACAACTTCATAGCATACTGGTTCATCCTTCTCCCTCCAGTATTGATGTGATTCAGGTAACATTCTACCTCTTCATCAGAAACAACCGCTCAAACACCTTTTTGTCTCATCACACAAATCATGCACTAGCTTGTTGCACTTATGACTCCTAAGGTCAACTTCCTTACCATAACTAGTGTTTTGCAACATAAGGTGATATCCAAGATATCATATCCTATACTTCTCCATAGCAGTGTTGTACATACATCATAACAACCGATGGTCATCCCATACTGGTTGACATCAATGACAACACAATGCCAACAATCTCCCCCTTTGGCATTGATATCAACACATGTAGTATTTGGCATACTACAGAATCCTTCTTCCCCTTTGACAACAATGGCAAAGGGCATTGTTAGTATACTTGTTTGTCTTTTTATGTACCAGTCACTGACAAAAACCTTCTCCCCATTTGTCTTTATTGAATGTAACACTTCCTTAGATACCACTTGTTATCTTGTCAGTGGTTGTTACATCTTCTCAAGTCATAGCACTTGAGATTGGGATCTTAACCATCAACTGACACCAATTGAGTATGCAGGTCCGAAGCCAAGAAATATTAATACCAATTGCTGATATGTCAATGAATATTTCTCACCTATCGGTCAACCTGCAACACCTTTGCAAATTCCATCTCATCTAGTTTGGGCAGTCAGCATCCTTACCAGTTCAAGCAAGCCACACTTGAACTCCCCCTCAGTCTTACATCTCTAAGTTCTTGTCTCCAATCAGGTATAGTACCAGGACTCCAATCTTCACCATATATTAGTTTAGCTTGTTCATATGTCATTAAGGCATTTCCCAATACCACTTGAGACACATACTCCATATTCCATGCTACTGGGGCTAATGCAATGAACTTCTAACTTTATTTTCTTACATAATTTGCAAGTACCTATTAGCACTCATACCGGTAACCTCCTGCTCATATTGGTTAACACTTGATACCAATTATTAACCTTTACTCATTGAATCATGCAGTAGTGATCCATCAATGATCTATTGGTGTGTAGTCAAGGCAGTCTCTACACACACTTATCTTTACAAATTCATCCTTTATACAGACAACAACATGTCCTTCCACATTGTCTTCTTCACTAAAGGGGTAAATAATAAATTCAATGTGCTATGCCCCCTAAGAGCCTACATCTCATGTCTACCTTAGGAGATATCACTTGTGCCTTGAATGCATAATGCCAATCCATGGTCTTCTTTCTCCATACCTTCTTGATCTCATTCTGCTTCCCATTTTTAGACTTGGGAGCAGATCTTTCCTTCTTCTACTGAAAGGTCCTCCCACTTCTTGATTTTGTATTACAGCTAGAAGTGGTGCTATAGTAACACACAACATCCATCCTGACTTCATGTTTGGGGAATCTTGTTACATGTCAGTTTGAACAACTTCTCCTAGTCATGTTGTTGTGACTAGCAACCGAAACTGTTGGACCTCTTACTCCTACAAGGACATTTCTTCTTTGGTTCCATGCAGATCTTTCATTTTCATATGCTCTGTATACACCTTTTTGTAGAGCATAGCCTTTGTACCATCCTCCATGTGATTGCAGGTTCCTCTTCCTGCATTTAACCTCTCTATGGCCAGATCCATTGTAGTTATGACTCATAATCTTTGCATAACTGAGAGAAGGAACATGCATGTATCTACTTCTGGATACATCCTTCCCATAAGAATAATTTCTATGAGATCCTACATTATCCTTTCTAGATCTCATTCTATTCTCCCTTTCCTTATCCCCATAAACATTACATGTAAGATAGTAACCAGTAAAAGATGACATATGACTTACATATTTGCTATGCCATGCATGAGAGGATCTTGCCGGTTTTGCATCCCCATCTTCTCTTTTTTGAGAATGGACCCTTGGTTGTCTATTCTAAGTAGCTCTTCCATCTGATCTCTTCTTCTTCTCCCATAATTTCTTCCCCTTGTGTGTGGTAGCATTTCTTTTCCCTCTGTCGGCGGAGGGTCTCCTTTGCTGCTTCCTCATCTTTCTGCTTCTGGTGAGGTTTTCTTCTCCCATCTTCCCATTACCTTTGGGATCTGTATGAAGATACCTTCTTGCAACATTGATCTTCACTTTTGTCTGCAAGTCCACACCGGTTGTGGTCAGGTCAATCTCTTTTAGAGGATCACTCCTAACTGGAGAGGTCTGGCCTTTGTTTTCTTTAAGCTGCCATTGAATTTTTTTGTCCTTTATCTCTAGCTAAGAGGCTAGATCTTCACACCATCATTTTTTGGTGTCTTTTGCCTGAGTCTTCAACTCTGAGATGCATTTCTCTAATTCTTCAATGCATTTGACTAACTGGTTCTGCTCCACAATAGAAGCATTCTTGAATAGCTTGTATTCCCTTTTAAATCTATTGAGTTCTTCAAGAGAGTTTACAAGCTCTCCTTGAAGACCAACTTCTGCTACTTCTTCATCATCAGAAGGATCTTGATGACAAAATCTGTATGTCATGTCTTCCTCTTCATCATCATCACCGCTCAACACATCTTGTTGAGGAGAGGTGATTGCCCAACCACTTTCAGATTCTTGGGCCACAAGAAGTTGAGCTCCTTCTTCTTCACTATGGTGGTTGCTGGAAGATCTATCTTCCTCATCCAGATAAATATGAAATCTATTTCTCATATTTCCTTCAAATGCAGGATCTACTATTGAGGGTTCATTTCCATAGAGCTTATTCAATCTTTCCCATAAGCTCTTTGTAGTTTTACACCTGTCCACCTGTGAAGAGACATCACCGATGAGTCCACTAAGAATATCCTTTATGGCTTCTTCATTGCCCTAGTTTCTTCTTTCTTCTACAAACCCAGTATGAAGACTAACCTTTCTAGAGAGACAATCTACTACTGACATCCGTACATCAAATCCTAAAGAGGATAGAAAAACTTCCATTCTGCGACTCCAAATAGAAAAATTTGAGCCATCAAAAATTGGAGCAGAGATAGATATAAAACAAACCATTGTGTCCTCATGATGGAATCTACCCAAGATGGAGAATACTCTTCTAACTGGGAACCTAGGCTTTGATACCAATTGTTAGACACAATGCACCACTAAGAGGGGGAGGGGGTGAATTAGTTGTTCTCAAAACCTTTTCTCTTCTGCAATCCTTAGTGAGCAAACTGGTTGATATATTTAACTTAATGCAGACTTACTGGTTAGTAGGGAGACTAACTCAAATACACACATACACACAAGGGAACATCACATAACACCAGGATGTATAAGGAAAATCCAACATGGGAAAAACCTTGGTGAGCAATGCTGGTGGAGTCTACTGCTCCAATCCGGCCTCATAATGAAAACACTGTTACAAAGTTTAGGGCACCAACCCAAGGAGCACCAACCCCTAACTTTAGGGCACCAACCCAAGGAGCTACAACCCAAGGTTAAGTGCACCAAGATGGTGAACAAAAAAGTGGCCACATGCCAAAAAAAATAAAAATTCATAACCCGTACAAGTTCTAAAATTTCAAAAACATGCTAGGCTTGGTAACACCAAGCCTAGAGAAAAAGCAATTAAAAAAATCAAAAGTTCCTCAAAACCTGTACGAGTTTCGAGGAATTTTTTTTTAAAATAAAAGAATTTAAAGTTTCTCAAAACCTGTACGGGTTTTGAGAAACATATTTCTTTTGTTTAGGCCACGGGTTTTGGCCATTTTCAATGCCAAAACCCATGGAACAACAGCAAGGAGAAGCCAAAAAAAGCATCGAACTCGCACGGGTTTGCAACAATTTTTTATTTTCCCATCATCAAAAGCAATTTTCAACAAAGGTACCTCGTCGAACAGGTAAGATTTGATTTGTTTGATTATTTTTCTTTGTATTTTAATTAAATTAGGGTTTTTTAATTGATTTAAGTTTTCTTTTTATTAATTTGATGTTATATTCTTCAAGCAATCCCCAAAAATGAAATAGACAACAAAGACCTCCTCCTGCACAAGCAACACAAGAAAACCCTATTAACATTGCACAAGAGCAACAAGAAAACCCTCAAAATCCTGAAAAATGCTGCTCCTCAACAACCACCACCACCCCGAAACCCTCCATGTCCTCCATTAGATCATGTAGATGCCACACAAGAGGATCTCATCAATCGCCTTACACAAAATAGTGCCCAAATTTCTATATGGGTGAATAGGTTGAGGACCTCTAAGCTTGAGCACCACTCAACCCTTGCCAGAACACTAGAAACAATGGCTAATAGTGTATCTAGGGAGGCTACAAAATGGGGTTCATGGAGGGATAGATGTCAAACATTTTATGTGGATGGGTTGTCATATGATCAAGTAAAGAAAAAGGGCATAGTTAAAGCTGACATATGTGCTCTTTTCACCGATCCTGTTACCAGTAACAACCTAGAACTAAATACGACTCGATTTCCTATACATTGGTGTGTTCATACTAGGTTGAAAGATGCTTTTTGGGATAGGTGGTATATGGTCTCTGACCAACCACCTTGTAATAATTGGGAGGTGCCTCTATATTTTTTGAGAAAGTTGTATTATGAGTTTATCCTCAGCAAGAAGCTGAATTAATTTGACATCCAATAATTTCAGGGTAGAGGGAGAGGCTCTATACAGGATAGACCTGAGGCCCATAGGGTGGTAGATCCACAACATAGGAGGCGTACAGCTCCTAAACCCATGGTTCATGTCATTTTCCCTATATCCTTGAAGGAGTCTATGGAATTACAGACTCTTCATGCAGCTGCATCATTGAATAATGTCTTTGTTCAGCATGGGACACAGCTAGTCAGAGTAGAGGATGTACCAGCACCTAGAGCACCTCCTTCATCAATGACACCTCCTTCATTAGCAGCACCTCCTTCCTCAGTGGCACCTCCTTCATCAATAGCACCTCATGCATCATTTGGCATGAGCCAGCCCATTCAGCATATGTGCCCCACCTGCCAGGGTGTATGTTCTGGTGTAGACACTGACGTAGATGAGGATGGTGGGACATCTCATTCATGTACATGTTGTGGGAGTAGAGACCATGCTTCCACTACAGAGGATGTGGCCCTCACCGATGAATTGCTCAATATGTTGTACCCTCTCTATCAGACATAGGTGCGTTTAATTCTGTTTATAACATGTTATCAATTAAGTGACTAAATCATATAAAAAGAAATGAATTTTTATTTTTAGAACAATTTAAAGTGACATATAAATAAAATGCATTGGAAGGTGCAACAGGTGGTGGGAGTACACCACATACTATTTAGTCGACTCCACGGTCATGAGTAGTTTTGCCACCAGAGGTAAAGATTTGTAAATTTGTTTAAAATATAATAATACATTGGATTCAAAATATATTTTGTTAATTATATGTATCATTACTTGATATTTTGTAGGGCTTATCAGTGGCTGAGATGTCCCAACTTGATGATATCATGCTTTCAGCCATTGACTTTGGCCAAGATAACTATGTAGTACCATTTAGATTTATATATTTTTTACTTAAGTGATATATTAAATACATGCTCTTTTCCCTTATGTTAATTTTTTTCCATTAGTTTACCCCACCTGCCTCGAGGACATCTCGTGTGAGAAAGCCATCCTCTAGCACTCTGAGACAGAAAAAGATATCCTCTCGGACACCCAAATGACAGAAGTTAATTCACTACAATTTAAATTCAATTGTTGAAATGTATTATGATTAAACATGTATATGTAGATATTGATAAATGCACTTAAATTATTTGTTCTATATATAGAAACATATTGGGTTTACGTAATTAATGAATGCACCTAATGTCAATGAGGTTCAGCAGAGGGAAGAGGTGATATCTTCATATTCACTTTGGATTGCATTCTTGCTTGTTCAAAATAACTAAATCCTTTTATGTCTATATCATATGTTATCATTTTTCATACAGAAAATGGTAATAGCTGCATCAAATTTGACAAGGCCTCCTAAGGTTACAGGAGAACTATACGAGGCTTCAGTGTGCATTTTTTCTACATATGTTAAAAATATTTGTTTTATCTAGTTTGTCAACAACTTTGGGTTATTAACTTGTATGATTGTCTTTAAACTATTACAGGCCCCTTGCAAACTTCCTAGTGTTATTCTACCATTCCATTTCAGTAGAAGTCCTACACATATATTATGGGATCCAACATGACCAAGGCAAAAGGTATGTCTGTCTTAGATCAACTCCTTTTCACTAAGTGCACAACATAGTTGAAACCATCTAGTTAACTCCTTTTGGATCACTTACCATGGATATAGGAAATGGTCATAACTAATTCATCTATGACTTTTCCTTCTACGACCACAACACATCCATCTGAGGCTTCGATATGCTTTAGTTTTTTAGTCTATTCATTTTTAGTTATTATGTGTTATTTGACATATATGTCATTAACATGTATTAATGTTGTTTTACCTGTTACAGCCTCCTGTATGACATCCCACGAATCCTCAGCCTCACCGAATTGTAGAAGACAAAGATGAGGTAATCAACATTTCAACTTCAAACAATTTAGAGTTTAGTATTTAGTTATTTTGATGTGATATTGAGAAAATATATCTGATTAGACATTTGAATTGTCCTTTTGCAGCCATGTACTGCTTCAAAGAGGCTTGATTTTGATGATCCACCACAGTCATAGATATAGATAGAGACATATAGTTATAGTTGTGGTCATTGAAGGGCTAATTTTTTATATATTCGACATTTGTATATGTATATATCGACTTTGATAGACATGGCACATGCCACATTTTTGTAACTATTATTGATTTGGCATCTATGCCATTTTTTGATATATGTACATGATTATTGTTCATTTTGATATATATGAAACTTGATATTCGATCCAATTTGTTCATTGATATATATGAAACATGATATTCCTGAAACTTAGTTATTTGCTATTGAAATGTGATCAAATTTGTTAGTTGTGTATATGTCTTGAAATGTGATCCAATTTGTTCATTACTTGTAACTCATATGGCGTATACTTTTAAACTATCTATTGCTCATATTGTGTATACCCAAGTACTGGTACCAGTAATATTGATATTCTATATTTTGATTGAGTGAATTTGCTTTGAGTCCTTCATGTGTGAAGAGATTGGAGTGAAGCTATTATCTCATAAACTTGTGCTTATGGAGTGAAGTTCATCATTTCAAGAACCAATTAAGACATTTCATGCTTAAGTTCATCATTTCATGCTTATGGAGTGAAGTTCATCATTTAATCACCTATAAAAGAAGAGTTGAAGCACTTATGGACAATCTGTTTGAACCTATGGGGTCATTTTGTCTCGCTCCCCAAGGCGTTCGATTGTTACGAGCCACCTCGTAGCGATGTTTTCCCTTGAGCGCTCAAAGCGAAAAAAATGGTCAAACTTTGACGTAGCCTAACTTAGAGACCATGGCACTTATGGATGATCCATTTGAACCTATGGGGTCATGTTATCGCTGCCTACAAAATCCTATCTCGGTTTTGGGAAACTCGATTCCATTTTCTTATGGTGAGATTTTTTCTGTTGCATCAAAAACCATCAAAAGCTGTCAGTGAGAGGTGGCAAAATAGTGCATCTTTCGTTCTTCTTGTCATGGGAATGAACCGTCAGTGCAAGCGCATCTAGGTGGCTAGGTTTATGCTAGATGTTCCCTTGTCTCACTCCCCAAGGCATCTAATCATTACGAGCCACCTCGTAGCGACGTTTTCCCTTGAGCGCTCAAAGCGAAAAAAAATAGTCAAACTTTGATGTAGCGTAACTCGGAAACCGTGGCACTTATGGATGATTTGTTTGAACCTATGGGTTCATTTTATCACTGACTACAAAATCCTATCTTAGATTTAGGCAAATCAATTCTATTTTCTTATGGTGAGATTTTTTATGTTGCATCAAAAACTGTCAGTGAGAGGTGGCAAAATAGTTCATCTTTCATTCTGCTTGTTGTGGGAATGAACTATCAGTGTGAGCTTGTCTGGGTGGTTGGGTTTATGCTAGGTGTGCCCTTGTCTCACTCCCTAAGGTGTCTGATTGTTACAAGCCACCTCGTAGTGATGTTTTCCCTTGACCGCTCAAAGTGGAAAGAACTGTCAAACTTTGACGTAGCGTAACTCAGAGACCATGGCACTTATGGATAATCTGTTTGAACCTATGGGTTCATGTTATCACTGCCTACAAAATCCTATCTTAGATTTGGGTAACTCGATTCAGTTTTCTTATGGTGAGATTTTTTATGTCACATCGAAAACTATGAGTGAGAGGTGGCAAAATAGTGCATCTTTTATTCTGCTTGTCGTGGGAATGAACAGTCAGCGCGAGCACATCTGGGTGGCTAGGTTTATGCTAGGTGTGCACTTGTCTCACTCCCCAAGGTTTCTGATCATTATGAGCCACCTCGTAGCGATGTTTTCCCTTGAGTGCTCAAAGCGAAAAAAATGGTCAAACTTTGACGTAGTGTAACTCGGAGACCGTGGAACTTATGGATGATCCATTTCAACCTATGGGGTTGTGTTATGGCTGCCTAAAAAATCCTATCTCAGTTTCGGGCAACTTGATTCCATTTTCTCATGGTGAGATTTTTTCTGTCACATCAAAAATAGTCAGTGAGAGGCGGCAAAATAGTGCATCTTTTGTTTTGCTGGTCGTGGGAATGAACCATTAGTGCGAGCACATTTGAGTGGCCAGTTTTATGCTAGGTGTGCCCTTGTCTCACTCCCCAAGGATTCTGATCATTACGAGCCACCTCATAGCGACGTTTTCCCTTGAGTGCTCAAAGTGAAAAAAATGGTCAAACTTTGATGTAGCCTAACTCGGAGATCGTGGGAGTTATGGATGATCCATTTGAACCTATGGGGTCATGTTATCACTACCTACAAAATCCTATCTTGGTTTAGGGAAAATCCATTTCATTTTCTTGTGGTGAGATTTTTTTTGTCAAATCAAAAACCATCAGTGAGAGGTGGCAAAATAGTGCATATTTCGTTCTGCTTGTCACAAGAATGAACCATCAGCATGAGTGCATCTAGGTGGTTGGGTTTATGCTAGGTGTGCCCTTGTCTTTCTCCCCAATGCGTCCGATCATTACGAGCCACCTCGTAGTGACATTTTCCTTTGAGCGCTCAAAGCAGAAAAAAGGGTCAAACTTTGATGTAGCCTAACTCAGAGACTGTGGCACTTATGGACAATCCATTTGAACCTATGGGGTCATGTTATCACTACCTACAAAATCCTATCTCGGTTTCGAGCAACTCCATTTCATTTTCTTGTGGTGAGATTTTTTCTATCGCATCAAAAACCATCAGTGAGAGGTGGCAAAATAGTGCTTCTTTCATTCTGCTTGTCATGGGAACGAATCATCAGGGTGAGCACATCCAGGTGGCCGTGTTTATGCTAGGTGTGCCCTTTTCTTTCTCCCCAAGATGTCCGATCATTACGAGCTACCTTGTAGCGACGTTTTCCCTTGAGCGCTCAAAGTGGAAAAAATGGTCAAACTTTGATGTAGCGTAACTCAAACACCATCGCACTTATGGACGATCCATTTGAACCTATGGCGTCATGTTGTCACTGCCTACCAAAATCCTATCTCAGATTCAGACTATTCGTACTAGCCCTTCAAATCGGGTAATTCAATAATAACTCAAAACTTTCCCAAAACACTTGGAAAACAAAATCTCATATTCATATTGAAAATTCGCAAATCAGCCCCATGGACACTTTCATATATAAAATTTGGCATCTTGTATAAACTATCAAGCTCATTACTATTTATATTTACAAAATTTTGCATCTAAATATGCAAATTACATCTCGTTGTTGTTTTTTTATACAAAACTTAGCATCTAGATATGCACATTACAACTCATTGTTGTTTTTTAATACAAAATTTAGCATCTAGATATGCACATTACAACTCATTGATGTTTTTATATACAAAATTTGGCATCTACATATGCACATTATAGCTCATATGCATATTACAGCTCATATGCATGTAGAGAACATCCAAAAAAGCGAAGTTACAACATTTCGCAAAAGATATATACAAAATTGTCAAAATTATTCTACCATATTGTAGAATTATTCTTCTAGATGGCCCAAAATCAATCAAGTGAACCTTTTGGATCAGCTCTAAACCTTAGTGTCTCAAGTATTGCCTCATGGTCAGATTAACGAACTTTCCACAAATCCTTGTTAAGAGGTCTACCATGATATTTAATCAAATGAATATTTGTTGCAACAAGAAGGTTTGAGTAATGAAGAATATGTCTATGTGTCTCAAAGTCCTCAAACAACTAGGCATTACAATTTTTGATAGGGTACTTGCATTTTATAGAAGAATAATGCCAAAATCAATACAACGACTGCTAAATAAATGAGTTTAAGAGGTCTCAATACAACTCGACACAACAACGTGGTACCTTCTAAGCCATGTCCCTATCACAACAACGGATTCTATTGGGTACTCAATACCCTCTCCATCAACCACTGTAGAAGTCAATTTATTTTTGGCCTCAATACAAGGACACAAAAAGTAATTTGTTTCTTCTTCATTGTTCTCATCCACAATAACTGCATATACATGACCTGAATTTAATAGAAGGATATAAGTTAATACCAAAATCAGCATAAGTTAATACTAATAAATTAAGCTTAAAATTGTAGCACATTGCAACCTAGGTTACCTGGTTCAACTATGTCTGATACATGGTCAAAATCCACTGATCTTCAATCTGGTTCATTTGTAGTGCTCTAAGAAGTTGATATGTATCTATGGTTTGCAAAGGTCTACAAGACCATTGGTCAACCCACTCTTTTGATTCACATTCAGCCCACAAAAAATGCATACACAAAGAGCAAAAGCATGCAATATGTCTAGTATAAATAACTAGTGATGTTGCATTTGAACTTCTAAATGAATGCATGTCACTTGATCCAGTAAGTGTACAACAATCTAGATAGTTTTCAATTTTAGATTCACTTATTAACCAAAAATATCTAGAGACCATAGACTTATCTGCATTACCTGGTCCCATTGTAGAGCTACACCAATGCACAATTGGTTTTGCATCTATTATCATTGCACCACCTTCATACTTCAATTCCTCTCTGGTAGGAGCTCTTTTCACACATGCTTCTACACCATCATGCTCTCCCTTTCCATGCCCTGCCTCAATGAAATTCCAAAAATGTTGCACACCACTTGTCACATGCATCCTAGTCAACCAGTAGAACATCCTTGCATTCCTGAATTGTGCGGTGCAATTGTCCAACCATATTAAGTGTTGGTTGTATCTTATATCTCTTTCCCTTAAACTATCATAGAAGACTATAAAGCATCCTTTCACAAACTCTGAGGAATGTGTACGATCATTGTTGATACAGAAGTGATATTCTCTTATAACCTTTCTGTCCTCCTCGGTGCTATCATGTGCATGCATGAATGCTATGTGTACAAAAATTGTAACTTGTGTAGAGTGGTAATACATAGATTGTACTTCATTTTGTGGCTTTAGTGTATAATTCTCAGCAAAATCAACAAGAGAGACAATAGTGCCAAGGGGGAAAGTGTCCTTACACAACTTGAATTTCTCATCTAACCATCTAGCTCTATGTGTGTGACCTATGTACTCATATACTAGTTTCTCTTGAAACATCTTCATAAAATCAGCTACACATATATCCCTTTTCACTAACTCACAGCTCTTTAATTATTTTCCATCTTTAACACCATATGTTACTAACTTATATTTTCCAATCGAAACTAGTTCCTTACCAATTTCATGTGTGCTATCCAGATGTAGGCATCTATGCAACTGTTGCAAACCACCACATGTAGGACAAAAACCTCTCAAGCACATCATCTTATAATAAATGCACCTGTCATCTTGTCTACATAGTACACTTGAAATAAATTCTCTCGGTGACTTAGGAGGTGCTTGTAGACCACATTCCTACAAAACATCGTTAGTGTTCAAAGTACAACAAATATAGCAATAAATATCATAATGCATGGAAAATTCAACATGGACCCTACAACAACATGTAGTATGTGCATGATTAATCTTAACATAAAATGGTTTTGTCATCTCAAAAAATCTTTGACTAATTTTAATCTGAGGAAAGCTTTGAAGAAACCTTTCATAAAATTGTGTTTGAGTTATATCTAAATAGTGTTTTGGATGTGGCTCATGATTACTAATTCCAATTCACCTTCTAACAACATCTCTTTGGTTGGGTGAAACCCTTGTGTTGTCATGCCAAAATCTCTCAATTAATGTTCTTAGTGCATCAACAACAACCTTGTCCTTACGTGGGAGTCTACCAGAGAATGCCCAAAGAGAATTATTGTTAGGATCCTCAATTTTCTATCGCCTCTCTAAGGCATAGTGTAATGTGGTTCTACTTATCCTTATTGACTTGCTTGTTTTGCTTATTAAACAAGATTATTTCATTTCCTTTCCCATTATGGTTGATGTGAGGACACGATGAGTAACATTAGCATCTTTAGTGCATGATTTTGAACCAATGGCTTGGTATGCATCAAAAATATTTCTCACAATGGTTCTTTCACTATTATTTTTGGATGTTCTTAACCCCAAAATTTTCATTGTCTCTCTAAATTTCAGATTTTTAATCATTTCAACAACTAATTGGCATCTTCCACTTTGATTTAAGTTTTCAAAATAGTTATTTCAAATTCTTCTAACCATTCTTCTACAAGTTCTTTCAGAAATTTTATCATGCATTGGCTTCACAATATTTTCATCAATATCTATTAGGAACTTTGGTTTTCTACGAATTATTCTAAGAGGTGTTAGGATTGGTGCATGCTCTTCATTTTCATTAGGTGTATTATGTGCATTTATCACATCAAATTCAAATGGTAAATCTTCTTCAATTTCATTAACATGTGCATTCACTGAATTATTTTCAAATGGTCTATGTTCATTGCATTTATTAGGTGCAGTCATCATATGTATTTGAATTGGTGTATGTTGATCATTTTGATTTGGTGCATTAATCATATCAATTTCAATTGTTGAATGTTCATCACTTTCATTAGGTGCATTAGATGACATACCTTCACGTAATCTCTTCATATGCTCCCTTTGTCTTTCCTTTGCTGCCTCTCTTTGTTCATTTGCTCCTCTCTTATTCTTTCCCATTGTCCTACACATAACATCATGATGAAAATCCACAATCAAATAGCAAAAAAACAACAAATGATCATCATTTTGTTATAATCTAAAGTAACAATAATAAAATAACTTCAAAAAAAACCAAAATACAAGACAAATAAATCATAGTCAAAGCAGAAAAACAACAAATGATCATGATTTTGTTATTATCTAAAGTAACAATTATAAAATAACTTAAAAATCAATCATTCCAAAGCAAAAGTGACAAAAGAATATGAAAACCTGACTGTTACTATCCCACTAAATCACGTGCAAAAGCAGTGGGGCCTTCAAACAACTTGCAATGCTATTTTTTAGGCTGTTGGGACTAAAATATATAAATATTTTCCCATAACCCGTATGGGTTATGGAAACCCTATATGTCAACATTCACAATTTCTCATAGTTCTACCCGTACGGGCTATGTAGAACTAGGAAAAGTAGAGGGGGAGAGGGAGAGAGGGAGGGAGAGGGAGATAGGGAGAGGGAGAGAAGGAGAGGGGGAGGGAGAGAGGGAGATTGGGGAAATGAGAGGGGTAGAGGGAGAGAGAGGGAGATTGGGAAAAGGGAGATTATTTTTTATGCAAGTTATGCCCAGCGCACGAACAGGTACAAAATTTTTAGGATGCGGTCATTTCCAAAAATCATAAAAAATAAAATACTCAACCAAAAATTGAAAAAAATTACACAAATTATATATCTCACTCTTACCTATCATCCTACAAGAAGGTTTTGCAAAATACTAAATCTAACTGTATATTTTGTGCAGTGTACGAAAACAGCTATGTTATATTTTTTTGAAAAAATTAGGAACAATTTTTTGTGCGTGAAAGGTTTGACCCTCTTAATATTATCCAATTTTTTAAAAAATTAGTAGTTTAGAAACTAGATTCAGAGTACAACAATTCTTATTATTTTTTCAACTCCTAGTTTTGAATGCATGACTTTCAAATAGCTCTTTGAAGTTCAAGTTTACCTATTTTCAAAAAAAAAAGAAAAAAAAGTGGCCACTTATACCCCCCTTTTTGTTCACCATCTTGGTGCAGTTATCCCCAAAGGAGAACCAAACCCTTCACCAAGCTACAACTTAGTGTTCACAATGTAAACTTAAAATACATAAGTTGTTATCATGTTACAAGTAAATCTTGCAACCTTATCAAATGTCTTACTCTGTTGGTGAAGTACCTTCTCTCCTTTATCGAATCACTCTTCTTCCTACTCTGTGCCTATTCCTTCTCTACTAGATCTACACCCCACTCTCTGCACATCACTGGTATCACACTCTACTGGTATAAGAACTACCAGTTCTTCTCTCCAACTGGTTGTAAGCTTCAATCAGGTTCACCCTCACTTCCACTCTCTTCTTAGATGCTAGTTGATCACTTGGCTGATCTTGTTCTTATTTGCATAAGTCTTCCACTTCACAACAACACAATACACTTCCTTTTTCAACACCCTCAATCACTTTGGCCTTCATACTTATAGCCCAAATTTCCCACCGAAAACCAATTCAAAAACTAGGTGGTTAGGGTTTCCTCACCATCCTTGAGACAAAACCAAATCCAATTAGATCTTGCATGATATGATCTTTTTGACATCTGAATGCACAACTCTGCCATAGTTGCATCTCCTGGATCATGCCTTCCCTTTCTGGTGACTTTCTTTTTACCCTCATAGCTAATCCCTCGGTCATTCATGAAATATCTATCATGTTGTTTCCTTCATCACCTTGATCTTCTCAATCTTTCAAGGCTGACTCATAGTTGTCTTCCAAACCTCGAGCCTCAAACCCCTACAATCACTCTGTAGCAAGTCCCATGATTTATGTGAACTTTCATTAAGGCTGACCAACCCTACAACAACCTTGTCGATGTAAATTCCATCTTTATCCACATGCACATTTACCATGATGACTCCTTCTGGAATCCATATCGACTATCTCCCAGCTTGGCACTTCAAGTCGGTCCAAGTAGGATCACCGACCAACCACTCAACCAGTTCCTTACTTCTGTTGGTTTGCTAATCCTTCTAGTCTCAAACATTCTACCAGTTACCTTGTCATATTTGCTCTCATCTTGAACTGTCGATGGAACTCTCAAACTAGTTTCCAGATTGGCAAATCCAAAGTATCTCCTGCTACTTCACCATGCTTATACAACTGATGGACTCATATATAGGTTACCACTCTTGATGACACCATGTCATCAATCTTCTCAAGGCTCCATCTTCAATCAGATATTTCTACTACTGACTGTACCACTCTGATTGATGTTGTTCCTTCCTTTACCAGTTTTGCAAGGTCACACACACACTTCACACTTCCTCTGTACTGGCATCTCAACATACCCCTTCTTCCATTCTAGTGCATAACCCTGATCTCATGCACTTAGGACATTCCTTCACTTCCCCGGTAGATCCAGTGTGATCCTTCTACTACTTGCCTTTACCTCTTCATTCTTATCTCTCCAAACTAAGATGCACTCAATGCATAATAGGAGATAAGCTCCACTTATGTGATGGAGTAACACATTGTCTTTTGCATCCTACAATGCTCTTCATGTGACTTCCCTATTTGTGTAGCATCTCCTTAGATAGGCACATCTGATCTGATGTGAGCACATTCATAGTGAATCATTGCTTCTCATGATGACTACATCTTCATCTGACGAGAGTCCTGTTGTTCTACAACCTCACAACATACCAGTTCATCCTTCTCCCTCCAGTGTTGATGTGATTCAGGTAACATTCCGCCTCTTCATCACAAACAACTGCTGAAACACCTTTCTGTCTCATCACACATGTCATGCACTAACTTGTTGCACTGGTGACCCCTGAGGTCAACTTCCTTACCATAACTGGTGTTCTACAATATAAGGTGATATCCAATATATCACATCCTGTACTTCTCCATGGCGGTGTTGCACATACATCATAACAACTGGTGGTCATCCCATATCGGTTGACATCAATGACAACACAATGCCAACACCAATTACCTCTCCTTAGAAAGATACATATAACTTATGCAAAGCCATGGATTTGTATGTCATCTCAAGGGTTCCATATGGTGAGAAACTTCACGGTGCGATGCTACACCTTTTCACTAAGAATGACACCAAAAAATAAATCAAAAGGATAGGACTTTTAAAATAAGATTTCTAGTCATTGTTCAAGGGAGTCATGTATACACATTCAATAACAAGCCACCTAAGACTTTGGTCAACCCTGTGTGGCCCTAAAAAAAGTCATTTCACCCCCAAATTGACATCATTGACATATATTGACAAACTGAGGTCTATCTTTCACCTTTTATTTTTATATAGTAGCTCAAACAGAAAACTAATTTGGGTTATTTTGTTTTGGAGTGATCACTTCTCCAAAGGTAGGCTCTCTAAAGAGAAAAAGAAGATTCTTATTATTTCTCTTACACCCAAGGTCCATGAAGCCAAGGGGAGGATACTTTCACAAACACTTTGGGGTTCTACAATACAAACTGTGCATGCACACAAGACACTTCAAACAAGAGTTTTCTTTAATGCACCAAATTAAAATGTGAGCTATTCTATGAAATCATAAACACACACCTAACTACCCATACAACATTAAATGGATTAGTACTTTCAAATGATAACCCCAAACTTGCAAATATATAAATTAGAGTAAGATAATAATACAAAATAATACAAGAGGGCCTTCGATGAAAAAAAATACTCCAAAAGGCTCGAGATACTTACAAAACCATAGATGTAGCTCAAAGAAGACCAAAAATGTGTAAAGAGTTAGGACATATGCATTAGAATTAAATCATATATGCAACATAAATAATCATATACATGTCAGAAACTAGAAAATACATGACAAAATTGAAAGTACATAAAAAACAAAAAATCCTAAATTAACCTTACACATGTCAAAATGAACTACAAATACACCTAAACCTACCACAAACTTGATAAAAAACAACAAAAATGTGTTAGAAATTTTTTGTAGAAGACCAAAAAAGTAGAGATTTATGCCATAAACAAGCTAATAATCACCATACACACATCAATAATGACCAGAAATGCAATAAGAAATAGGATTTGATAGAAGAAACAAAAACTACTAGAAATACGAAATCATGGCCTGGAAGTCTGAAAACACTAAAAAATCAAAGATGTTAGAAACAAGGAACAAGATTGTCACCGGGAATGTCAAAATGTCTATGTCCAATTTTGAACCCAAATATTGCAAACCCTAGTTCTAACCACAAAACCTTGGATCTATAATAAAATTCAACAACACATCAACTAAGAACCATCAAACATGCAAAATCATAAAATAAATTAAATAATACTTTCATACATTCAAATGGGTTTTATCTTCAATGTTCTCTTATCTCTATTGATCTTATTTTGATATGTTTCTTGTTGAACACTAGATGTGACTAAGAGGAGGGGTGAATCAATGATTTACAAACTTTTCGCTTGTCAATCCTAAGTGTGTATATCGGTTAATAGATCTAATCATAAAGAAGACATACTGGTTAGATGTGAGTGATGGTATGATGAAAGAATAAGGATTTGGTCAAATACTGAGAGGGGGGGTGAAACAATAGATAGAAAACTTGATACACTTTCACCAAACTTTAAAATCAACCTCTCATGTCAAACATTAAACTAATTGGTTTAATCAGTGAACTTCAAATGCAATAATACTGACAAGATTAACCAGTTGACTATTATAACACATTAATAGTAAAACAACTTTAAACTTACAAAAACTTTTATCTTGATCACTCACACACTTTACTTGATAGTAGTTAAAACATGTTTTAGTTTTCTATCGGTTGTCATAACAAATCAAAGTGGATTTAACAGTTAAGAAATTCAAACATAACCACAAAACATTCACCACTTGACATAATATTTTTGACATGGAAACCCAAATGGGAAAAACCACGGTGGGGATGAATACCCACAAGTATTCAGATTTCTTCTGAAGTTCTCCCTGTTAGGAGCTAAGCCTGCTAAAGCTTTTAAAAAGTCTTGTTAAGAATATATCCTATTAGGGAGCACCTGGTTAACGGATTGACTATAATTCCCTATTTAAAGCAATACCCTATAAAGAGTAACCTCTGTGGAGGATTTAGAATCCAAGCTAATGGATCACTTGGTTAGAGGATTTGAATAAAGAAGCTTGTTAGAGCTTACCTGGCTAGGGGATTTAACTGTTGTAATTGTTAGAAAACAACAAGGGTTTCCTGATCTATCTGAATAGCACTACACTATTCAAATCCTTTTCATGATCCTATCTGTCATTACACATACTGCATATACATTATCACGTTTAGCCTCTCACTCTCAACTACAAGTTTTCCAACCAACAAACAAAATAACTCATCAACCTTATACAAAAATCATCAGGTCGGTAAAACATCACAAACCTAAACATCTCATATTGATTACAAATAAGTTAGTTCAAGTATGACCGTTGGATTACATAGCAAATAACATAGAAATCAATGCACATCACTCAAGATATTCTTGACTACTCCTTGATTACCACTTCATCGAACTCTGTAACTCATCACAGGGTTTGCATTAGATGCAATGAACTTTCTCATTCCAAAGATAGAAACCGTTGTCTCTATGCACCAAGAAACATTTAAAACATTAATCAATCAATATGCGTACATTTCATAATCTTTGTTGTTCACCATTTGATCATATTCTTCTTTAACTCCATCATTTAGGGTTTGGACATCTTCTACAGGTAGGGTTACTAGTTCAACTCTCCATAACATAAGTAATATTGGTTTCCAATACAAACTCCTCCTACCGGTTTGCAATACAACATATAACATTTTTACAATAGCATAAAATCAATATCATAACAACATTATAATCGGTTTATTGACATCAATGACAACATAACATATCATTATTGAAATCTTCAAGCAAAATGCCAACAATCTCCAATTTATGCCAATAATCTCGCCCTTTGGTATTGATGACAATACAAATATCAATACCCTTGATTGTGATGATGTGTATAGGAATCCTAGTTTACATTTTACCACAATCATACAATACTCCTCATAGTCTTATAGTTCTTCTCCCCCTTTGACAACAATGCCAAAATGAAAGTAAAACATGTAGTGTCAAACTTCACTCGTTCAACATCATCAACCTGTAACTGATCCTCCCCCTATGGAATAACTCCACTCTACACCAATCCTGCTATAAAATTATGCAAGTAGCCCTGGGCCTAATGTATTCCTACATCATGCTCAATTGAACTCATGAAGGGGTACAACCCCTAACTGACCTCTAAGATGCTCAAAAGTAGTCTTAGGCAGAGGTTTAGTAAAGATATCTGCAAGCTTCTCCTTGGTAGATACATGCTCCAATATCACATCTTTACTCTACACTTTTTCTCTCAAGAAATGATATTTCAATTCAATATGCATGGTCCTAGCATGCATCACCGGGTTCTTTGAAATATTTATGGCACTAGTGTTGTCGCATAAGATCTTTACTAGTTTAGAAAACTTCATCTTAAATCCCTCCAAAATGTGTTTCATCCAGATAGCATGGGTACAATTCATATATGCTACAACATACTCAGCTTCAGCAATAGACTGAGATATGCAACTTTTCTTCTTGCTACTCCAAAATGCAAGCCTTCCTCCAAGAAAGAAAGCTCCACCGGTTGTGTTTCTTCTATCATCAACATTACCTACCCAATTTGCATCTGTGTACACCTTCAAAAAAAAGTTACCTGCATATGGATACCATAAATCATAGTCAACAGTACCTTTCAAATATCTGAATATTCTCTTGGTTTCTATTAGGTGTGTTTCTTTCAGATTATTCTAAAATCTTGCAACTAGACCAACTACATGAGCTATATCTGGGTTGTTGTGAACAAAATAGTGAAACTTCCCTATCATTGACCTGTACTCCTTTTCATCAATAGACTTGGCTTCATCTTCCTTAGATAGTTTACAACCTGTAACCATTAGTTTCCCAACTAGTTTACAGTCACTCATACCAAATGTCTTTAACACCTCTTTCACATACTTAGATTGTGTGATAAAAATACCACTCTTCATCTATTGAATTTGCAAGCTTATGAATTTTTTTATCTCTCCCACTAGAGACATTTCAAACTCATTTTTCATTTCATTTGCAAAATCATTTCTCATGTCATCATTTCCTCCAAATATAATATCATCTAAAAACACTTCACTCACCAATATCTTATCTCCTTCAGATTTGAGATATATGTTGCTATCTTCACCAATTCTCTGAAAACCTATCTTCATGAGGTGTGAATGTAACCTCTTATACCATGCTCTCAGTGCTTGCTTCATACCATATAGTGCTTTGTGCAGTTTACATAGCATGTCTCTATTATCAGTCAAAGCATAACCATCAGGTTGCTCAATGTACACTTCTTCCAGTATTCCATTTAGAAATTTTGACTTGACATCCATCTGATATACTTTGAATCCCTTGTGTGCTACAAAAGCAAGTAAAGTCTTGACACCTTCATGTCAAAAGTCTCACCATAGTCTTCTCCTTCTTCCTGTGCATAACCTTTGTAAACCAATCTAGCCTTGTTTCGGACTACTACTCCATCTTCATTTAGCTTGTTCCTGAACACCCACTCAGTACCTATCACATTCTTGTTCACCGGTCTAGGTACTAGGGTCCACATGATCTTCTTCTCAATTTGATCTAGCTCCTCCTCCATAGCTTTGATCCAATGATCATCACAAAATGCTTCCTTGGTAGTTCTAGGCTCAATAGTGAAGATCATGCAAGAATTCTCTCTGATTCTTCTTTTGGTTAGCACTCCAGCATCTTTATCTCCAATAATCTTGTTAGGATTATGATTGAGCCTTAGATACCTTAGAATAATATGATCATTATCTTCAGGTTCTTCTTCATTATCATCATTAGATTCTAATTCAACCTGTTCTGGTTGAACTAACACATCAACATTCTCTTTACTTGTTTCAGGTTTCATCGGTTTTGGCTCCAAAAATAGAATGCAAGGATCTTCTTCCTTTTTCTCCACACTGGCTTCCCTTGAGACTTTGGGATTCTCATCCACTCAAACATCAGCACTTTCAATGATTCTTTGAGTTTGATTGTTGTAACATTTGTAGGCGTTACTCTTGGTCGAGTAACCAAGAAGTATGCCTTCATCACTCTTAGCCTGAAACTTGCTAACATAGTCATGTCTCTTAATAAAACATCTACTGCCAAATATCCTAAAATAATAGACATTAGGTGATCTACCATACCACTATTCATAAGGAGTCTTGTCCTTACCTATTTTTACCAGTGTCTAGTTCATAGTGTAGACAGATGTACTGACAGCTTCTCTTCAAAAATGTTTTGTTACAACTCCTTGAATCAACATCGTTCTAGTAGCTTCAACAACTGATTGGTTGTTCCTTTCTATAATACCATTCTTCTATGGTGTCCCCGGTGTAGAAAGATGTCTTTTGATTCCATTAGCTTCACAATACCTAGTGAATTCCTCGTAAGTAAATTCACCACCTTGATCCGTCCTCAACACTTTATCTTCATGCCACTTTCCTTTTCTACTAAGGCCCTGAATGCCTTGAACTTACCAAAAGCTCCTGACTTATCCTTCAGGAATGTGACCCACATCATTCTTGAACAATCAATAGTGAAGATCATAAAATATCTATCACCTTGAATGCTTTTAGTCCTTATGGGTCCACAGAGATGTGTATGAACCAGATCTAACAATTGTTATGCTGAGAAGGACTTGCTCTTGAAAGTTGAGGTTGTCATTTTTCCCAACTGACATTCCTTACATAGAGCATTAAACTAGTTTGTCCAATTATGGAAAACCTCTCATAGATTTGGACTTACTCACTTTGACAATGTTATCAAAATTTATATGACAAAATCTCTTATGCCAAATCCAACTATCATCTATCTTAGAAATTAAATAATTGTTGACTTTAGGATTTAGGTGAAATAGGTTACCTTTAGTCTGCTTGCCAGTTGCAATCAATTCACCTTTGCTCCCATGGATTTTGCACATACCATTCTTAAACTCCAATGGATAACCTTTGTCATTGAGTTGTGCAACACTCAAAAGATTGTGGTTTAATCCTTCAACCCAATAGACATTATCTGCACTTCTATTTCCATTAAGATAAATAGTTCCCTTACCTTTTACTATGCAGGGTGAGTCATTACCAATTCTCACAACTCCTCCATCAAATTCCTTCAGAGAAAGAAATTTGGTCTGGTCATAGGTCATGTGGTGTGAACAACCACTATCAATTATCCAATCATTAGAACTATCCATGCGAGACACTAATGCCTTCTGATCAGATGTCTCCTCCTTGATGACAATAAAGAAAATGTCTTCATTAACATCACCCTCAGATTCCTCATCAATGATACCACCATCAATCTCTTTTGCCTTTCCCTTTGTACTTCTTGAACTTGTCACACTTATGCTCATTATCACCATTAGGATAGTTAGCTGCAATGTGTCCAATCTTATTACAAGAAAAGCATTTCAAAGTTAGTTTACCTCTGTACTTATAGGTACCTCTAGGCAACCGCTTAGCCAACAATCCTTCTATCTCAACAAGATTGTCTTCATCATCAGCATCTCTGTTGGATCTAGATTCATAAGAGTGACTGACATCTCTACTTTTTCTCATAGATGGGTTAGGAACTGAAGCTCTAAATGCAGACTCAGATTTCTAAGTACTACCATAATAACCATTTAATTCAAAAGCAGTAAGCTTACCAATGATGAAATCCAGAGTTACCTTAGTTTTATTAATTGACTTTAGCTCCTGAATTGCTGCAACTCGGATAGCGTAGACCCATATCTGGGTCCTTAGCACCTTGCTAATCACTATGGCATATTCAACTTTACCACCAACACCCTTAATCTCATTGACTATCTCTTTTATCCTCTAACCATATTGTTGGATATTTTCACCTTCAACCATCTGCATGTCATCGAATTTTCCTCTTAGACTCTCTTCTTTGGCAATCTTCACATGCTCATCACCACTGTAGATTTCTTCAAGGTTCTTCCATACCTGAAAAGAAGTCTCTAGACCATGGACATCAACATATTTTGCATTAGAGAAAGAACTGATAATAGCTTCTAGAGCTTGATTTTTTTCTTGTTGCTCTTTCTTTTGATCATCAATCATAGTCCCACTAGGTGCAACATATTGAGTAACAACATGTTCCCAGTATTGACTTCCAAGACTCTTGACATAAATTTTCAATGTATTACTCCATATCATGTAGTTCTCTCTGTTAAACTTCAGACCTTCCTTCTTCATCATGATCTACAAGATCTTTACCTCAAGCTGTAAGGCTTAGATCTCAGAGGACCTGAAAAGCTCTGATACCAATTGATGGTATGATAAAAAGAATAAGGATCTGGTCAACTACTGCGAGGGGGGTGAATAAGTAGATAGAAAACTTGATACACTTTCACCAAACTTTAAAATCAACCTCTCATGACAAACATTAAACTAACTTGTTTCATCACTAAACTTCAAATGCAATCATATTGAAAAGATTAACCAATTGATTATTATAATAGGTTTCAGTTTGTTGTCAGTTATCATAACAAATCAAAGTGGATTTAGCAGTTAAGCAATTCAACAATAAACATAACCACAAAAACAATCACCACTTGACACAATATGTTTGACATGGAAACCCAAATAGAAAAAAACATGGTGGGGATGAATACCCACAAGTATTTTGAATTATTCTGAAGTTCTCCTTGTTAGGAGCTTATCCTGTTAAAGCTTTACAAAAAGTACTGTTAAGAACAGATTCTGTTAGGGACCACCCGGTTAAGGGATTGACTATAATGTCCTATTAAAAGAAATACCCTATAAGGAGTAACCTCAGTGTAGGATTTAGAGTCCAAGCTAATGGATCACCTGGTTAGAGGATTTGAATAAAGAATCTTGTTAGAGCTTACCCGGTTAGGGGATTTAACTGCTATAATTGTTAGAAAACAATAGGGGTTTGCTGATTTGTTTGAGTAGAACTACACTTGCTTGTTCAGATCCCTTTCATGCTCCTATCTACAATTACACATAATGCATCTATATTATCAAGTTCGAAAACCGCTCTCTCACTCTCAACTAAACATTTTCCAACCAACAAACTAAACAACTCATCGACCTTATAAACAAATCATGAGGTTGGTAAGACATCACAAACCTAAACATCTCATAGAGATTACAAACAAGTCGGTTCAAGTATGACCGTTGGATTACACAGCAAATAACATAAAAATCAATGCACATCACTCAAGATATTCTTGACCGCTCCTTGATTACCACTTCGTTGAACTCTGTAACTCATCACATGGTTTGAATTAGATGCAATGAACTTTCTCATTCCCAGGACAAAAACCATTGTCTCTATGCGCCAAGAAACATTTAAAACATTCATCAATCAACATGCATATGTGTCATAATCTTTGTTGTTCACTATTTGATCATAATTCACTTCAGCTCCATCAGTTAGGGTTTGGACTACTTCTACAGGTAGGGTTACCGGTTCAACTCTCCATAACATAAGTAATACTATTTTCCAATACAAACTCCTCCTACTGGTTGCATTATTCTTTCCTAGCTCCTCCTACCGGTTTGCAATACAACATATAACATTATTACAATATCATAACATCAATGTCATAACAACATCATAAGATGACATCTTAACATCATAACCGGTTTATTGACATCAATGACAACATAACATAACACTAATGCAATCTTCAAGAAAAATTCCAATAATCTCCAACTTATGTCAATAGGGAGACTCACACAAATGCAACTACACATAAAAGGGACATCACATAACACCAGATGTACAAGGAAAACCCAAGATGGGGAAAACCTCGGTGAGAAGTCTTTCTAGAGACTTTAATGCTCCAATCAAGCCTCACAATGAAACACTTTGGTTACAACATTTAGGCTACCAACACAAGGAGTACCACTTCTTCTTTAGGGCACCAACCCGAGGAGCACCAACCCCTAATTTGAGGGCACCAACCCAAGGAGCACCAACACCTGCACCAAGCTCCAACTTAGTGATTACAAAATCATATGATAAATACAAAAGGTTTCTTCTTGTTAGAAAAGAAATTTGTAACTCTCATGTATGTCTCCTCACCGGTTCTCCTCTCTAAAGATCTATGTCGATTCTCTGCACACCTTCTGTCTGCTACAACCTTATCTTCTGCTACAACTCACTCTCTGCTCCATCTCACTCTTTGTTGCACCCTTATCGGCTCAACCTCTCTAGTTCTACTTTCTATCAATTCTGCTCTTTACTGATTCTCTTTTCTCTCTACCACACTATTGTTGTCCACCATTGGTCTTGATAACTCGGTCAGATGTCTACCATCTAGATCCTTTTAGTTCTTAGCTTGCCTTCTCTGCAATCTTCTACAACTCTTCTCTGCTAGTTTAGTCACCACCGGTTTACTCCTTTATCAGACTTAATGGTAGACTACCAATTGCCTCACTCTTGCCAGTTCTGCACTTTAGATAGATTCTCTCTCACATACTTAGTCTCTTCTCTAATTGTCATTGAGCACTTGACTAATTTCCTCTCTCATGCAGCAGCAACACTCTCTTATTCAACAACACCAACTTTCATCGACTTTGACTTGCATATTCATAAACAAGTCTTCCCGCCAAAAAACAATTCAAACTTCAAGCGGTTAGGGTTTCTTCATCGACCTTGAGGAAAACCAAATCTAATCAGATCTCCTTCCAGAGATTGACCACTTGCAACAAATCAATCAAACTCCGCCAATCACATGGCTTCTAATACACATTTGCTAAGTTTAGCAAACATGGCTCCTTCTTTAGTCTGCACTTGTCAAACACCTATGAAGCAATCATGCAAATAGTTTCACCTACTCTGATCAACACCTAGACACTCGACATTAATGATGAAGTCATCAAGTTAGATCTTTTTCCTCTGATCCCTCTCAAGTCACACTCTTCTGCTCTTCAACCCATGAAACATGCTATCGACATTGATGTCGATCAGTCATCACCTACCTCACTGACAACACTTTCACCGACCTATGCATGCATGCCACTTCACCTCCATGTGGTCCCTTTGTTAGCATCCATCTTTACTAGGTTGGTTATGCCAGTTTGGATAGGATCATCAGCCAACAATGCAACCCAGTTCATCTACTCATTCACAAACCTTGTCGGTTATACCCTAACTGGTCTGCCTTCAACCTTGCACTTTGCTTCTCTTCTGGTGGAACACTTAAATTGGTCAGCACACATGCCAACCTACCTCATGCACATCTTCATTAGATGGGAGCCTTTTGCATCTGCACTTTGTCAGCATTACCGATGGACATACTTACCATTAAACACCTTAATGACACCATGTCATCAACCTTCAACTACCCCCATCTATCTACATCTGTGGTAGCACCTTTCTTCACCACTGGATCTATTCTTCTATTAACATGTTTGTCAAAGTGACAAACATATCCTTCAATCTCTATATGACTAATCCAGTGCATATCTCTGACCTCATGCACCTAAGGCAACTTAGATTTTCACCAGTTGATCCGGTGTGAGCATTCAAGCACTTGCCTTTAACTCTTTTAACTCATCTCTATGAACTATGATGCATTCCATGTATAATAGGAGATAAGCTCTACTTACCAGTAGGAGTGGATCCTTGTCATCTGCATCTTGCATTGCACTAATGTGGCTTCCTTGTTTGAGAAGCATATCTTCAATCAAGCACATGGGATCTAGTTGGGGCACATTCACTGTCCATCATCTCTTCAAATGGTGACTGCATCTTTATCCAGTGGGAGTCCTATTGTTTCACATCCACACAACACATCGATGACCTGCACATACTTCTCCTCTGGTGTTAATGTGATTTGGGTAACATTCCCCCTCTTCATCACAATCAACCACCCAACACCCTGTTCTCATGTTGGTTGGCGACTATGCTCTGCCAACATGTCACTTACTGGTCTGTAGTCCTTTTGTCTTCAACACAAGTCAACACTAACTTGTGTACCGGTGACTCAAATGGCCAATATGCTAGTTTACTTTCTCTCCCTTTGAACTGCTATGCTAGATGACATCGAAGACATCTCATTCGTTATGCATCAATGATAGTATTGCACACCAATATCCCATACCAGTTGCCATCTTATACCAGTTGACATCAATGACAACACAATGCCAACATTTCTCTCAAATATTTATGCTTACACAAGAGCTCAAATGAAGAACATATATAGTTGTGATGGTATAGACTTGATCATGATGATGTAGGCTAAAGTCAATTCCACAGAATGTAAGTATGCTCCTAGATTTGATTCATGAAATGAGAGGGGAGGAAGCATCTTTTATAGAGAGCATCCTAAAAATGAAAGGATTGGATTTAGAGGGGGGATAAAATATGGTCAGCTAAGATTGGTGAGTAGGTAGATGATCTAATAAAACAAAGGGAGTTATTAAAATAAATGAGAGGAAAAAGCTAAATGAATTAAGTAAATAAATTAAAGAATTTATTTGATTAATAGAGGGAAAGGCCACATAAATTAAATAAATAAAAATATTTATTTAATTAGGCAAGGACAATTTCTGGTGTCTACATGAAGAGATATATTTTATTTGAAGAACAAATTTCTTTTATTCTTATAGTGTTAATGAATGAAATATAATAGCTTGAATATGTTAACCAAATTTATTACAAGTTCACATATACCTTAAAAAAGTATGGACTTATAAAATCATTATTCAAACCATAATTAAATTAATGTCAAAAAAATAAGAGTTGTGCAGAGAGATGTTCTAAGTGGCACTAATGGGTGGAGCATAATGGTGTGAATGTGTTAATAATAACTCTTATCTCTTATCTTAAATCTATACTAGCAATTTACATGTTAATGTATTTAATATTATAATAACAAGTATTAATATTTAATTCAAGCAAGAGTACAAGTGAAAAATAGTGGCTAGTGCTTTTCATTAGAATTGCAACAATAATATTTTGTTGAATAATGATAAATGATTTATGTAATATCAAAGTAAGACAAATACAGGTTTAATATAATAGATTGTTGGAAGCCATATGGAGTACAACCACATAGTGGTGAGCACCTATCTTTATAGGAGTGTAATAAAAGCATTTGTTGTGTAATGATAGATGAGACATGGCAAAAATTTAAAGGTAAGCGAATTCTTGCAAGTTGAATATATCATGATTTTACTAAGTTCATGAATATTATAGTTGTTAATGGTGTTCCAACATGAATATATCATGTTAGATTTAATGTGATTGACACACTAGATGTTGAGTTTATTCAATAGAATAAATATTTGTTAAATATTGATGAAGAAATGATTTGTTTGTAAGAAACCTTTTTAATTTGATGGATTAATTTTGAGTTTCATAACCAAATATAATAAAATAATTCCTAAATAATTCTAAAATATAAAAAACCAATTTCTAATGTAAAGTAAAAAAAGAAAAAGCTCTTCAAAAATAAGATAAATCTCTTAAAAAATAAAATTATTTCTTGAAAATAAATAATAGTAATTTTAAATACGTACTAATTTTAATTTTAAAAAAACAAATATGAATTCTAAATACTTCTTAAATTATCTTACTTTCATGACGCAATTGTTTCTCACAATGTAGTTGATATAATCCATCGTCATTGTGCTTGCACGCCATCTCATACACAAAATTATCATTGCATGTATATCGTCATTAGTTGAATGACATTAATCCATGTGCATTGTCATTACCAATCTACCATTTACTTGAATTTTCATTGTCATGTTGAACTCACATAGTTAAATTTGTTGAACGCAGTGAATGGTGCGAATTTATGTCATTGTCCTTGCATGTACGTCGTCATTAGTTGAATGACTTTACTCCATGTGCATTGTCACTACCAACCTACCATTTACTTGAATTTTCATTTTCCTGTTGACCTCACATAGTTAAATTTGTTGAATGGTGCACATTTCTTTCATTGTCGTTGCATGTACGTTGTCATTAGTTGATTGACTTTAACCCATGTGCATTGTCATTACCAACCTACCATTTACTTGAATTTTAATTGTTGTTGACCTCACATAGTTAAATTTGTTGAATTCAGTGAATGGTGCACATTTCTGTCATTGTCGTTGCATGTATGTCGTCATTACTTGAATGACTTTAATCCATGTGCATTGTCATTACCAACCTAACATTTAGTTGAATTTTCATTGTCTTGTTGACCTCACATAGTTAAATTTGTTGAATGCAGTGAATGGTGCATATTTGTGTCATTGTGATTGCATGTACGTCATCATTAGTTGAATGACTTTAATCCATTTGCATTGTCATTACCAACCTACTATTTACTTGAATTATCATTGTCATGTTGACCTCACATAGTTAAATTTGTTTAATGTAGTGAATGATGCACATTTGTGTCATTGTTGTTGCATGTACGTTGTCATTAGTTGAATGACTTTAATCCATGTCCATTGTCATTACCAACCTACCATTTAGTTGAATTTTCATTGTCATGTTGACCTCACATAGTTAAATTTGTTGAATGCAGTGAATGGTGCACATTTGTGTCATTGTCGTTGCATGTACGTGGTCATTAGTTGAATGACTTTAATCCATGTTCATTGTCATTACCAACCTACCATTTAATTGAATTTTCATTGTCCTATTGACGTCATATAGTTATATCTGTTGAATGCAGTGAATGGTGCACATTTGTCTCATTGTCGTTGCATGTACATCCTGATTAGTTGAATGACTTTAATCCATGTGCATTGTCATTACCAACCTACCATTTACTTGAATTTTCATTGTCTTGTTGACCTCACATACTTAAATTTGTTGAATGCAATGAATGGTGCACATTTGTGTCATTATTGTTCCATGTACGTCGTCATTAGTTGAATGACTTTAATCCATGTCCATTGTCATTACCAACCTACCATTTAGTTGAATTTTCATTGTCTTGTTGACCTCACATAGTTAAATTTGTTGAATGCAGTGAATGGTGCACATTTGTGTCATTGTCCTTGCATGTACATCGTCATTAGTTGAATGACTTTATTCCATGTGCATTGTCCTTACCAACCTACCCTTTACTTGAATTTTCATTGTCCTGTTGACATCACATAGTTAAATTTGTTGAATGCAGTGAATGGTGCACATTTGTGTCATTGTCATTGCATGTACATCCTCATTAGTTGAATGACTTTAATCCATGTGCATTGTCATTACCAACCTACCATTTACTTGAATTTTCATTGTCCTGTTGACCTCACATAGCTAAATTTGTTGAATGTAGTGAATGGTGCACATTTGTGTCATTGTTGTTGCATATACGTCGTCATTAGTTGAATGACTTTAATCCATGTCCATTGTCATTACCAACCTACCATTTACTTGTATTTTCATTGTCCTGTTGACCTCACATAGTTAAATTTGTTTAATGCAGTGAATGGTGCACATTTGTGTCGTTGTTGTTGCATGTACGTCATCATTAGTTGAATGACTTTAATCCATGTCCATTGTCATTACCAACCTACCATTTACTTGAATTTTCATTGTCTTGTTGACCTCACATAGTTAAATTTGTTGAATGCAGTGAATGGTGCACATTTGTGTCATTGCCGTTGCATGTACATCGTCATTAGTTGAATGACTTTAATCCATGTGCATTGTCTTTACCAACCTACCATTTACTTGAATTTTCATTGTCCTGTTGACATCACATAGTTAAATTTGTTGAATGCAGTGAATGGTGCACATTTGTGTCATTGTCATTGCATGTACATCCTCATTAGTTGAATGACTTTAATCCATGTGCATTGTTATTACCAACCTACCATTTACTTGAATTTTCATTGCCCTGTTGACCTCACATAGCTAAATTTGTTGAATGTAGTGAATGGTGGACATTTGTGTCATTGTTGTTGCATGTACGTCGTCATTAGTTGAATGACTTTAGTCCATGTCCATTGTCATTACCAACCTACCATTTACTTGTATTTTCATTGTCCTATTGACCTCACATAGTTAAATTTGTTGAATGCAGTGAGTGGTGCACATTTGTGTCGTTGTTGTTGCATGTACGTCGTCATTAGTTGAATGGCTTTAATCCATGTCCATTGTCATTACCAACCTACCATTTACTTGAATTTTCATTGTCTTGTTGACCTCACATAGTTAAATTTGTTGAATGTAGTGAATGGTGCACATTTGTGTCATTGTCGTTGCATGTACATCGTCATTAGTTGAATGACTTTAATCCATGTGCATTGTCTTTACCAACCTACCATTTACTTGAATTTTCATTGTCCTGTTGACATCACATAGTTAAATTTGTTGAATGCATGAATGGTGCACATTTGTGTCATTGTCATTGCATGTACATCCTCATTAGTTGAATGACTTTAATCCATGTGCGTTGTCATTACCAACCTACCATTTACTTGAATTTTCATTGCCTTGTTGACCTCACATAGCTAAATTTGTTGAATGTAGTGAATGGTGCACATTTGTGTCATTGTTGTTGCATGTACGTCGTCATTAGTTGAATGACTTTAATCCATGTCCATTGTCATTACCAACCTACCATTTACTTGAATTTTCATTGTCCTGTTGACCTCACGTAGTAGTTGTTGACAGGAAGCTCAGGCCCGCCTTTAATGGCGTGATTGTTTCTCACTATATATTCCATCACCATTGTAAATCTACGCCGTCTCAAACATGAAAATTTGTACAACTCTAAATTGTTTTCATTTGCCATTCATCGAATCTTCGCCCTTTCCCGGTACCCACAGTCTGAAAGAAAAATTTCCATACATCTCTCTAGTCTGGGTCAAAAAACAAAAATGAATAGACTTTGTTGCATTATTTAGTCGCTAACTTTCCACACATTTCTTGACCAAAGTAGACTTATGTTTGGGTCAAGATATACTATGGACTCTTGAAATATCTTGGTTGTTACAGCGTAGATTTTGTTATACAAAGTGGCCGACAAAAACAGAAAAACTTGTTTAACCATTTCACACCTTTTCAATTCGCAGCATTTGTCATTATTGGAGACTTCGATGAGCGTGATGACTTTGATCGCCTCATTCATCAAATTTAATCATTCATTATTAATTACTAAGAAATTTAATAGTGATTTTAAGTAAATGATTTACTACTTGAAAAGACACTTTTACTATATTCTACTTATTAAAGTTTATGATTATTTATTTTTTATACTTTTTATTAGTTTTTTAACATGTTAATGGTTTTAATTTTTAAATAAATAATAAAAAGTAGTTTTTCAATAAATAAAATAATTTTAAAGAAAATTTAAATAGTTATTTTAATCTAAATTAGGTAAATAATGAAAAATATAAAATATTTTTTGAATAGTTTTGAAAGAAATTAAAAAATCTTTTGGTAAATAAATTCATGATTGATATATGAGTGTTTTTTAGATAAATGTATTAAAGATGTCTTTATTAGTTTATGATCTAACATGACACTACTTTTATCATGCTTGTAAATTGATTCTTAATATTCTTTTATTTTCAATTTGCAAATCATGTTTAAGGGTTCCATAACCCAGAATATTAGCTTGATATGCAATGCTTCTGGATTCGATTGTGTTAGAGTTTTTTTCCATCAACATTTTAGATTAGACTTTGTGATCCATCGTCAAAGTGTGATCCAAAACATTGATGGAAAAAAACTTTACACAATCGAATGCAAAAGCACTGCATATCAATCTCATGGATTGTGGAAATCTACTAGCATTAAAATATTCGCTATCAAAATAAATATTTATAGTTTGGTTTCTACAAAAGAGGACTACAAAAAAGTATATCAATGAGCTAAAGATAATATCAATGTTCTACTTAAAGTCATATAAAATTTATGCTATGTTATATATCCATTTCTAACTTTGATCCTACAATCTCAAGTCATCACCCACTTCAACATCCTCATCTAATCTAGATCAAAGACTTCTCCACCATTGGTTCATCTAAGACACTTTAAATTTCTATGATATGTTCAATTAACCACTTTGCATAAAGCTTAAATGCATCAACTATAAATTTCACTTGTGTCCTAGTATACTTTGGATTAATGAGTGTCTATAACCTTGACTAAGAAGGAACCCTAATCCTAGAACATTATCATTTATTACCATCGTTAACCCACAACAACAATGAGGCTTTATGATAGTCTTTACAAGCACACAAATTATCCTTTTGGATTATCATGACTCCAAAATGAACCCTATGAATATTAAATACACATCTTAATTAACTCGATATGGTTGGGTGGCTAAAAGAAAGGAATGTCTGAACACCATTTTGACTACATGATTTAGCACCCTACCAATTTAAAACTAAACACTTTCTTCAATCACACAATGTTAATTTTCAGTTGTTTTCTTTCAAGTGAATTGAACTAACAACTTTATTGAATAGGGTAACATTCACCATTAGATCTACAACATTTCGACCAAGAGTATCAACTACTCTCTTTATTAATGCACTTCCTTTGAATAGATCATGGATTTGGAAATATTGAAGCTTATCATTGATAGGTGACAAATCCCAAACAAACCATAGTCCAAAATTGGGAGTATAAACAAAACCAGGAAGATTGTGTTCTACCTCCTCCTTTGAATGATATATTCTTCTCTAGTCCTTTCTAGTAGTATGAAACATTAAGGTAATAACAATATGCCATCCAAGTAACAATAAGATTTTTTCATCCTTCACCATCTATTTGCCCTATTCTAGAGTTATGTTATCAACATAAAAATCAAACTCCTTTACAACTTCCTCACTAATCTTTGTCTAGTAAGATGGTGGCCTTTTATTCCTTTCCTCTATTACTCTAGTTTTATATTCATCATTCCTCCTTGTTACTTAAAATTTTTGAACTCTTTTGGTTTTAAAAATTGAACATCACTAATGAGTTGATTGCAAGCTAGGGCTCTTATATGCCTAGTAGGATCATCTTCAATCTTGAATTTTTTAATGCCCTACTTGGTGGCATAATTGTCACTGTTTCTCTTGATGTTTATCATATAGGAGAGAATGGACATGAAGGTGGAAATTCTACCAATGGTGCAACCTCCTTCATTGGCACTCCCTCTGGAACACCCTGAGCCTCCTCAAAATCAGCAATTTTTATCCCCTTCTCCTTTATGTGATAATCTTCTATTTTCACCTTTTTGGTAGGAAGCTCTATAGAGAAATCACATTCTTTGCCCTTCTTGATCATTTATCTATTCAATAAAGCATTTGAACTGAGCATACATAAATCTCAAATTTATAAATAATCATTTCATCATGGAAGAATCTTGGGGAATTATCTTCATTGTCCCTTCTGATTTCTTCATCTCTCATTATCATGTTCCACTTCTTTCTTCTCTTATGAACTTGTTCAATTGTCAAGAAATTTCTTATCACATCTTCATCATACAAAGGCTCATGCTTGAAGTCAAGTCCTAAATACCTCATGAAACTGTCTTGATCAAAAATTGTATGCCTTTGAAGACTCATCCTATATGGCTTCAAAATTAAATACAATTGATCCAAGTAATCTTTATTTGCAACAATTAAATCAACAAACTTACACTATATAGGAAACAATGAGGGTTTCCTTGTATTCCTAAAATTGATATTATCCATTTCACTAAGTTGCCATATAACCTTTAAGAAGGAAATTATCTATGGATGATCCCATACTACTAGGTTACACTTTTTGGCCAAACTTGACATTGCAATCAAAACTTTGCACCAGATCTTTACTTTCCAACACTTATAGCAGCTAAACTACTAAAAATTTGAAGATGATGTAAACTACTGGTTTGTGATATTTTTCATATATATTCTAAATATATATTTTTTTTAATAGAAATGAATTGTCGATATTGTTATGTAACTTTTAATGACTTAATATTTACAATAATAAACCTTTTTTTATAGAAAGAAGGAAATTCTAATTTTTAAAATATAGATTTGTCACACCAATATCTAGTGGATGGATAGTTTTTTCATAATTTTTTGTTAGATATATATTTTTTATTTAATTTTTGAAGTTAAAGTAATTGTAATTTTGACATAGGTGTATTTCGTAATGCATAACTCTTTTTGTATGCATTTCATTTAACTTTGTCTTGTTGTGTTGAAATGAGGATATCAATACCTATGGAAAAGATATTTTTTACCATTTTTTACCTATTATTCAATTTTCCACGTGTGAAACACAATCCTTAATGTTCAATGAAAAAACCTACATTGATAAGAAACAAAACATAAATATATTAAAAATTATACTATTTGGAAAGCTTATAATAAGGACTACACACTTCAAAAATAAATTTTTAAATCAATTTATTTGAGCCCTCAAAAGTTAATGTAAAAGTGTTTTTTATTAGCATTTTGATTGGTGCAAAGGAGACTCCATTGCAGGTATTATTTAAGAGTAGAGAGGTTCTATACAAGGGATTTTAATCTAAGAGGATTTGATCTAACTCTCTTCAATTGATTACTTTAAATTAGACCTCTCAATTCTTAATTCATTATATTTTTTTCAAAAATGTACGGTTTTAGCAATAATTAGGGTGTACCAAAAAGTGTAAACCCAATATTTTTGGATCACCCCTATGGCACACACTTTGGCAACACATGAGGTTGCACTATAGTCCCATAAACACTAATTGCAATAGTCTTTGATTAAATATACTAATCTTCCTAGCTATATGAAATCCCTAGATCCTTCCTACCTTTTATAGGTTTGAGAAAGTCCATCACATCCCTTGGGATTCTCTCTTCAGGAAATACATAGTATCATAGCACCTTTTGCACAAAAATTTTCTCAAAGGTGACAAAATTTGACTTGACATAGTTCCTATCCCAAATGTGGGCTCAACATTGGACTGGCAACTCTCTATCTTTATTATCAAACATTCTGAGTGGAAGATCACTGTCCATAGTTTCTTTCCACTCCACAAAATTATTTAATAGACTAGAGAGTACCATTTGACATCAAATTTCTCTAGATTTGCCTTAAGATTTACAAAAATTTCATGTATCTTCTTGTCCAAGTATTTTGCAAACTAAAAATTTGTGTTCTTCATCACATCCAAGATCTTGGCAATCACACACATCATGTCTATGCGCATGGATTGCTTTGCATCATCACCTAGCACCTAATAGAGAGTGTAGTATGTCCTCACAAAGTAGTCTTTAAAGGTTTCCAAGGAGAAAATATCCTTCTCAAATTGTGAAATAAGAATAGTCTTTTTGAACAAGCTCTTCCACTTGAATTTAGGGATTGAATTTTTTGTACATAAATGATTATGCACTTTGTAATTTTCTTTAATCTTGTTCAAATCAATTCTAGCTAGCTTTATCCTATGCAAGCCAAATGCATATGCTATAATGATCCTGTTAATGTGTAATCTGTTGACCACTTGCAGTTATCACTACCATTCTCCCAATGTCATACCTCTATACCAAAATTCTCAAGAAGTCTATATCAACAAATATATTAGGGCCTACAATCTTGCAAAGACAAAGATCCAATCCATTTCTTGTTGCGATCTTTGAGCCCCTCTTCTAATGCTAGTGTTGAAATAGGTCTGACCTAGGCTTCGAAACCCATGCACCTCTAACACCATGTAGATCATCCAACAATGTATCTTTTAGAGCTCTTGGATCACACACTATTAAAGGATTTCTCTTACGTTTCAATTACTCAATCAAATCATCATTCACCTTTCTGAAAGGCTTCATACTCATTTCCACTTGTTAGGGTTTATGCTTTACAACTAGGGTTTTACAGAATTCACCTCCAATACCACTAAACTTTCTTCTTATCCCTTTAGTTTGAAAAAGGATGCAACTTTGAACAAAATTACAAAAAATAACCTAAAAATGATTCTCTTACTATTTAAAATGCATTTGCTTCAATGTTACCTACAAAACCCTAATCTTGTCTGCAACTTCCTTCAAAGCTAAAAAGAGAATGTTCTAACAAGTTCATATGATTAAGTATAAAGAAACTATCTTGATGAATCTTTTAATGTCTTTCAGTAGCTATTGGATTGAACTACTACAATCACTTCACTATTACTTATTTTATGTGCGAGTAGTGTGAGTAGACATTCACATTTGTAACTATTTATTAGTTTGAACCTACACCATTGATCTATAATGATCACGTGGAAATAGATTAGTACCAAGATAAAAATATAAATCCTTTAACAATGTTAATTAAGATTTCCTTGTGCAAGATCCACTTGGATGCATGTTTTAATAGTGTGATGTTGGGGGGTGACTAGATTCTGATAAATTTGGCTCTGCAATGCCATCGTCCAATATAAATGCACCAACATGTTCCACTATGTCTCTAACTTGTCATGGGCCCATCAAAGATTAGATAGTATGTCTTCTCCCAAAAAATATGTCAAAATTTATGATTAACAATGTTCAAGGTGGTACCAATGTTCAAGGTGGTTACTCAGCTTATTGTTCACAAAAAATTCACATATCACATATGTCCTTTTTTCAATCTACCAATCTTACAAGTAGTACACAAATACACTTCTCTTTTCACATGGGTGCCTATTTATCTCATCTTGTTAATGGATTAGCATAATCATTATGGAGCCACTTGAGGTAGTGGTATCTACCATGTACATAATTCAAGTAGGAGTTTTTTGACTGTGTTTACTTGGATCTTATATTTTATGTTTGGTTTGTGTCTAGTATATCAAGTTAGTCTCTTTTGTTGGCTCCACTTGACTTTGTTGCCCAACTAATAGAGAATCGATCCATTACAAAGATTCTAGGTCCATCCTATGTCCCTTATGATTATTGTCCTTTGTGAGAGCCAGTTGATAGCCTTATTTTATAGCTTGAAAATTTTTAAACAATCATGTCAAACTCATTAAGATAACAACCTCTTAGCTAATAATATCTTCAATCATTCATGAAGGTTTGAAATCCTATCATCTTGAAGCGTAACTATCATTTTTTCAACTAAATTTCCTCAACAGTATGTTATTTGTGAGGATCCCACAAGCCATAATAAATTGTTCCTTTCAAATACCTAAATACCCTTTTTACTACTACCATGTGTGTCTCCTTAGGATATTTCTGAAATCTTGCAATCAATCCAATAACATGTGAAATATTTGGTCTACTGTGAACAACATAATGAAACTTTCCAAACATAGACCTGTATTCTTTTTCATCAACAAACGGTGAATCATCTTGTTTTGACAATTTACAACCTGTCACCATCGAAGTACCAATCAGTTTACAATCTTCCATGAGAGAAGTTTTCAAAACTTCTTTTATATACTTAGTCTGACAAATAAATATTCCATTCTCCAGTTGTTGAATCCATAAACCAATAAAGAGTTTTATCTCACTGATAAGAGACATCTCAAATTCTTTCTTCATTTCATCTACAAAATACATACACATGTCATCATCTCCACCAAATATTACATCAATAAAAACTTTAGAATTTAACATTTTATCTCCATCAGTCTTCAAACATATGTTATTGTTCTCACGGGTTCTCTGGAATCCTCTTGATTAGATGTGCATGCAATCTTTCAAACCATGCTTTGAGAGCTTGCTTCAATCCATATAATGCCTTGTGTAGTTTACAAACCTTATTTTCATCTTCACTCAATGCAAAACCATCAGGTTGTTCTATATAGACTTCTTCTTCTAGGATACCATTCAGAAAAGTTTATTTAACGTCCATCTGATATACCTTAAATCCCTTAAACTCAATAAAGGAAAGAAACATTCTAACTCCTTCAAGTCTTGCCACCAATGTAAAGGTTTCACCATAGTCTTCACCTTCTTCTTATGCATACCCTTTGCAAACCAACCTTGCCTTGTTTCTTACAACTTTACCATCTTCATTAATTTTATTCCCGAATACCTGTTTTGTCCCAATAACATTTTTATCTTCTGGTCTAGGAACAAGAGACCATGTATTGTTCTTCTCTATCTGGTTAGGTTCTTCATTCATTGCATTCAACTAGTCTTCATCTTTCAAAGCTTCTCTAACAGTCTTTGGCTCAATAGTTGAAATCAGGCATGAATTCTCTCTAATTTTTCTTCTTATCTGCACACGAACATTCTTATATCCTATAATCTGGTATTTTGAATGATTTAGCCTTACATATCTTGGGATTACCGATTTCGGTGAAATTATTTCTACTTCATTTTCATCATCCTCTTTATCACTTACCAGTTGACCTCCTATTTCTACATTGCTCTGCTCATTTTCCTTTTGTACTTCTGATTCAATATACACAAGTTTTTCTTCATCATCAACAGGCTCAGATCTTCTAGACTCATTAGGTTTGTCAAAAAATTAATCAATTTTGATATTTACACTCTCAACCATTTACTTTTTCCTTTTATTATAATATTTATATGCTTTACTCTTTGTACAATATCCAAGAAATATCCCTTCATCACTCTTCACATCAAACTTTATAGTAAAATCATCTCTCTTAATAAAACATCTACTACCAAAACCTTTAAAGTAGCTAACATTAGGAATCTTACCATGCCAAAGTTCATAAGTTGTTTTGTCATTACCTTTCTTTACAATAACTCGGTTCAAATTATAAAAAACATTCCTAACTGCTTCTCTCCAAAACATCTTTGGAACATCACCTTGTATCAACATTGTTCTAGCAACTTTCGCTATAGTTCTGTTACTTCGATCTGCAATGTCATTCTGCTGTGGAGTTAGGTGCTGACATCTATCTCTTTATTCCATGTTCTTCACAATACCTAGTTAACTCATCAGAAGTAAATTCTCCACCCCAGTCAGATCTTAAGCACTTCAGATTATTGACAGTTTCCTTCTCAACTAGGGCTTTAAAGATCTTGAATTTGCTAAACGTCTCTGATTTCTCCTCCAAGAAAGTTACCCATATCATCTTTGAAAAGTCATCAATGAAAATCATAAAATACTTATCACCAAAGAAACTTCCAGTTCTCATAGGACAACATAGATCAATATGCACTAAATCAAGAATATGCTTTGAAGAAAATGATTTACTCTTAAAAGATGTAGAAGTCATCTTACCCATCTGACAATCTTTGCATAACACATTATCTGTTTTAACAAGCTGGGGCACACCTCTCACCATACTTGATTTTCTGACCTTTATCAAGTTATCAATGTTGACATGACAAAATCTTTTGTGCCACAACCAATTATCTTCAATTTTAGCCACCAAAATGATGGTATGATGAAAGAATAAGTATTTGATAGATTACTGAGAAGGGGGGGGGGGTGAATTAGTAAATAGAAAAACTGATACAAACTTTCCCAATCTCAATATCAATCACACAAAGTAAAATTATCATTGAAATACCACTATCAAGATAAAAACTCATAAGATAAATCAGTTGACTACTACAACAACATAACAGTAAACAATATCAACTTATAAACATCCAAATGCTTTATCATATGCCAACAGTCTTCATTTCTCAATGCTTCCAGTTATCATGACTTATAGGAATAGTTAAGTAGTTAATCAAATCAACCATAAGATCATAACCATAAAATAATTTACCACATGACTCAAATATTTTGATGTGGAAACCCAAATGGGAAAAGCCACGGTGATATGAGACTTATAAGATAACTATCTGAACTCTTCTAAAGTTTTCCCTATTAGAAGCCAAGTTTGTTAAAGCTTTACTCCTATTAAGAATTGATCCTGTTAAGAATCACCCGGTTAAGGGATTGACTACAAATGCCTTGTTAGAAGAAATACCCTGTAAGGAGTAACCTCGACAGAGGATTTGAAAATCCAAGCTAATGAATCACCTTGTTAGAGGATTTAAAAAGTAACCAACCTTGCTAGAGCTTACTTGGTTAGGGGATTTCAATTTTGTTGTAATTGTTAGAAAACAACAGGGGTTTTCTTGATCTGTCTGAATAGCACTACACTTGCTTGATCAAATCCTTTTTAAGCTTCCATCTGCCTTTACTCAAACTACAGACACATCATCCAGTTTGGCAACCACACACTCAACTGATCTCTTATAAGAAAAACAATTAGGTCAGCAACATAAGTCAAAATCTCATAGATTACAAAACAAATCGGTTCAAGTATGACCATTGGATTACATAGAAATCTCTGCACATTAATCAAGAAAGCCTTGACCACTCTTTGATCACCTTTTTGATGTTTGTAACTCATCACATGCTTTCCATTAGATGCAATACAACTTGCTCATTCCCTAGCCAAAAGATTACAATAATGCGTGAAAAACATCTTGAAATTGTTTTCATACAATGACCATATGTGTCTCCATCATTACCACTCTTCATCAGATCATAAACCAACATAATCAATTAAACAACCTTAATCACTTAGGGTTTAACAAAAATAACTAGTAGGGTTTACCGGTTACATCAAATAGATAATGTTTAACCTTTTACTTGTTACCAGTTCAACTCACAAACTTACATACTGGTTTACAATTTCCTTCACAAAGCTCATCCTACTAGTTACAAGACAATATAAAAAATAACAACAACATCATTACCAGTTAATTGACATCAATGACAATAATCATATCATTAATGCAATCTTCATGCAAATGCCAACAATCTCCCCCTTTGGCATTGATGGCAATACAAATATCAACACCATTGATTGTTGTTGTGATTGTGAATAGGAATCTTGGGTTGCATTACCAAGTATTCACCATGCACTCCATGTCTTCAGCTTGTCACTGGTTCTCCTCGTAATCACATAATTCTTCTCCCTCTTTGACAACAATGCCAAATTGAAAGTAAAACAGGTAATGTCAAATTTCATTGTACAATAATTTGCAACTTAATGCTCTCCCTATGGAATAGCTTCCACTACTACACCAATCCTCCTGTAAAAATTTTGCAAGTGGTTCAAGGACTAATGTAATCTACATCATGCTCAACTAACCTCGTGAAGGGGTACAACCCCTAGTTGACTTCTAAGATACTCAGATTTAGTCTTAGGTAGAGGTTTAGTAAAAATATCTACAAGTTGCTCCTTGGTAGAAACATGCTCTAAGATAACATCTTTTCTTTGCACTTTTTCCCTCAAGAAATTATACTTCAACTCAATGTGCTTGGTTCATGCATGCAAAACAGGATTCTTGGAAATATTAATGGCACTTGTATTATAAAATAAAATCTTTATGGGTTCTGAAATCTTCATCTTAATACCTTCCAAAATTTGCCTTATCTAGATAGCTTGTGTGCAATTCATGTAAGTTGCAACATACTCAGCTTCAGCACTAGATTGTGAAGTACAACTTTGCTTCTTACTACTCCATGAAACAAGTCTTCCTCCAAGAAAGATTGCTCCACCGATTGTGCTTTTCTGGTCATCAACATTTCCTACCCAATCAGCATTTGTGTACATCTTCAAATCAAAGTTTCCTCCATATGGATACCATAATCCATAGTCAACAGTACCTTTTAGGTATCTAAAAATTCTCTTGGCTGCTATCAGATGTGTTTCCTTAGGATTCTTCTAGAATCTGGCAACTATGCCAACCGCATGAGCTATATCTGATTTGTTGTGAACAACATAGTGTAATTTACCAATCATTGACATGTATTCCTTCTCATCAACCGACTTAGATTTATCTTCCTTAGATGACTTACAACATATAACCATTGGTGTCCGAACTAGTTTATAGTCACTCATGCCAAATGTCTTCAAGACCTCTTTTACATACTTAGACTATGTAATAAAAATACCATTCTTCATTTGTTGTATCTGCAAGCCTATGAAAATTTTTATTTCCCCTACTAAAGACATTTCAAACTCATTTTTCATTTCATCTGCAAAACTATTTCTCATGACGTCATTACCTCCAAATATGATATCATCAACATATACTTCACTGACCAGTATTTCATCTCCTTCAGACTTGAGATATATGTTACTATCACCATTGGTTCTCAGAAAGCCTATCTTCATCAGATGTGTATGAAGCCTTTCATACCATGCTCTAGGTGCCTGCTTTAATCCATATAAAGCCTTATGCAATCTACATACCATGTCTTTCTCATCAGTCAAAGTATAACCATCTGGCTGCTCAATGTATACTTCTTCTAATATCCCATTCAAAAATGTAGACTTAACATCCATCTGGTATACCTTGAATTTCTTATGGGCTACAAATGCAAGTAAAGTTTTGACACCTTCCAGTCTTGCTATTGGTGCAAAAGTTTCACCATAATCTTCTCCTTCTTCTTGTGCATAACCCTTGCAAACCAACCTAGCCTTGTTGTGAACTACAACACCATCTTCATTCAACTTGTTCCCGAATACCCATTTAGTACCTATTACATTTTTATTTACCTATCAGGGTACTAGGGTCCAAGTGTTGTTCTTCTTAGTTTGATCCAATTCCTCCTCCATAGCTTTAACCCAATGATCATCACCTAAAGCTTCATTTGCAGTTCTTGGTTCAATGGTGGAGATCATGCAAGAGTTTTCTCTTATTCTTCTTCTAGTTAGTAGTCCAGGATCCTTATCCCCAATAATCTATTCAGGATTGTGATCCAATCTCACATATCTTGGAATTACATGATCATTTTCTTCAGGTTCAGCTTCATCATTATCATGATCTTCTAAATTTATTTGTTTTGGTTGAACAAGTGCATCAGAATTTGCTTTGTTGGTTTCAGATTTCACAGTTTCTGGTTCCAAAAACAAAAATGCAAGGATCTTCATCCTTCTTCTCTAAACTAGTTTCCTTTGAAACTTCAAGATATTCATCAACTTGAACATCAACACTCTCAACAATTTTGTGTGTCCAGTTGTTAAAACACTTGTAGACCTTACTCTTGGTAGAATAGCCATGAAATATACCTTCATCACTCTTAGCCTCAAATTTGCTAATATAATCACCTCTCTTAATAAAACATTTACTTTCAAATATCTTAAAATAACTAACATCGAGTGATCTTCCATACTAGTATTCATAAGGAGTCTTGTCCTTACCTCTTTTCACCAGAACTCGGTTCATATTGTAGATAGTTGTGCTGATAGCTTCTCTCCAAAAGGTTTTCACTACACCTCCTTGTATCAACATTGTCCTAGCAGCTTCAACCACTAACCGGTTGTTCCTCTCTGCAATACCATTCTGCTGTGGTGTTCTTGGTGCAGAAAGATTTCGTTCGATACCATTCTCTTCACAATACCTAGTGAATTCCTCAGAAGTAAATTCACTGCCTTGATCTGTCCTTAGACATTTTATCTTCTTGCAGCTCTCCTTGTCATCTAAGGCCCTAAATGCCTTGAACTTACTGGAAGCTTCATTCTTATCCTTCAAGAATGTGACCCACATCATCCTTGAGCAATCATCAGTGAGAATCATGAAATATCTCTCACCTTGAATTCTTTTTGTTCTTATTGGTCCACCAAGATTTGTATGAACCAAATCTAACAAATGCTCTGCTAAAAAGGATTTACTCTAGAAATTTGAAGAAGTCATCTTTCCTAACTGACATTCTTTGCAAAGAGCATTAACCGGTTTGTGCAACTTAGGCAAACCTCTCATTGTCTTGGACTTACTCACTTTAACAATGTTATCAAAGTTTATATGACAAAATCTCCTATGCCAAAGCTAGCTATCATCTATTTTTGCAATTAAACAATCGCTAACTTTAGGATTAAGGTGAAATAGGTTACCTTTAGTTTGCTTCCCTATTGCACTCAATTCACCTTTGTTGTCAAAGATTTTGCACATACCATTTTTAAACTCTAGTGGGTATCCTTTGTCATTGAGTTGTGCCACACTCAAAAGATTGTGGTTTAGACATTCAACCCACTAGACATCATTTGCACCACTCTTCCCATTAAGAGAAATAACTCCCTTACCTTTAACCATGCAGGGTGAGTCATCACCAAATCTTACAACTCCGTCATCAAATTCCTTCAAGGAATGAAATTTTCTCTGATCATCGGTCATATGATGTGAACAACCACTATCAATGATCCAATCATCTGAGTTATCCATCCTGGACACTAATACCTTCTAGTCTGATATCTCTTCCATAGCTACAAGCATAATATATTCACTAGCATCACCATCAAATTCTTCATCAGTGATACCACTATCAACAACAATAAGATAATCTCTCTTGCCTTTACCTTTATACTTTTGAATTTCTCTCTCTTGTGTTCATTTTCATCATTAGGACAGTTAGCAGCCATGTGGTCAATCTTGTTGCATGCAAAACATTTTAAAGGTAATTTACCTCTATATTTACCAGTGCGTCTAGGCAATCGCTTTTCCAACAATGCTTCAAGCTCTACTAAACTGTCTTCATCATCAGCATCTCTGCTAGATCTAGATTTATAACTGTGACTAGTATCTCTACTTTTTCTCACAAATGGGTTAGAAACAAAAGCTCTAAATGTAGACTCAGATTTCTATACACTGCTATCATAACCATTTAATTCAAAAGCAGTAAGTTTTCCAATGATGGAGTCAAGAGTTACCTTGGTTTTGTCTATGGATTTCAGCTCCTGAATAGCTGCAACTCGGATAGCATAGACTAGTAGCAGGGTTCTCAGTACCTTACTGATCATTGTGGCATCTTCCACTTTCCCTCCTACACTCTGTTGGTTAACAGATTTGTCCCTTTCTTGAAATTGTAATATTTGTTTTCTCTGAATAGTAATATGACTTTTGTACACCCCTTAATGAAAGGACACAAATAAACCAACAGTTGGATGAAATAATCAAAATCCATCCTCTGCATTAGAGAGCAGCTCCTCATATGATTTGCAATGAATTTAAAAAGGAAAACCTTTGAAATAAAGACGCTTTTACCCAAAAAGCATAAAAAGGCTTTAGCATTCATCTATCAACACAAAGGAATGCCATCAACATAAAACAGAGAGAATATTTTGAAGATTAAATAAGAACTCACAGACTCTGTTTCTCACACATGCTCATTTCATAAATTTAGAGCATAGAAAATGCAAAGTAGTGTTGAATATGATCAATACTCTCTCATGCCTCAGAGGATAAGGGGGATCAACACAACTCACTCCACAATGAATCTGCTAACAATTAATAATAACAATGAATTCTGAAAAACATAGAATTAACTGATAAAGAAAATGCTATCATGCACATAGCAGATTTCCCAAGAGAAGGATTGTCAATCTTTAAACACATAGATTCAAAGACTGCACACCATAACCATTTTAATTGATAAATCAGTCATTCCAGTTTAAAGAAATTCATAGAAAAATAGATATTGTTTGCTGCTCGAAAAATCACAGTTTTTCCAGCCCTTGCGAAAACAAACTTCCTTGCTTAAATAGCCTCCAGGCTCATAGTTTTTTACATAAAAATTAAAAGTTTTACTTTAACCATAGGTTAAAGAAACTATTTGCTAAAATAGGAAAAACTAAAATAATAGCCACAGAGAGGCTGACAACTCATTCCCTAATCAATCATGACTCCACCATGGCAGAGGAAGTTACTGGTTTGTCCTGCTTTGTCGCTGAGCTATGCACACTACGTCATTCTAAATTTGTAGCCGAGAAGTTCAGGATGACCTGAAAGTAAGGGATTCCAATGTGTTAGATTCATTTCTTCCACACCTCCTTGCCCATATTCACTTGTTCCACCTTTGCCTTGTGTGCTTGAAGATGATCAAAACAGACCACAAGCATTGACTCGAACCTAGCTACTTTTGAAAAATCATCCGTAGTCAAGGATTTTGTCTTCTGAATGAATTGTATCCTTTCTTGGAAGATATTTGTCATATCTACAGTGCCTTCAATCGTCTTTGCATCATCTTTCATGAGTTGGATGTCAATACAATTGAGATCCTTCTGCATTGTACCAATTAAATCTGTCAGTCCCTTGAGCAGTTTAGTGGATTCTTCACGGCCTTGCTTTATAATTGAATTACACCACTCCACATTTTTCCTTGATACATATAGTACATTATCATCCAATTTTTCTATTGGGTTTTCGGCTAGGAATTTCATCACTCCATATTTTTGTATGTCATTCATTTGTGCAAGAACTGCCACCCATTTGATTCTTTTCTTCTCCCAGGCCACGACCTCTAACACCAGCTCCTTGCTCATAGTCTCAACATCCTTATAAACCTTTACTAGACTGACGATATAGTCTAATCCTTGTTGAATTATAAGATCCAACCATTTATTCAACATCTCTATTACTATTCTGTTTCTTTGAACCTAGTCCAACATTCTTTGATTGGTCGGTGATTTGGGATCAAAAGACATTGGCACCTATGATAGAGGTTGGGGATTTGGATGGCAAATGGCATTGATGTACTCAGCCATCTGAGTGAAAAATTGCTTTAACTCCTTTTTATCCTTCTTGTCCTTCCATGTTCTACAAATTATTCTCTTTGTGGAAGACTCTAAATGTTTGACATCAACAACACATGAAGCAACCCCTAGATATATTTTTTCAACTATAAAGTCATCCCCAGTAACTTGGTCTACAGCTCTATCTGGAATAGGCTTAGCTATCTCATCCGTCCAGTGACCTGTTGCTTCATCCACCTCAAGCATTGTCTATGTCTTGAGTCTTTTTGTCTTGGAGACCTTTCCAAGACATTTGTTGACCATGTCTTCTATAGAAAATTGTAATCAGAGCTACACTTCATTTCTTCCCAACAACAACTTCCAACCATCCTGGTGTGTTCACAGGTTCCTTGGGTGGAGGAGTTGCCTGAGTATTTGGTGAATTGACAATAACCAGGGTGTTCATGGGATCTAGTTCACTCTCTCTTTCTTTTCTTATGGTTATTTTATGCATCGCAGGCTCACCTAAATCTTGTTGATCCATTATTGCTTCTACCTCTTCACTAGGATCCAAGTCCACTACAATTTGACTCAATATGGGCTCTTTTGTCTTTTTCTTGCTCCTGGACTAAGTTACTCGAGCGGCTAGAGAACCTGATGGCGACCTCTTTGATCTGCTAGGTTGGATTTTTTCAACAATAGGCCTTGAACCACCTGCAACATTAACATTTTTATTAGTGGTGAAAATGGGAGATTGAGTCACAATGTGTGAATCAACTCTTAGTTCATGTGAGGATATGAGTGATCCCTTTTTAAACTTTTGATCCCTCAACTATCTCTTAGTTCTTCTTATAACATTAAAAGTTCTGGCTTGAATACTATCATCCTTGTTTTTATTCCAATCAACCTCAAGGATTGGCTTTCCTTGAACCTCTGTATTGAACTCAAGATCCAGAATATTCTCCCCTATATCCTCATGCACTCTGGATATATTAATAGAAAGCTTCATGGTGACTATTTTCTGCAAAGTAAACCTTGACCACAATCTTCTTCTTACTTCATATTCATCACTGCAATTCTCCCAATAATCCTCCAACTGAGGTTCATGACAAAAGTATTTTTCCACATTTAGATTTTCAATGGCATAACCTCTGCTATCAAACCTCTATCTTGCAACATAAGGCTGCAATTTCATCTTTTTAAATACCAATTCTAAATTTAGAGCATCAGATACGGATTTGCAACTGTAGTATCCCAGTTCAACAGGGAAGACAACTCTGGATTTACCTTTTGCTCCAAAACTTTTATCAATATAAGCTAGTTGCTTAATCACCACTATAAGCACATAGTTGTCAAAGGCATACTTAGGTATCTTGAATGGTTGACCTTTGAAACCACCTACCCGAAGGTAGGTGAACCTAGTAAATTGAATAAAGAAGCTACCATATATACTTATAAATTCCATTTCTTCATCTGACATCCTCTTGTTCACATGACCCTGGAGCTCAAAAGCAAGTTTTCCTGTGAAGGCACCTTTCCATCTATCAATTCATTCTACATTTTTTTGTTGTTGTAACAAAGGATAATAATCATATATCTTCATGCCATCCACCCATGATTCATTTAGCAAACCAGGCCAATCTCTTGTACAAGCTAATATGTAGAAAAGTTAAGAGGACATATAAAAACTAGACAATACTAGAAAGTTACTCAAGCCTTCATGAAGTTTCTCGGTAATCACCTGAGCCCAATCAAGGTATCTGTCACCAAATAACAAAACCTTAATGTAAAAATACATCCAATCTTCCCAATAAAAGGAGTGTGAATTTCCCTTCAGCCTATTTAGAAGTATCACAATGTCTTGCACCTTTGTGACGAAGTTCTCTCTAGTCAGGGGCTTTGGTAGCCGTGACCCTCCTTTTTGAACTTTGAGGAGCCAATTCCTAGCAATTACACTCATGTACATACTCTTTTTCTCTGAGAAGTAGGTGTATGAGGTCCCAGTAGTCCAATCCTCATATAATTCCTTGTGTGGGATTCCCATCACCGCCATTACTGTTTCTCTATTTATATTAACTAGTAGCTCACCATCACTGGTTCTTATACATCTATTCTCTGCATCATACCTATTCATACAAGCAATCACCAAATCTGAACATGGTAAAACAAGCGGAAATGAAGCTACTTCAACAAGACCACTTTTCACTATTTTGTCCATCATTGAATCAGTTTGAGGGATCTTGGTTCTTTCTAGGAAATCCCCTAAATCAGCGTGAGCGAAGGAAGTATCTTCTAGCTCTGGTAAAATGCTCAGTAGACACGAGGTTTGGCCAAGCTTCGGCAATACCGGCCTCATACTGCCTATCTATATTTCTAACCAAGCAATTCTAAAACAGGTCTGAGTTTTATTCCAACAAGCTAAAGATTTTCTTTGTACACTAATAAATCTTCATAACTAAAGAAATATTATTGAATATCATTGGCATATGATGAACTGATATGTTGATATAATGGTAAAGTATGTTGTCAGTGATGTCAATAAGTTCTAGTGAACTGGTATGAAGAGGTATGAGGAGATGCAGTGAACTGGTGTCAGGGTTTCACTAAGTGTGATTACTAGTTGGTAGTCTCAGCTCTATGGTTATCAGTTTGATGATCCAGCTTGTGTGATGCAACTAATGATACTCTGTGATGAGTTAGCTAAGAGATGTGATCAAGGTGCCATGCCAACCTTGTACGCGTGAAGGATTGAGGCATGAGAAGATTGACCACATTTGAAGTCTACCTCAGGAATGATTATTCTTCTTGGTGGTATGCGAAGAGAGCATGATAGGTTACTGATTCCCATGAGCGGTGATGAATGAAAGATGCAAATTGTCTTCTAAGCTATTTGAAGTTGTAATGCTCTATGCAATATGTTTGAATGGTTAGGATTGGACCACCTATGTTGTAAACCTAAGATGTTTAGGGTTTAGGGTTTATGTTACTGACCTATCTGTTGTCTATAAGGTTGACGATGTTTGTTATTGTAAGGTTGTTGGCAAATGTTGTATGTGTATCTGAGTGAAGAGATACTTGATACTTGCCAGACCAGTAAGAGGAAACTAAAGAGTGTGATTGCAGAGTAGAGGATATGAAAAGGATCTGCCTTGGCATGTAGTGCTGTTATCAGATCATAGTTTTACCTGTTGTCTTCTAACCATTTCAACAGTCGCAAAATCCCTTTACCGGGTAGCTTTAATAGGATTATTATTAAACCTATAACCAGGTGACTCTAGATCATTGAGTTCTTTAAATCCTCTAATGAGGTAACCTTTAACAGTGTTTCAACCTTTAACAGGGTATATAGCCATCCCTTAACCGAGTGATCTCTAACAGGATCAATTCCTAACATAACCTTATTGTAAAGTCTTTAACCGGACTAGGCTCCTAACAGGGTGAGCTTCAAAAGAGTTCAAAACAAGTTTGTGGGTATTCATTCCCACTGTGGTTTTTTCCATTTGGGTTTCCACATGAAAAATCTATGTGTTATGTGCTATGCATTTTTTATGTGATGTTTATGAAGTAGTTGGTTGAAAGATTATGCATGTAGAGTTAATAGGTTATGGTATTACTAGCATACCACATGCATATGTTTATGGGTGAAGCTGATGTTGCATATTGATCGTATTTGAAGTATTCTAACTTATCAGTTTATGGTGTCTGGTGTCTTACTGTGTTTAACCAGTATTGCCATGGTTAAGTTCAATAAGTGTGATAACCAGTTGGTATTGCTTTAGCTAGACAAGTTATTGAGAATTTTTATCTGTACTGATTCACCCCCCCTCTCAGTACTGGTTGGGGTATCTGTTGTTCATCATTATTCATTAATTGGTATCAAAGCTCCTCCAGGTCCTTGGTGATATAACCTTAACCGCTTGAGGTAAAAGATCCTACTGTAATGATGAAGAGGGAAGGTTCTAAGTTCAATGGAGATAACTTCAAGATATGGAAGGACAGAATGAAGACTTACATCAAGAGTATGGGTGGTCAACACTGGAGCTATAATGAGAATGCCTTTGTGACTCCCACTGGCAGTCTGACTGATGATCAGAAGAGAGAAGTCCAAGAAAATGGGCAAGCTATGGAAGCTCTTATCAGCAACGTGTCAGATATTGAGTTTATTGATGTTCAAGACAAGGACACTCCTAAGGAGGTATGGGAAGCACTAGAAACCATTTATGGTGGTGATGAGCATGTAAAGAAAGCTAAGGAAGAAAGCCTTAAAGGAAAATTTGAAGACATGAGGATGGTTGAAGGTGAGACCATTCAGCAGTATGGTATTAGGATTAAGACAGTAGTTGGTGATATCAAAAGCATTGGTGGAATGATTGAAGATGCCACTATTGTTAGTAAAGTTATCAGATCTTTGTTACCAATCTATAAAATCAGAGTTGCTTCTATCCAAGAACTAAGGTCTATTGATAAAACCAAGGTATCCTTAGATTCTATCATTGCAAAGTTAATGACATATGAGTTGAATAGCTATGATGGTAGTGTTCAGAAGACTGTGTTGGTCTTTAAAGCATCTACTACACCATCCAGAAAAGGAAAAGAAACTAGTACTAGTAATGAATCTAGACAATGCAAAGACATGGATGATAAAGAGATTCTAATGGAGTTTGAAGCTCTTCTTGCTAAAAGACTTTCGAAGGGAACTAGAAAGTATAAATGTAAACTTCCTTTGAAATGTTTTTCCTACAACAAGATAGGACATATAGCTATTAATTGTCCTAAGAATGAAAACAAGGATAAACTGGAAAGGTTTAGAAAGTATAAAGGAGGAAACAGAAGAAATTGTGTAGTAGTTGTGGATGAAGGTGTCACCAATGAAAAATCAGAGGATGAAGAAAATGAAGACATAGTGTTTGTAGTAGTAAAGGAATAAGTGTTTGACAAGAAAGCTCTTATCTCTCGCATTAACAACTCCAATGAGTGGATAATTGTTAGGGATTGTTCTCATCATATGACTGGCGATCGAAAAAAGTTTTTGTCTCTGGAGGAATATGATGGAGGTGTTGTTAGATTTGGCAACGATGCACCATGCTTGGTGAAAGGTAAAGGATCCATCTCACTGAATGGATAGAGCAGTGTAGATGATGTCTACTGGGTAGAAGGTCTTAAGCATAACCTATTGAGTGTTGCTCAGCTGAATGACAAAGGATTAATTCTGGAATTCAAAGGTAGAATTTGTAGTATAATTGGGAAGAGTAGTGAACTTATTGCCACTGGTAAGCAAACCAGAGGTAATCTATTTTAGTTGAATGCCAAGATAAGTCGATGTCTAATGGCTAAGTTTGATGATAGTTGGATATGGCATAGGAGACTTTGTCATATGAACTTTGACAATATTGTTAAAGCTTGTAAGATCAAGGTGGTAAGAGGATTACCATTGCTGAACAAACCTGAGAATTCTTTGTGCAGAGAATGTCAACTTGGGAAGATGTCTTCCTCAACTTTTAAAGGTAAGTCTTTCTCAACAGAAAATTTACTCGATCTTGTGCATACTGATTTGTGTGGTCCTATGAAAACTAGAAGTATTCAGGGAGATAGGTATTTTATGATTCTTACTAATGACTGCTCAAGAATGATGTGGGTCGCATTCTTGAAAGACAAGTTTGAAGCATTTGGAAATTTCAAAGCTTTCAAAGCATTAGTAGAGAAGGAAAGTGGTAAAAAGATAAAATGCCTAAGAACTAATCAAGGAGGAGAATTCACTTATGATGAATTCAATAAATACTGTGAAGATAACGGTATCAAGAGGCAGTTGTCTTCCCCAAGGACACCACAATAGAATGGCTTATGGGGAGATTGATAGGTAAGTGCTCAAAAGGATAAGATACTCAAGAAGTTCAATTTTCTACCCAAAAAATTGTTTGAGTCTACTTTATGTGGTTACAAAAATAGTCTTGAAGGTTATAGTGTCAAATACTTCCAGTATCACCTTCCCTACAAACTCCCCTTAAGGTGTTGGCTCACACCCGTGCTCAAATCTACTCAAGTTACTCACACCACCCAATTACTCATTCTCAAGCCCTGCTCTTGGCATCCAACTTGTTGTTTCCAATGCATATTAGCAAATCCAACATGAACATGTGGGGGCAGCAAAGTTTTGTTCAAGGTTTGCTAGTCAAACTTGGTTTTAGGCTCATAGTCATTTGCTTGCTCAAATGCACCACCAAAGGTTCAAAACCTCCAATTTAGGATATGCACTATCCAAGGCTCCATTTGACACTTATCACACTATTTAGGATTGTTCTCCTAAAGTTTCACAAGTCCCCAACTCCTCCTTACAATCGAGTTTGAGCACTTTTTCAAAAATTGCCATTTGTGTGTTATGCAACTAATAGGCTTACTAGCCTGTGGAGGGCTAATTGGTCATGTGGAGGGCTAATTGGTCATGTTTTGGGCTAATTGGTCATGTTTTTGGTCATGTTTTGGTGATTTAGAGGAATGTTTTACAGTCATTTTTTCAATAGTAGCTATGTGCATGATTTTCTAGTGAGCAGTGATTGCTCAAGGTATTATTAGCTCAAAGTGAGCAATTTGTGAGTGAGCTAAGTGTAACTCTAGGTTTCTTACTATTTGGGAGTAGCTCCAAATGTTGCAATCAAATTTGTAATCATATTTTGTAGTTTTATTTTTCAAACTTTAGTTTTTACTTTGTAAAAGTTATTTCTAGTTATTATTTGGATACAAGAAAGAACTTGCATGTTTATAGCTTATGTATTGTCTCTTTGGCTTTTGTATTTTGTTGTGCATTTCAAGTGATTGGCATCTAAGAAACAACCTTAGAAGTTTACATCTTTAGTATCAAAGAATTTATGTTTCCTAGATTTAGCGAATCTAATATCTTTACATGGTATCAAAGCCATTTAGCCTTTAATATTTATTAGTTTGGGCATATGTTTTCTAGGTGTTGAAGTTAATTTTGAAGGAGAAATTGCGAAAAAAGAAGAAAAGAGATGGAAGTAACCACCATCCTCAAAGGAAAATTTGATGATGTATAGGAAAATAATATGAAGACCATAATGGTAGAAAATGATTTGTGGATACAACTAGCCCATCTTAGTTTGTAGCCCTTACAAACATTCAAAAGACCTAGTCAAGGGAGACAAGGAGGAAATATGAAAAAGCCCTTAGTTTAATTGAGGTAGCCTTGAAAGAAATAGTATTTGTTAGGATAACTGGTGGACAACTAAGAGGCGGGGGTGAATCAGTTGTCAAAAAATTATATCAATTAATCCACGTTATAACCTTTAACCGGAGAACATAAACATTAAATACCAAAATAGCAGAAACGGATACTAGTAAACAATACAACTTAACAATGAAACAGATAATCAACACAATGCAACCATACCACATAACACCATGATTTGTATGTGGAAAACTTGGTAAAGGGAAAAATCATGATGGGAAGCCTACCCATAGTCAGATAATACTTGTGTAGAAAGTATGTGATACAATGAGGGGCCCGCACATGCAGGAAGGCACACTGCCTAAAGCATATTGCTCATTACAAAAGAGTCTCACTGACTACAAAGAGGTTATAACCATCTCAAGATAACTGGACAACAATCCAGTAGAATGAACTGTCAGAGATAACATCTGCCATGCCTGATTACAATCTCGGTTAAGCTCAATACCAGAGGCCTTTGACCTCTTACATAAACCCAATTCGATCTTCAATGATCGACCAAATCCTCTGCCTAAATGATATTACATTATTCACACATTACATTCCCATGCCATATCCATGATCTATAATGAGATCTTACATTGATTTATACCAACCCTAAGGCCTAAAACAATTAGGTCAGCCACCTAAAAGATATTACAATAACATCATTACATACATCCATATTACAATGATATGCCATGTCAACTTTAGACCAAAACAAAATTAATGTTGGCATTTTGGCACTAAGTTGTCATTGATGTCAACCAGCATGATGGAGCTTTGATGAACAAAACCGGTATGGGATGCTCTACTAGTTAACAGAAGAAGAACACTCTAATCAGCCAAAGGTTTCACCAGCATATGTTTGTCAGACTGACTGCGTGTTGATAGGTCATGTCTTGATTAGTGTGATGCCTTGTGAAGCTGAGGTGGCAAGTGTGTTGTGGTTGGTGAAGCCTCATCGATAGGGTTGATGAAACAAATAATCGTCATTAATGAAGGAGCCACAAATCATGAGATTGCATCTGACTTATTGCAGCTTGAGGAAGAAGGAATGACAAAGGAGGATTAGGGAGCAGTTGGTGCCTAAATCAAGGCAAAGGAAATTTGATTCAGGATGTTCTCATAAAGGAAACTTCTTGAATGCTTTATGGGTTGTCAGACTTCATGACAGAAGATTTGATTCATGATTGCCAATTCAAGGAAAATGTGCATTGGATAATGGAAACCAAGTGTAGGTGAAATATTCCAAGACAAATGATTGATCCAAGATAGGCGGGATTGGATCTCATGAAGATTGTGTGGGGAAAAGGAAACCCTAACTGGTCAAGTTTTTGAATTTATTTTTGGTGGGAAATCACTGTATAAGGGAGGAGATCTCTAGATAGAAGAAGGTGTTGATGCTATGAATATTGAAAAGTGTAGAGAAGGAAGAGTAAGCAAGGAGAAGACTTCAAAAGGTGATCTGAGCTAGTTGCAGAGGAAGTGAGCAAGCAAATTGGTGAGAAAATTGTACCGACAGTGTCATAATCTAACAGTTGAGCCTAACCAGTAAGATGTGGTAGAGCAGACAACATCCAAGAGTGAAATAGTGTGTTGAGAGATTGTATGTATGAGGGAGAGAAAGATAACAGAGTTTGAGGAATAGAGACAATGATCTCATAATAGGTAGTGTGAGTTCTAGTGGAGGAGAAAGGATTGTAAACCGACAGAGAGTTATTTTATTCAAGGGTTGTAGAGTTCATTTGCAATAAGAAACCTTAACTGTATACAAATAGTATTTCATTATACATTGCCAAGTTGAATCTTGGTGCAGGGGTTGGTGCTCCTTGGGTTGGTGCCCAAAATCTTTGTAAATCTATGTTTTACCCATGAGGTTGGATTGGAGCAGTAGTCTCTAGCATCTCTTCTCACCAAGGTTTTTCCCATCTTGGGTTTTCCTCATAAATCTGTTGTTATGAGTTTCTTGTGTGAATGATCTCTTTAGTTTTCTCTCTTGCATTGTCGGTATGACTATTTAGTGGTTAAGTAAATAACTGATTGTTAAAAGATTTGATTGGAAAAGAAAAAAAAAAAGGAACCACTGATTCATGCACCCCTCTTAGTGGCATTCTATGTTCAACAATTGGTATCAGAGCCAGGTTCCCAGTCATTTCTAAACCTTGGGTAGATTTTGGACTTTGAGCACAATGGCAAGAAGCGAGTCTACTTTCTCAAAATCCCCCATGTTTGATGGATCTAACTATGCCTTCTGGAGCAGAAGAATGGAGACATATATTTCATCTCTTGGATTTGATGTATGGATGTCTATCAAGAATGGGTATGTCATTCCTAATACTCCTCCTACTGATCCGGATGCAAAGAAGGAATATGAAAATAATGCAAAGGCAAAACATGCCATTTTGAGTGGACTATCCAATAATGAATTTGTCAAAGTCATGCATTGTATTTCAGCCAAGGAGACACGGGACAAATTGTAGAGGTTGTTTGAGGGAGATGCAAAGGTCAAAGAAGCCAAGCTGCAAACTCTAAGAAGCCAACTTGAAAGCATCAATATGAAAGATGATGAAAAAATTGTAGACTACCTTCACAGATTTGATGAAACTGTGAATACTATCAGAGGACTTGGTGAAGAGATTACAAATGAAATTCTTGTCAAAAAGATAGTTAGATCTCTCACTCCCAAATATGATACTAAGGTGTCAGCCATAGAAGAAGCCAAGGATCTGAAGACTTTTACAATGGATGAACTATTTGGTTCCCTGACAGCCTATGAGATGAGGACAACTGATGAGACTTCCTCAAGAAAAGAAGCTACATTCGACACCTCCAAATAGGGGAAAGAAGTTGTTACTCATAAAGAATCTAGTGAAGACTCTGATGCTGAAGTAGCTTACTTTCTCAGAAAGCTCAAAAGAGGATTAGGCCAGTACAAAGGAAAGCTACCACTTAAGTGCTTCAACTATGGGAAGGTAGGACACTTCGCTGCAAGCTTTCCTCACAAAGAAATTGGTGGAGATGAGTCAAGAGAGTTCAGAAGATCTACCGATAAAGACAAAGAAAGGAATGACTACCGGTAGGGAAGAAGAGACTACCAGAATCAAAGTAGTTTATATACCATTGAGGATGACACAACAGATGACAAAGATGCATTAGAAGATGATGACCATGAGAACCATAGAAAAGTAAATCTTTTCATGGCACTTGACAAACCTGCTGTTGAAGAAGAGGAAGAAGAGGATATTGAGGCTGAAGTGGATTTGGAGAGTGAACTTATTAGTGTATTTGAAGAATTAAATAAAACAAGAAGAGAACTCAAGAGAGTTAAGCTTGTTGCAGTAGATGAACAATATCTCTTGAAGCAGTCTCTGGAAGAGTCTGATCAAATCATATATGACTTGAAGCTACAGTTGGAAGAAACTAAGAGGATCGATGAAGCTACAACCTTTGATTTGACAAAGAAAGAAAAGGAACATCAAGAGATATAAGGAGAAATAATAAAGCTTAGAAAGGATCTTGAAGAAAGCATGGAAGAAATAAAAATAAGAACCAAGTATGAAGGCAGTACTAAGGCTTTGGATAAGATGTTAAGCAAGCAAAAGCAATCCAAAGACACAGGTGGCCTAGGTTTTGAAGTTGGTCAGGGTTTAACCCACAAAGGTAAACTAGACAAAGAGATAATGTTTACTTCTTCAAGTGAACATGAAGAAAAGAAGACATTCACTATAGGCAAGGAAACCGGCAAAAAGACATATGCAGATGCTATTGGAAATCAGAATCCAAACTAGTATACAAAAATGAACTAGAGGTCACATTTCATGCACAAATTTGCAGACCCAAGGAGGAATGCCAAAATTGACCGAGAAGGATTCACCAGATTCAACAACATGAATGGAAGACCCCCAATGAGGAAATTCCATTCAGGACCAAGATAGTGCAACCGGTATGTATCAAATTTTCATGGTTATTGTTATCAATGTAATAAATTTGGGCACAAAATAGCTAACTATAGGTTAAACAATAAGCCTTCTATGAATTATGAAAGTAGAAATTCATTTAATGCACTCCGAGATATGAATGTTGTTTTCTATCAGTGCAATGGATATGGAAATAAGAGTTTTGATTGTAGGGACAACAAACTGATATCCTACAACAACCTTAAGGATGCTCCCTTTAATGAAAACATAAAATGCTATAACTATCAAGAATTTGGACACATAGCAAAATCATGCAAAAACAAGAAGATCAAGCAAGTAAAGGAAAATATTGATCAAAAACTAGTATCTGAACCTGAGCAGAATACATTAGTTGACAAGAAGAAGGAAATCAAACCGGTTTGGGTTGAGAAAGAAAAGGAAAAGGCAAAATCAAGCCTCATAGTGCAAACTGCCTTGCATGTTGAAAGGAAAAATCTATGGGTGGTAGATAGTGGTTGTTCAAACCATATGACTGGTGACAAAAGAAAATTCATTAAATTTGAAGATTGGAATGGTGGATCGGTAAGGTTTGGAGACAATTCCTCCATCAAAATAAAGGGAAAAGGAACACTAAGCATTGATGGAAAACTGAATGCACATGATGTATATTATGTGGAAGGCCTCAAACATAATATGTTGAGTGTAAATTAGATGTGTGACAAAGGTTACAAATTCACCTTTGACTCAACCAGTTGTCAAATAAAGAAAGACAATATAGGTAAAGTTGTGGTAGAAGGGAAGAGAACTGATGGAAATGTTTATAATCTAAAGGAATGCTATGAGTCTCAATGTATATTAGGACAAGTAGATGAAAGTTGATTGTGGCACAGAAGGTTAGCCCACATAAATTTTGATAACTTAGTTGCAGTAAGCAAAAAGGGGTCTGTGAGGAATATTACACCCATCATCAAGCCGATAAATACATTTTGTGATGAATGTGTAAAAGGCAAGAAAAAAAGAATAAGTTTTAGGACAAGGGAGCACAACACCTCAAAGCCACTTGAAATTGTGCATACAGATTTGTGTGGTCCAACTAGAACAAGAGCACTTGCTAGTGAAAGATACTTTATGCTCTTCATTGATGATTACTCAAGGATGACATGGGTCACCTTTCTGCAAGATAAATCACAAGCATTTGAAAGATTCAAGATCTTTCAGAAGATGGTGTAAAAGGAAAGCCGGTACAGATTAAAATTTCTAAGTTCAGACAGGTGTGGAGAGTTCACATCAAATGATTTTGAAGATTATTGTGAAAAACATGGAATTAGAAGGCAATACTTTGCTCCTAGAACACCACAACAAAATGGTGTGGTAGAAAGGAAAAACAGGACAATCAAGGAGATGGCCAGAACTATGTTGAATGAAGCTAGTCTGCCTAATACCTATTGGAAAGAAGTTGTTCATAATGTTGCATACACATTGAACCAAGTTCACTTAAGAACAAACAACAAGATGACACCTTATGAATTATGGTATGACCGGAAGCCATCAGTCAAATATTTCAAAGTTTTTGGAAGCAAGTGCTTCATTAAGAAAGATATAGATGGTTTGGGAAGCTTTGACTCTAGAATTGATGAAGGGATCTTCCTTGGTTAATCATCTAACATCAAAACCTACAAATGCTACAATAAAAGACTAAGAAGAATTGTTGAAAGTGTGCATGTAAGAGTTGATGAGGATATGCACATAGGATGTCAACCACACATTAACCAGTATGATGAAAATAATAAAGTTTAGTTTGACACTGAACCAGAGGCAGCACCTCAGAAGACTCCCAACCGCTATGTACAGTTGAATCATCTAGAAGAGAAAATTCTGGGAAATAAGAGTGATGTTGGGTAGACTAGAAGAAGACTTGCCCAAAATGATGAATAGGTCAACCTATGCCTCATGACTAAAGTTGAACCCAAAACTTTCATTGAGGCTAGCAAGGGACAAGAGTGGATGGATGTCATGGAAGAAGAATTGCACCAAATTGAGAAGAAAAAGACCTAGGAATTAGTCCCTAGACCGGAAGACAAGAACATAATTGGCACAAAGTGGGTCTACTGGAACAAAATGAATGAAGAAGGTAAGATTGTGAGGCATAAATATAGACTAGTGTACAAAGGATACTCTCAAGTAGAAGGGTTGGCTTTGAAGAAACATTTGCATTGGTGGCTAGATTAGATGCAATTAGGATGTTTTTAGCTTACTTTGCCTACAAGGGCTACAAAAAGTATACCAAATGGATGTAAAATCTACTTTTCTAAATGGAAATTTAGAAGAAGAAGTATACATGGAGCAACCAAAAGGATTTCTATTACATGATGATGAGACATTTGTATGTTAGTTAAAGAAAGCTTTGTATGGTTTAAAGAAATCCCCCAGAGCATGGTACTCAAGATTGGATCTATAAAGGAGTAGGGATTAAAAAAGGGAAGTGTTGATAGCAATTTGTACATAAGGAAAGATGGGAATCACATGATTATTGTGGTTGTGTATGTAGATGACATCATCTTTGGTGGCAACAAGAATACTCTCTGCAAAGAGTTTGCTGATCAGATGCAGTCAGAATTTGAGATGTTAATGCTTGGTGAATTGACTTACTTCCTTGGCTTGCATATACTATAGAAAGATAAGGAATCTTTATCTCACAAGTCAAGTATGCAAAGGAGATGTTGAAGAAGTTCCAACTAGAAGATTGCAAACTGGTAAGTACTCCCATGGTGATTGGTAGCAAATTGAGTAAGAATGATGAATCATTAGTAATAGATCAAACTTTGTATAGATCCATGATTGGCAGTCTACTATATCTAACTGCTTCAAGACTGGATATAGTTTAGGCAATATTTATGGTGGCCAGATTTCAAGCTGCACCAAAGTAGTCACACATGAATGTTGTTAGTAGGATTTTTAGGTATCTATAAGGAATGCTCAGCTATGGTTTGTGGTATCCTAAACAAGGAAGTTTTATTTTGGAAGCATACACTACTGCAAATTGGGTAGGATGCATTGATGATAGAAAAAGAACAAGCGGTGGTGCATTCTTTATGGGTTACCGATTGGTCTCATGGCATAGCAAGAAGTAGGACTCAGTCTCTCTCTCCACTGCTGAAGCTGAGTACATTGATGCTGCTACATGCTGCTCTCAGGTGCTTTGGATGAAGTAGACTCTCAAAGATATCCAAGTGGACATCACTGATCCCATAATCATCTGATGTGACAATTTGAGTGCAATCAATATAGAAAATAATCCGGTCATGCATTCCAGAACAAAACACATTGCAATCAAATATAACTTCCTAAGAGAGAAGGTTGAAGGATAGGAGGTAAACATAAATTATGTTCCTGCTAGTGAACAAGTGGTAGACATTTTCACCAAACCATTACCAGTCAACACTTTTGAGTACCTCCAACACAAGCTGGGCATTGTATCATCTGCCTAAGAAGATCCTATGTGGCTCAGGGGGACCCTGGTATAGATCCAAGGGGGAGTGCACAAGTACCCTTTGTCATTGTCTCAAAGGGGGAGAAAATGCATATGAAGTGATTTGTGAAATAGTTGACATCAATGCCAAAGGGGGAGTTTGTTGGCATTTTCGCACTAAGTTGTCATTGATTTCAACTGGCATGACAGAGCTCTGATGAGAAAAACCGGTATGGGATGCTCTACCGATTAATAGAAGAAGAACACTTTATTCAGCAAAGGGTTTCATCGATATGTGTTTGCTGGACTGACTGCGTATTTATAGGTCATGTCTTGATCAGTGTGATGCCTTGTGAAGCTAAGGTGGCCAGTGTGTTGTTGTTGGTGAAGCCTCGTTGACAGGGTTGATGAAACAAATAACCACCATTAATGAAGAAGCCACAAATCATGGGATTGCATCTGACTGATTATGGCTTGAGGAAGAAGGAATGATAGAGGAAGATTAGGGAGCAGTTGGCACCTGAATCAAGGCAAAGGAAATTTGATTTAGGATGTTCTCATAAAGGAAACTTCTAGAACATTTCATGGGTTGTCAAACTTCATGACAGAAGATCTGATTCGTGATTTCCACTTTGAGGAAAATGTGCATTGGATAATGGAAACCGAGTGTAGGTCTAATCTACCAAGACAGATGATTGATCCAAGATAGGTGGGATTGGATCTCATGAAGATTGTGTGGGGAAAAGGAAACCTTAACCGCTCAAGTTTTTGAATTGCTTTTTGGCAGGAAATCACTGTATAAGGGAGGAGAGCTCTAGACAAAAGAAGGTGTTGATGTTGTGAAGATTGAAAAGTGTAGAGAAGGAAGAGTAATAAAGGAGAAGACTTCAGAAGGTGATCTGAGCTAGTTGCAGAGGGAGTGAGCAAGCAAACCAATGAGAAGATTCTATCAGTAGTGTCATAATCTGACAGTTGAGCCTAACCGGTAAGGTGTGATAGAGAAGGCATCATCCGAGAGTGAAATATTATGTTGAGAGATTGTATGTGTGAGGGAGAGAAAGATAACAGAGTTTGACGAATAGAGACAACAATCTCACAATAGGTAGTGTGAGTTCTAGTGGAAGAGAAAAGACTGTAAACTGACAGAGAGTTATTTTATTCAAGGGTTGAAGAGTTCATTTGCAACAAGAAGCCTTCAATGTATCTAGATAGTATTTCATTATACATTGCCAAGTTGAAGCTTGGTGCAGGGGTTGGTGCTCCTTGGGTTGGTGCCCTAAAAGTGCAGGGGTTAGTGCTCCTTGGGTTGGTGCCCAAAATCTTTTTAAATCTTTGTTTTACCTGTGAGGCTAGATTGGATCAGTAGTCTCCAACAGCTCTTCTCACCAAGGTTTTTCCCATATTGGGTTTTCCTCGTAAATGTGGTTTTATGAGTTTCTTGTGTGAATGATCTCTTTAGTTTTCTATCTTGCATTGTTGGTATGACTGTTTAGTGGTTAAGTAAATAACTGATTGTTAGAAGATTTGATCGGAAAAGAAAAAAAAATAGGAACCACTAATTCACCCCCCTCTCAGTATCATTCTGTGTTCAACAATTAACCAATCCATAAATCATCCTAGTAACATGTAGAGAACATGTTAACATGATACCGGTCCATAACCTAGATAGGTACTGGACCTATCTTGGGTTCGCCACACCAAAGCGATGTCTCCAACCAGTCGAGGCACGATCAAGGATCAACTTTTGCATCCTGAATTCCATCTAGAAGCCACACCAACACCACTTATGCATCTTGTCAAAGATTCTCAGTAAAAGCTCTACTGGTAAAACCTTAAACCCTTATTGGTATAGGCTTACTAGAGTGTATGATAGCATCCTATCACCAAGTCAATACCAACTGACCAAAACATGCTCCAAGAACATGTAACAGATAAAACCAAACATACTCCATTGATCCAAACATGCCGGAAGTGTCGAACAAATAGTCCCTTCTACCAATAACACTAGATCTTCTGTCGGTAACCAAAACCTATCTGTCAGTATCCAACCATAATAGATAGTGTTGACATCAATGACAAAACATCAATGCAAAACATAATCAATTCCTCGATATTGCCCACAATCTCCCCATAATAAATTCATCCATATTGCCAACAATATTTTCCAGAATAGTAGTAACTAACTATGCAAAGGAAGCTCAGGAAATCCTACAAAGAAGATATAAAGGGACTGACAAAGTCATACTAGTGAAGGTCCAAAATCTTCAAAGATATTTTGAGACTACAAATCAAGGATGGTGACTCTATTTTAGATTTCTACATGAATCTCTACTTTATCAAACCACTTGAGTAAAAATGGTGAAACCTTGTAAAAATTAAGGATTATAGAAAGGATCCTCTAAATTTTTCCTTCTAAGTTTGATGCAATCATCATTGTAATTGAAGATGTAAAGAACTTCTCTACTTTGATAGTGGATGAGTTGATGAGTTCTTTTAAAACCCATGAGAAGCACCTAACTAGGTCTACTACTTCTTACTAAGAGCAAGCAATCAAGTCTAAGGCAATTTCAAGAGGCAAGGGGAGAAGAAAAAATGGTGGGCATAGTTTAAAAGGTAGACATCATGGAAAGTTAAAACAATGAAATACTAGAAGAGACAACTTGAGAAGAAAATGCAGACATGAGGGAGTGAATAGGTCTTAGACTAGCTCTAGACAAGGAAAGAAGAATAAAAGTTTGATTTGAAGGTATGCAAAAAGAAATGTTGAATGTTATTACTATCATAAGTTTGGCCATTATGAAAGTCAGTGATAGAAAAAGCATAATAATTAGTCCAAGAAAAGTGCAAATGTGGTAGATGTGAATATGGATTAGAGTAATCAATCCACAACCTTCATCATGTGCAACATTGGTGAAGCAAGCAACCTAAGTTTTTGTATTTTGATAGAGGCTCTAATAACCACCTAAGTGGTAACAAAAAGTCTTTTCTCTTTTGTTGATAAAAACGTATAGTCAAAAATTAAAATGGAGAACAATAGAATAGTTCTAGTTGTGGGAAAATGATCTATTATGATCTGTACCAACCAACGTGAGAAGAAATAAATTGAGCATGACTATTTTTTCCCTAGTATAAAGAACAACCTAATGAGCATTGGATAGTTGATACAAAATGGGTACAAAGTGCTAACAGAGAATGGTGAATATCTCATTTTTGACCAATATGGGAGTAAGAAAGTAGTTCCAATAGTTGAAGATGAAATAGAATAGGGTATTTTCGTTTAGAATAGAAACTTGTTTCTTGTCTTAGTATATGGTTGCACCTCCCAACCAAGAAAAATGTACAACTATGTACAAGTAGCTCTCAAGAGTATAATTCAAGACCTCTCCAAGATATGGCATCTCAAGTATGGATGTTTAGGCTATATTGATTTGAGTTTATTGGCCAAGAGAGGAATGGTAGATGGTTTTCCAAGGATAGTAGATCCTAGTAGAAGCTCTAAAATGGAAAGAGCATCATTAGTGTTTATGTATAATTATTTGTGTGGCATCCTATGCAAACCATTTCCATTGTTAAGAACCGATATTTTACGAACTTCATAGATGATTATAGTCAAAGAACATGGGTCTATTTTTTGTAGCATAATTCAGAAACATTTATTAAGTTGTAGTTATTTAAGGTTTGAGTTGAAAAGAAAGGTGGACATTACATCAAAGTCCTAAGGTCAAATCATGGGGGAGAATAAAACTCCAATTATTTTGTAAAATTTTTCAAGAAAAATGGCATCAATAAGGAGCATACAACCAATTATAATCTACAAAGAAATGGAATGGTTGGAAGGAAAAATAGAACCATCATGGAGATGGAAAGAAGCATGCTAAAGGAAAAGGGACTCTCAAATCAATATCGTAGACTAGTTGTAGCAACAACAATATATTTGATATAGATATGTGACAAGATTCCAAAAGAGGCATGGTCAAAATGCAAGTACACCATTAAGCACTTGAGAGTGGTCGGGTCTGCAGCATATGCTCATGTGCCAAAGGAGAAGAAGAAAAATTAGGATGAAAAGGGTGAGAAATACATTTTCATTGGATATAGAATTGAGTCAAAGGCACATAGATTGTTTAACTTGGTTAACAAAAATATAGTCATTCTTAGAGATGTTGAGTTAATTGAGAAAGAGTCATGTGATGGTTCAGTGAACACCTCTTCATCCAAACCACATGGACTTACCATTGTTGTTGAAGATGATGAATATGAACATCAACAGATATGGAGATCTCTAGCCAACTTTGGGAAACTCCTATATTAGACAAGTAGTTAATTATACTATCTCAAAACTCATTCAAAGAAAAATCCATGAAAGAAAACTCCATGTGGCTCTAGGTAGCTCCAAGTGTGGATAGACAACTTTGGGAAACTTCTGATGCAAGTAGGCAGGAAAAATAATTAGTCATAGATAACTAGAGAATTGGCTCTAGTCAAAGTCTGCATAACTAAATATAAGTAGTAGTGAGAGTTTAGACCTCATCCTCATGTTTGTGATACTAAATAAGACTATGAGTCTAAGAGAGATCTACTAGGATGAAAGGTATGATGAAAATTTTGATGAAAATTTTTATTTTGAATTATTTTTTCATAGTGATCAAATCAATTTTGAGGATGCTATTGGAGAGGATAAACGGTGTGAGGACATGGATGAGGAGATAGATGCAATAGAAATAAATAGAACATGGGTGTTGTCTTCTTGATAAGAAGGTTATTGGGGTGAAATGGATTTACAATACCAAGATCAATGCTGAAGAGCAAATAGAGTGGCATAATGCATGATTAGTTGTCAAGGGGTACAAACAATATTTTGGGTCGAGATTATGATGTGTATGCCCTTGTTACAAGGATGAAAATTGTGTGGACAATCATAGCTCAATTATAGCCCAAAACAATTGGAAGTTACTTCAAATGGGCATGAAGTCCACCTTCTTAAATGGAGTCTTGAAATAATAATTTAATGTGGATCATCCTCCTACTTATGTGATTATAGATCAAGAAAGAAAAATGTATAGGCTGAAGAAATGTCCATGGACATGGTACAAAAAGATTGAATCAAATTTGATAGGAAGTGTTGAAGCTATAATCATAAGGTCAAATATCACATATTTGAGGTAGGTGACTTGGTTCTCAAAGAAAACTCTAAGAATCAACAAGATAGAGAGAAATAGGGAAAATTCAAAACTAACTAGCGTGGCCCCTATATTATCATGTAATGATCTGCCAGGAAACCCCGAAGGGTTTACGTTAAAAACACTCAAATGGAGTGTAAATATTTTTCTTTTTTATAAAAATAATTAAGAGTGTTAATATAAAGTCACAACATTAAGATAATTTGGAGTTATCTAAAGCTTAGATAACACAACAGAAGACTAAACAAACCTAAGGAGTTTCCCAATGTGATTACGTATCCTTACACCTAACTCAACTCATGACATTTGATCCAATTAAGTTGGATATCTTAATTACAAGTTAATGCTTTAGACATGGATGGAATATGTTCGAAGAATTGACATTTTATAATCTAGGACGTGTTCATCTATTATGATTGGAGATGAGACTAACAAGAGGATATTTACTCAATGAAGTTAAAACATAATTAACTTAAGAATTCAACCATTAAGGTTTAAGTAGGGTTAACTTGACGAGTCCATCCATTTCAGATACAATGCAACTAATATAACGAAGTTCATTATTTAGGTTTAAAAGTAACCAACCACAAATGAGATCATCCTTTATAGTTAAAAGTATGGCTAATAAGAGAAAATTCATTCATTAAGAATTAAGATGTAAACAATAAAACGAGGTTCCTTCATTTGGGTTTAAACATAAACAACTAATAAGTCATAGTTCATTTATAGAGGATAAAAAGTAAATAGCCAAAGATTTCATTCATTGAATTTAAAATAATACTGAGAGATGGAGTTCAATTCATTAAGGTGAAAATGTAATATAGCCACATGAGTTCATCCCTTTAATTAAAATATAGTTAGTAAGATGATATTCATTTGTTCAGGATTAAAAATGTAAGTAACATAGTGACAATCATCCATTAGCGTTAAAATATAACTAACTTAATAAGTTCAATCTTTTTTAGTTAAAATAAAGTTAATATGAAGAAATACATTTGCTATGGGTAAGATATAAGCAACTAAATGAGTTCTCCCATGTTAGTTCAATTATAGCTATTATGATGAAGATCATTTATTAAGATTATAATGAGGGTAACCAATTTGAGTTCATCCAATTATAAAACTAATCTGGTGACGATTATTTGTTTAGAATAAAAAGTAAACAAGTAATTAAATTCATCCAATATAGTGAAATATAGCTAACATGACAATGTTCATTTATTAAGATAATACAATAAGTAGCCGAATGAGGTTCATCCATTAGTTATCAATTTAGATATTATGACATTAATTCAATAATTGTAACCTAGCGAGTTTCCTTCCGTACTTACTTCTTTTCATTAACATTAACAAAATACTTTCCATAAGCATATATACAAACTTTTATGATCCTAATTACTAGTTTTAACAAGATGACTATATTCATGCATTCAAGAAATAACTTCCTTAAATCCCCATTATTCACATACAAAATGCAACCATACATGCTAGCTCTAAGTATGAAATAGGAGAAAACAAAAGAATCACATAACACAGATATGATCTCGGAGTTCACCCCTAGAGGGCTACATCTCCGTGTCTGCTCAATTGCAAGACCCCTCTGGAATTTAATATAGTTAGGATTACATAAGTTTCAACTCTATTACATCTCTGTCATTTAGGTGAACACAAATCACTATACAACAACCACCTCGGTCGATAATTACATAATGATCCCTTTTGAAGCGGATACGATTGAACACATCAAAAGCAAATACAAGGGTTTCTTAACTGATGGTTCCCTAATTAGGGACTTGACCGACTATGACCAAACACAAGCAACCAGATGACAGGGTCCTAACACTCCTATCAAGGTCGTACCATTACTTTAGACATATCAATTTCAAAAAAAAACAATGAAACCATGTACAAGCTTTAACCAAAAAATACATTCATTTCTCATGTTGATTTAAGCATCTAAATAGGTTATTTAACCTTAGATAAAGATCATTGACATGTTGGTTTAGTTACCATACTCTAGTCCCCTTTTCTAGCAACACAAAATTTACCCTTTTACAAAGAGGAACAAAATATATTAAATATTAAATAAGGTAATGGAAATAACATCTCCCAACAAATTAAAGTTCCCTAGCATACAATTTAAGAAACATTCACCATTCGATTTATTCAATAGCATATATATAAATCCCAGTATTCACCAACTTATAATAAAAAAATAATAGCAACATTACAACAATTGATATTTCAATGGAAATAATAGCTATAATGGAACCAATGATTAATATATAATTAATAATATATACTAATTAGATATCATCTAAATTAGCGTATATATATATATATATATATATATATATATATATCACTCCATTATTAATGATTATTACTTGATAGTAATTAATTCTCCAGCAAATTCTAATAATAATAAAACATATTGCTTTATATATATTTATATTATTATTTTAAATTTTGTTTTATTATTTCACCAAACTAAATTTATAAAAAAAATTTTAAAAATTAAAAAAATAAAATAAAAAGAGGGCGGCCAAACCCTAGGGCGGCAAACCCTAGGTCGTCTTTGCCCTAGCCACTAGGCCTACGGCCGCCATGATAGACACAGCCCCTCGGCCTCCACAAACAGTGGATCTGGGGGTTACTGCGGCTGCCGTGGGGGTCGCAGCCCCTTCGGCCTCCACTCTGTGGAGCCGGGGGTTGTTGCGGCCACCATGGGGTCCACAGCCCCTTCGGCACCCACACACAGTGGAGCAGGGTGTCTAGGTTGAGCTTTGGTTCCCACCCCACCTCCCGAAAACCCCCTATTTTCTTTTACCCCCCCTTTTTTTTTTCTTTTTTTTATTTTACATTTTTTTTGTATATTCTAGTTTCAACTTAACTAATTATTTTTTGAAATACACATAAATGAAATAACTAAAAGAAACGTAAAACCCCCATTATCCATTTATCACAGTCATAGACATATTTTTCCAGAATGTTCAAAGCAATATAATGGAAAATATTCTCAATTAGATCATAAATCTCAAATACCCAAATGGGTCTAATCTCATTTATCTACTCTCTTTAACAATCTTGCCCCAAAACAACAATATTCTCAAAACTGAACTTGAATCTAAGAGTATTCATGGACATTTTGAAACCAGCATTTCATGAAGAACAACCATATACCTTTTTTTTTAATTTAGTCAAAGAACAAAAGGGAAGAACGGAATCCTACCTCTTTAGCATTCTTGGTAAGATTCGAAGAAGAGCCCCCAATCCTGTAGCTGTAGAAATCCATCCTTGCAAAAATCCCCAAATCTCCATCCCCATATTTTTCTTTTTTTTTTTTTCCAAAAATTCAACAACCCCAAAAATATTTTTCAACCTAGGTTAAATGGGAACCAATTTTGACCTAATTTCTAATTTCGAAATTTAAGCCCTTTTTAAAATAAAAGGAAATAATAATTCTTTTCAACTATTAAATTATTTTAACTTGATTTTCTAATTAATATGCTTCTCTCTCATTTAATCTTAGTTTTAATTTATATTTCGAACTATTGACAAGGGTAAAGTATTTTAATTAAATTAATTTCCAAAATCAATCTTTTACACTATATTAGACTTTACAAATTAAAAATGATTTTCTTTAAATAATAAAATTTACCCTTTCTTTTCCAAAATGCAAAAGTGGTTAAAATTAATTATATTTCAAATAACTTTAAATATTTCTTTTTTTTTTTAAAACGCATAAACTAATTAAATTCATTATTTAAAACTAACCATTTAATTAAATTCGCTACAACATAAATAAAGCAATTCTTTTAATTAATGATTAATTACCTAAAAGAAAGCTATTTATTTTGATTTCTCAACTACTAATGCGTAAATGAACACATTAATTCAAATTACATACTTAAGCTTGCTACAAATATAAATAAAGTGATCTCTTAAATTAATGATTAATCATATAAAAGAAAACTATCTATTTTAAATTTCTCCATTACTAGTGCGTACATCCACACATTAAATTGAATTAAATACTTAGGATAAAATACTCCATTTTCCACATACAAGGCACACAAACCAAGAAAGTCCACCAATCACATGACATGCAACCCAAATGACAAAGGAACCCTACAGACCATACACAATGCTCACCTGATCATGGCGAAGGCAAGATGAGAGTTTTATGACCACCCAATCTAAACTCTAAGGATGAAGGAGGTATACTCAACCCTACGAATCTTGAAGGAGATGAACCCCGCACCAAGGAGATATAGTACCTGCAATCTCCTGCAACCATGAGTCACGCAAGCATACATATATATACATATTCAATGAAGGCATTAGCTTGAGATTTATAACAAGAATTAGGGAACAATTACATTTACACAAGAATCAATGCAAAAGCACAATATTAGGTATGCACAATATTTATATAGTCTAATCTACAACATTACATATGGTAAATCCACCATTCAAGAATGCCACGTAGGAGGTCAACCAAGGTCAATTGAGTTTTACAAGGCCGACTAGGGTAGGGGCATTACATATCACAACAATATATGCCTCTAGATCATATCATCTATCTAATCTTGAAGGTGAACTACTTGAAGATCCCATCAATCAAATGGTGTTGTGTGGTGAGGTTCCTTATCAAGGCTTGAAATTGAGAAACATTGATGTTGTCAGGGACATGGGATTCTAGGAGGGCCTATTCAAGGATCTCTCTATACAGGTGAAATCTTGAGAAGTTCAAGAATTGAGATTTGTGCATGCATCTTTCTGAGGTGTTTGAGGATGTTGTAGAAGTTTATAGATGACGTGGAAGCTTATGGAGGAGGAGGAGGAGGAGGAGCTCCTTGGATAGTTACTCTCCCTCTATGGGTGGTGATAATACAATCATTTTGAGGATATGAAGTGGAGGGTGAATCATTTTGTATGACTATCTTAGGTTTGTTAGATGGTTGGGTAGGAGGGGCAACCATAATGGTTATCCTAGGTCTAAGAGGAGTCGATGAGGGGTCCACTCTTTAGATAGTAATGGTGTTGAAATGGGAATCATTAGGTTCTCTATGGCCTATTGAGGAATCAAATTTGGTGATGTTATTGGTATAGTCATATGTGACCAAATGAGATGATGAGCCTTTGTACTTACCATGTTTAGGGAAGGAGTATTAGTACATTTTAAGATTATCATTAGAGTTATTAGTTTTAGTAATCACAATCTCAATGTCACCCTTTTCAATCAAGTCCTAAATATAATTCTTTAGTTTCAAACACTTTTGTGTATCATGGTCCTAGTTGTGATGGTAGTCACAATATTAATTCTCATTTTACCATCTAGGTTTTGGTTGATTAGCCTCATATAGACAGGTCCTAAGGAAGATAACAACTCTAGCCTTGACAAGATTTTGGAAGAGGACCTCTATGGGTTCAACAAGTGGGGTGTATTTGTGTTGGGGTTGATTGTTTGTATGGGAGGAGTAGTTGGGAATGAAGATGTTGTTGTGGGGTTTGGATTGGTTTTGAAGATCATATTGATTGTTGGATTGGTTATTTGTGGTGGTGGGATTGGTTAGGATAGTCACAACTTTGAAATGCTTAGCATCAGTGACTCCATCATTGACAATATTTTTTTTCTTGGACCAAAACCTAGGCTTGTCATTGGATGATAAGCATCCTTGGGATTATTTCTAATAGGGCTTCAATATAACTTTCTCTAGGAGGACTTGTTCTAATATTTAACCATTCTTGGTGACTTCCTCAAAGGTTAAAGATATTGACAACTCAAAGGAATAGACATCTTGTTGGCATTTTTGATGTTGTTATGATTGCTATTGATGGACACACACTCGCTTTTTGTACACTTTCTTGATGTATGAGTTATGCTCAACTGGTAATTGTTCCAACTGGTATTATGTATTATAGTCTTTAGACTATTGGTGTTTTGCAGAAGATGATTACCGGTCCCAAATTGACTAAAGACCCAAGCGGTAGGATGAACCCAAGCGGTTCAAGGATCTCAAGTGGTATGAAGGAACAAAGTGGTAGTTAACACTTTGATTTACCAATCTTCATTTTGACAGTCGGTAATCAGTAAATTCTATGAACTGGTATTACTCTGTGATGAGTTATCTTCCACCAACACTTTGGCAGTGATTTTGTGTCGTGTTACCAAATGTGTCTAGATGCACTGAACCTAGGAACTTGTAGTCAAATCCTATTAGACCAACATGAAATCAGATTCCTTTATAAGGACATCATGTGTAGGGTTTGCCAGAAATATGTATGAGTAGTTGTTGAGGTTTTTTGTATGTGCAATCATAGAAGAGAAAGGTTTGTATGAAGAGTTAGAGTGTGAACATATTGAGGACTGAAGTAATGTTGAAATGCATTAATAGTCAATTGTCAAGGATCTAACCAAGCATTCTGTGCTAGTAACTAGATCACTCTACTTGTTGATTACTCATATCTTCAACAAGTCTGAAATCCTTAACCAAGTAGGCTTAGCAAAGTCTTTGTAAATCCTCTAACAAGGTGGTTCACAAATATGAATCTAAAATCCTCTCATAAGGTAGTCTTTTACAGGACTTATCTCCTAGCAGAGATCTAGATTGCTAACAGGATCTGTTCTGGTGAAGAACATTGTATGACCTTAACCGGTCTAGTTTCTATTCTGCAGATAGTTACTTGTGATTTTTTTCTCACCGTGATTTTTCCCATTTGGGTTTCCACATCAAAACATCTTGTGTTATGGTGATTGTGCTCTTGTGGGTGAATTCTTTATTTGCTATTTGGTTTGCATTTATCTTAACCAGTTTGTTAGTAAATTTGTTATACCAGTTAACTACTAAACTGTTTAAGAGTTTGAGTTTAGTATTTCTTGGTATACTAATTCACCCCCGCCCCCCCCCTCTTAGTATTCATCAATTGGTATCAGAGGCACCCTTTCTATAAGTCTAGCCACTTGGAAGGAGATATGGGAGAATACACTGTGAGGGAACTTACTCATCATCTCACTCAGATTGAGAGAACCTATGATGAACTCAAAGTCAAATATAAAGCCTCTCTAGCCAAAAGAAGAGAGCATGCTGAAAAAATGATGGAACTTACTGAAAACAACTCTTTTGATGAAGTGAAGATGGATGCCCTAGTTGAGGAAGTTGAAAAACTAAATGAATCCAATGCCAACCTAAGAAAAGAGTTGGAAGGACTGACTATCAGAATGTGTCAAGAGCTTGAGAATTGAAGGAAAGTTGAAGATCTGGTAAAAGACAAAGATCATGAGATCTCCAAGCTAAAACAAGAAATCAATACCCTCACCACTCATCTCCAAATGAGCAAAGTGGAAAAAGAAGAAATACAAGGTGAACTAAACATGGCTATTTTTGAGAATACAACCTTGAAGGAATCCAATGCTTCTATCTCCAAAGAACTTACATATACAAAGGAGATACTTGCCAAATTCAATCAGAGTGCTATTAAGATAGAACAAAAGCTTGAATCAGCAAAACCGGTCAAGAATACCACTGGACTTGGCTTCTCCAGTTATGAGGAAGGGGAGACCTCTAGAAGAAAAGGTGTAGCATCAAAGAAGCAACCAATATCAAAGGATAAAGGTAAGCAAAAGTTCAAACCTGCTTGCTTTAATTGTCTCAAAGAAGGACATATTGCTAATGTGTGTAGAAGCAAGGCTTACAACAATTTTCCTTATTTTCTAAACAACAAGCCTAGGTCCAATGGATTCAATCGAAACTATTATGCATGCAAAAATTTTGGGCATAGAGAATTTGAATGTAGGTTAGTAGTGTGCAACGCTAGAAGATATCCTCAAAGGACTCAAGAATTTTTTCTGGAACCCTCTATGAACCGAAATCCCAACCGGTACAATACCTACAACCAAAGGTCAGGTGGTTATCAAGTGGTAATCAGCTGGAGAACAACCTATATGATCTATCATGGTGGTAGTCACATAGCTGCAACATGCAGAAGGAAGAATGCTAGTATGAATAATGGACCATGGAAAACACCTGGAATGGTATGCTACCACTGCAACAAACCAGGACACACTGCTAGAACTTGCAGAATGAGAAAGAACCTAATAGATGATATACCGGTCACTCCAGAAGGGAAGATTGATGTTGAAACCATTCAAGCAGGAATGAATAAAACTTGGAAAAGGAAATCTAAAGAACTGTACAAGATCAACTGGTTTCTGCACCTAGTGTGAAGTCTCTAAACTAGCAAACTAAGCTTTAGAAAAGCTTAGGGGGAAAAAATTGGTGAAATGTTTCGAGCCCCCAGTTTATATCAATAAAAGATCTTAATCGGTATGGTATACCTGTCAGTTGGCAAAAGATTGGAAGCGGTAAAAGGAAAAATTAGGGTTTATGCCCTAACGGTGATGCATTTATTATGGTAGGTGAGAATTTGTTCAAAAGGAATTTTTCAAAGTTATTGTCACTTATCAGTTTATGAGTGAAGAAATTTCCAAGAGTAGAGCGACGAAAGGCGATTTGACTTGTGATTTAGAGAGATTTCAAATATTGGAGAAGAATCCGAAGATATTTACAATCAATCAAGTGAAGAACGCCAAGCCATAATCAAGTAACCGAAGTGGTGTGGTGGAAGCTACATTTGTCAAACCCTAAATTTCAAAATTGTGAAGGTATTTCTCAAAATTCTTGTTTATTGGTTAGTCATGGCTTCTGTATCGCACTCTAGTTCTTGTGTACCTATGGATTTAGCTGAATTCATCCATAGGAAAATGAAATACAACACTTTGTCTCAAGTACCCACTAGAGTCATTGTTGAAGGGGATATTTTAGGGTACATTGACTGCAAACTGGAAGACCTAGGATCTCTAGCAATTCACTCTTAGCTAGGTCTATTCTGTGGGGATGACAAGAAGATCAAACCAAAATACAACATCTTGGATAGGAAGAAACTTCATAATGCAATCTATTTCCTTGAAGAATTCACTGAAGAGAACATCCACATCATTTTGAGTAGAGTGCATGGCAACAAGATGTATCTTGAAAGGATGCATGACATTACTCCTGAAGCAATTCATGTCGTCACCACTTTCTGTAATAGAGGTGAGGTGCTAGCCCTAAGGAAGGTCATCAAGAATGAAATGACTAAGCTCACCAGATCTCTGAGTGACCAACAGGGAATGGCCATCAACACCATCAAATATGACTTGGTCAAGTATGCTTGCATGGTGATTGGATACCGGACATTTTATGCTAGCAGGATAAACTCTGTCTTTGCTGCTGCGGTGAATGCCACCTACAAAATGATCAAGGAAGATACTTCATTTGATCTATGCACCTATATGCAGAGGTAACTTCTAAAAAACTTGAAGTCCATCAAACAGGACAGTGCCCTAAGGTTCAAATTTGGACAACTCTTGATCGGCCTATTCTTCTACTTTCAAGGATATTTCCCGGGAGTCGGTGATATTCAATGGTCTGCTGACCAACTAGTCACCAAACAAATTTAGGGAAAGTCTCCAAGTAGTGGTAACTAGATACCTTGAGGTCTTGAATAAATATTTTGATAAATTCAAGGAGAAGATGAGCCAAAGGATGAGGATATTTGGGGATATTGTCAAGAAATATGAAGAAGACATCTGCTTTACCATTAAAGTAGATGAGTGTATAATGGAGGTAGTATAATTGAGACAGGAAGAAGTAGAACCTATGTGATATGAGGTGATGTATGACATGTTAGATGGGTATGCCTCTACCCTACTTGCCTCACCTCTTGATGCTAAGGCAAAGTGCACCAGTACCTACTTAGAGAGGATAACACCTCCAGTTGAGAATCCTAAAGAGAAAAAGGGCAAGGCAGCATCGGCGGTATCAGCACCAGTTACCTCAGCAATCCCTAAAGTGACCAAGCGGTCACCAGCCAAAAAGAAACCTGAAGTTGCTCCCGCTAATTTTTTTGAAAGGAAGCAGAAGACCAAGAGCAACTCACTAGAGTCTGAGGATACAGAACCAGAAGTACAGCCTAAGAAGACTAGGCAGACAAGCAAGAAAGAAAAAACTACCGATAATACACCTGCCTCATCAGCATCGGTAAATATTGACGTGTCTTCTTATAAGATGATGACACATTGTCAGAGGACTATTAAGAACATTAAAAGAAAATTACTTATTGATTTGAAGGAATATTTTGATGATTTTAGTGATAGTGAGAGAGAAGAAGTAGTGTGGGAAATCATCAATTATTTATGTGTTTATGACCAGTCGCCATCAGACATTAGATCTGAGACACCTGATTCTTTATACAATTCTTTAGATAATAAATGGAACATTGCCATCGAGAAAGAATAGGAGATCAAAGAGAAGATTTTTGCAGAATACTTCCTTGATGCTTCTAACTCTGAATTGTTTGAAATCATGAACCTGTACAAAGGCCTCTTCTTCATGAGAAGAAGAATACTCTTGCTGCTGGAAGGGAAAGTCTCTAAAGTGGTGAAAGATACAAACTTCCATGCCAAAGCCGCTTTGAAAATGCACCAAGTAGCTGAAGCCAATAGAAAGGTTGAACAGGAATCAGAAATTGGAAACCCAGTTGAGGCATTTCATGATGAAGGAGATCAAGCTACAGAACAGGTGGACACTATTAATGTGGATGCACTGGATGGTGATGATATTACTTCGGACATAGACAAGGAGAAACAGGACAAGGAAAAGGCTATCAAAGAGAAAGAGGAAGAGAAGAGGAAACAAGAGGAAAAGAAGAGGAAATAGGAGGAAGAGAAGAGGAAATAAGAAGAAGAGAAGAAGAAAGGAGAGGAGAAGGAGGAAGAGGAAGAGAAAAGAAAAGAAGAGAAAAGGAAAAAAGAAGAGAAAAGGAAAGAAGAAGAGAAAAGGAAAGAAGATGAGAAGTGGAAAGAAGAGGAGAAGAGGAAACAAGAGGAGGAAAGGTGGAAGGAAGAAGAAAGGAAGAAAGAGGAAGAGAAGAAAAAGAAAGAAGAGGAGCAAAAGAAAGAAGAAGAGGAAAAGCAAAGAGCTGAAGAGAAGAAGGAAGCAAAAAAGAGCACACAAGTGGAGGCCCCAAAGGCAATCGGTGGTCAAGCCAAATTGGCTGACATCACCAGCCCTATTGACCTCCAATCTGAGATGAATCAGAGCTGCTGTAAAGCATAAAGCTAGCTCAGGAGAGACTAGAAACATTAAGGAGGAAAAAGGAACAAGATATCATTCAAACTGTGATTGACACTCTTACTAGTTTGATTCCTGGTACCAACCTCCCCGGTACCGATTCCTCTCTGGGCAAACTAAAAATTCTATGTACAGTTGTAGAGGACTAGGTACAATGCCTAGAAGAGGTTGCTGAAGGTAATGCATAGAAGAAGTATCAAAAGGAACTAAATACTTGCTTAGTGAAGAAACTAACTGAGCTCCGGTTTGAACTTTAGAAACAACAAAAGAACATAAGAGATTCTATGGATGAGGGCAAGCTATTGTTAAGCAAAATCAGCTAACCCCATCTATTTTATGATGATGTGCTTGCACAAAAGGATAAACTACAATCTGATTTTTAGGCATACATAAGCACCTTTCAGACACCACATGATTCTTTTACTACATATGGGCAAACTATTCACCAGTATCAGCTTCAGTTTGCTAGAATAGAAGTGGAGATTAGAAACTGGGCAAGAGATTTGCAGGAGCTTGAACTGGTTTTATTACCCAGATTGCAAATTCTTCAGAAGTGCTTTCTTAATCTGGAAGCATTAACGGCCACTCAAGAGATGAGCCCAATTGATGCCATGGAAGAACAAATCTCTCAAATGCAGATGAAAGTGAGGTTGCTACCTCATTAATTGAGTCATGGTCATTAGCCATGAAGAGTTTTATGCAAGACTTTAAATCTATTTTTGATAAATTTCATTCCTTACTGTCATAAACATTTACTCTTCTTAATGATAATGACAAACATGTTATTCTGTAGTGCTTTGTCATTGTTGGTAAAGGGGGAGTAATACTTAAAATTTTGGTGAATTCTATGTATACTTTCATGTTACTTTTTTTTAAGGAAGTAGTATACATTATCATTTTTGTAAAGGGGATAGTGTATATGCTTAGGGGGAGTAATTTTGATTATGGCAATTTTTGTTGTAAAACACTTATATGTCAAAAAATTTCTAAGTGTTACCATCAATGCCAAAGGGGGAGATTGTTGGCATTTTTTATGTTGTTATGATTGTCATTGATGGACACACACTTGCTTTGTGTACACTTTCTTGATGTATGAGTTATGCTCAATTGGTAATTGTTCCAACCAGTATTATGTATTATAGTCTTTAGAGTATCGGTGTTTTGCAGAAGATGATTACTAGTCCTAGATTAACTGAAGACCCAAGTGGTATGAAAACCCAAGTGGTATGAAGACCCAACTTGTAGGATGACCCCAAGCGGTTCAAGGATCTCAAGTGGTATGAAGGAACAAACCAGTAGTTAACACTTTGATTTACCAGTCTTCATTTTGATGATCGGTAATCGGTAAATTGTATGAACCGGTATAACTCTGTGATGAGTTACCAACTAGTATTACTCTATGATGAGTTACCAATCGATATTTCTGTGATGAGTTATCTTCCACTAACACTTTGGTGGTGATTTTGTTTCATGTTACCGAATGTGTCTAGATGCACTGAACCTAGGAACTTGTAGTCAAATCCTATTGGACCGACATGAAATCAGATTCCTTTATAAAGACATCATGTCTAGGGTTTGCCAGAAATATGTATGAGTGGTTGTTGAAGTTTTCTGTATGTGCGATCATAGAAGAGAAAGCTATGTATGAAGAGTTAGAGTGTGAAGATATTGAAGACTGAAGTAATGCTGAAATGCATTAACAGTGAGCTGTCAAGGATCTAACCAAGCATTCTGTGCTAGTAACTAGATCACACTACTTGTTGATTACTCATATCTTTGACAAGTATGAAACCCTTAACCAGGTAGGCTTAGCAAAGTCTTTGTAAATCCTCTAACAAGGTGGTTCACAACTGTGAATCTGAAATCCTCTCACAAGGTAGTCTTTAATAGGACTAATCTCCTAACAGAGATCAAGATTCCTAATAGGGTCTGTTCTAGTGAAGAACATTGTATGACCTTAACTGGTTTGGTTTCTATTCTGCAGATAGTTACTTGTGAGTTTTTTCTCACCATGGTTTTACCCATTTGGGTTTCCATGTCAAAACATCTTGTGTTATGGTGATTGTGCTCTTGTGGGTGAATGCTTTATTTGGAGTTTGGTTTACATTTATCTTAACCGGTTTGTTAGTAAATTTGTTATATCAGTTAATTACTAAATTGTTTAAGAGTTTGAGTTCAGTATTTCTTGGTATACTAATTCACCCCCCCCCCTTAGTATTCATCACATCTCAGGGAAAAGGTTGTGTTGAAACAACTCAATATTATAGGATTCACCTATGTCCCATGGGTATTTTTTGAAAAAGGTGTCACCATATTTGCAAGAAACTGGTGAAGGTTTCTTAGGTCCTCTGCTTTTTGTTTCATAGTGATAGAGTTCACCTAGCCTGCTCAACACCTCTCTAAGTTGATGTTGCTCAATTCCATCAACTCACCAGACCTAGTTGTTTTCTAGACCTCCAAGTCCCTCTCAATCTCTTCTAGGGCTTGATCCTTTTCCTTACTAGGGTTTTTTCTTCAGTTATTTTGGTTAGGAACCATACCAATTCACTGTGCTTCTCAGGTGCTCAAATCTGGCCTCTTGGCCTCAACTTGTCATATTGACCTCCAATTGTTGTGAGATGTTGTAGAGGTGTAGTGAGGTCTCCTAACATGTTTTTATTTCATTTGGAGTCCACTAATGGGTTGAAACCTTTAGGTTTCTTACCGGTTTCACAATCTTGCTTGGAAAAGGGCTACAAGGAATTAGGCCTAATTAGGCCTCCAAGAACGGTTTTGTAGGGCTTGGAGGAAAATTACTCAGAACCCACAAACAAGTTTAAATTTTCTTCAATGATACACCCATTCTTAAATGATTTTTGAGGTTTTATACCCTGCTCTGACCATACAAGGTATGAACCCCAAAATGAGGGTTTGTAGGATTTTAAAGCCCTTTAACCGGCAGTGAGCAGGCAAGTTGGGGTTTTTCTATCAAATGGATTTTTTAAGGCTCCTCCTTGTACACACAAGTTTGACCCAACCCCATGGACCCCTCCAAACTCAAAAATCATGATCTTGCGTTCACCCCTACACTCTTCTCCACTTTTTCACATTTTTATCTCTTGCTCCTCAACTCACCTAGAATGAGGTGACACTCATATACAAATACTTATTAGGAACTTGAATCTGAATATTTACAATGTACAGGAGGTTTCCAACCATGCCCTAACTAGCCATGATGGCAGCACATGTGGGACTCATGGGGCAACCATATTTACAAGAAAATTGCTATTTACAAACCAAAACTGGCTACTTGTGAATCAAATTACCTAAACAGCAGTAAATACTAAATACAAAGCTTGAAAATGAAAATACCACCCTAAAAAACGCTACTAAACATCAATATTTCATTGGATTCATGGATTCAATCCATTAAACCTTCAAAGAATGCAAAAATTGACAAAAACGATGAAAAGTTCAGTCCAAAATCTTGTATTTTGATTATTGCTTCCAAAATCCAAGTACACCAAACTTGATAAATTTGCAAGAGAGGGTTTATATAGCCTTCCCATGTGTGGAGTCCTTTCATGGCATTGAGAAATCCCTAGCTTCAACATTGAACCAATTTCAGGACAAAAGTTGTCATGACAACAAAAAGTTGTCATAACAACTTTTTGCAACTTTGTGTTTTTTACATTTTTGATCTCTCCAACCTAGGAGACCTATTCCTAGTCATAATATATGAATTTAAAACATTCCTAAGACCTATTTAACCCTCTCTAAGGATTTTTTCAACATTTGACACTTTTGACCAAGAAAAAGGCCAAAAAAACTACTCAAACACACTATTTACACAAAAAAGCAAACCTAGGGAAATTGAACTCCACCTAGGCCTACATTGACAAATTACACACTATTGGACCCTCCTATATTCCTTATTCCCTACTGACTTGGCTAGGGTCAGTACAAGGCAAAATTTGTAAAAACAAGAAAACTAGGACCTAGGTGCTCCTGCACCATTCTCCCTAACAAAAAGAGATCATGCCACCTCTTGAGGAATCAGTGTTGGATCAATTCCAAGCTTATAAAACTTTGAATTCATCACCCATGTATCCTCAACATCATCCATACGCTACCATTTAATGAGGTGGTCCCAATAGGTTTGATGCCTAGTCTTCTTGGCAATTCTTGAACTTAACACCTTCTCGGCCTTAGGATTAGGCTTGGCTAGTAATTGAAGGTTATGCACATCATCTAAAACCTCTGAGTGACTACATTCTACAGATTGGACTAGCCCCTTGTATGTGACCAAGTCTGCTATGTTAAAAACTAGTGACAAACCAATGTCACTAGGTAGATCCACCTTGTATAAATTTTCACCATACTTAGCTAGAATGGCACATGGACCTATCCTCCTCATCTGCAATTTGTTTGGCACACCTTTCTATAGCCTTTCTTTGTTCAAGTACACCATTACAAGATCTCCTAGTTGAAATTGTTGAATTCTCCTCTTTTCATCAACTTTTTGTTTGATTTTGCTTGTGTTCTCCTTCAAAGTTTTCCTAACTGATTCATGGACCTCCTTCATGGACTGAGCAAAGTCCTCTGCATATCGACTTCTGATTTCTGCACTTCCTAAATCCCTAAACTCAAAAATACCTCTTGGGTGCACACCATAGACTACTTCAAAAGGGCTTTTATCGATAGTCCTATTTATGGTGTCATTGTATGCATATTCAGATTGAGCAAGTACTTGATCCCATGTTTGTCCATACTCCTTGGTAAGGCACCTCAATAAGTTTCCCAAATTTCCATTCACCACCTCAGTCTTCCCATCTATTTGAGGATGGTCGGCTGATCCAAAAGAGAGGTTTATGCCAAGATTTTGCCACAATGTCTTCCAAAAATGACTCATAAATTTGGAGCCCCTATCTGAAACTATACTTAATGGTAAATCATGTATCATTACTATTTCCCTAAAAAATAACTGGGCTATGTGGCATGCATCATGAGTGGTCTTACAAGGCACAAAGTGAGCCATTTTGCTAAATCTGTCCATAATGACATAAATGTTGTCATATCCTTTCTTTGTCTTTGGCAAACCTACCACAAATTCCATGCTTATGCATTCCCAAGGTCTACTTGGGATGGGAAGCGATTGATACAAACCAGCATTTGTTGAAGTACCCTTGGCATTTTGGCTAACTATGCAAGTCTCCACATAGCGCTTCACATCTTGTTTCATCCTTGGCCAATAATAGAATCTCTGAACCAACTCTTGAGTCTTATTGACTCCAAAATGACCACTAAGGCTTCCATTGTGTTTCTCTTGTATAAAATTTTACCTCATTGAGCCTTTAGGCACACAAAATTGTCCACCTTTGAACAATATCCCATTTTGTAAAGTGAAATCTAAGTATTCACCATGGAAAATGATTTTGATACTCCTTGCATACCTCGTAGACACTTGAGAAGTCTTCATCCTCTAGATACAAGTTTTTAAAACTATCCACACCTATGCTTCTCAACTGAATTTCTTGGACTCTCAAGAGCCTCCTACTTAGTGCATTAGCTATGTAGTTTTGCTAACCTTTCTTGTGCTTAATGGTGAATGTATAGGCCTGCATATACTCCACCCATTTTATGTGTTTGTGACTGAGTTTGTATTGGGAATTCAAAAAACTCAATGCTTGGTTATCCGTGTACACCACAAATTCTTTGGGTAGGAGATAGTGTCTCCATTTTCTCGATGCTTGCACTAAAGCATACAACTCAAGGTCATAAGAGGAGTATTTCATCTTGGCATCACTTAGCTTCTCACTATGGAAGGCTACTGGTCTTCCTTCTTGGCTTAGGACATCACCTACAACAACATTGCTTGCATCACACTCCACAATGAAAATTTTCTCAAAACTAGGCAACACTAGCACTGGTTGAGTAGCTATTTTCTCCTTCAAGGTTTCAAACCTTTGTTTTCTACTTCATCCCACTGAAACTTGGCCTTCATACCACCTCTAATGGTTTCTAGCATTGGTGCACATATAGCACTGAATTGCCTAATAAACTTCATGTAGTATTGGGCGAATCCATGGAAGCTTCTCACCTCTGTTGCTGATCTAGGAGTGGACCAATTTACAATGGCTTCAACTTTGTTTTGATCCATCTTGAGGTTTCCTTGAGATAACACAAAACCAAGGTAAACCAATTTCTGCTTAACAAACTCACATTTCTCCAAATTCATGGTTAGATTTTCATCATATAATCTTTGTAATACATCTTGCAAATGACTAATATGTGCTACTCTATCCTTACTGAAAATGAGAATATCATCAAGATATACTACCACAAATTTACCTATGAAGTCCTTCATCACCTCATTCACATGTCTCATAAAGGTTCTTGGAGCATTGGATAAGCCAAATGGCATTACAAGCCACTGATATAGACCTTCAGTAGTCTTAAATGCAGTCTTGCATTCATCACCCTCCTTAATTCTAATTTGATGATAGCCACTCTTAAGGTCAATCTTGGTAAAGTACTTGGCTTCCCCTAAACAATCCATTAGGTCTTCTATTCTAGGAATAGGGAACCTATATCTGATGGTGATCCTATTTATGGTTCTAGAATCAGTACACAGCCTCCAAGTACCACCTTTCTTTGGTGCTAACAAAGTAGGGACAACACAAGGGCTAATGCTTTTCCTAATTAGTCCTTGATCTAAAAGCTCTTGGACTTGTTTGGTAATCTCAATATTTTGCTGAGGAGTCATTTTGTAAGCTTCCTTGTTAGGTAAGGATGCTCTGGGAATGAAATCTATTTGGTGGCTAATGGCTGCCCATCACTTACAATGCCTTTGAAATTCTCCAATAAATCTTGCACTTCTTGTGGTAGAACTTGCTGCTCTTTCTTTCCTTCCTCTTTAGGCTTCATCACTAGTGCAAACCCTACACCTTCACCTTCCTCAAGTGTCTTCAAGAACTATTTTTCACTCACCAAAAGAACATTAGGACTTGCTGCCCTTTTTTCACCTTCCTCAAGGATAGACTGAATCTTGAATGTGACTCCATCTTTCTTGAATGAGTATGCATTCTTCGCTCCATCATGGATAGCTTGTCTATCAAATTGCCATGGTCTTCCTAATAGAAGATGGCATGCATCCATGGGTAGGACATCACATAGTACCTTGTCCTTATACCTTCCAATGGTAGAATCTACCCATGCTTGCTCATTAACTAGAACATGTTGGCCTTTGTTCAAGCAAGTGACTCTATAAGGATTGTTGTGAGGAATCCTTTGTAATCTGAGCTTACTTACTACCTCTTTTGATATTGTGTTGTCTGTGGATCCTAAATCAATTAATACTTTGCATACCTTGTCCATTATTTTTCATTTGATCCTAAATAAGGACCTTCTTTGGCTTGGTTCTTCACTAATCGGTTCCTTGATCAAGTTTCTTCTTACCATCAAGTTGTCACCTACCTCTAACTCTAAGGCAACTTCTAATGTCTTACTACTTGAAGACTCTTCTTGAATATAACTCACTCTTCTCTCACCACCTTGTGACCTTTCTAGACACCTATAAGCTAGATGACCAAGTTGGTTACAATGGTAACACTTCATTGTTGCAAAGTATGAGGAACCTCTACCTTGGCCACTGGATCTTCCTCTCGAACCATTGTTTGATCCCCTTCCTCTATTTAATCCTCCTCCATTGCTGCCACTATCTTGTTGCTTAGTGAGTTTAGACTCTCCTTGTGTTCTTTGTTTAGAACCTCTTCCTCCAAAGCCTCCCCTATGGCCTCTATTATCCTTTCCTCTACCCTAGCCCTTATTGCTGGTTGAATCATGTCTTCTTTTTAGTTTCTCCTCCACCTTAAGGGCAAGTTGAAAGGTTTGATGGATTGTTTTTGGACTCATCAAACTGATTTCTTGTTATATGTTCCACCGTAGTCCATTGAGATACCTAGCAACCTTGAGACTTTCTTCTTCAACCACTTGAGATCTAAGACTACATTTTTGGAATTCCTCCATATAGCTGCTAACATCAAGGTCTTTTTGTCTTAGGTTTTGTCTCTTCCTATGGATTTGTACTTCATACCCCTCAGGGAGATAGGCTTCTTTGATTTTAACTAGCATTCCCTTCCAAGAGGAGATAGGTTCCTTGCCTATTTTCTTCCTCTCATCTAGCACAAACTTCCACCAAGTGAGAGAAGTGCCTCTCGTCCTAGATTTCGCCACCTTGACCTTTTGTGCCTCAGTTATACCTTCACATTCAAAATGGTTCTCCATGCCTTCTATCCATTCCAGGACCACTTCCACTTCCATCTTGCCAGTGAACAATGGTACTCCTTCCAGTAACTTCCCACTTAGCGCCTTCAATGCCTTGATGAAGGGTTCTTGCTCCAAAAAAGGATCAGGTGTGGGTACCTTATCAATCTCAGCCACCTCCTTGCCCTTCCCTTCTACTCCTTCCACTTTTACATACACTTCTTCAACCTTGGTCTCAATATCACCAAGCTTACTCTCCAATCTTTCCAATTTTTCTTTCAGGAGCCTGTTCTCTTCCTCCTGATCTTCCACTTTCCTTGCTAATTCAGAATTACTAACCATGTTGTCTCCAACTGACTCTCCTGACAACAAGGACATCAACCTTACCAACCCAAATCTTGTAGGCTCTGATACCAATTTGATAGAGTTCACCTAGCCTGGTCAACACCTCTCTAAGTTGATGTTACTCAATTCCATCATCTCACCAGGCCAAGTTGTTTTCTAGACCTCCAAGTCCCTCTTAATCTCTTCTAGGGCCTGATCCTTGTCCATACTAGGGTTTTTTCTTCAAGTGTTTTGGTTAGGAATCCTACCAGTTCACAGTGCTTCTCAAGTGCTCAATTCTGGCCTCTTGGCCTCAATTTGTCATAATGACCTCCAATTGTTGTGAGATGTTGTAGAGGTGTATTGAGGTCTCTTAGCATGTTTTTAGTGCATGTGGAGTCCATCTATGGGTTGCAACCTTTAAGTTTCTTACTGGTTTCACAATCTTGCTTGGAAAAGGGCTACAAGGAATTAGGCCTCCAAGACCGATTTTCTAGGGCCTGGAGGAAAATGACTCAAAGAACCCCCAAACAAGTTTAACTTTTCTTAAATGATACACCCATTCTTAAATTATTTTTGGGGTTTTATACCTTGGTCTGACCATACAAGGTATGAACCCCAAAATGAGGGTTTGTAGGGTTTTAAAGGACTTTAACCGGCAGTGAATAGGCAAGTTGGGGTTTTTCTATCAAATGGATTTTTCAAGGCTCCTCCTTGTACATACAAGTATTCACCAACCCCATGGACCCCTCCAAACTCAAAAATGATGATCTTGCATTCACCCCTGCACTCTTCTCCACTTTTTCACCTTTTTATCTCTAGCCAGGTTGCTCCTGGACTCAACTAGAATGAGGAGACAATCATATCCAAACACTTCTCAATCACTCGAATCTACATATTTATAATTTAAAGGAGGTTTTCAACCATGCCCCAACTAGGCATGATGGCAGTACATGTGGGACTCATGGGGCAACCGTATTTACAAGAAAATTGCTATTTACAAGCCAAAACTGGCTACTTGTGAATCAAATCACCTAAATAGTAGTAAATGCTAAATAAAAAGCTTGGAAATGAAAATCATACCTTGAAACACACTACTAAACCTCAATCCATAATTGGATTCATGGATCCAGTCCATCAAACCTTCAAAGAATGCAAAAATTGACAAAAATAATGAAAAGTGCAGTGCAAAATCTTGTATTTTGATTATTGCTTCCAAAATCCAAGTACACAAAACTTGGTAAACATGAAAGAGAGGGTTTTTATAGCCTTCCCATGTGTGGAGTCATTCCATGGCTATGAGAAATCCCTAGCTTCAACGTTGAACCAGTTTCATGACAAAAGTTGTCATGACAACTTTTTGCAACTTTGTGTTTTTTAGATTTTTTATCTCTCCAACTTAAGAGACCTATTCCTGGTCATCACATATGACATTTAAAACATTCCTAAGACCTATTTAACCCTCTCTAAGGCTTTTTTCAACATTTGACACTTTTGATCAACAAAAAGGCCAAAAAAACTACTCAAACACACTATTTACACAAAAATGAAAATCTAGGTAAAATGAACTCCACCTAGGCCTACATTGAAAAATTACACACTCTTGGACCCTCATAGAGTCCTTATTCCCTACTGACTTGGCTACGGTTAGTACAAGCCAAAATCAGTAAAAACAAGAAAACTAGGACCTAGGTGCTCTTGCACCACATAGGTCTATCATAGAGGTTTCATTCTCAATGTTGTATTTGTAATGGAACATAAAATTTTCTACAAGTTTGGGGAATGACTTGATTGAGCCATAAGGTAAAGATGAGAACCAAGCAAGGGTGGGTCCATAAAGACTCTTGGGAAATAGTCTTCTCAGGTAAACATCACTATAGAAGACCTCTTGGTAAGATATGTAAAACGCATGCACATGATCCCTAGGTCACCTTTACCCTTTTATTTGTCAAATTTAGGAATTTCAAAACCCAAAGGGTATGGACCCACTGAAATGGAAGGATCATAGCGACAAGGATAAATCTCCTCGAAATTGTATGATTTCTCATGAGTCCCATATTTTAGGTTTTTAATAAGTTCCTTCATGTCTTGAATTTCCCTCATGAGGTCAAGCTACAAATTTTAGCCAAATTAGGAGTATACTAACTTGAGTTGGACCCTAGGATATGTGTGCATATAACTGTTACACCACCACCAATATACTGGTAGAAGGAAATGATAGGGAGACGTGAAGTGGTCAGAGCGCTAATGGTAGGTAGACTAGCATTAATGTAGGTGGTTGAGTTAACAAGGGGTGCTGGTTGAGAAATGGGAGGATTGGAAGTGCTAGTAGGTGCTAAGGTGGTAGGTTGTAGACAAAGAAGGGAACAAAGAAGAGGCGAGTTAGAAAGTTTTCTTACATAGGAGTGTCAAGAACCGACCAGTAAAAGTTAGGGGGAAACTATGCCCCTTGTTTCATAATGTCAACTAAGAGCCAATTTGGATCAACTTTTAAAATAATTTTCAACATTTCTTGTTTATAGGGATCCTCCATAAAGGTCATCTTGTACAGAGAATGATCAGCTTGGTTAACATACTCTTCCTAGAAACTTGGGTGGTATGATCCACGTAGAGACGAGTATTGGGTAGCTCACTACTCTCAACTTGGCCATCTTTTCTTTTGGAGAACGAGTCAAGACAATACATGGCTAACCTCAAAATGACCAAAGGGGGTGACAAGTTGGAAATGTGATGAATGTGAATTGATCAAGAAAGATGATTAGATGATGCTAGATAAGGACAAGGAGTTGGCAAAATTCAGATGTGATTTGGGATTGATTTTGATTATATTGAATTGGATTTGATTTTAGGATAGGTCATTGGATTAAGAAACTATTGAATCATATTAGGATAAAACATTAGTCCTTGGATTATGATTAGGTGAGGTGTAGAGATTGATTATGTGGGCCAAAAAGAAAGGTAACAACCAAGTCAAGCTAAATTCAAATCTTTGGATTATGATTTGGCTTGATCAAGTCTTCTCTTACTTAGGATAGGCTAAGTTCCTAAAAAAAATTAGTCGAGGGATGATGATTTGGATCAACCCAAGTGATTAAGACTAATCAAGAAAAGGTACCTGAGATAGATAATTTCCCAAGCACAAGACTGATTAGGGATTAATAAATAATAAAGATCTAAATCAAACTTTGGCAAGTGCTGACCTTAGATGTATGATTGATGATGGATTGATTGGTTTGGATTTTGGATTAGAAAGTTGGTTAAGTTAATTCACTAAGTCCTTAAGGATGAAAGGAAAATGGTTATGGGTGGATTAGTTAAAGAAAAGAAGAGGGGAAGGTTACACTAGAGGTAAAAATGACTCAATACCTGATCTCTGGTTGAGATAGGAGAGACAATGAAATATGGTCCCTCGTATTGAGAGAGTGGGTAATGCAAACCTTTTATTAAAAGTACAATTTGTTAAGGGCTCTTCATCAAACTCATTGCAAAAACCATGTAGGTAGTCATATAAATGGAGTAGGAAGACATGGTGATTCAATAAGAGCTTACATTTTGTCCAAGAAGCTTCAATGCTTGAGGATTTATTTCTAACTAGGCTTCTTCTTCTTGACTTGATGGTTAATTGACCTCTTGGGATGCTTGAGAGATTTTGGTCTAAGGTGCATGCATGAAAATTGTTGGGAATCTAGTTCAGGTAGAGACGGTGAAATAAAGGCTAAGGCAATGAGATAGAGGAGGAGATGGTGAAATTCAAGTGGAGATGATGATCCTCCAAAAATACAGACAATGAAATAGAGGCAAAGATGGCAAAAATAAAGCTTAGATGGTGAAACTCATTTTTGATAGTGATGAAGTGAAATTTGATGGAACTTTGTCAAATGTTTGGTCCAATTTCCAAATCTTGGACTTGTTTTGTCTTGGCAAGAGATATCATGAAATGAATACATGTTGGCCAAGGTGATGCTTGAAACAAGCATCAACATGAGGGCCTATATTAGCTCGATTTGACAAAATTTACTAGTATGCACAATAGAAAACATGTGAAAGAATATACTACCTAGGCTGAAAAGAGGATTCTACTTGTTGAGTCCCCACTTGGATTTATCCATATACTTAAACAAGAGGATAGATAGAGATTTAGTAGCACTAGCTCCCCCTTGCACAACACTCATTTCTCAAGCATACTAGAATCTCATACCTTAAAGATCTAGATATCTTATGAGTCAAAGGATATCTATCTCTACTTTAAATAGTAGGATGTGGGACAGATTTGGACGTTCAACCTCCTACCAACAAGAAGATAGGATTTGTGCCACTACAACAAGGTGTCTAATAAAATTTTGAGAGATTCTATTCTACAACGAATCCCTGAAGCAGGCCACTTAAGACTATAACTAATCTTATTGGTGCAAAGAGGGCCTTCACATAGCTAAATTCACTCAACACTCTAGTCATGTAACCAATGCATTTGTATAGAAACCCAAAAACCTATTGGCCATTTGGAGGAATTTATTGCATTGATCTTTTTTCATTGATGTCAATACTAGTTGTTTTGGATGCTTTACTAGCACCCTTCTAGTCCTGGTAGGTTGTGTGGTTTCTGGTTGGATTGGACCCGATATGATCCAGTATGCTCCAGTATGTTTGAGTTATGGAATTGGCTTACTCATGATACTCAGATTCATGTTTAGTTAGTTGGTTTTGTTCTAGTGATCAAATGCTATCATGTTTGCTTGGAAGCTTGGTTTATGGTTCCAGCAAGGGTTTCATCGACAAAGCTTTGATGAAGATCTTTGATGATATGCATAAGTGGTGTTGGTGCGGCTTCTGGTATGGATTTAGGATATTGATGGTGATCATGTTCGAGACTTAGTGGATTGAGATCATTGCTTTAGCATGTAGACCTAAGTTGGGTCCCAATATTATCTAGGTTATGGGTCGTCTTAATGTAACATGTGGATTGTATCTCTTGATGTGTTTCTGAGATGTCCTATGGGTTGGATATTATTTGTTTGGCCTAAGGCCAAAATTTTTTGTAATTATGTAATTGGTTTATTGTCTGGTGGCCGACCTGATTGTTTATGGTTGAGGGTTTTTATATATATGATGTAAGATCTCATTGTAGATTATCATGGTCATGGGAATGGGAAGAGAATGTCTATGTGTGAATAATGTAATATCATTCAGCTAGAGGATTTGATCGATTATTGGAGATCGAGTTGGGTTCATGTAAGAGGAATTATTCCTCCTATATTGAGCTTAACCAAAACTATTCTCAAGCATAGGATATGTTATCTTTGTAGTTCATTCATTCTTCCAGATTGTAGTCAGGATTTCTATGTAGTCAGTGACACTCTTTTTGTGATGAGCAGTGCACTCTAGGCAATTGGCCTTTCGGCAAGTGTAGGCCCCTCAATTGTATTTCACATACTTATTGCAGAAGTATTATAGACTATGGGTATGTTAGTCCCAACGGGTGCTAAGAGGGGAGAATGAATTAGCACTTAATCAAAATTACACAATTTAACTTTTATCATAAATCTTCATTCATCTAAGATCCAACAATGTACTTAATCACTGAAGTATAATATGCAAGCATGAAAAGTTGACAGTGACACCAAGGAGTTATCTCGTGGAAACCCAATAGGAAGAAAACCACGGTGTGAGTAGGAACTACAAAATTTGCACTCTTCTAGAGTACGCCCAATTAAGAGCCATCCATGTTAGGAGATTACAAAGACACTGTTAGGTGCCACCCAGTTAAGGGATTTTGATCAAGGTCGGTTAATGCCTTTACCCTGTTAAAGGTAGGATAGTTAGAGGACTTAGAACATCAGTTAAGATGTTACTTGGTTAAGGAATTTTACAATAGGGACTTGTTAAAGTCCACCCAGCTAAGGGATTTATGTTGCAGTTGTTAGAAAGAAACAAATGGATGATCTGCTGAATTAGCTACTGATAGCTTGATCAGATCTCAATATGCATTCCACTCAATACACATTGGTTGTGTCTTCTCTTCACAACACCAGTTTCCTTCTTACACCTTTGGCTATTCACTTAGTCGATCACCTCTCCTTTGGCACTACACTCTACTGGTCCTCTGCCCTTTAGCTCTGCACTCTGCCAGTCCACTGTCCATCGACTCTACCCTTAGTCAATTCTCTATCCTTTGGCTTTGCACTTAGCTTGTTCTCTATCTGTCAACTCTCTACTTAGTCGATCTACCTCACACATACACTCAACTGTGCTAACACCTCTTAGCACTTCCTCTCACTCTTCTCTTCACCTTGGATCGCCTTCAACAAGATTTCCTTGTTCCAAATTTCATGATCAAAATTTTAGAAAGAGCCTCAAAACTCTTTATACATTTTCTGTTGACACCTAAAGGCATATCCTCAATCAGATCAATCAAGGATTCCAGAAAATTTCAAATTCAAACTCTCCCGCTCTTTCTCTGCACGCGTTTTAGCAATTTAGCCAAGTGCTCAACTAGTTCTTCCATTGTATCTCCCAAGTATAGAAACCTCTGAGTCATGTTCAGTCAAATAAATGTGAACCAGAGCATCCACATGTAGTCATGCTTGACTGCATGATAACTAAAAGTTAACTTTACCAACAAATGATTTGGCATGGACACAAGCTTACCAGCTCATTCTTTACCACCACAACTAAATGGCCGATCACTGCTATGAGATTTATGGTGATCGCCTGTCTTCCTTCTATCATACCAGTGTACCGATATGTAACTGCACTTCTTACATTACCTATTCATTCTTTGGCTAATGGTTTGTTGTGCTAGCATCATATCTCTCCCTTGTTTGCCAATGAGTTACCAGTTGGTTGGAGCAAACACATTTCCTTGCCTGAGTCACCTTTTGTGACTTCACCACCACTAGAGTGAATGATCTTCTTGAGTGATAGATTGGTTAACTTAATTTATCTTTCCTTGAGTTGAAGTAACCTTTGGTCATTCAATACCAATGTTTCTATTCACTATTGCTTACTGAACAACAACATCACTCTACGTCTACCACTTCACTGGTTAGTGTCTTCACCAGTAAGTGTTGGACATCAATGACAAACCTTAGCACATATACTAGCTTACTAAAAATCAACATCACTCTACCTATACCACTTCACCAGTTAGTGTCTTCACCGGTAAGTGTTGGACATCAATGACAAACCTTAGCACATATACTGGTTTTCTAGATTGATCGATTTTGTCAATGCCAACATTCCAATAATCTCCCCCTTTGGCATTGATGGCAAACACTTCAAACTTTGGCTAGTTAGATGCATGCTTCTTCATCTCTATAATAGTCCAGTCATTCTTCCCTAAGTGAAGAATATCTCCCCCTGTAACTGATATCTTCCAATGCTCACCAATGCTCAAACACTTTAAACATATCTCCCCCTTTGACAACAATGCCAAAGAGTCCATTCTGAACACTTACAAGACTGCTCCCCCTAACTAGAGTAGTCCACACTCGTCAATCTAGTTGTTTTTATTTGAAAAACTTGAAATTATACCAGATTGATGCAAAACACTATTTGCTTACTATACTGAATGGAGGGGCATAAACCCCAACTTACCTCTAAGATAGTAAAAGGTGTCCTTTTGTAGTGGCTTCGTGAATATATTAGCCACCTACTCTTTTATTGGTATGTAGTCCAACACCACTTCCTTTTCTTGAACTTTTTCCCTTAGATAGTGATATTTGATGGCTATATGCTTCATTTTGGAGTGCATCACCAAGTTCTTAGATATGTCAATGGCACTGGTGTTGTCAAAATGAATCACTACCGGTCTAACCACTTTTTCTTGAATTGCTTCCTGCAGTTGCTTGATCAAAACTATCTATGTGCAGTTAATTGTACCAGCAACATACTTAGCCTCAGTTGTAGATTGAGATATGTAGTTTTGTTTCTTACTTGTCCAAGATACAATCCTTTCTCCAAGAGGGAATGCTCCTCCACTGGTGCTCTTCCTATCATTGATATTTCCAGCCCAATCTGAATCAGTGAAGATACTTAGACTAAAATATCCTTCATGTGGATACCAAACACCATACTCATCAGTCCCTTTTAGGTATCTGAATATTCTTTTGACTGCCATCATGTGAGTTTCTTTTGGATTTTCAAAAAATCTGGCAACCAAGACAACAACTTATGCTATGTCCGGTTTGCTATGTACAACATATTGTAATTTACTGATCATGGACCAGTAAAGTGTCTCATTCACTTCTGCAGCCTCATCATATTTAGATAGACTGCAACCTATAACCATTGGAGTTCCAACAGGTTTGCAATCCTCCATTCCAAAAGTCTTAAGAATTTCTCTTATATACTTAGCGTGATTGATAAAGATGTCATTCTTTAACTGAGAGACGTGTAGGCCAATAAAGAACTTAATCTCACCAATCATGGACATCTCAAACTATTGCTACATTTTTCCTTCAAAGCTCCTACTCATCTCACCATCTCCCCCAAAGATGATGTCATCCATAAAGATCTCAGCAATTAGGTGTTTTCCTTCAGTTTCACTCTTCAGATATAGGTTACTATTATCACTGGCTCTTTTGAACCCAATGCTTAGTAGATATGAGTGTAACCTATCATACCAAGCTCTTAGTGCTTGTTTTATCCCATACAGAGCCTTCTACAACCTGCATACCATATTCCTCCCATCTTCACATGCAAACCCTTTTAGTTGCTCTATGTATACTTATTCCTCTAACACCCCATTTAAGAATGCCAATTTGACATCCATTTGGTATACGTTAAACCTTTTATAAGTAGCATAGGCCAGCATAATTATAACCCCTTCTAGTCTAGCTATCGATGCAAATGTTTCTCCATAGTCCAAACCTTCTTCTTGAGCATAGCCCTTACAGACCAATCTTACCTTGTTTCTTATTACCTTACTGGTTTCCTCCATCTTATTTCTGAACACCCACTTGGTGCCTATTACATTTTTATTTTTCGGTGTGGGTACTAGAGTCCATGTATCATTTTCCTCTATTTTCTCTAGTTCTTATTCCATGGATTTGACCCATTCATCATCTTTCAGAGCATCTTTTTCTATTTTGGGCTAAAAAATGGAGAGCATACACTCATTCTCTCTTTCTCTTCTTCTGGTTAGAACTCTTGCATCCTTGTCACCGATGATATCTTCTATACAGTGATTATTTCTAACATATTTAGCCAATATCAATTCACTCCTTGGAACTTCTTCTACCAGTTGTGCAGGTTCTATCTCACAGGCTTCTTCACTAGCCACTTCAACAAGATCTTCTTTAGTAGGTTCCACTGGTACATTGTACTCAAACCCTTTGTAGTCCTCTGGTTCACTCTTATTGTCCTGTTCATTTTTCTCAGAGTACTCATCTACTTTGACATTTTCACTTTCCACAATCTTACCGGTCCTTCTGTTTAGACACCGGTATGCCTTGTTCTTTGTTGAGTAACCTAAGAAGGTTCCCTCATCACTCTTGGGATAAAATTTTCCAGTGTACTCATCCCTTTTGATGTAGCACCTACTCCAAAATACTTTGAAATAGAAAACATTAGGTGAATAACCACTCCATAATTCATAAGGATTTTTGTTTGTCCCCTTATTTACCTATATCCGGTTCAGAGTGTATACATTAGTTCTTATTGCTTCTCTCTAGAAGGTATGTGGGATATCCTTCTGTATCATTAGAGTTCTGGTACAATCAATGAGAGTTTTGTTCTTTCAACAGCTCCATTCTGCTGAGGAGTTCTGGGTGTAGACATTTGTCTCATGATTCCTTGTTCCTCATAGTAGTTCATGAACTCTTGAGAGGTGAACACTCCTCCTCTGTCTAATATTAGGCACTTTAGATTCTTACCAGTTTCTCTTTCTACGTGAGCCTTAAACACTTTAAACATGTGAAAAGCATCTGATTTTTCTTTTAAAAATACAGTCCACATCATTCTTGATAAGTCATCCACAAATAACATAAAATATTGGTCTCCATAGAAGCTCTTGGTTCTCATGGGACCCCACAAGTCTATGTGAACTAAGTCCGGCACACTTTCAAATGATAAAGTTTTACTACTGAAGCTAGACCCAGTCAACTTCCCTAGTTGACACTCTTTACACATAGCATTTTCAGGTTTTACTATGTTAGGCATACCTCTTATAGATTTTGCCTTACTGATTTTAGCTATGCTATCAAAATTAACATGACATGATCTTTTATGCCATAACCAGCTGCCTTCTACCTTAGCCACTAGACAATTACCTATGGTGGTGTCTAGATGAAACAAATTGCCTCTCGACTATTTACCAGTGGCAATTAAACTTCCAAATCTATCATTTATTCTATATATCCTTCTATTGAACTCTAACCGGTATCCTTTATTGTTAAGTTGTGCAAAACTTAACAAGCTATAGACCCCTTACCTCTTATTGCACATGGGGCATCATTTCCGAACCTCACTATTCCTCCATTGCAATCCTCCATGCTGAGGAATTTGCTTCTGTCACTGGTCATATGATGAGTGTAGCCACTATCGATTACCCATTCTTCACACTAGTTTGTACTAGAAATCAATGCCATATCTCCTTCATCTATGTTGTCCTCTTTGACTACCACAAAAGCAATGCCATCTTCATCAAATCTCTCTGATTCTTCATCAGTGACTCCTTATTCTACAAGATAACATTCCTTCTTGCTCTTGTCCCTGTAACCTCTGAAATTGTCCTGCCCATCTCTATCATTCTAAGGGCATCTTGAAGAAATATGACCTATCTTATTATAGGAGAAGCACTTTAAGGGTAATTTACCTTTGTATTTACCTTTATCTCTTGGAAATCTTCTTTCTAGTAGAGATTTAATTTTGTCTTTCTCTTACTCCTCAGAGAGAAGATTGTCACTTTCTTGCATTCTCATCTCATCATATTTTCCTCTCAGGTAGTATACTTTGGCCTTTTGAACATGGGATCTCCCCCATAGACTATCTTCAACTTATTCCATATCTGAAAAGTTGTTTTCAAATCTTGTTCCTCATCAAATTCATAATCTAAAAGTGTGCTAACAATTAAATCCATAGCAAAAGTATTATCTTGCCTCTCCTTGATCTGTTCCAGAGTAAGAGTCCTTGTAGGTTCATTGTATTCTATAATCACATGATTCTGGTACCATTCACTTAGGGATTTTAAATAGAGTTTCATTCTTCCACACCATAGTATGTAGTTCTCCTTAGAGAACTTAGGACCCTCCTTATGCATGATCTTTGATCTTTCCCTAAGCCGGTTAAGCTTCTTCTGATTCTAGGGACCTAATGCTCTAATACCAATTGTTAGTCCCAATCGGTGTTGAGAGGGGAGGAGTGAATCAACACTTAATCGAAATTACATAATTTAACTTTTATCATAAATCTTCATTCATCTAAGATCCAACAATGTACTTAATCACTGAAGTAAATTATGCAAGCATGAAAAGTTGACACTGACACCAAGGAGTTATCTCATGGAAACCCGATAGGGAGAAAACCACGGTGTGAGTAGGAACTCACAAAATTTGCACTCTTCTGGAGTATGCCCGGTTAAGAGCCATTCCTGTTAGGAGATTATAAAGACATTGTTAGGGGCCACCCGGTTAGGGGATTTTGATCAAGGCCAGTTACTGCCTTTACCCTATTAAAGGTAGCCTAGTTAGAGGACTTATAACATTAGCTAAGATGTTACCCAGTTAAGGTATTTTACAATAGGGACCTATTAAAGTCCACCCAGTTAAGGGATTTATGTTGCAGTTGTTAGAAAGCAACAGATGGATGATCTACTGAATTAGCTACTAATAGCTTGATCATATCTCAATATGCATTCCGCTCAATACATATTGGTTGTGTCTTCTCTGCACAACACCGATTTACTTCTTACACCTTCGGCTATTCACTCATCCGAACACCTCTCCTTCGACACTGCACTACCGGTCCTTTGACCTTTAGCTCTACACTCTGCTAGTCCACTGTCCTTTGGCTATGCCCTCAACTATTTCTTTGTCCTTTGGCTCTGCACTCAGTCAGTTCTATGTCTGTCGACTCTACACTTAGTCGATCTACCTCACACACACACTCAACTATGCTAACACCTCTTAGCACTTCCCCTCACTCTTCTCTTCACCTTGGATTTCCTTCAACAAGATTTCCTTGTTCAAAATACCACGATCAAAACTTTTAGAAAGAGCCTCAGAACCCTTTATACTTTTTCTATCGACACCTATAGGCATATCCTCAATTAGATCAATCAAGGATTCTGAAAGATTTCTAATTCAAACTCTCCCACTCTTTCTCTACCCACCTTTCAGCAATTCTGCCAATTGTTCAACCAGTTCTACCACCGCATCTCCCAAGGATAGAAACCTTTGAGTTATGTTCAGTAAAATAAATGTGAACAGAGAATCCACATGTAATCATGCTTGATTGCATGATAACTAAAAGTTAACTTTACCAACAAATGATTTGGCATAGACACAAGCTTACAACCTCATTCTTTACCACCGCAACTAAATGGCCAATCACTGCTCCAAGATTTATGGTGATCACCTATCTTCCTTCTGTCATACCAGTGTACTGGTATGTAACTACACTTCTTACTTTACCTGTTTGTTCTTTGGCTACTGGTTTGTTGTGCTAGCATCATGTCTCTCCCCTATTTGCTAGTGAGTTAACAGTTGGTTGGAGAAAATAATTTTTCTTGCCTGAGTCACCTTTTGTGACTTCACCACCACCAGAGTGACCGATCTTCCTAAGTGATAGATCGGTTATTATCTTTCCTTGAGCTGAAGTAACCTTTGCTCATTCAATACTAATGGTGTTTCCATTCACTATTGCTTACTGAACAACAACACCACTCTACCTGTACCAGTTCACCAGTTAGTGTCTTCACCGGTAAGTGTTGGACATCAATGACAAACCTTAGCACATATACCAGCTTACTGAACAACAACACCACTCCACCTACCACTTCACCGGTTAGTGTCTTCACCGGTAAGTGTTGGACATCAATGAAAAACCTTAGCACATATACCAGATTTTTAGATTGACCGGTTTTGTCAATGCCAACAATCCAACAGGGTAGGCTTCCCACCGTGGTTTTTCCCTTTACCAGGTTTTCCACATATAAATCTTGGTATCATGTGGATGGTATTGATTCTCTGATCATTGTTTATGCTTAATTGGTTTATCTGCTATTTTATCTATGCATTATGGTATTGATCTTTTGGGTTTCGATATTAAAGTTTAAATTGGTTAATGTTCTAACAATCTGGTGAGAACTGATTCACCTCCCCCTCATAGTTGTCTTCCAGTTATTTGAACTGTCTAACAAAAACAACACTTGAGTCCTGCTAGAAGAGACAATATCTCCAATGTACCTCAATTTTGAAACATTCCCAAGGGATGATGACGTCCCCAAGAGGTGCTTCTCTACTAAAATAAAGAGTGGGTGTTGTTAATCATCTTTCTCTTACACCCAAGGTCCAAAAAGGTGAGGGGAGAGGATACTTGGTGTAATGGTGGGTCCACCTTACAAATGGGTAAGTACACTAATCACGAAAAAACCACTATTCTTTTTAAGCACCAAATAAAATATCATTTTAATCTAAGACAAGGCAACTAGTTTTTTAAAATTCACACTTCCTTCGACATTCATCTTGTAGAAAATGATTAGTAGTTTTCTATTTTAGTCTTTGAAAACCAAGAAAAAGCTACAAAAAATTGAAATAAAAGGGACTAGAAAAACCCTAAATAAAATTGCTTGTAGTGGAGACATTGAAAGGAATACGGAGATGATGAGATGTCTAGATAGACATCAGTTTACCCCCTACAACAAAATCAATAAGCTTAGAAGATAAAAACAAATACAGTAATAAAGAAAAAAAAATGACGAATAATAGTAGAGACATAAAAAATTTGGCGCAAACATTAGAACATCTACGTAGACATTGAAAAAACACCTGCAAAAAAATTAGTTAGCCTTGAAACCCAAATTTTGTAATGACCTACAAAAACGACAAATAAAAAACAATGGACAACTGAAAAGAAAAATATTTTGTGTTTTGTTTAGGTACTATATATATTTTTTAACTTATATTTCTACAAAAAATGAGAATTCTACACAGTAATTTGATTAAAATGGAGACATTGATTTGGTTAAGAATAGATGAAAAAAATGAAGCATGTGTTATATGTGAGGATCTAGTTATTACTGAGAGGGGGGGGGGGGGGGTGAATCAGTAATAGCAGTAAACTTGAAATCTTCAACCAATCTACAAAAACATCACAAAGTAGTTTATAACTCGTACCAGTAGTAACTCATTCATCCACTTAAACAGAATCATAAAACTTACTCATTCATCTGTTCATCAATATGCCTGTGAATAAAAGATATCAAATCACCACAAAAATAAATCAACCATTACATGAACACCATGATTTTCACGTCGAAACCCAAAAAGGAAAAAACCACGGTTGGAATTAGTACCCACAAGATTTGTACTCTTTCGGAATGCGCACTATTAGGAACCAAGCCCGGTTAGAAGCTTACAATGATGCTCGGTTAGGAGCAGACCCTGTTAGGAGTCCCCTTGTTAAGGGATTTAACTAGAGCCTTGTTAGGAGCTTTAATCTATTAGGAGTAACCTTGCTAAAGGATTTAAACTCAATTTAATGAGCCATCTAGTTAAGGAATTTACAATGCCAGGCTTGTTAGGACCTACCCGATTACGGGATTTAGTCTGCTGCAACTGTTAGGAAACAATAGGTGAATGATCTAGTTTTAGAACTTCTCTACTTGCTTGTTCAGATCCTTATCAGCTCCAATTTGCTTCCCTCATGCAGACATCTCAATATAGTTCGACACACACACTTCTCTCTGATCACCGACACATTAAACTTTCAAGAACATGACCTAAATAACCTTTACAATTAGGTCAATTACAAAACCTTAGCAACATTTGATTTTACATGAAATTACATCAAGCATGAGACAATAATCCACCAAAACATATTGCATATCATTACAACAAGTTACAAGACAATTATAGTGTTTGAATGATCATGACACATCACCACAACTCGATCAAATATACTTTCAAACCCTTAACTCATTCTACTAAGCACTACGCTCATTCACAAGAGATTCATTCCCTGTACATGCCAAAATAACATCTTATCACTTCACACGGATTCTACCACATCATTAACAATTTACCAACATGATGAAATACACCGCTAAACCATAAAACATTACTGGTCAAGAGATTCTGGTACCGGTTCTTAAACCCTACTAAAACCTTACCAAATATACAACAGTCAATTATAAACATATCTTCCAGTATCAAAACATGATGCGGTTTTGGTCATACACTTATTACAATGTCATAAACACTTATTCCAAACCACAACACCTAAAACAACATAGATCTCTACTGCAAACATCTCCTTCACCGTTTTAGCTTACCGGTTAACAGTTTGACTATCAAATACAATTCATAGCTTATCGATCAATGTAGATGACTTAGATGACAAGGTAAACATGATAGAACATAATTGCACAAGGTTGTCATCGTTTCCATCAATGACAAAACAAATAACTGATCATCAATTCACTAAACAACATCTCAATTATACCAGTCATTTATCACCATGCCATCATTGTCATTCATCATATCAACTATATCATCACCAATAGTCCCTCTATCAACATCATCATAAGTTATGCCAACATTCTTCCCCTTTGGCATTGATGGCAACACTAAAAGAATCATCATCAAAACTTATCATGTTAAACTGATCTGCTCTTCACTTTTTCTTCTCCTCCTTTGTATTTCTTTTGTTAGTTATATTTCTTCTCCTATGTTTGTTACATTTCTTCTTCCCCTTTGACAGAAATGCCAAAGGTGCAAATGCATCTTTTATCTTCATCTCTATTGTTGCTACTATTGTCTCTTCTATTTATCTCATCTTAGTTGTTCCCCCTGAGGAGTAGCCCACTTTTCATCAATCCATACTGAAAAATATTCAATGAATCCAATGGATTGATGCTTCACCAACATCTTAGTTGATCTTATGCAGGGGTACAACACCTAGTTTTCCTCTGAGGTAATCAAAGGTTGTCTTAGGCAAAGGTCTAGTGAATATATCTGCTAACTGCTCTTTTCCTGTACTCTTTCTCTCAGAAAGTGATACTTCAACTCAATATGTTTAGTCCTTGCATGTAACACAGGATTCTTAGAAATATTAATAGCAATAGTGCTATAATAATAAATAATCACCGGTTTAGTCATATCTTCCTTGAAACGTTCCAAGACATGTCTCATCCAGATAGCATGTGTACAATTCATTTATGATGCTACATATTCTGATTTAGCTATAGATTGTGAAATACAATATTGTTTATTACTTGTCCATGACACCAGTCTACCACCTAAAAAGAAAGCTCCATCGGTAGTGCTTTTTTGGTTATCAACATTTCTATCCAAGTCTGCATCTGTAAAAACTTTCAAAGAAAAATCATCATTATAGGGATACCACAATCCTTAGTCAATTATTCCTTTCAGATATCTAAATATCCTCTTTACCATTGTCATCTGTGTCTCCTTAGGATCCTTTTGAAGCCTTACAACTAAGCCAATGACACATGCAATATCCGGTCTACTATGAACAACATAATGAAGTTTTCTGATCATAGACTTGTATTTTTTCTCATCAAAAGAGGGTGAATCATCTTTCTTTGACAATTTACAACCAGTAATCATCAGAGTACCAGCTGGTTTACAATCTTCTATCCCAAAAGTCTTCAAAACTTCTTTCACATATTTAGTCTGATAGATAAAAATTCCATTTTTGAGTTGTTGGACCTACAAAAGAATAAAGAATTTTTTCTCACTAATAAGAGACATTTTAAACTCTTTCTTCATTTCATCAGAAAAAGCCATACAAAAATCATCATCTCCACCAAATATTATGTCATCAACAAAAACTTCTGCTATCAACATCTTGTCTCCTTTAGTCTTCAAATAGATGTTATTGTCCTCACTAGTTCTCTGGAATCCTATCTTAATCAGATGTGCATGCAATCTTTCAAACCATGCTCTGGGAGCTTGCTTAAATCCATATAGTGCTTTGTGTAGATTGTATACCATATTCTCATTCTCACTCAATGCAAACCCTTCCAATTGTTCTATATATAGTTCTTCTTCAAGAATACCATTCAGGAAGGTTGATTTAGCATCCATTTAATATACCTTAAAACCTTTAAAAGTTGCAAAGGCAAGTAACATTCTAACACCTTCAAGTCTTTCTATAGGTGCAAAGGTTTCACCATAGTCTTCTCCTTCTTGTGCATACCCTTTGCAAACAAACCTCGCCTTGTTTCTAACACCTTTACCATCCTCATTAAGTTTGTTTCTAAATACCCACTTTGTGCCAAGTACATTTTTGTCTTCTGGTCTAGGAACAAGACACTGTTGGTATTTCAGTATTTTGATATGGTTTTGTCATTGATATCAACACCTATTAACACTTATCAACTCTGGTTAACACTTGGAGAATTGGCAATCTTCACCGACAAGCAAGTGACTTATGCACAGTGATCGGTATCTGGTTCACCGACAGGATATATGACTCACCGGCACTTGGGATGACATGGAAAACACTTGATTATGTCGAAGACATCATTTGGACACTTTGCCTTGGAGATTTGTTCATTGGTATATTCGCGATTGCATATTTGTTGTTACTAGCAAATAGGTCTAGGATAAGCACCGACGAGCTTATCTATTCCAGATCAGCACGACACACTATGGAGATGATTTATTATTGTTGTAAATGCATTAAGCTGACATGTTGTATCGGTTATTGCATCGGTTATTGTTTTATTTGTAAATTGATTTTATTATAATATCTTTTAGAGACGACCTACTAAAGTTGGTCTTAGGTTATGGTATACATGTAAGATCTTATTTGTAAGATCAATATGTGAATGTGAGAAGGATTGTAATTTGGTATATGCGAAAATAAGCAGATCTATACATGCAGACATCTCTTGAAGGTTGAAGAAAGGTTTTGTGAAGGCATATCAGAACTGAACCGGTACTAAATCCAGCATATGAAGATGCTATTTTGAGTAGTACATCTTTATTGGATTTAACCATCCAATTGTAGTTAGTGTGACTCCCATTTGTGATTCAGAAGTGAGCTCTAGGTGCTTGGCCTTTCTACATGTGCAAACCCCATTTGTATACACATACTATCTGTAGTAGTACCATCTGATTGTGGGTAAGGTTTCCCACTATGGTTTTTCCCCTTATAGGGTTTCCACATACAAATATTGGTGTTATGTGTTGTGGATGTCTTTGTCTTTCTATTTCATGCATTAATCTTTACCGGTACTGCAATTAACTAATAAACTATTTACCGACATTAAGTTTTGGTTTGAATTTATTTGACAACTAATTCACCCCCCCTCTCAGTTGTCTCTGGGACCTAACTACTGGTATCAGAGCCTAGTCCTCTTTGTACAGAAGTTTAATAGCTTGAGGAGATCCAATGTCTTCTAACTATTTTAGGAAGGACGGTCCTAAACTTGATGGAACCAACTATGGGATATAGAAGATCGGGATGGAGACACATCTAAATTGCATTGGAAAGGATATCTGGGAAGTTACAAAGAATGGCTATACTACTCCTACTCAAAGTCAGCCTAATCCACCAAATCTGACTAAAGATGAAGAAAATGATTGCAAGGCAAGAGAAGCACTTTTGAGTGCATTATCAGATTATCAAATCATGGGATTATAAGATAGATCTACTACTAAAGCTATTTCGAACCATCTGGAAACATTAAATGAAGGAGATTCCATAGTCAAAATTGCAAAACTTGAAAGCTTCCAGGCCAGGTATGAAAATCTGAAAATGGAAGAAGATGAAAGGATTTCTTCTTTTATGGAAAGAGTTAATGAAATTGTTTTAGGTATTAAATATTGTGGAGGAACCTTAAGTGAAGATGAAATTGTTTCAAAAGGCTTAAGAGGATTGCCACCAGAATACAAAATGAAAGTTACTACTATAAATGAACTTAGAACAATGCCTAATACATCAGTAACTAGGGACACATTGATTGGAAAACTTTCAGCCTTTGAAATTGAGGAATTTGGTCCTATTGCTACTATAAAGATAGATTTAGCTTTTAAAGCATCAACATCATCTACATCATCATTTGATAAATCTGATTGGAAAGCCTTTTATGCAAGATAACTTGAAGAAAGCATGAGAGAAAATGAAGAACTTGAAGAACTTGAAGCACTATTTGCAAGGAAAATGCCTAAAGGTCTAGTTGGAAGTAAGTATGAAGGTAAAGCACCCTTTAAATGTTTTAACTATAATAAGATTGGTCATATGGCTTCAAGATGCCCTAATAGACATGCAAGATTGAAAGAAGAAGCTAGAAGAACATACAAGCCTAACCCTAAATATTAGAGATACAGATTTAACAAGAATAAAGATAAATCTTGTTATCTTGCTGATGAAAGAGTCATTGATGATTTTGATGAGGATCGAAGAGAAAATGGATGGGTCTTTGTTGCTATAATAGAAGATCAACTGGTACTACTGTTCAACTGGTAGAGCAGGCCTTGGTAGCTAAAATAGAAGTTAAGGATGAATGGATCATTGATTCAGGATGTTCACATCATATGATTGGTGACAAAAGTAAATTTTTGACTTTTCAGGAATATAATGGAGGTCTAGTAAGGTTTGGAGATGACAAAGCTTGTTTGATTAAAGGAAAAGGTACAATATCTCTTGATGGTGAGTACAATACTGATAATGTTCACTATGTTGAAGGTTTAAAGCATAATCTTTTGAGTTTTGGTCAATTAGTTGAAAAAGGATTTCAGTTACAATTCAAAAATGGTAAATGCAAAATTATGAATAGACCTGGTTTGGAAATTGCAACCGGTAGTCATACTAGAGGTAATATCTTTCATTTGAACAACAATGAAAAGACATGCTTGATTGCACATATTGATGAAAGTTGGCTATGGCATAAGAGACTCTGTCATGTAAATTTTGATTGCATTGTGAAAATTAGTACAACCAAGGAAGTAAGAGATTTACCTAAGATTGTTAAGCCCCACAATCTGGTATGTAAGGAATGTCAATTTGGAAAACAAGAGCATCTTTTAAAAGCATTCCAGAAAAATCCAATAATGCTCTTGATCTAATTCATACTAATTTATGTGGTCCAGCTAGAACTAAAAGAGTACAAGGTGATAGATATTTTATGCTAATCATTGATGACTATTTGAGAATGTGTTCGGTTACTTTTCTCAGAGAAAAGTCAGAAGCAATTGGGAAATTCAAACTGTTCAAGGCAATGGTAGAGAATGAAACCAGTAAGAAAAAAAATGTTTGAGATTAGATCAAGGAGGTGAATTTACATCTAAAGAATTTAATACATTCTGTGAAGTAAATGGAATTAGAAGACAACTATCAGCACCCCAGACACCACAACAGAATGGAGTTGTAGAAAGGAAAAACAAAACCATCTTGGATGCAACAAGAAGTATGTTATTAGAATCAAATCTACCACATGTATATTGGAGAGAGGTAGTAAGCACATCAGTCTACACATTCAACAAAGTTCACATCAGAGGTGACACCGGTAAGATCCCTCATGAACTATGGTTTGTTATTACTCCTACTCTTAAATATTTCAGAGTATTTGGAAGTAAATGCTATATTAGAAGAGATGAGTATATTGGAAAATTTGATCCTAGAAGTGATGAAGGAATATTTCTTGGTTATTCATCTAAGAGCAAGGCATATAGATGTTTTAACAAAAGATTGCAAAAAAATGTTGAAAGTACAAATGTGAAGATTGATGAACAGTTTAGAGGAACTTCAAGGTACATATACTTTGAACTAGCAATAGAGATACTGACAAATGAGCCTACATTGAACACACTGGTACAGAATGAAGATCTAGTTACATCGGTATCATCTGAAAATTCCACTATAACTGAAGAACAACAATAAACAAAGACACCCTGGTATGTAAGATTGAACCACTCTGAAGATTAGATAATTGGGAACAAATATCAAGGAGTTATGACAAGAGGAAGACTAGCAAATGAAGAGGTATGTCTTATTTCTCAAATTGAACCAGCATTAGTTAATGAGGCATATGAAGATAAACACTGGATTAAAGCTATGGAAAAAGAATTAGAACAAATTGAGAAAAATAACACATGGACATTAGTTCCCCGACCTAAAGAGAAAAATGTAATTGGAACTAAATGGGTATTCATAAACAAACTAAATGGAGATGGTAAGGTAATCAGAAATAAAGCAAGACTAGTGTGTAAGGGATATTCACAGAAAGAAGGAATTGATTATAATGAAACCTTTGCACCGGTAGCTAGAATTGAGGCAGTTAGATTATTCTTGGCTTTTGCAGCACACAAGAACTACAAAGTATATCAAATGGATGTCAAATGTGCATTTCTGAATACAGATCTTGAAGAAGAAGTTCACATTGAACAACTTGATGGATTTTCTTTGACAGATAACAAAGATATGGTTTGCAGGTTAAGGAAAGTTTTGTATGGGTTGAAGCAAGCTCCAAGAGCTTGGTATGCTGGATTGGATAAATATCTTTTGAAGATTGGTTTTTCTAAAGGTAATGCAGACAACAACTTATACTATAAAGTGACTAATGATGACATCTTGGTTATAGAAGTTTTTGTTGATGATATAATCTTTGGAGGAGAAGATGGATTATGTAAAGACTTTTCTATTGAAATGCAACAATAATTTGAAATGTCTATGATTGGAGAGGTAAAATTCTTTTTAGGGTTGCAAATTTCATAGACTGTTAAAGGCATATTCTTAAGTCAATCCAAGTATTTGAAGGAGTTATTAAAGAAATTTGGGATGGAAAAATCTAAACGGATAAGCACACCTATGACTACAAATGACAAATTATCACTAAGGGATGAATCAACACCTGTTAATCTGACTAGATACAAATCTATGATAGGAGGGCTACTATATTTGACACAAAAAAGACCTGATACTATGAATGCAGTATGTAGTATTTCAAGATTTTAGAGTAATCCTAAAGAAAATCATGAATCAATAGTAAAAAGAATTTTCTGGTACTTACAAGGCACTACAAATCTTGGCTTATGGTATCCTAGAGATGAAAACTTTGAATTATGTGCATACATAGATGCAAATTAGGTTGGAGATGTAGATGACAGAAAAACAACCACCGATGGAGCATTTTTCCTTGGTAGTAGATTAATTTCTTGGTTGAGTAAGAAACAAATTGCACATCTTTATCAACAATAGAATCAGGATATGTTGCAATAGCAACCAACTGTACACAGGTATTATGTCTTAAGCAAATGTTGAAGCACATAAAGGTAAAATGCAAGGAACCCATAACTATCTATTGTGATAATACAACAACAATTGATATATCTAAGAATCCAGTACTACATTTTAAAACTAAACATGTTTCTATCAAATTGAATTTTGTGAAAGAGAATGTTGAAGCAAAAGAAGTAAAACTGGTTTATGTGAATACTAAAGAGCAGATTGTTGATATTTTCACTAAACCTTTGCCTCAAGAAACTTTTGAATATTTAAGAGATTAGCTTGGGGTCATACCCCCACCGGTAGAGACTTAGACAGTTGATATTTGTCATCAACCGATAGAACTAATAGAGAAATATTTTACTCCGGCTTTGATGAGGAAAGCTACTTCTCAGGGGGAGTAGTTGGTATACTGAATAAGTTAGTATTTTGTATTTGAACCCAGTTTTTGTATTGCTTTGGCATTTGATGTCAAAGGGGGAGAGATTGATATGGAAAAACACATAGAAAACACATGTTACTCCAAGGGGGAGAGATTGTCATTTTGGGAGAGCTTGATTACTCTCTGCATTTGAATTTTGTTATGATCTCTTTTTGGGAGATTGTTGGTTTTTTGGTTTTTGGCATTTCTGTTTCAGCACTTTGATGGTTTTTCCATCTTGTGTTGCCATCAATTCCAAAGGGGGAGATTGTTGGTATTTTGGTATGTTGATATGGTTTTTTCATTCATGTCAACACCTATTAACACTTATCAACTCTGGTTAACACTTCGAGAATTGGCAATATTCACCGGCAAACAAGTGACTTATGCACAGTCATCAATATCTAGTTCATTGGCAGGATATATGACTCACTAGCACTTGGGATGACATGGAAAACACTTGGTTATGTCGAAGACATCATTTGGACACTTTGTCTTAGAGATTTATTCATTGGTATATTCGTGATTGCATATTTGCTATTACTGGCAAATAGGTCCAGGATAAGCACTGGCAGGCTTATCTATTCCAGATCAGCACGACACACTATGGAGTTGATTTATTATTATTGTAAATGCATTAAGCCAACATGTTGTATCGATTATTGTTTTATTTGTAAATTGATTTTATTGTAATATCTTTTAGAGCTGACCTACTAAAGTTGGTCTTAGGTTATGGTATAAATGTAAGATCTTATTTGTAAGATCAATATGTGAATGAGAGAAGGATTGTAATTTGGTATATGCAAAAATAAGCAGAGCTATACACATAGACATCTCTTGAAGGTTGAAGGAAGGTTTTGTGAAGGCATATAAGAACTGAACCGATACTAAATCTAGCATATGAAGATGCTATTTTGAGTAGTACATCTTTATTGGATTTATCCATCCAATTGTAGTCAGTGTGACTCCCATTTATGATTGAGCAATGAGATCTAGGTGCTTGGCCTTTCTGCATGTGCAGACCCCATTTGTATACACATACTATCTGCAGTAGTACCATCTGATTGTGGGTAAGGTTTACCACCGTGGTTTTTCCCCTTATAGGGTTTCCACGTACAAATATTGGTGTTCTGTGTTGTGGATGTCTTTGTCTTTCTATTTCATACATTAATCTTTACTGGTATTGCAATTAACTAATAAACTGTTTACCGACATTAAGTTTTGGTTTACCGGTACTAAGCATTAAGGTTGGATAAGTTGTTTTGGTTTGAATTCATTTGACAACTCATTCACTCCCCCCACTTAGTTGTCTCCAGGACCTAATAGAGACCATGTATTATTTTTCTCAATCTTATCAAGTTCGTCATTCATTGAATTAACCAGACTTCATCTTTCAAAGCTACTCTTACTGTCTTTAGCACTATAGTGGAAATTAGACAGGAATTTTCTTTGATTTTTCTTCTAGTTTGCATGCCAGCATTCTTGCGACCTATAATCTGGTCTTCTAAATAATTTAGCCTTACATATCTAGGGATTACTGGTTTTGATGTAATGACTTCTTCTTCATGTTAATCATCTTCTTCATTATTTACTGGTTGAGCACCTACTTCTACATTGTTCTGCTCAGCATCTTTCTACACTTCTGGTTCAATAAAAACAAGTTTTCTTTATCATCTCTAGGTTCATATCTGCAAGTCTCATCTAGTTTATCAGAGAATTCATCAACCTTTACATTCACACTCTCTACAATCTTCTTTGTTATTTTGTTGTAACACTTTAAAGCTTTTCTCTTGGTAGAATAACCAAGAAATATTCCATCATCACACTTAGCATCAAATTGATGAATACTAAGAGGGGGGTGAATTAGTATACCCAAAATCTTAAACAAACTCTTAAGAAGTTTAAATGTAGACTAGTGTAGCAGATTAAACAATAAACCGGTTAAAATGTAAACAAGCCAAATAGAAAATAAAGAATTCACCCACAGAAGCATAATCACCATAACACAAGATGTTTTGATGTGGAAACCCAAATGGGAAAAACTATAGTGAATGAAACTCACAAGTCAACTATCTACAGAATAGTAACCATGCTGATTAAGCTAAGACTGGTTAAGGCCATACAACGTTCTTCACCAGAACAGATCCTATTAGGAATCTAGATCTCTGTTAGGAGATAAGTCCTACTAAAGACTACCTTGTTAGAGGATTTCAGATCCACAATTGTGAACCACCTTGTTAGAGGATATTCAATAGGCTTGGCTAGGCCTACCCCATTAAGGGTTTTAGACTTGTCGAAGATATTAGTAATCAACAAGTGAATGATCTAGAGAGTAGCACAAAATGCTTGATGAGATCCTTGACAACTCCCTGTTAATGCATTACAACATTACTTTAGTCTTTTATGTTTTGCACTCTCTATCTTTGTGTGAGATACCTTTTCTCGCACAAACCTAATCCTCTATCCAATGTTCACACACAACAACTACAATAAAACCCTAGACATGATGTGCTCTTATAGGAACCTAATTTCATATCGGTCCATTAAGATTAGACTACAATTTCCTAGGTATAGTGCATCTAGACACATTTGGTAACATGACACAGAAACACCGCCAAAGTTTTGGTGGATGATAAGTCATCACAAATTACAATTATACCAGTTAAATACAATATAACGATTACCAGTTGACAAATGAAGACTCGAAAATTGGAACATAGTGTTCCGATCAAAAGATTAACTACTGCTTGGGGTCTTCGTTCCTCTTGAGATCTTCATACTGCTTGGGGTCTTTAGTCATGCTTTGACTGGTAAGCATCTTCTACAAAACACCGATAGTCTTCAATAACCAAAGACTATACATTTAATGACATATAATACTGGTTGAAACAACTACTGGTTGAGAATAACTCATACATCAAATAAGTGTGTGTCCATCAGTGACAATCACAACTAATCATCATCAAAATACCAACAATCTCCCCCTTTGGCACTGATGGCAACACTTCAGAAAATTTTGACATCTAAGTGCTTACAAAACAAAAATAGATGTCATAATCAAAATTACTCTCCCTAAGCATATACACTACTCCCTTTGCAAAAATTACAAATATGTGCATGAAATTTTAATACTCGCCAAAATTTTAATATACACTACTCCCCCTTTGCCAACAATGACAAAGTAATGCAAAATATTCCCTTTCTACATTATATAAAAATAGAGTATATGTTCATGACAATAAAGAGTAAAACTTCTGAAAAAGAGATTTAAGGTTTTGCATAAAATTCTTCATGTTTGAAGACCATGACTCAAGAAGTGAGGCAGAAATTTCACTCTCGGTCTTCAACTGGAAGGCTAATTCTTCCATTGCATTGATGGTTCTCATCTCCTGTGTCACAGTAATAGCCTCCAAGTTTAGGAATCACTTCTGAAGAACCTGCAATTTTGGCAATAGGAACAACTGGAGCTCCTGTAGATCTTGAGTCCGAGTGCAGATCTTTGAGTCAAGCTTTGCAATCTGATGCTGGTGAGTATGAATAGTTTGTCCATATACTTTGAACAGATCATAGGGTAGTTTGAAGTTGCCGATATACTTCTGTAACTCCAATTGGAGTTGAGTTTTCTATTTTAGAGCATCTTCACAAAATAGGCGAGGCTAGCAGATTTTACTTAAGAGTAGGTTACCTTCACCCATAGCTGAACTTATATCATCTTTTTTCTTAAGCAATTGTTCCCTGTCTTCATCTATTTTCTTTACTAAGGCAAATTTTCATTCCTTTTCATGGTTTTTATTTGCATTGCCCTAGGCAACATCTTCCAAACATTGTACCTGGTCATCCACTACTGTGCAAATAAGTTTGAGCTTGGCCAGCGAGGAATCGGTACTAGGGAGGTTAGTACCGAGGATTAGATTGGAAAGGGTGTCAATAGCAAACTGAATGACATCCTATTCTTTCTTTTTCCTTAGTTCTTCCAATCTCTCTTGTGCTAGTTGAATGCTCCATAGTAGCTCAGTCTCATCAACTGATTGAGTTAGATAGGCAAGAGTCAAGTTGGTAGGACTGGTGAAATCAGCCTGCTTGGCTTGATCTCTGGTTGCCTTAGGAGTTTGTCCTCCTTCCTTTGCCTTGAAATCTGCTTGTATTTTCTTCTCCTCTTCTTCTTTCTCTTGAGCTACCTTGGCAGCCTTAACTTTCTCCTCTTCCACTCTCCTCTTCTCCTCTTCTTTCTTTCGCTCTTCTTCCCTCTTTTTCTTCTCTTCCTTTTTCTTCTTTGCTTCCTCCTTCTTCTTCTCTTCTTCCTTCCTCTTCTTCTCTTCTTCCTTCTTCTTCTCTTCTACCTTCCTCTTCTCTTCTTCCTTATTCTTCTCTTCTTCCATCCTCTTCTTCTCTTCTCTCGCTTTCTCTGCTTTCTCTTTTTCCTATTTCTCTTTCTCCACTTCCCCATCCTTTTCTTTCTCCATTCTCTCTTTTTCAACTTTTCCCTTATCTGGGGTAATATCCTCAATCTCTAGTGCATCAACATTAATGGGGTCATTTTGTTCTACTATTCTTTCACCCAGACTGTCAAAGACTTCATCTGGTTTGGATGTGGATAGGTCAGGCTCTTGCTCAACTAGTCGATTAGTTTCAGATATTTTTTGCATGTTGACAGCTGCCTTAACCTGCAAATGGGTGTCTTTTTCCACTTCAAAAGTTTTGCCTCTGAGTAGCTCAAGTCTTCTTCTTCACATGAATAAAATTCCTTTGTACTTATCAATAATTTCAAACAATTCTGAATTAGAGGCATATAGAAAATATTGAGCAAAAACTTTCTCCCTGATGTCTTGTTCCTTTTCAATGGCAATGCGCCATTTGTTGTCCAAAGAATCATACAAAGATTTAGAAGTAATTGACTTAATATCGGAAGGTGACCAATCATTAATACATAAATATTTAATAAGTTCTTGTTCAACATCCTCCTTTCCACTATCATTGAAATCATCAAAATATTCTTTTAAATCATCAAGAACTTTTCTTCTAATATTCTTTATGGTCCTTTGACAATGTGTCATAGGTTTGTAAGAGGAAATATCTAAATTTACCGGTGCAGAGGTTGCTGGTACATTACCGGTTGACTTTGTCTTCTTGCTTGATTGCCTTGTCTTCTTTATTTCTACCTCTGATTCAGTGCCTTCTGAATCTGGTGATTTGTTCTTGGTTTTCCTCTTACTTTTGAATACCTTAGGCAGAATAGCCTCCGATTTCTTTTTAGCTGGTGACCTCTTGGTCACTTTAGGACTGACAACATATGTAGGCAGTGTTAATGTCAATGGCACTGCTTTACTCTTTTTTTTCTTTGGTACCTAAATAGGTTTGATCCTCTGTAAGTAAGTACTGGTCCTCTTCTTCTTGGGATCTAGTGGGGAACAAGTAGGGTAGAAGCATACCTTGTTAGTATATCATTTATCACTTCATAGCCCATAGGCTCAACTACATCTTCTCTGGGTTTGACCACTTCCATTATGCAGTGATCTATTTTGATTGTGAAATAGATGTCAGCTTCATATTTCTTTACTAGATCACCAAATATTCTCATTCTCTGGTTCATCTTTAGTCTGAACTCATCAAAGTGCCTATTCAAAGTCTCTAGATATGTAGTTCCCACTACTTGCAGACTCTCCTTTATTTGTGTGGAAACCGATAGGTCACTTGACCATTGAACATCACCGACTCCGGGAAAATATCCTTGAAAGTAGAAAAATAAACCGACAAGCAATTGACCAAACTTAAACCTCAGGGTTTTGTCCAATTTGATCGACTTCAGGTTATCCATGATTTGTTTCTACATGTAGCTACATAGGTCACATTCTGCATTCTCCTTGATCATCCTATAAGCAGCATGCACCGCAACTGTAGGATAAGAATTCATTCTGCTAGCATAGAATATTCTATACCCAATTAACATGCATGCATATTTCACCAAGTCATCTTTAATAGTGTTAACAGTCATTTCCTATTGGTCACTCATAGAACCGGTGAGCTTTGTTACTTTGGTTTTGTTGGTCTTTCGAAGAACAGGGACTTCCCCAAATTTGCAGAAACTAGTCACGACATGAATTACCTCCGGTGTAATATCATGGGTTCGCTCAAGGTACATCTTATCACCATGAACCCTACTAAGGATAATCTTGATGTGTTCTTCTATAAATTCCTCAAGAAAATATACTGCATTATGTAATTTCTTCTTCTCTATTATGTTGTATTCAGGTTTAATCTTCTTATCGTCTCCACAGGACAGACTTAGCTCAGAGTGAATCACTAGAGACCCTAAGTCTTCTAGTTTACAATCAATATATCCTGAAACATCTCCTTCGACAATGACTCCGATGGGAATTTGAGATAGGGCATTATATTTCATCTTCTTTTTAAGAGACTCAGGTACTTCCTCAGGTTCAGTAGAACTAGAAGGGATTTTAGATCAAGAAGCCATATCTAGAAGATTCCAACTGACAATAATGTTTCAATGAGAAATACCTTCACACTCCAAACTAGGGTTTGCTGATGTCGAGCACAACACACTTCTTTCGAAGCTCATTTACCACTTTGACTTCCACATAGATAGCTTGAAGTGGCTGCAAAATCTTGTGCAAGATTCCTTTCTGAATTCTTTCGAATGCATGATGAATCTCTCTAGTTGTGCTGCTCAAAAAATTCTTCTCTGAAAATAGGTAACTAAAAATGACGACAAAAGTCACTTTTAAACATGATACAAGCTACCATTATAAATGCATCACCATTAGGGCTCAAACCCTAATTTTACCTTTTACCACTTCATTTCTTCTATTGGTTGAGAGGTAACAAATACTGATAAAGGTACTTTAGTGATATACTACGTGGGTTCAAAACATTTTACCGATATGTTCCCCCTAAGCTTTTCGAAGCTCAGTTTGCCGGTTCAGGGATTTCCACACTAGGTGCGGAAACTGGTACATCTTGTGGCTTCTCTTCAGATTTCTTTTTCCAAGTTTTATCCATATCCCCCTGAATGGTTTCAACATTAATCTTCCCTTCTGGATTGATCAGTATGTCTCCTGATGGATTATTTCTCATTCTGCATGCTCTAGTAGTGTGTCCCGGTTTGTTGCAATGATAGCATATCATTCCAGGTGTTCTCCATGGTCCGGTGTTCACATTTCCATTCTTCCTTCTGCATGTTGTAGAAGTGTGACTGCTACCATGACAAATCAAATAGGTTGCTCTCCAACTACTTGCAGCTTCATAACCATTTGACCGGTGGTCATAGGTTTTGTACCGATTTATAGGAAGTTTTGAGACAACTCCTTTAGATCTTGGTGGATAACTTCCAGAGTTGTTCATTACCGACCTACACTCAAAAGCTCTATGCCCAAACTTGTTGCATGCATACCAGTGACCATTAAATCTACTAGATCTAGCCACATTGTTTCGAAAGTAAGGAAAGTTATTGTAAGCCTTGCTCCTACATTCATTAGCAGTATGTTCTTCTTTGAGACAGTTAAAGCAAAGAGGTTTAAACTTTTCCTTACCTTTACTCCTGTTGTTGTTCTTAGGAGCCGATTGCTTCTTTAGTGCATCACTCTTGGTTCCATAGGTCTTACCTTCCTTGTATCTAGAGAAACCAATTCCATTGGTATCCTTTGGTAGCAGGACACAAAAACACATTTGGTAGCAGGACACAAAAACACTGCCAAAGTGTCGGTGGATGATAACTCAACACACATTACAATTATACCAGTTAAATACAATATACCAATTACCGGTTGACAAATGAAGACTGGAAAACTGGAACATAGTGTCCTGATCAAAATATTAACTACCACTTGGGGTCTTCATTCCGCTTGATATCTTCATACCGCTTGGGGTCTTCGATCATGCTTTGACCAGTAAGCATATTTTGCAAAACACCGATAGTCTTGAACAAACAAAGACTATACATTTAATGACATACAATACCAGTTGAAACAACTACCGATTGAGAATAACTCATACATCAAATAAGTGTGTGTCCATCAATGACAATCACAACTAATCATCATCAAAATACCAACACAAATTTACCAGTAAAATCATCTCTTTTAATGAAACATCTAGTTCCAAAAACTTTAAAATAACTAACATTAGGTGTCATACCATACCAAATCTCATAAGGTGTTTTATAATTACCTTTCCTCACAAGAACCTGGTTCAAAGTGTAAACAATAGTGCTAACTCCTTCTCTCCAAAACATCTTTGGTACATCTCCCTACAACAACATAGTCCTGGCTACTTCAACAATAGTTATGTTCCTCCTCTCTATAATACCATTTTGTTGTGGAGTCCTTGGTGCAAACATCTCCCTCTTTATTCCATGTTCTTCATAATACCTTACAAACTCATCAGAGGTAAACTCTCCACCCCAGTTAGATCTTAAACACTTCAGATTCTTGTTGGTTTCCTTTTCAACTAGGGATTTAAAGGCCTTGAAATAACTAAAAGATTCTAATTTCTCCTTTAGAAAAGTCACCCATATCATTCTTGAAAAATCATCAGTAAAAATAATAAAATAATTATCACCATAAAAACTTCTAGTCCTCATAGGACCACATACATTAGTGTGCGCTAAATCAAGAATATTCTCAGAAGAAAAAGATTTACTCTTAAAATATGTAGAATTCATCTTGCCCATCTGACATTCTTTACATAACACATTGTTTGGTTTACCAAGATGGGGCATACCTTTCACCATACTAGATTTGTTGACCCTTATCAAGTTATCAAAGTTGACATGGCAAAACCTTTTGTAACATAACCAGCTATCTTCAATTTTATCTACCGAACAACTATTCACATTAGCATTCAGATGAAAAGATTACCTCTAGTTTGTTTACCAGTTGCAATCGAATCTCCTTTGCATCACATGATCCTGCACACTCCTTTTTCAAACTCAAGATGATATCCTTTGTCATTCAACTGACAAACACTCAATAAATTATGTTTTAGACCTTCAACCCAATAAATATCATCAACATTGTTTTTCCCAATCAAAGAAATAGATCCTTTACCTTTTACCATGCAGGGTGAATTGTTTCCAAATATTACTACATCACCATCAAACTCTTCAAGAGATACAAATTTTCTCTTGTCATCGTCATGTGGCATGAACAACCACTGTCAATTATCCATTCATCATTAGAGTCAAAGTGAGATACCAAAACCTTTTCATTAGACAAGTCTTCCTTAACAGCAACAAAGACAATCTCCTCAATGTCATCATCTTCAGATTCCTCACCAGTGACCCCTTCATCAACTACAACATTGCATTGTTTTTTTCCTTTCCCTTTAAATTTTTTAAACTTTTTCTTATTATCACCATTAGGACAGTTTGCAGCTATAGGCCCAATCTTATTGCATGAAAAATACTTAAGAGGAAGTTTACCTTTATACTTAACAGTGCCTCTCGGAAGTCTTTTAGTGAATAGAGTTTCAAATTCCATTAGATTACCTTCCTCATCCACATCTCCTCTGCTACCACTATAACTAGATCTACAATCATGACTGTGACACACATATTTTCCTTTCCTCATGAGTACCAGTTACAGATGCTATAAAAGCTGATTCAAACAACTTAGAAACACTATTATCAAAACTATTCAATTCAAATGTAGTCAGTTTACCAACAAGTAAATCAAAAGTGACCTTATCATTACTCACTGACCTTAACTCTTGAATAGAAGAAACTTTGATTGCATAGGTAGCTAAAATATTTCTAAGCATCTTGCTTATAATAGTGTCTTCTTCAATAGTACCATCAACACTTTTAATACGACTAACAACTTCTTTAATCCCATGTCGATACTGAACTATATTTTCACATTCTACCATTCTCATATCATCAAATTTACCTTCAAGATTCTCTTCCTTAGCTTTTTGAACATGTTTATCACCACCATAGATTAGTTCTAATTTCTCCCAAACTTCAAATGCATCTTCTAATCCATGTACATCAATGTATTCAGTATCAGATAGTGCACTTACAATGGCTTCCAGTGCTTGATTGTTTTCTTGCTGCTCCTTAAGGTGATCCGAAGTTAGAGGACCAATAGGAGGTACATATTTAGTAATAACATGTTTCCAAAAAACCATACCTTTCATATAAATCTTCATTAAATGTCTTTCCATATCTTGTAGTTGTCCTTAGTGAACTTCGATCGAACCCTCCTTCATCATTTTCCTCTAGATGTTTTCCTCAAGTTCTTAAGCTTTTGCACATAGAGGACCTAAGGTTCTGATACCAATTTATATATGTGAGGATCTGGTTATTACTGAGAGAGGGATGAATCAGTAATAGAAGTACAAACTTGAAATCTTCAACCAATCTACATAAACTTCACAAAGTAGTTTATAACCAGTACCGGTAGTAACTCATTCATCCCCTTAAAAAAATTCATAAAACTTACTTATTCATGTGTTCATCAATATGCATGTAAAGAAAAGATATCAAATTACCACATAAAGAAATCAACCATCACATGAACAGTATGATTTTCATGTGGAAACCCAAAAAGGAAAAAACCACAGTGGGAATTAGTACCCACAAGATTTGCACTCTTTCACAATGCACCCTGTTAGAAGCCAAGCTCGGTTAGAAGATTACAATGATGCCCGATTAGGAGTAGAATCTATTAGGAGTCGCTTAGTTAAGGGATTTAACATCAGCCCTATTAGGAGATTTACTCTGTTAGGAGTAACCTTGCTAAAGGATTTAAACTCAAGTTAGTGAGCCACCTGGTTAAGGAATTTACAATGCCAAGCTTGTTAGGACCTACCCGGTTAAGGGATTTAGTCTGTTACAACTATTAGGAAACAACAAGTGAATGATATTGTTTTATCACTTCTCTACTTTCTTGTTAAGATCCTTATCATCTCCAATCTACTTCCCTCAAGAAGACATCTCAATCTGGTTTGGCACACACACTTCCATCTGATCATCGACACATTAAAATAACCTTTATAATTAGGTCAGTTACAAAACCCTAGAAACATTTGATTTTACATGAAATTACATCAAGCGTGAGAAAATAATCCACCAAAACATATTACATATCATTACAACAAGTTACAAGACAATTACAGTCGTTGAATGATTATGACACATCACCATGACTCAATCTAATACAATTTCAAACCCTTAGCTCATTCTACTAAGCACTATGCTCATTCCCAAGAAATTTGTTCCTTGTATGCACCAAAAAAGAATCTTATCACTTCACATAGATTATGCCACATCATCACCAATTTACCAACATGATGAAATACATCACCAAACCATAAAACATTACTGGTCAAGAGATTTTGGTACCGGTTCTTAAACCCTACTTAAACCTTACTAAATATACAATAGTCAATTACAAACATATCTTCTGGCTATCAAAACATGATGCGGTTCTGGTTATACACTTATTACATTGTCATAAACACTTATTCCAAATCGCAACACCTAAACCAACATAGATCTCTACCACAAACATCTCCTTCACTATTTCAGCTTACTGGTTAACAATTTATTGTCAAATACATTCCATAGCTTACTGATCAACATAGATTAATTAGACGACAAAGTAAACATGATAGAACTTAATTGCATAAGGTTGTCATAGATGCCATCAATAAAAACACAAATAAATGATCATCAAGTCACCAAACAACATCTCAATTTCGTTGGTCATTTATCACCATGCCATCATTGTCATTCATCATATCAACTATTTCATCACCAATAGTCCTTCTATGAACATCATCATCAGTTATACCAACAACATGAATGTTGATCTGCAAACATAGATAGCAAGCCACTCAACATGTAATAAACCCAGTTACTTGGAAAATCAATGTAATAGAATGTCATTTTTATGGCGAAAACCTTGAAGTGAGGCAAAGATTATGAAATGGATGGATTGGCCTATGGTAGGCAATATTTTGGCATAATAAGGGTGTGATGAATGGATTTGTTCCTCAAAATGATAGCATAACAACACTCAAAAGGTGGATGATTTGTGAGGAGAGGAGAGTCCAATATATAGATTTCAGGGGCCCAAAATGGATGGCTAGATTCAAAGATGAATGGAGATCTAGGATTGAAAGAAAGTGGGAGAGGATTCAGAAAACAAACTGGGATATCCAAGAGATTTTCCATAAATGCATTTCTTGTCTCCAAACTTCTAATGTACATGGGGAATAGTTCCTCAAGTACCTTGGGAAGAGAGGAAATGAATATTAAATTTCATGGGAGAGGACAAAGGGAATTAAAAATTCCCAAATAAGAGGATTTGTCAGAAGAATAAAGGAAAAAAGGAATTTAAAATTCCTTGGATAGAAGGGCATTAGGAGATTAAACAGATTTGACATTCCTTGAATGGACAAAATTTGGAGCATTTAAGGTTTGGAAGGTGGTATGGGAAAACCATTTATTGCAAAGAGTTGACCCATCCCTAACCAAGGTACTTAGGGATGTGCAAATTATTAGGAGGACAAATTAGGTAGGTTAATAAGGAATTAGGAGTGCAAGTGGGTGAGCTAGGAGTATGGGATATGAGGAGAGAGAATGACTGGAGGAATATAAAATTGGAGGAAATGGTAATCATGACCAGGCAAGGATTAATTAGGCTAGATGATGGGATTAAAGAGGGTGATTTGTAGGAATCAAGGGATTATCTAACTAATTGGTATTAATTAACTAATTAGGATTTAGAAGGAATATTGGAGTAAACAATTTTAGAAGAATAAGGTTCATATAATAAACTTTTATGAATTAATTATATGGACGGGTATGTGCAAGATCATGGTGGGCCAAACAGGCCCATAAGTGGCAATGAAAATCAGAAAACAGAGTTAGGCAACTTGACGTAAAAATTTGAATAAGCTACAAACATTATTTCAAAACTATGTAAGAATAGAATTTGCAAAAAATAGAATGTAGTTTCTAAGATACTACTTTTTTTCTGAAAAAAAAAATTCCATTTGACCAAAATTTGAAATTTAAATGCAGTAGTACTAAAATATCAGGGAAAAGATAAGAAGCAGTTGTCTGTCTAATCACCCTAATCACAATCAAATTATAATTTTTTTTTATAAGATTTTAGTTATAAGTAGGAGAGTCATGTCTAGATGTGACACATAGTTTTTTGTATTTTTTTTTGAAATAAATAAATAAATATGATTTTTTTACTACAACTTTTTAAAAATATAAAAAACTAGTATGTCTGACCACCATAACTAGGTCAAAACTTTATGAAATTTAATTTTTCTTTTTTTTTTAATACTATAGTATATGAAGCATAAAATGTGATGCATGTTTCGGATTCAAAAAATGTGATACCGTTTGAAATTTATAGATATTTTTCAATCATCCTATCAGTCAGAAATTTAGTCAGAATATCACCACTTTTTGGCCCCTCATGATCCTGCAAATACCCGGACTATAGTGATAAAATTAATTAAATATAATTTAATTAATTTTTAGAAAAGGAATAACATAATTAATTTGATTAATCATGCATAGAGGCTAAATTAATCAAATATTAATTTAATTAATTTAGGCATCTACACAAATGTTTCTAGACCTACTCCTCCGTTTATCAGGACTCGCTTTATTCAATGTTTATGGACAAAAGATTCGATATGGAGGGGTGCATTATGAGTTTTTTAGGGATAGGCATTATCTTTCTTGATGAATGTACTTATATGATGAGGTGAGGATAAATATCCCATCATATTATTTTTCCATGTTTCTCAACAAGGTTATATTGGTTAGATGATAAAGATGGTTTAGATGTGGTACCTGTTAGAGTGACCTTACCCTGATGAGTTGTTACATTACATTCAAGTTTTTTCCCCTTAATATTTATGGTAGATACATGATGGTCCATTTCATAAATGTGGTTAACTATGTACTCATGAGAGACATTGGCATAATTGATATTGGATTTGGAATTGGTCTTAGGAGCTCTTCCTTTATCATATTTTTGGATAAGATCCTTAAAATCTGCATGTTCTTCATTGGAGGAATGTCCCTCAACTTCAATCATGCCATTCTCAATGAGATCTTAAATAAGATTATTAATCTTAGGATAGTTGCTAGTCTCATGCCCTTTGTTTCAATGATATTCACATAATTCATTGTCATTCCACCATGTTGGATTAAATATTGGCTCAAATGGTCGATACTTTAAGAAATTAATAATCTTATTAGCAACCATTTTTTTCAATGTTGGCTCAAATGGTTCTCCCAAAGGTGTATACTTCCTTTGTTTCATAGGCCTTGTTTCCCTTTGGATATTCACTTAATTGTTTGATGAGTTAATTCTAAGAAATCTTATAAAATGTTTTTCCATGTTTTCATCCACAATCCTATCAGTAATGGTATTTTTCTTCTTGTTCCAAAAGTGGGTTTTTTCCCCTTGTATTAGGATCATTTTTTATCTCTTTGAAAATTTTGAGAAGACCTTGCTCAAGAAGGGGCTTTTCAACAGATATACCTTTCTCAACAACTTCTTGAAATGTGGTCAAGCATAATTTTCAAAGTTCATATCCAATTTCTCTATTTAGATTATATGTAAACATATCAACTAATAATTTTTATGGAATGACATGAAAAGAGAAACAACTAGCCAAACTCCTCCATCTTTGTAAAAATAATGAAAATGATTCTCCATTGCATTATTTGGTGGTACATAAAGTTCTCACTTAAACCTCATGCCTAATATTGTAGGAGTAGTTTTGAATAAATTTCTCTGGAAAGTCACCCCAAGAATGAATCCCAAGTGGTAATTACAAAAACCATTCCATGACTTGTTCCCCTAGGTTGCAAGGGAAGAGGTGCATTAAGTAAGAATCCTCATGAGCAACCTCTATGCAAGCACTGAAAAATTCTCTAATATGTTCCTTGGGGTCATCCTTTCCTTTGTACTTGAAAAATTTAGGTGCATCAAAATTTGGAGGAAAGGTGTGCATGGGTATAGTCCCATCAAAAGGATAAGGACAAATGTCCTAAAGTGTGTAATTATTGATGGATCTATGTATACTAGCCATCTATTGTTGGAATTTCTTCACTTGTTTCAAATAATTTTTAGGAGGTGCTATATTCTTGAGTCACCAGATGGAGGAGGAGGGGGAATGAAATAATTATGATGATCACTGAGAGGAGGAATATATATGGGAAATTGAGTTTTAGGTGGAGGATTGTAACTATATGGGTCATAATTGTGGTATTGAGCAAAGGGCCTTGGACGAGTGTAAGAATCTTGACCATGAGTATGATTGTAATTCGAAGCATGACCTTGGTGTTGATCTTAAAATGTAAAATGAGGTTGTCTAACATAACCTTGATTATGGCCTTACTGGGTATCCTAACATTTGCCTTGAGCATTATCATAATATTTCTCATCAAAGGTAGCGCAAGGTTGTCAAATGGAATTGCAACCATTATAATGATCTTGGTTGGTATCTTTATGTTGACCTTTGGTATGATCTTGGATATGCTCATGAAAGGTATCATGAAGTTGTCTCATGGAAGTACAGATACAAGTATGGCCTTGATTGGTACATCTTGGAAGTCGATCATTAGTATTTATGCTGGTAGTTCTTCAACCATGAAGGTCATTAGTATGATTTTTCTCACAAGCTTGTCAAGTGTGTGTGTAGATAAGAATATATAATTTTTATAAAATGGATAAAGGGGACTCAAACATGTGGATATCTCCATGTCTACCTCTAGTAGCACCCATATCATCTTGATTGTGATTTTTTTCTAGAAGTTGTGATATATCAAAATTGGTAGGTAACTAAACACCCTCATGATAAAGCATCATAAAATAGCATTGTGGATTCTTATGCAAAAATTGTCTCAAACAAGTTCTTAAATTTTGATTTGGACAAATAATCTTGAAGTTTTGTTGAGGTTAATTACTCATCATCTGAATCTTACACACTATTGTGGTTTTAAAAAAGTTTTGGTATTGTAAAATTCTTCTTCACCATAGGCAGGAGTATCCATGTCATGAGATATTAGAGCTTATTTGTCTTCTCTTCTAAGTCTTTGGGCTCTAGTTTCAACCATTAAAGGACAAAGGTTTGACTTGGATGGATGAATGGATGACCTAAGATGATGTTGGAGGATATATGTGACAATAACAAAAATTAAACAATTGCCTTCTAAAGGTCCTAAAATGAGGTTCCTTGGAAAGGATGATAGGATTAAGACTATAATAAATAGAGATGAATCAATAGCTCAAGTAAGATATGACTTCCTAGGAGATGACAAATTTCAAGATAAGGTATCCTAACTCAAGAGACTATAATGGCACTTGAGATGATAAATCTTAGAGGGAGACCACCAAGTGATAACAAAGTTTTTGAATGCAAGATAGTGAGGAAAATAAGACAACATTTTTAACTTTTACAATGTTGACATTTTTGAATGGATGAAGATCTGGATGGACTGAAAATGGGAAGATAAAAATGGCAATCTAATGTTTGATTGACTAGGAATATTAAGGAGACAACTAGACAAGTCTTTCAATCTCTGTGACCAAATATGTGGAAATATATGAAATACATGATGATATATGCCACATACATTTTATAAAAATATAGATGAGTGGTAATAATGTACAAATAGGCACTAGTAATATTCAGATAAACATTTTTACAAAACCATAGATGTGATAGTATGTCTTAGATACATGCCAAAAAGTCTCAAATATATGACAATATATCTCGGATACACGACATAAAATTGCACATGCATTACAATAATGACCAAATACACTTTCTAGTGAAATATATGTTTTGCCTAATATCTATCCAAATCTTAATGTTTTTTTTGGGTATCAATGTGACTAAATATGATTGTTTGATGATAAATGTGGTGAGAAAACACTACAAATAAGAAGACACTATGTTTCTTGTGTGATTATTAATAATAAGGGTATGGACTAGGCTCCTCAAAGCCCAAATTTCAATTGAACTTATCATAAAAAAGACACACCAAGAACTTCCTACTCCTAAGGTCAATTCCAATACTAGAAAAATTAGGCCCACACTTGGAATATCTTTCCACTCAAAAGTGGAACAACTAAATTTGGTGCTTTGCAATCTTCTCTTTGCAAGAGAGGATAGGAAGAGACCTCTAGGATTTGAAGGATGACACAATCATTGTCTTCCCAGAAAGCTATGTATAGCTTATCCAAAGGTAGGGATTTTTTCTCATCTAAAGCGATCCACATGGTGAGTAATTTCAAGGTGTGATGCTACACCTTTTTACTGAGAATGACACCCAAAAATCAATTAAAAGGGTGGGCTTCTAAAAATAAGGTTTCTAGTCATAATTGGAGGGATTCATGTGTACATATTCGATGACAAGCCACTTAAGACTTTAGTAAACCCTATGTGATCCTAACAAAATTTAGTTCACCTCCAAATTTGACACTGTCTGTATATGGTGACAAGTTAAGCTCTATCTTTCCCCTTCGCTTTTTATATATCAGCTCAAAGGAAAAATTGGTTTGGGTCATTTCCCTTTTGGAATGATTACTTCTCCAAAGGTAGACCCTATAAGAAGGAAAAGAAGATGCATAGTGATTTCTTTTACACCCAAGGTCCATGAGTGCGAGGGGAGAGGATACTTTCACAAACACCTTAGGGTTCTACAATAAAGTGTGCAAGTGCACAAGACACTTCAAGAAAGAGTTCTTTTTAATGCACCAAATTGAAATGTGAGCTATTCTATGAAATCATAAACAAACACCTAACTACCCCTACAAATAAAATGGATTATTAGTTTCAAATGATAACCATCAATCTAAAAATATAAATATTAGTGCAACATAATAATAATAAATAATACAAGGGGACCTTCTACAAACAAAAGAAACTCCAAAAATCTCGAGATACCTGCAAAAATATAGACACAACAAAACAAACCAAAAACACATAAAGAGTCAGCACAAACGCATCAAAATTAATTCATATAGGCAACATAAGTTATCATATACATGTCAGAAACTAGTAAATACATGACAAAATAGAAAGTACAAGAAAAATTAAAAAATCCTAATTTAACATGATACATACCAAAATGAACCATAAATATGCCTAAACCTACCATAGATTTGGCAAAAAACAACATAAATGTGTCAAAAGAAAATTGTAGAAAACCAAAAGTGCAGGGATATATGCCATTAAACACATTAATAATGATTGCAGCCACATCAATAATGACTAGAAATATGGTAAGAATCATGATTTTATAGAAGAAACAAAAACACAATAGAAACTGCCAAAAAAGTGAAATCACTCAAAAAATGATGTAAAATTTTGCCTACAAGTCTAAAAACACTAAAACCTCAAAGAATATATTAGAAGAAAGGGACAAGAGTCCCACTAGGTGTGTTTTGAACACAAATATTGCATAACCTAGTTCTAATTACAAAACACTAGTTCTACAATGAAATTCAATAACAATTCAATAACAAAGAAGGCAAAGATATCATGATGCAAGTATGTATTTTTATTTTTATTTCTATTTAATTTTATATGTATTACCTACCAAAAAATGTGTTTATTTGTTAGTATTAGTTAAATATTTTTTATCTAATATTTTTAATGAGAATTAATTTAAATAATATTAATTAAAGTAATTTAATTTATATAATATTTCTATCTTAATTAATTCTAAATGATGTTTCTTTTATTAAATTAATTGGAAATAGTAGGATTAAAAATAATCTTGTTTTAATTAAAATTAATTAATCTTTAATTTGAAATAATATGTGTATTTGCAAATTTCAAATTCCATTAACCTGCTTGTTGTGTAATTGGCTTTTTCTCCTATATAATTAAGTCCATTTATAATAGATCATGGTTTTAATTTAAAATTTATATCTTGAGGACCCCTCTCTTTCCCATTTATTATTTATAATTTATAATTTAATTTAGATAGTCTATAAATTTATATTTTCATTTAGATTTTGAAACCACGTTTCTTTATAGTTTAGAAAACACTTCAATTGGTGCTCTAAAATTAACAAACTTGTCTTTTGTGTCTTCAACAATAGGCTCTTTTTGTTTTATCCTTAGAAAGGGGCCTACCTCCTGTGTAGCCCTTAAGGCTTGGTGAGAGGCAACAACCCAAAGTGGTAACAAGATAAATCCAAGATCTTCCAAGCCACTATAAATAAATGTGTTTGTGACGAAAGTTTCATGCAACGGGTGTTACATCCTGCTATAACGACATTATGACTCCCCATTAACCCTATAGAGCGCAACCTCTATGTGCTAGGAGGCCTTCCATTTAACGGAACATAACACGCTGCTGATTATAGCCACCCGAATGGATGCCCTTACTAGACACCTTTTGTGTTAGAAGACAAAAACCTTCTAGTTGTGGGAGCAAGAGGTCAGACCTCAGAAGCGGCTCACATTCTTACGGTTCTTAGTAGAGATACAAAGTTCGCCACAGGGAGTTTTCATGGGGACTGGTGCTTGGCTTCCCCAAAGAAGTGAGTGTCATGGAGGGGAGCCAGTGGGGTCAAGCACCTAAGTAGCCACTTTGAATTATGTAGCTCGGGGTAACCCCCCAAGTGAGATTCAACAACTACTATCTCGTCCAGCCCTAGGATTTGTGCTTGCATGATCAAAACAATCAAACACTTTCAAAGAAACAAACATTGTTTCTTCTTTGTTTTCAAGTATATGCAAAAATATTTCACATTATACTTTAGTCCCCTTAAAACCTATATTATGTGATACTAGGACCTATTATGTGATATTAAGACCTATTATCACTTATGCAAAAACATTTCACATTATATACTTGAGTCTGAGCCTTAAGAGGTCTATATTTGTGATATATTAGGGCCTATTATTTACATGTGATAAATTACTGACCTATTATCGCATAATTAATGTCCTAATATTTGCATAATATAGGTCTTAAGGGGAGTCAAGTATAATGTGAAATGTTTTTGCATATGTGGTCTTGTATTATCATAAAATTAATAAGACCTATTATGTCATAATTTAGGTTCTAACTTATATCATATTTAAGACAGGTACTTAATTTCATGTGATAGGTCCTTTAATATCACATAATATATCTATCTTAAGGGGAGTCAAGTATATTAATGTGAAATGTTTTTGCATATGTGGTCATATTAAGTAGTAATAAGGCCTATTATGTGATATTAGGACTTATTATGTGATTATAGGTCTTAAATGTGATATAAATTTAGAACCTTTTATTTCTATTTATATGACTTGACGTACATGTAAAAATATTTCAGATTATACTCAAGAGTCCCCTTAAGACCTATATTATGTAGATTATATTAAGACCTATTACATGTGATATTAGGAGGTATATTATGTGATAATAGGTCTTAAATACATGACATTATAGTCCACCTATTATGACATATTTTTTAAACGTCTTACTAAATGTCTTAAAAATTTGGTTTCAAATTAAACTTGGAATTTCGTTGCATTAAAAATATTCTCTGTCATTTTAAATTATGTGTAGAATAGGATCGAGAAGTAGGGAGTTCTGAAGTGGGAGTCGAGGCAAATGAACCTGTTGAAGAACACAATATAATTGGTGAACATAGGGAGGAGCTTGCCCAAGTTGAACCAATGGAGGTTGAAGGAGAGGGGTCAAGATCCTTACCTCCTACCACTGGTATGGATGATCATATTGTGGATCTAGCTAAACAAGTGAAGAGAAATATTTCTTATAAAAATTTAGGTCATTTACTTTGAATGTATGTGGATGAGTTCAAACATCTCAGTGAAGAACCTAGACATACTAAAAGGAGGTCAATGAATAAAAGTGCAAAAGAAATAATGTCTCATTTCTACAATCTTGATACTACACTAGATAAAGCTCAATTGTTATCAATTGTACTTACTCGTAAAGACTTAATAGATCCACTGAAATTGTTGGGTATAGATACAACAAGTCAAAAGAGGAAAACTTCTTAGCTACAAAAATCTATTGTTGATAATGTTAAGAAAGGTTTGGTGAACATTGGTAAAAAATCTTGAATAGTAGATAAGACCATTTCAAGAAGAGTGATGTTGACATCTTTAGTAAATGAAAGAGTGCCTCAAAAAAGACAAATCTCTTCACTGTCATCTGAGTTTCATTTTAGTAGAAGGACAATGTCAAAATATGTTAAAAGGAGAAATAGTTTGGATGATATTACCTCAGAAGGGAATTGGGAAATTATGTGTAGGCCAAATAGGGCAATTAGGTGGATGATATTAACTTGTAAAGGAGTTTACTTCAATGCTAATAACATAACTATGGAATAAGCCAAATAGATGGTGAAGGATGTAGGAATCGTGTTGTTATTTGGATGACATATTGTTATTCCCTTGATATTTCATACTACTAGAAAGGAATAGAGAAAAATATATCATTCAAAGGAGGATGTAGAACAAGATCTTTCTAGGTGTATCTATAGTCCCAATTTTGGACTATGGTTTGCTTGGGCTTTGTCACCTAACAATGATAAGCTAGACTATTTCCAAAGCTATGATCAATTCAGAGGAAGTAAATCAATACATAGAGTAGTTGATACTCCTATTCTAAAGGTTGCATACCTAATGGTGAATGTTACCCTATTCAAGAAAGCTTTAAGTTCAATACACTTGAAAGAAAAAAACTAAAAAATAACATTTTATGATTGAGAAAGTGTTTAGTTTTAAATTGCTGGTGGTGAATCATGTAGTCAAAATTGTGAACTAGGAGATTATTTTCTTTTAGCGAACCATCAATATTGAATTAAATTAGATGTGTATTGAATAATTTTAGGTGTCATTTTCTAGTCATGATAATCCAAAAGGATAATTTGTGTGGTTGCAAAGACACTCATTAAGACTCAATGGTGTTGTGGGTTAATGGTTGTAATGGATAATAATGTTCTAGTATTAGGGTTCCTTCTTAGTCAAGGTCTCTAGACACTCATTAATCCAAAGTATAATTGGACTAATTGTCCACTAAAATGGTGGCCTTTTATTCCTTTCCTCCATTACTCTAGTTTGATATTCATCCTTCCTCCTTGTTACTAAAAAATCTTTGAACTCTTTTGAATTTAAAAATTCATCATCATTGATGTGTTGATTGCAAGTAAGGGCTCTTATATGCCTACGAGAATCATCTTCAATCTTCAATTTTTTTAATGACATACTTGGTGGCATAATTGGCACTATTTCTCTTGATGTCTATCGTGTAAGATATAGTGGAGGTGAAAGTGGATAGTCTACCAATGGTGCAACCTACTTCATTGGCACTCCCTGTGGAACACCCTGGGCCTCCTTAATATCAACAATTTTTATCCTTTTCTCCTTCATTGGGTGATCTTCTACTTTCACCTTCTTGGCAGGAAGCACTACAAAGAAATTAGGTTGTTTTCCCTTATTGATCATTTATCTATTTAAAATTTGAACTCACAATAATGGTTCCCACTTTTTTTGCTAGTTTTGACACTGAGATGAACATTTTTAAAATAATCTTCAACTTTCGAGAACTATAACTTCTAAACTATTAAAAATTTGAAGATGATGTAAATTAGTGATTTCTAGCATTTTGTTTGTAGATTATATATTTATTTTTTTCAAATTTTTTTGAAGGATTTTTATTTTTATTTTTCCATCTCCCTCGAAAAGTAGTTTTTTACAACAAACTACATTTTTTAAGAGTGATGTGCCTCCTGTAACGCATAATCTTTTTTCTATAAATGATTAAAACTCAATTCTTTCGAATTTTGGTTTGTAAAATCAATATCTAGGGCTTGCAGTTGGTTTGATAGTGATATGTTGAATATTTTTCATTTTATTATGTTTTAAAGTCTGACTAGTCATAATTCAGACATAAGTTTAAGTTTGAACAAATAACTTGTTCTATATATATCAAAATTCATTTTTTTTTTGTTAGAAAGAAGACATCAATACCTGGGGTAGAGATATTTTTCAGAATTTTTTTGAATTAGTTTCTTATTTTATCTTAATGCGTTGAATAGAGAAGTTCATGTTCGGTGAAAAACCAATATTCCATAAAATTAAGAAAACAAGAACATAATAAATTCACAATGTAATAAAATTATACTTGTTGGAAAGCTTGCTCCAAGTACTACCATCTAATATTTTTGGGTTATCAAGATTATTTCATTTGTGCCTTGACCTAGAGGTCCAAAGGTAAAAATTACTCAGAACTTATAATTTTTTTGAAAGAGACCTCTAACAAGAGGGTTCAAATGAACATTGGTTCGAGCAAAGGGGGGTTCACTCGAACCCTAAGTGGTTCATTCGAACCTCGCTTCACTGAAATGCATAGGCAAAATTGTGACGTGCACATTTGTGTAACGCCCGAGTTCGAACAAACCTAACCTTTTCTAACTGTCGACGTTCGTTCGAACCCTGGCCAACTCAATTTTATTTTTTTTACATTTTAGTAGAGTCATATAAATATACATAATTTTTTTCATTTTTTAACACACAAATGATTAAAACAATTCGCATTTTTGGATGAAAGAAGACATTTGAAAATTATTTTGAGGGCAACAATTTGAAGATATTTGAAGGTTTTTTTAAAAGCATGGGGAATAAGAAGAGAAGGCAAAATAAGACTTCAAGGAATTATTCTCCCAAAACAGAACAAAGATATCGAGAACAAAGAAGGCAAAGATATCATGATGCAAGTATGTATTGTTATTTTTATATCTATTTAATTTTATATGTATTACCTACAAAAAATTATGTTTATTTGTTAGTATTAGTTAAATATTTTTTATCTAATATTTTTAATGAGAATTAATTTAAATAATATTAATTTAATTAAATTAATTTATATAATAATTCTATCTTAATTAATTCTAAATGATGTTTCTTTTATTAAATTAATTGGAAATAGTAGGATTAAAAATAATCTTGTTTTAATTAAAATTAATTATTCTTTCATTTGAAATAATATGTGTATTTGCAAATTTCAAATTCCATTAACTTTCTTGTTGTGTAATTGACTTTTTCTCCTATATAATTAAGTCCATTTATAATGGATCATGGTTTTAATTTAAAATTTAGATCTTGAGGACCCCTCTCTTTCCCATTTATTATTTATAATTTATAATTTAATTTCGATAGTCCATAAATATATAATTTAATTTAGATTTTGAAACCACATGTCTTTATAGTTTAGAAAACACTTCAATTGGTGCTCTAAAATTAACAAACTTGTCTTTTGTGTCTTCAACAATAGGCTCTTTTTGTTTTATCCTTAGAAAGGGGCTTGCCTCTCGAGTAGCCCTTAAGGCTTGGTGAGAGGGGATAACCCAAACTGGTAACAAGATAAAGCCAAGATCTTCCAAGCCACTATAAATAAATGTGTTTGTGATGAAAGTTGTAAACAACGGGTGCTAGGAGGCCTTCCATTTAACAGAGCATAACATGCTACTGATTATAGCCACCCGAACAGATGCCCTTACTAGACACCTTTTGTGTTAGAAGCCAAAAACCTTCTAGTTGTGGGAGTAGGATGTCGGACCTCTGAAGCGGCTCACATTCTTATGGTTCTTTGTAGAGATACAAAGTTCACCATGGAGATTTTTCATGGGGACTGGTGCTTGGCTGCCCTGCAGAAGTGAGTGTCGTGGAGGGGAGACAGTGGGCTCAAGCACCTAAGTAGCCAATCTGAATTATGAGCTCAAGGTAACCTCCCAAGTGAGATTCAACAACTACTATCTCATCAAGCCCTAGGATTTGTGCTTGTATGATCAAAACAATCAAACACTTTCAAAGAAACAAACATTGTGTCTTCTTTGTTTTCAAGTATATGCAAAAATATTTCACATTATACTTGAGTCCCCTTATATTATGTGATACTAGGACCTATTATGTGATATTAAGACCTATTATCTGTGATAATACCTATCTTAAATATGACATAATAGAACCTATTATGACATAATAGGTCTTATTGTGACTTAATAAAATTATCATGTATGCAAAAATATTTCACATTATATACTTGAGGTCGGGTGTTAAGAGGCCTATATTTATTATATATTAGGGCCTATTATGTACATGTGATAAATTAATGACCTATTATTGCATAATTTAGGTCCTAATATAACATACATAATAGGTCCTAATATTTGCATAATATAGGTCTTAAGGGGAGTCAAGTATAATGTGAAATGTTTTTGCATATGTGGTCTTGTATTGTCATAAAATTAATAAGACCTATTATGTCATAATTTAGGTTCTAACTTATATCATATTTAAGACAGGTACTTAATTTCATGTGATAGGTCCTTTAATATCACATAATATATCTGTCTTAAGGGGAGTCAAGTATATTCATGTGAATTTTTTTTTTCATTATTTTTCTTTGATCCCATGGAGGCCAATAGTCATTTGTTTGAGGAAGTGCTTCTTGAGTAGTCATGGGGGGGAGAGGTAATGCTTGAAATCACCCTTCTATTGGGAGATTGTGTACATAACCTCTTGGTCTTCTGAAAGTTGAAAATTACTTCGAGTCTGCCAACTCTGGGTCCATACTATAGAAACTTTTGGATATTACCTTCCAAATATCCTTCAGTGCAAAATCATCATTCTCATAATAGAAGAAAGGTGCTCCTTGCATGAACACATTTATTTCCTCCAAGCGTGGCTCAATAGGTTTCGTAGGAACTCCAAAACCAGTTAGTCCCTCCGGACATAAATTAGAGACATCACATAAGACACTCCAGACATTGTTTGTTTGTATTGCATACTCTCTATGTAATTATCACCCTTTAACACTTTCCTCTGTTTTTCTCCAATTGCTCTCTTCTAGACAGCTGATGAGCTTGTTTCCATGTCATTCAAGATAATGCCCGCTTCCTTTCTTTTACGAAATTTACTTGCACATGAGTCTTCATCTTGTATGTTCTGCTTCCGTACAGATATAAATTTTAATTCATGCTCAGATGATAATTAAATAAAATAAGCATTTGTAAAGAAAATATTTAGTCATTGGATGTTACATATTATCTGACGGAAAGATCCTAGACAATTCTTGGAGAAATGAAGCATCATTGACAAACTTTTTTTCAAATAACACTGAATCAAATAAATTAAAAATGTTTCATGTAATTTTTAACAGTAGAACTCCTGCAATGCTTTCATGCACCGACGAAAAAATCATCTAACCCACACCATTATCCATAATAGAACAAATCAATATAATAGGCTATTATAAAGAATATATACAAAAATATGAAAGAACATTAAATTACCATTACAAACCCATAAACCATTAAATAGTCAAAATAGATATAAATTTGTAAATGTCTCCCTACAAACACCACAACCATAACGAAAACAAAACAAATTCTTACCCACAAAAACTAAGTAGCTGGTGAGTTGCAAGTCTACAACATCTCTCAGATGATCGAACCATTTCTTAATTTTGTTCTTCTAATTAGTCAATGGATTTAGTTGCATGTACAATTTTTTTATTTGAAGCCTTTCATTTCCATATATTTGAGACTTAATAAAATTCTTGTGAGTAGAATGGTGAAGTTTATCACCCAAACAAATCATATGCAAGGGAGACAATCACTTAAGGTCCATTTGATCTTGAGACATTGATGCCCACTTTAGCATGTCACCTCCTAAATTGACAAGACTCATGAATGGGACCCAAAATATGACCCCTCATTTCTTGCCTAATGTGTGAGAAAAAATTCAAACACTTTATGTATGATTAGGTATAAAAGGAAGCCTACCCTCATTTGAAGGGGTCTACGTACAATTCAAGTGATCTCTTAACTATAAAATCAATTAAATTCCAAGTGAACAAGCAATCAAGCATTCATCAAGCATTGAAGGATAATTCAAGTTAAAGCTAAACATTCATGATCAACAGTCTACATGACATCCTAAAACCTTGTGTGAGGATTCAAGAAAGATTCATCAAGATATCATGTTTAATTTTTTTTAGATTAGATCTAAAGGGATCATTTTAAAGAGGGAGGAAGAGATCTTTTCCTTAAGATTTTTACCTCCAAAAATAGAGGAGATATTTAATAAAGATATCATCTTTTAAATTAAGAAATTGGCAGGAGATTAAGAATACAAACCTTCCATATTGCACACTTCAAGGTATATTCAAACCTATTTGACCTAAGAAAGCCCCCATCAACAAACCTATTTTCATCATTTTGTGTGTAGGAAATTGATTCAGGAGTTATGTGTGAAGAATTTGGCAAAGTAAATGATGACAATCAAACTGAAATTTTATCTATCTTGAAAGCCTTTTATCCCGATGGCATTAAATTAAAGTTCTTTCTCTATTTTCTGGTGATCTCTGGAGCAGAGGTTTCTTTGCATCGACCTAGCATACATTTAACTTGTGTTGTATCTGCGGAAATATGTATCATAGGTCGATGCAATGCAACCTTTGCTCCACCAATACCAGATAGAAGAGAAAGTACTTTAATTTAATGCCATCGAGATAAAATGATTTTAAGACATATATTAGGTATAAAAGGAAGCCTACCCTATCATTTGAAGGGGTCTACCTACAATTTAAGTGATTTCTTAATTACAAAATCAATTCAATTCCAATTGAACAAGCAATCAAGCATTCATCAAGCATTTAAGGAGAATTCAAGTTGGTGCAGGTGCATTTGGAAGACCAAAGGACTCAATGAAGCCATTAAAGACTTTTGAAGGTCTTAGGAATGAAGATCCAATCAATTATGATGTCTTAAAGTCCATTATTGCCTTTAATGATGAAAATTGTAATAAGTTTTTAATTTGTCCTAAAGAGCCTGGTAAGGACCTTAGGACCAACAAAAAGATGTAATAGGAATTTATGGCTTAGGGAGTCTAGAAGAGTTTAGGCAAGTTCAATAAATCATTTCATGACCTTGTGTGTTAGAAAATAAGATTTTTTGATCAAATGGTTGATGTAATGCTTTGTAAGGTAGAGAATGCTAATGTACAGACTGGGACAAGTAATAACAACAAATTTTTGTTTTCTTGAAATTTTTTGGTGTTTAGGCTTATGCTAACTTTGTCTTGAGGGTATATTCAATTTCCTAATGCATTGAAGAGACCTTGAACATCATATTTCCAGGGAAGATGCACTAATAATCCATTTGTCTCAGACTTTAGACTAGTTGCATTGACTATTCTAACAGATTTGTGCAATTTGACATTTGATTTGGTTGATTTACAATGAGAATGGTCATTCAATGAATGTAAAAGGCCTAATATTCATGGGATGGCACTCCTCTAACATGTATAATAAATTACTAATAGGTTGATGTGCAGATTGGGTGGAGAACCAGGGTGATCACCAAAATAGTGAATGTAAGAGTGGAGAAATTGCTTGCTAAGGAGCAGTAGTAGCAAATCCACCTTAAGGAGGGGCACGTTTAATGATTAAAAGTGTTTATAAATTTTAAATGAAAGGTGAATCCATCATCATTTGGATGGTATAGTGTTTGGAAGAGGGGTATATTGGAAACCCTACTTTTAAGGGTTTGTGAGAGGCTAAATAAGGGATTTTGCATCTAAGAAGGTTAAACCTTGTAAATAATTGCATTTTCCTTATTTTTTAATAATATTGGATGACTATTGAGAGTCTGGGAGTCAAGGAGTTAAAACAATATATACTTTGTAAAACTGTCATTTTTAAAGTCCAAAAATAGTGCATAGTTACAAGACAACATATACTTTCCAAAGCAACTGTATGCAATCTTCTGGTATGTTGAAGAGAAGACAAATGGGTGTCTGAATATCCAAATTTTATATTTAGTTTTTTAGGAAAGTTGAGAGAAAACAATTCATTTTACTCACTGGAGGGCTAATTGGGCAACTATGCCTAGAAGGCTAAAAAGAGGGCTTTGCACTTAAACAAGTTCTTAGAACCACAAAACCAATTAAAAAACTTATTTGGAGGTAGTAAAAACATTCCATATCTTTGGAATCATTTGAAAAAGTGTTGGTTTGCATTTGACCTATTTGAGCCATTTGGGTGCTAGTAGGCCTAGGGGTTTGGACCTTGTATTTCCCTTATAAATATTAAAGGCTCATTTATCACACCCTTCCTCTTCATCAAAAGTTAAAGAAAAACATTCATGATCAACAGTCTGCATGACATCCTAAGACCTTGTGTGAGGATTCAAGAAATATTCATCAAGTTATCATGTTCAATTTTAAGCATTTTTAGATTAGATCTATCCTTTCCCTCAAAAGGAAAACATTATACTTCAAGGTTAATTCACAACCTGAGGTTTGACCTAGGAAATACCCCATCAAAAACCTATTTTTCATCATTTTGTGTGTAGGAAATTGATTTAGGAGTTACATGTGAAGAATTTGGCAAAGTAAATGATGACAATCAAACTCAAATTTTGATGGCATGAAAAGCATAAGAGTAGGCCATTTCACACCTCCTAGTCCCAAGAATTTTTGACAACCTTTTGATAGTAGATTCTTTGTACCATCCTAATCCAAAAATCATTCATTTTGTCTACATCCGATAGTCATTGCTAAAATCAGTTTAAAGTGTATTCATTTAGGGACCTTTCATAAAATATTCTCAACTTACACATCATAAAAGGATCTTAAAATATTCATTGCTTATAATGATAAGAATTTGGTTGTTCCATACACCTTCCTTTACTATTTAAAATAATTCATAGACCAAAATATTGTGCAGCAGTAGTATGGAGTGCATTTCATCTATTTTATGCCCAAAGATTTCATCATACCACTTTCTTTTCAAAGGCGGTTGATCGATTGCACTGTTTGGGTAATGCATTCCAAATAGATACAATTGCATACCATTTATCTGTCTTGAAAGCGATTTATCTTGATGGCATTAAATTAAAATTATTTCTCTATTTTCTAGTGATCTCTGGAGCAGAGGTTGCTTTGCATCAACCTGGGATACATTTAACTTGTGTTGTATCTATGGAAATATGTATCCTAGGTCGATGCAATGCAACCTCTACTCCACCAATACCAGATAGAAGAGAAATTACTTTAATTTAATTCCATCAGAATAAAATGCTTTCAAGACATATATTATGTATAAAAGGAAGCCTACCCTATCATTTGAAGGGGTCTACCTACAATTCAAGTGATCTCTTAACTGCAAAAGAAAGGACGAGATAGTTGTAAAAGAGATATTATGGAAACATTACATAATTTAAATGAAGGCAACCAAATAATACAGAGAGATAAAAAAAATCTATAGAGAAACTATTTTACATACCTCAAATACAAAATTGTAGGGTGGAACAATAAAAAATGGCAAATCAAGGAAACAATGAAAGATGCAAACCAAATTTTTATACAATGCAGTCTAGTTGAAGGATTTTCATTCAACACAAGAAAGTGAAGGGGTCATTATGATGATTTATTTAAAGGTTCATAAGTTAAAGGTAGTCACTAACATATAAAGAGTGAATAAATTGAAGAGCCCGATGAATTGCCAACGTAGCATGAGGATGTATGATGTTAATAATAGCAAAATGATATTATGATGGTGGTGAAACTACAAAAAGTTTTGATCATATTTTTATTGAGTATGAAAGAAACCACCTTGAGCTGATGAATGATAGGCATCATGTTGTAGAGTATCAACCCTTGTTGAACAAGGGTGTCACATTTTCGAGGCTCGATCACTGCAAGGAGACATTTTGTTTATATGAAGTGGTTTCAATTAGCCATTTTGTGTATAAGTAGAGAGGAGAGGTCGATGTCTTTGTTGATTTGCCTACAAAACAATGAAAGAGGTCCTAATCAAGGAACACACGCGTCCAAGCAAGGAGAGAATTTAGATTCCGGACAATTCTATGCAAGAAAGGATATCAAGTTATAAAATATAAAAATCAACAAAGGTAAAGTGGATCCTTAAAATAGAGGAACAATTGACAACTATTATTCTTTCTCCACAATGTAGAGATAAGAAGAACTAGGCTATTATGTTGCCTCCCAAGTATGATTGCACATAAAATCATAATACCATGAATGACAATGAGCCCCTAATAGGTAATTAAGATACCAATGTCATATAGCAAGATAAAAACATAATAGGTTATAAATGTCATTTAGAAGGTATATGATGAGGTTATAACTCATTGTCACTTATTATTTAAATGTTACTAGAACTACAATAAGTTGTTGAATTTTAATCTCCAAATCATGACATTCATTAGTGGAATAGTTGATGATGCTTGAAAAAAGGATTGTCCTAATATTTTGTATGGTTTTTTCTTCAATTTTTTCAAGGTAGAGTAATAAAGTTGGCTTTAAGAAACTCATACAAAATAATCTCTTGTTGTGATATTAAAAGTTGTTGGAAAATTCATAGATATATTAGACAATGGGGGAGGGGATGTCAACAAAAGAGGAGGATAGAAACCTAAATCAGTGTATATCACTTAACAACCCACTTGATACTTAATCGATGTGTCTATCATATGCAAGACAACCGATACTAATCGATATTTATTAGTTAAGCCGGATAACAATCAATGTTCACAGTTAATATATTAACCGATATTAATCAGAGTGCATTGGTTAAGCCCGATAACAATCAATGTTCATAGTTAATATGTTAACTGATATTAATTAGAGTGCATTGGTTTTAATGTAAACTGATACCAATCAGTATTTTATGCTATGAGATTTACAACCGATGATTATCGGTAGTTAAGAATTGATCAAACTTTGCAAGTATGGTTGAATATATAATACAAATTTAAGAATGATCATCAAATGAAGGAATAATAGCTTGAAGTCTTCATCATAATTTATCGATAGGATAGATGATTGAATAAGAAAATTCATTTATCTCTCATTCAATCATTTATCTTACTGAGGCTATCATGCATTAATAGGATACAGGGACCTTATATCAATTTAAGGAAGACATGAGAGTGATATATGTATTAGTGTAATTATTATACGTTTTAAATATTTATCCTTAGTATCACCTAATAGCCAAGCTTCACACAATGGATGAGGAGAAAGTTCACACAAGAGAGAGAGAGAGATCGCCAAATGTTGGAGAGAAGATTACATGTGTTGACAGCCTTAAGAATAATTCACCTTGTATGTTATTGATTCATTATGCCATGCAAATTTTTTGCTTATATACTTGACTTGTGGTGTCAACTCTCAAGTCGGCCTGCCTTGTTAATTTAATATTAATACTATGTATATCATCCAAATAGGTCTTGACCTATTAAGAAGTTATTGCTTGATTGCCTTTATCACACGCTACATGAGTTTGGGCCCAACCCAATTACATAATTGCTCAAAATACTTATTGGACCTACTCTATCTACAAGTTACATTCAATATAGGACCACAAGTTACATCACCCAATTAGGGTTAGACCAAACTACAAGTTACATTTATAGGGTATGTCTTATCCACAAGTTACATTATATATAGGTCTTGCCCAAGCAAGACATAATTACAAGTTACATGTATTTGGGCCCAACCCTAAGTTTGATTTACATAATAGATAATACATGTGTATTTTAATTGTCATTGACAACATTAAAATACAATAGATAGGTATTCGAGCTAGCTACTATTTCAACACATTCTAGCACATGTATCTATTTTTATGCAATAATTAGTAGTAGCTACATAGACTAGCATGGTACATAAGTTCTTTTCTAATAGTGCCCTTCATATGCAATTATTTCAAGATTATTTAGTTGTATCTACCTTCTTAGGTTATACAAATGGAGATTAGATTAGGTTATGTATCTACTTTCTTGCTTTGTAATTCTCATTGTGTTTAATAAATTTTTATCCCTTGGTGAAAAAAAAGGAGGTTGATGATAAATATCTATGTTGTCTATTAGTTGATTCTCATGCCAAAACTTATCACACAAGCTGAAATATGATAATCTTGGTTAAAAAATATCATATAGAAGAATAATGAGTTATGTCTTAAGTTTCATTGCATGGTGTTATGTGACATTGGATGAGTTCGCTATATTTAATCATGAAAGATGATGGACTAATTATGGATGGTGCTGAAATTGTTATGACAAACCCAATGGAGCCGTGGTTTACTCACAAGGTTGATCAATATGAAATTTCAAGCAGCTTCTCAAGTTCCATAACAATTGTAGCTCTGGTCTACTAATTCACTTAAATGTCATGAAAACAAAAAGTGTTAAGATAAAAAAAAACCTCTCCCCTGTGGGTCTGCTTTGAGGCCCAAATGATTGCCTAGAAAAAATCGACCGTGGCATTACATACGTAGACACAACCTCGATCGATATAGTTGTTGGGGTTTGTCACTGTATGTATAGATAGTCAACCACACCATGACCATGAAGTGGGAGGCCTTCAATCCTTGTTCGAGTTCCTTCCGTGGCCAAGTGAAATATTTCGCTTTGAAGATCATGTGCTTTTTTCTAGTTCCAAGAAAATTCCACCATAAGAACAAAAACTAGTTAACCACTTGACGAGTGGTTCCCACCTAAATAGCTATGACCATGAACATGCAATGAATAGTGGTAGAGGCAAGGCTAGGGGATTCTAGCAAATAGAGGTGGAACTATGGGTGGGAATACCTTGTTGGCGTGGCAATGAGAGAATGGGAAGAGGCCGTGAAAATGATTTGAAATGTCTTGGTCTTTTGTTTTGTTTTTTAAGTAATGCCCACGGTCATCAAAATTTCGATGAACGAGGGCACTTTTTATAAAAAAACACAAATGTCATTGCCAATTCCTTCTCTACCGCAAACATATATTGAATTATCATCGAAATTTCGATGAATGCAGGCAATTTTTCAAAAAAAATCAAAATTGTTGACAATATACCTTCTCCATTGGAAACCATCGTCAGAATTTTAGGACAAATATATTAGTAACTACTTTGGTGTAGGTTGAAATCTGGCTGCTATGCATACTACCTAAACTATATCCAGTCTTGAAGCAGTTAGATATGGTAGACTGCCTATCATGGATCTATACAAGGTCTGATCCATTACTAGTGATTCATCATTCTTACTCAATTTGCTGCCAGTCACCATGAGAGTACTTATCGATTTTCAATCTTCTAGTTGGAATTTCTTTAGAATCTCCTTTGCATACTTGACTTGTGAGATAAAGATTCATTTATCTTTTTGTACTATCTGCAAGCCAAGGAAGTAATTCAATTCACCAAGCATTGACATCTCAAATTCTGACTGCATCTGATCAGCATACTCTTTGCAAAGAGTGTCCTTGTTGCCACCAAAACTGATGTCATCTACATACACAACCACAATAATCATGTGATTCCCATCTTTCCTTATGTACAAATTGTTGTCAAAACTTCCATTTTTGAATCCTTGCTCCTTCAGATACAGATCCAATCTTGAGTATCATGCTCTGGGGGCTTTCTTTAAACCATATAGAGCTTTCTTTAACCAACATACAAATGTCTCATCATCATGTAGCAGAAATCCTTCTGGTTGCTCCATGCATACTTCTTCTAAATTTCCATTTAGAAAAGCATATTTTCCATCCATTTGGTATACTTTGTAGCCCTTGTAGGCAGAGAAAGCTAGAAACATCTTAATTGCTTCTAGTCTAGCCACTGATGCAAATGTTTCTTCAAAGTCAATCCCTTCTACTTGAGAATATCCTTTGCACACTAGCCTAGATTTATGCCTCACAATCTTACCTTCTTCATTCATTTTGTTCCAGTAGACCCACTTTGTGCCAATGATATTCTTGTCTTCCGATCTAGGGACTAATTACCAAGTCTTGTTCTTCTCAATCTAGTGCAGTTCTTCTTCCATGGCATCCATCCATTCTTGTCTCTTGCTGGCCTCAACAAAAGTTTTGGGTTCAACTTCAGTCATGAGGCATAGGTTGGCTTGTTCATCATTATGGGAAAGTCTTCTTCTAGTTTGCACACCATCACTCTTATTTCCCAAAATTTGCTCTTTCAGGTGATTCAACTATACATACCAGTTGGGAACCTTCTGAGGTGTTGCCTCTAGTTCAGTGTCAGACTGAACTCCATCAATTTCATCATCAAATTCATCATACCATTTAAGGTGTGGTTGCCATCCCTTGTGCATATCCTCATCAACTCTTACATGCACACTTTCAACAATTCTTCTTAGTCTTTTATTGTAGCATTTGTAGGTTTTGTTGTTGGAAGAGTAACCAAGGAAGATCCATTCATCACTCCTAGATTCAAATCTTCCCAAACCATCCATATCTTTCTTAATGAAGGACTTGCTTCCAATACTTTGAAATGTTTGACTAATGGCTTACAGTCATACCATAATTCATAAGGTGTTATCTTGTTATTTGTTCTTAATTGAACCCAATTCAAGGTGTATGCAGCAGTATGAACAACTTCTTTCCAATAAGTATCTGTCAGACTGGCCTCATTCAACATGGTTTTGGCCATCTCCTTGACTATCCTATTCTTCCTTTCTACCACAACATTTTGCTCTGGTGTTCTAGGAGTAGAGTATTGCCTTCTAATTCCATGTGATTCACAATAATTGTCAAATTCATTTGAGGTGAACTCTCCACCCCTATTTGATCTTAAACATTTTAATTTGTGTAAAGCAGAAAATTGAACCCTAGTTGCTCTCCCCTCTCCAACTCCAAGGAGAGAGAAGGGAGGTCACTAGGGTTGACGGTTTTCACTTGGGGGAGACTTTACATTCCAAAGAGGGGTTGAAACCCACAAGATCCAATCCCACACAATGCAAGATTGGATTCTAAATGAGTTTCAAGGGTTAAGACAGCAAGGCTACCCTCTTTTGTAAAGAATGTAGATAGAAGGATTAAGCTAGGAATGCATGAAAAGTGAGAAAGATTCACTTATAAACAGAGATAGGAATATAGGATGGAGCTGTGGACCTGGAATTAGCAGTAAAATGTCGAGACGGCGCTGTCCTGAAAATTTGAGTGAAAGTTGACGGGACGATGGCGCCCGGAGTGCACACAGTCCTCCGAAAAATCTGTGAAACGAAGGGGGATCTGTTCGTCTCTGCACAAGGATTCCAGATCTTCAATTTTAGCCGCGTACCTGCAACCTACACATAGAAAAGTGAAGACGATTGGGGGGTTAGGGATTAGGGGTTTGCCCTTAGGTCAAACCCCGGTTTTGGAATTAACCAAGAAATGAGAAATTGCTGTAAATGTAAAGGATTGTAATGTAAAACAAGTACTAGTACCTTGTTGTAAGAATGTTTGTATTCTTACATGCAAAGGTGTAAATGTTGTTGTATGTTGTATGTTGTATGTGATCTCCTCTTCAATGGTTGAATCCTTGTCTTGAATGCAACACTTAGCCTTGAATGGGGACTTAGAATGATCAATTGCTTGGAGGAATGCTTGAATGCTTGAATGCTTGAATGTTTGAATATCGCCTCCGCTATGTATCTTTTTTTTCCTTTTCCTAAAATGGGAGAGGAAATATAGTTTATATACTTGTCAATTAGGGCTGATAGACTGATTTTTCTGACCTTAGGCCGACCAGGAAAGAGTATTTTCCAATTTGCAAACATAAAGACCTAAAGCCCCATAAGAGACCGGGCCCAAAATAGGGCCAGGGACCAGGGCGCTGGGCGCCATGGTCCTGGGGGACTAGGGAGCTGGGCGCCCTAGTCCTGAAGGACTAAGGCGTTAGGTGCCCTAGTCCTGAAGGACCAGGGCGCTGGGCACCCTAGTCCTGAAGGACCAGGGCACTGGGCGTCATGGTCCCACCTCCCGGGACAGTAGGGTGCAAGGAGGATCAGGCCAGGGTATTGGAAAAATGTAGTTTTTCATGTCATGAACAAGTTTCGGGGTCTGCATTCAGGTTCAGTGTTGCATCACCATCGTGAAGACCCAAATGTGGTCGAAATTGCAAGTGTCACAATTTTAGGATGCTACATTTAGCCCCCACTTTAGCGGGAGTATAAGCGTACGCTCATACTTCCGGTAAAGTACAAGGAAACAACATTGAAAGACTTTCACCATGTCAAGGAGGCAAGACACGCCAAGCCCCCAGTGGACTAAGGATCTTATGACTTCGATTGACAAAGTAAAAGGGAAGATCACGAGGGAGAACCATGACTGTCAGTAGTAAGGTTCCCTCACTATGAGTCATGTAAGAGAAATACCAAAAATTTTCAAGGCAAAGCTAAGTTCGCCAAGAAATTTTCAAGTATCCTGAAGGGATAGACGGGGTGTATGCCCCCCTACGTTAAAGCGATCGCACACGCCTCAACGGGGGTGATTGCTTTAAGGTAGTGATACACATAAGAAATGAGAAGGGAAAGGAGCACGTCATCACAAAGATTTAGCCCCCAAGTGTGAGATAAACCCAAGGATAATAGACACAAAACACAAAGCACGAGGTGACTTCGCTTTCCTTGGGGTCAGTATGCTATATGATAATTCATGTATATCATATGTATGTATGCATAATTGTTCTTCATTCCCCAATCAAGGAAGGTCACCTAGAAGAAGGGAACACATATGTCTTTTGAGTCAACATGAGAGATACCAAAAGAGATCTCAATGCTTTGGATCATCCTCAAGTAGACAACACTAAGGACAACAAATAGAAGAATGAGGATAACACATAGAAGAAGTAACAAAAGAGAGGAGGAGAGAATCTGTTGTGCTAATGAAACTAGTCTAGCACGTCATCTACTCCCCGATCTTGCTGATCAATGTTTCGGGAAGGTAGGAAACATGCCAGAGGAGGAACATTCAACACAGCAGATGGAGCTATCACAAGATCCAAACAAGGGCTATGTTCATGTTCCAAGCCACGTTGTTCTTGTCTAGGAGCTAGGATAAGTGCTTTAGAAAATTCGTTAGATAAATGGTTATCAATATCAACAAGTTCATATTCACTATCAGAAGCAAGAGAAGTAACATTTTCATCTCTATCATCATCAAGATTTATAAAAATAGGATCTTTAACTCGCACAAGATCAAGACCATCATGCATCTTATGTTTAGGAGATTTTGGCTCAATTTCTGGTTGAGGAGAAAATGGAATAATGCTTGTTGAAGGTGTTTTTGGAGATTGCAAAGTTTGAGAAGCAGCTGCCTGAGCTCTAAGACGACGCTTTCATCGGTGTTCACGTGCAGAATGATTTTGTCTAGTCTTAGTAGGAAGTTGAGGAGATTGAGGAGGAGGAATGTTCTCATCCTTATCACTTGGGTGTTTAGGTTGTGGTCTCTTAGGCTGGATAATAGGAGAAGAGGAAGATCTCTTTTCTCTATAAAAGGAAGGAGGAGGAACTGCTCCATATAAAGGAGGAATATTTGGTTTAGGAAGGAGACCAAGTCCATCATGACGAGGAGGTATATGTCTACTTTTAGGAAGTTTTTTAGACATAGACATAGTCACATCCATAGGAATGGGTTGGGAATCTTCTTGAGGAAAGACATTAGTTTTATCTTTCAAAGGAAGAACTTCCTTCTCAAGAACAATAGGAATATCAAGTTTGGGTGTTCTAGGTTCACTTAGAGATAGGATCATATCTGTTTTCCACTTTTGATAAGATTTAAAAAGATGATCACTTCGTGGAGGAAGAGATTGGAATTGTTTAGGCCAAAAATAATCAATAGGAACACTAGAAGTTCTTTCAGCTGGTTTAAAGAGACTATGATTGACAGTAACAACTTCACCATTATGGGGAAATTTCAAACACTTGTGAATAGGAGAAGCAATAGCTTTCATGGAAGATAGCCAAGGATAGCCTAGCTTCACATGAAATTGTTCGGATGATGGAATAATAGCAAAGCTCACATCAAGGGATTTGTTATGAACTTCAATAGGTAATGTAATAGAACCAATTGCAGGAGAAGAAAATGCATCAAATAATTTCACAATCACATCTGTTTTGTCATAGATCACTTGATTCAATTGCAAAGTAAAAAGAAATTCTTTAGTAATAACATTAACCATGCACGAAGGATCAATAAGCACTCCATGGAAAGGTGTATTCTTGACTTTTGCAACTATGTATAAAGGACCATTAGGTGCTCTGATAGTTTCACTAGAATCAAATGTGATGGAAGGTTATTTAGGGTTTTCTTGCTGCTCTACACAGTTAATCACATTCGGAGTCATAGACACAAGACCATCAGATGAGAGAGAGGAATCATTAGTCTTAATCACATTAGAGGTATGAGAAGGTAATGGATCAGTAAAAATCTAAAGATTTTGGTTAGGAGGAGCTACAGATGTGTTGCCTTTATCATTCACTCCAAAAACAGAGATAGTATTATTATCAATCAAATCTTGAATTTTACCCTTTAAAGCAAAACATTTTTCAGTATCATGCCCAGGTTGACGATGAAATTGACAAAAAGATTTGTTATCAAAATAGGGTGAATTAATCTTTGCAGGATCTATTTGCCTTATAGGAGGGAGAGTAAGCACATTTTGTTCCAATAACTTATTCATAATACTATGCAATGATTCATTCAAAGGAGTAAACTTTCTTTCTTTCTTGAAAAACTTAGAAATAGGAGGCACACTTGATGCTGCATTCACATTGTTGTTGATGATGTTTTCATTGAATTTGATGGAATCTCTGTTCAGTTTAAACTTTCCAAATGGTTGTTGACTGCTATCACTCTTATCACTCGGAGCCATAGGATTTGCTTGTTCCATTTGACTCACAGTCAGTTGATAATTGTGAAGAGTTGCACACAACTGTTGGAAAGAAGTAAACTCAAAAAATAGAAGTTTGTCTCGAATATCTTTTTGTAAATTAGAAATAAAGATTCTTTGAATATCATTGTCAGGCACTGGAAAAGAAATTTGAGCATACAAATGCTTATATCTACCAATGAAATCAGTCACTTTTTCTTTAACACCTTGTTTACAATGCATTAAATCAATCAAAGTAACCTTAGGACTTATATTGTTTTGAAATTGTTGAATAAAATCATTTGCAAGTTGTTTGAAAGAAGTAATAGAATAAGAAGGCAACGAGCAATACCATTGTAGGGCTTTGTCTCTTAATGTTCTAGTAAACAATTTTGCAAGCAACCTTTGGTCATAAGTAAAATCAGTACATATTGTTTGAAAAGTCTTAACATGTGTTAGAGGATCACCTTTACCATTATAAAGCTCCAAATGTGGGATTTCAATATGTTTAGGGAGAATAGCTCGAACAATGTCAAGAGAAAGTGAGCTCGCAACATCAAATGTGGGCACACTAAACTTAGATTGATTCATAGAGGCAATTTGTTGCTGTAAAGAAGAGACAGTTTGTGCAAGATTGTTAATGGTCGCTTCGGTCGAAGAATTCATATTAGATGTGTTAGATTGTGATGGAGGTATTATGTTATTGAAAGAAGGTATTGATTGAGAGTAAGGTGGCGGGACACTATGATAGTTAGTCATAGGAGATGATTGGAAAAGAGGAGCACTACAAGGAGGAATGGAATGGTTGAATGAATTGCCCCCTTGCATCATGTTCAATTGTGGAGATGTAATAGGGACACTTATTGAAGGAATGAATGAAGAGGCCGGATTGAATGAAGGAAGAGGGTTAATTGAAGAGGAAGGATTTCCCCCATGACTGGTGATCATAGGAGGAATGTCTTGTATAGAAGTAGTCATTATGTTTGATGTAAAGGTAGGTATGCTAGCAATAGAAGTTGTCAAAGGAATAGAATGATTAACTTGAGTGGGAGGTTGTGTATAACCTAAAGTTTCAGCACAACTCTTCATAGGCATCACATTCGAATCCACAATGTGTGCAATACCACACAAAATATCAATTCCATTCTTATCGCTTTGAACCATACGTTTTAGACCCTCAATTAATGAAAGAGCTTGACTATAAGGATACTCTTGAGACATCCATTGCTGAAAATCATCAAATTGGTTATCCAATTTCGAAAGTTGTTCTACAGAAACCTCATGGAGAGCTTCTTCATCATTAGGAGGATTAGAGGAATTACCCATGTCCTTGTTAAAAAGGCCATTCAAATTAGGTTCCATCTCCTCAGTAATTAAACCTTGGAAAGACTTAATTCTAAGGCTTCATCTAACGGGAATAGTGTAAGTAGGGCTTATTGTTGTAAAACTCATGCACTAGAGAGAGAAAGAAGATTTTGAATTTTAGAGGTAGCAAATTTCAGTAAAATCAGCCAATCTCCCAGATTTAAGCTGTTAAATGCAATCACGACAATCTCCCAAAATTTTGGAAAAAATATCAAGGACCGTGGCGCTCGGGGTGCACACGGTCCTCGCAACTTTTTTCAAAATTTGCAGGGATGAAAGTTATGATGATTTGAAAGCTAATCTGAAAAAATTGAGTGATTTTATGATCTGTAGATAGGCCAAATTAAAGTTGCAATCTCAAAATTGAACCCTACCAAGATTGTTGAAAAATGCAAAATTTGAATTTTGAAAAAGAGAGGGAAATTGAAATTTTGAATTTTATGATTTTAGAGGGAATACTGAGAGCAATGCAAGATTTGAAATTTAAAAGTTGACTCAATTTCACGCAAAATTCAATTTTGAAAGCGGAAATCAAAGTTGGTGTAATTAAACACTTAATTTCAAAAGTCACAAATTGCAAGAATTTGAATAAAGCACTGAAATTTCGAATGAATGCCAACACATTTTTCAAATTTAGGACAGTAAGAACACAATTTTGACACAAAATTTCAATTTCAAGAATTTTTGAATGATTAGAAGCCTTAATCCAAGCAATCACTAGACCAACTTTGACTTTAATTTTGAAAGTGTTAGAATTGATGAAATCAGCCAAAATTCTGGATTTTAGCAAAAAAATACAGTAAGATCTAACTCCCAAAATTTCGGAAAAAATGTCGGGGATGATGGCGCTCGGAGTGCACACGGTCCTCGCAACTTTTTTCCAAAATTTTAGGGATGAAAGATATTGTGATTTTATTGCGGAATCCAAAGTTACAGCTGATTGGGAGATGTTTTGATCAGTGAAATTGTCGGTCAAAGGTTGAATCAAGAGGGTTTTAAAAATTAGGGTTTTGACACTTAACCACTTAATTTTCAAAATTAAAGCACAGATATGATTTGATAATTTGCAGTAGAAGGGTAGATCTGAAACAAGCACTAACAATTAAACATTTCACAAGTTCAATTACTAAAAAGAAAATTTAGGGTTTTCATGTAATTAACCTCTAAAATTTGCAAAAGATCAAACATGGAAATGTAATTAAGGCATCCAATTTTCAGATCTAACCATGAATAATCACAAAGGATGTTCACGTCGGGTTCACCAAAATGTAAAGCGGAAAATCGAACCCTAGTTGCTCTCCCCTCTCCAACTCCAAGGAGAGAGAAGGGAGGTCACTAGGGTTGACGGTTTTCACTTGGGGGAGACTTTACATTCAAAAGAGGGGTTGAAACCCACAAGATCCAATCCCACACAATGCAAGATTGGATTCTAAATGAGTTTCAAGGGTTAAGACAGCAAGGCTACCCTCTTTTGTAAAGAATGTAGATAGAAGGATTAAGCTAGGAATGCATGAAAAGTGAGAAAGATTCACTTATAAACAGAGAGAGGAATATAGGATGGAGCTGCGGACCTGGAATTAGCAGTAAAATGTTGAGACGGCGCTGCCCTGCAAATTTGAGCGAAAGTTGACGGGACGATAGCGCCCGGAGTGCACACGGTCCTTCGAAAAATCTGCAAAACGAAGGGGGATCTGTTCGTCTCTGCACAAGGATTCCAGATCTTCAATTTTAGCCGCGTACCTGCAACCTACACATAGAAAAGTGAAGACGATTGGGGGGTTAGGGATTAGAGGTTTGCCCTTAGGTCAAACCCCGGTTTTGGAATTAACCAAGAAATGAGAAATTGTTGTAAATGTAAAGGATTGTAATGTAAAACAAGTACTAGTACCTTGTTGTAAGAATGTTTGTATTCTTACATGCAAAGGTGTAAATGTTGTTGTATGTTGTATGTTGTATGTTGTATGTTGTATGTGATCTCCTCTTCAATGGTTGAATCCTTGTCTTGAATGCAACACTTAGCCTTGAATGGAGACTTAGAATGATCAATTGCTTGAAGGAATGCTTGAATGCTTGAATGCTTGAATGTTTGAATATCGCCTCTGCTATGTATCTTTTTTTTCCTTTTCCTAAAATGGGAGAGGAAATGTAGTTTATATACTTGTCAATTAGGGCTCATAGACTGATTTTTCAGACCTTAGGCTGACCAGGAAACAGTAGTTTCCAATTTGCAAACATAAAGACCCGAAGCCCCATAAGAGACCGGGCCCAAAATAGGGCTAGGGACTAGGGTGCTAGGCACCATGGTCCCACCTCCTGGGACAGCAGGGTGCAAGGAGGATCAGGCCAGGGTACTGGAAAAATGCAGTTTTTGATGTCATGAACAAGTTTCGGGGTCTCCATTCGGGTTCAGTGTTGCGTCGCCATCGTGAAGACCCAAATGCAGTCGAAATTGCAAGTGTCACAATTTTAGGACGCTACAATTTGTACCCACTTTCCTTTTCCACCATCTTCCGAAAGATCTTGAATCTATCAAATGCTTGTGATTTATCTTGCAGAAAGGTGACCCATGTCATCCTTGAGTAGTCAACAATGAAGAGCATAAAGTATCTTTCACCGACAAGTGCTCTTGTTCTAGTTGGACCACACAGATTTGTATGCACAACTTCAAGTGGCTTTGAGGTGTTGTGCTCCTTTGTCTTGAAACTCACTTTTTTTTGCTTACCTTTTACACATTCATCACAAAAAGTTTATTGGTTTAACGATGAGTGGAATATTCCTCACACACCCCTTTTCGCTTACTGCAACTATGCTATCAAAATTTATGTGGCCTAATCTTCTGTGCCACAACCAACTTTCATCTACTTGACCTAACATACATTGGGACTCATAGCATTCCTTCATATTATAAACATTTCCATCAGTTCTCTTTCCTTCTGCCACAACTTTACTGGTACTGTCATTCTTTATCTGACAACCAGTTGAGTCAAAAGTGAATTTGTAAGCTTTGTCACACATCTGACTCACACTCAATAGATTATGTTTAAGGCCTTCCACATAATATACATCATGTGCATTCAGTTTTTCATCAATGCTTAGTGTTCCTTTTCCTTTTATTTTGATGGAGGAATTGTCTCCAAACCTTACCGATCCACCATTCTAGTCTTCATGTTTAATGAATTTTCTTTTGCCACTACTCATATCGTTTGAGAAACCACTATCTACCACCCATATATTTTTCCTTTTAGCATGCAAGGCAGTTTGCACTAGGAGACTTGATTATGCCTTTTCCTTTTCTTTCTCAACCCATACTAGTTTGATTTCCTTCTTCTTATTAGCTGCTATATTCTGCTCCAGTTTAGAAACTGGTTCTTGATCAGTATTTTGCTTCATTTGCTTGATCTTCTTGTTTTTGCATAACTTTTTTATGTGTCCAAATTCTTGACACATATAGCATTTTATGTTTTTATTAAAGGGAATATCCTTAAAGCTATTGAAGGGTACTGGTTTGTTTTTCCTACAAGGGTGGGTGTAAGAAGTTGGGTCCCAATTCCATGGAAGTCTATCAACAAAAAAGTTTGCCGCTAGAAATGAGTGCCCATTTTTTAAGAAACGGGTACTCATTTAGCTTTGGAGCCCCGACCTATAAAAATAAAATGGGTACCCATTTAGGATCGGACCACCATAGAGAAATGGGTGCATGATTTTTAGAAACAGACACACATTTCTAAAAATAGGTACCCATTTCTAAAAACGGGCACCCGTTTCGAAAAATGTGTACCTCTAAAAACAACCACACGTTTCTTAAAGTACTATAAATTTCAAAATGGGTGCCTGTTTTTTGAATTTTAAATAACGAGTGCCCATTTCATAAAAGATGGAGCGGGAAACACACCTATACCTCGATTTTGGCTTCAGGTTAGGCTTGGTGGGACCAAGCCTATGCTTGGACCTCCAAAAAAATGGCTAAGGCACTAGAATACCAGATTTCTACATTGCCGTAATTTTTTGAAGATCTTCCTGATCGTATTTTTTGATGAAACAAAAACCCATTAGAGTTCTCACTATCCTAATTTCAAATATGTAAATTTCACAATGATATGGTTAGTTTTACTATTTTTGCATTATTTATTAATCAAAAGTGGTACCTAAATGTAAAATAGTGAGGTTTAGTAAAACTTTAATAACTTTTTTATTTTTAGGTTTTTTTGAAAATAAATTATATGACATCAATCTACATAGAATACTTTTGAAGATTAAAAAAGAAAAAATTAAAACATATGAAATTTTCATCAAATCATGGTGGTCGTACACCAGATGTTTTGAAAATGTACTTTATAGTCAATTAAAAATTAAATAAAAAAACTATATTCAATAAAAAAATAATAAAAAATATTCTCGTCAATATTTGGTGTATTAGGTATCTTTTCCTAGAAGGATTTGCAAAAATTATTTTATTTACATCAAAATATGGTGGTCGTACACGTGTGGTATGGTCCTAAAATAGGCATTTTAAAAAAGTGGTTTTTAAATATGCCTACAAAAAAGCAATTTCTACCATGTGGGTATTGAAATAAATTACATACTTGAAAATTAGACTCCGAGCACTATATTTTCTATTACTAAAGTTTTTTCAGATTCAAACTCCAAGTACCTCAAATTTTGACATCAATCGACAAAAAAATTGAAAAATAGGGAAAACACTTCCACTTTTTGCCCAAAAGTGGGACTCAACTTCTTGCACCCACCCACAATCAAAACTCTTATGTCCATATCCATTACACTGATAGAAAAAAACATTCATATCTAGGAGTGCATTAAATGAATTTCTACTTTCATAATTCATAGAAGGCTTATTGTTTAACCTACAGTCAGCTGTTATGTGCCCAAATTTATTACACAGGTAACAATAACCATGAAAATTTGATACATACTAGTCGGGTTGTCTTGGTCCTGAATGAAACTGCCTCATTGGGGGTCTTCAATTCATGTTGTTGAATCTGGTGAATCCTTCTCAGTCAGTTCTGGCATTCCTCCTTGGGTCTGCAAATTTGTGCATGAAATGTGACCTATGGTTCATTTCTGTATACCAGTTTGGATGCCGATTTTCAACAGTATCTGCATATGTCTTTTTGTTGGTTTCCTTGCCTACAGTGAATGTCTTCTTTTCTTCACCTTCACTTGAAGAAGTGAACATTATCTCTTTGTCAGGTTTACCTTTGTGGGTTGAACCTTGACCAACTTCAAAGACTAAACTACATGTGTCTTTGGATTGCTTTTGCTTGCTTAACATCTTATCCAAAGCCTCAGTGTTTCCTTCATACTTGCTTCTTATTTTTATTTCTTCCATGCTTTCTTCAAGCTCTTTTATGAGCTCTATTATTTTTGCTTCCAGCTCTTAATGCTCCTTTTATTTCTTTGTCAAACCAGAGGTTATAGCTTCACTAATCCTCTTAGTTTCATCCAGCTGCAACTTCAAGTCAGATATGATTTGACCAGACTCTTCCAGAGATTGCTTCAGGAGATCTTGTTCATCTACTGCAACAAGCTTAACTCTCTTGATTTCTCTTCTTGTTTTACTTAATTATTCAAGTGCACTGATAAATTCACTATCCAAAACCACTTCAGCCTCAATATTCTCTTCTTCCTCTTCTTCAACAGTAGGTTTGTCAAGTGCCATGAAAAGATTTATTTTTCTGTGGTTCTCATGGTCATCATCTTCTCGTGCATCTTCATCATCTGTTGTGTCATCCTCAATGCTATATAAATTGTTTTGATTTCGACAGTCTCTTCTTCCCTCCCGGTAGTCATTCCTTTCTCTATCTTTACCAGTAGATCTTCTAAACTCTCTTGACTCATATCCACCAACGTCTTTGTGAGGACAGCTTGCAGCGAAGTGTCCTACCTTCCCATAGTTGAAGCACTTAAGTGGTAGCTTTCCTTTGTACCGACATGATCCCTTTTTGAGCTTTATGACAAAGTTAGCTACTTTGACATCAGAGTCTTCACTGGATTCTTTATGAGTAACAACTTCTTTCCCCTTTTTTGTGGTGTTGAATGTAGCTTCTTTTCTTGAGGAAGTCTCACCGGTTGTCCTCATCTCATAGGCTATTAGGGAACCAAATAGTTCATCCATTGTAGAAGTCTTTAGATCTAAGGTTTCTTCTATGGCTGACACCTTAGTATCATATTTGGGAGTGAGAGATCTAAGTATCTTTTTGACAAGAATTTCATCTACAATCTCTTCACCAAGTCCTCTGATAGTATTCACAGTTTCATCAAATCTGTGAAGGTAGTCTGCAATTTTTTCATCATCTTTCATATTGATGCTTTCAAGATGGCTCCTTAGAGTTTGCAGCTTGGCTTCTTTGACCTTTGCATCTCCCTCAAACAACCTCTTCAATTTGTCCCATGTCTCCTTTGCTTAAACATAGTGCATGACTTTGACAAATTCATTATCTGACAATCCACTCAAAATGGCATGTTTTGCCTTTGCATTATTTTCATATTCCTTTGCACCTAGATCAGTAGGAGGAGTATTAGGAATGACATAACCATTCTTGACAAACATCCATACATCAAATCCAAGAGATGAAATATATGTCTCCATTATTTTTCTCCAGAAGGCATGGTTAGATCCATCAAACATGGGGGCTTTCGAGGAAGCAGACTCACTTCTTGCCATTGTGCTCAAAGTCTAGAATCTACCCAAGGTTTAAAAATGACTGGGAACCTTTTCGCTGATACCAATTGTTGAACATAGAATGCCACTAAGAGGGGGGGTGAAATAGTGGTTCCTACTTTTTCTTCTTGCCGATCTAATCTTCAAACAATCAGTTATTTACTTAACCACTAAACAATCATACCGACAATTAAAGAGAGAAAACTAAAGAGATCATTCACACATAAGAAACTCACAACACCAGATTTATGAGGAAAATGCAATATGGGAAAAACCTTGGCGAGAAGAGTTGTTGGAGATTACTGCTCCAATCCAGCCTCATAGGTAAAATATAGTTTTACAAAGATTTTGGGCACCAACCCAAGGAGAACCAGCCCCTGCACTTTTAGGGCACCAACCCAAGGAGCACCAACCCCTGCACCAAGGTTCAACTTGGAAATGTATAATGAAATACTGTTTGGATACAGCTAAGACTTCTTGTTGCAAATGAGCTCTATAACTCTTGATTAAAATAGCTCTCTGTCAGTTTACAGTCCTTTCTCCTCCACTAGAACTCACACTACCTATTGTGAGACGATTGTCTCTATTCCTCAAACTCTATTATCTTTCTCTCCCTTACACTTACAATCTCTCAACACACTATTTCACTCTTGGATGCTGCCTGCTCTGCCACACCTTACTGGTTAGGCTCAACTGTTAGATTATGACATTGCCAGTAGAATCTTCTCACCGGTTTGCTTGCTCACTCCCTCTACAAATAGATCATATCACCTTCTAAAGTATTCTCCTCACTTACTCTTCCTTCTCTACACTTTTCAATCTTCATAGCATCAACAACATTTTCTATCTAGAGCTCTCATCTCTTATATAATGATTTCCTGCCCAAAAAAGCAATTCAAAAACTTGAGCAGTTAGGGTTTCCTTTTTCCCACACAATCTTCATGAGATCCAATCCCACCTACCTTAGATCAATCATCTATTCCAGAAGACTGCACCTGCACTCGGTTTCCATTATCCAATGCACATTTTCCTTGAAGTGGCAATCACGAATCAGATCTTCTGTCATGAGGTTTGACATCACATAAAGTGTTCCAAAAGTTTCCTTTATGAGAGCATCCTGAATCAGATTTTCTTTGCCTTGATTTAGGCACCAACTACTCCATAATCTTCCTCTGTCATTCCTTCTTCCTCGAGCCATAATCAAATAGATACAATCTTATGATTTGTGGCAACTTCATTAATAGTGATAATCTATTTCATCAACCCTATCAATGAGGCTTCACCAACCACAACACACTTGCCACCTCAGCTTCACAGGGCATCACACCGATAAAGACATGACCTTCCAACCCACAATTGGTCCGACAAACACATACCGGTGAAACTCTTTGCTGATGAGAGTGTTCTTCTTCTGTTAACCGGTAGAGCATCCCATACTAGTTTTTCTCATTGGATCTCCATCATGTCGGTCAACATCAATGATAACTTAGTGCCAAAATGTAGACATGTACATGCAGGCTCAGTTGTAGTGCAAGGAACATACTTCAAACAAGTTAAAATTTTTCAACATGGGATTCATTTCACTGAATACCAAATTGACAACAAGGTATATCATTATAGCCACTTGGTCATTGTTGTTGGCCTAATTGTTCAAATAGTTCCACATCGCAAGCAGTCTCAAAAGTGGAGACTAGATAGTGAAGATCATGAAAAATATTAAGTGTTATTCAAGAGCGTTCTGAACCACTTGATGTGGTATGAACTATTTAGTAAACCAAAGTACATGTGGTTCAACCCATGAATTGAATTAATACATGATAAATTAGAACTTAACTTGTTTTGAAACTTGGATAAATATTTGAATTTAATATTTGATCTATATATATATGGCTTGTGTGGACCATATATTGTTTAATTAAATATAAATTTTCAATTATATTAAATTAGGATGTATGAAGTTACTTTGTATGTATGTTAAATAATACTTACGTGCACGTATGTAAAGGAGATTGGGACATGTGGATGAGTTAAAAATGTGTTAAGGCCCAATGTACATGTAGTTGATTAGGATGTATAGTCTATCTAATTATAAATGCATGTATGCATATGTAATTTGTAAGTTGTTAAAATAATTGTAAAGCATGTATGTAAAGTAAATTAGGACATGTATTTATTTAATTAAAAGTGCACATGGATGTAAATTTAATAAAAAATGCATATTTAAATTAGAATGTACATGTGAAAATTTGATATTAAATTAGGACATGTGTGTAATAATCAAGAGGAGCGGTCTAAACCACTAAGTGATGTGTTGTGAACTATTTAAGTTGTATGTACCTAGAAGTACATGGTGTGAACTATTTAGTACACCTAGAATTTAAATTATTGAATATGTTCATTAACTTTAGTTTGCTCATTTCATATGAACAAGTGTGATTTTTATATTGTTCATGGCTTGCACAGTGGAGTGGATATATAAATTGTTCACAAATTCTTTTAAATTAATGCATATCTATTGTATACATGTTACATGTAGTAAAATTTAAAATTTAAACTATAAACGTGTATCAATCTTTTTTTAATCCATCTACATGTACATGTAAATTCAGTCACATATATATATAAATTTGAAATTTTTAGAGAACATGTGCATTCAATCATATATATTTGAAGTGTGTAATTAATCTAACATGTGTGCATTCAATCATATATAATTATCTGAATACAAATGATGCGATATATTTAATCCAGGATCAAATGTACAAACTATACATATATAAAGTATAATCTAACCATACATGCACATGAGATATATAATCTAGTCCATCAAACACAAACTATATAAAGTACACATAATCTAACATACATGCATGAAATATATAATCTAATCAAAAACAAACTGTATAAACTATAATCTAGTCTAAACTTCATACATGCATGCATATATAATATGAAAGTCTAAAATGTACATATATATATATATATATAAAGATAAACAAATGAGCTATAAAGTCCAGCAAATCAACATGCATCATGTCGGCCACAAACATAGCGACCATCTGAGGGAGAGTCCTAGTGAGAATCTACATGTCCAATAGACCCCTGCAAAAGTAGAATTTATTTAAATATTAAATATAGATCTCTAGACACATGTACATCAAATCCGACTATCTAGTTAAATTAAAATAAAAATATAAATTGTAATGCACATACATACATGTACATATATACAAAAAACCATAACTAACTTGTCCACTAACAACATCGAAAGAATCTCTCCTATGCACATGCTTAGAGCTCAAGCTAGGAGTGACATGAGCTAACTACTATACATATACATATATATATATATGTATGTATTTAAGGATTGGTGTAGGATTAATTTAAATAGATACAAATTAACTTAGAACTATTATTTATTAAATGATCTACATATAGATTTATTATACATTACAACATATACATGTCTTGTAAAAATTTAAACGCACATGTATGTACATACCTGTGTATCAGGAGTAGGCTGTATAGTTTGATCATGTCCTATGATCATATCAACCACATCACTCATGCCTGCATATCTCTCTCTAGATGTATGTATGACTAAGGAGTGTAAGGGGATAACTAGATGACTAGGCATTGTGGATAAGTGTCTGATTGTAGTAACATATCCATAAACCCAGTATGGCTCAAACCTCACAGCTACTCCTCAAATGAATCCAAGCCCTCATTTGTGATATGGACCTGATCAACTCATATCTCCTCTGTAGCAACAGAGTGATCTGTAGATGGTTCAGTGCATGGAGCATGTGTAGAGTGATGAGAATGTTGTGATTGCCTTGGGGTATGCATTGATGCAACGGTAGCCTGCCCGTCTCTGAGAATCTCCTTTCTAACAGCAGCCAATGGTATCCCAAGTCGAGATGAAATAAAATGGTAAGAATGTAGTAGGTCCTCGGCTAAATACTGTGACATCTATACATGTATACTACCTTTGTCTATAGGTGCTACCTCATCTAGGGAGGCGATACCAGTAGTAATATACTGATCATCTGAATCTGAAGCCACCCCATGACTAGAAAATACATGATCTATGGATGATCTCGAACATGGTCAGCTCATCATATATCTACCCAGCTTGTCAGATGATATGGTGGTTGCTACTGATGCAATCTATCCAATCGTATCAATTTATTCTCTTTGAGAAGCAATCACAACATGATCCGCTATGGGGGTGAGGGTTCGGACTACTGCAAGAAATCTCTGGCCAACAAGGTCCCTGTGTCTAGGTGGAGCTCTATCACACCTACAATATGCATCTCTATTAGCAATCCTGCCCCTCCCCTGTCCATAATATGATGGAATATCAAGGTAATTTGGTTTTATTTGACAATGAACCTTAGAAAATACCGGTTGTCCAAAGTATAACAATATCTGGTCATTATTAGGATAACGATCATGGGCAGCTAAGAAGCATGGGTAAATCAATGATGCAACCCATGAGTCAATACATCTCGTGACCTGATATACTCTCACCTTACTCTTCTCTTAATGTTGTGGAAAGCATCTCTCCTTGATGGTCTCCTTCGAGACCACCCTCACTATATTAGCAAAAGAATCAAGACCCCTCACCTCACTCCTCAATTGTCTATAAATATCCTCTATAACCTCAGGTGAGAATGAGGTGTGAGAAACTAAGTGGTCCCTAAATGTATGCAAACTATCAAAAATGGATGTGCATGTACTCTTGTACATGCCATAAGTATGGGGGTCATCTAATATGGCCCTCAACCTATGCAACTCATGGTCACTGTACTAGAAAATGGTAACAATGTCAAGCAATGAGGGATCCTGGTGTGGAGGATATATCATCAATGTGTGGTACCTGATCAGGAGCCTATGCAGGTGGATCCTGGGACGCCATCTATCTAGGTAGGTCATAAAGTTAAAATAAATATGTAAGCATACACACACATGAGATGCATTCAATTCAAAATATTAAAAATTAAAATCAGTTAAATTCTAGAGAGAAAGAGAGAGATCGTTAATCTTGAGCTCACTAAAAATTAAAATGCACACATGTGAAGTTCTCGCATAATATATATATATATATATATATATATATATATATATATATATATACACATGTACATTTTAAATTAAATTAAAACATTAATGAGAGAGAGAGGGAGATCATTTTCATGATAGAGAGAGGGAGAGAGATAACATTAATTTCAGAGAGAGAGAGAGAGAGATCATTAAAGATATATACATACAACTTTACTAAATTAAAACATATATATATAAAAAAAATTTTAAATCTTGAATACATAAAAAATTCAAGAACATGATATATAATTTTTATAAGTCAATAACAAAAAAAATTAGACCTATATTTTATTGTAACGTATAAATATTTTTGTGTATCAAAATTATTTTTTTAACATGTTCACTAAAACATGGGCATTGATCTACAAAATGGAATGTAACTTCTCTAAATTTTTTGACATTGTTTGTTATTGAACTCCATATCTCAAAAAAATAGAGGTCATTGAACATTTTTATAATGGGCATATGATTATATAATTATTAAATCTATAATATGTGATGCTAAGTGGAATGTTGTATGTACACTAGGATGTTATAAGGGGTCATATGTGGTCCTAAGGGGTCACACATGTGTTAGAATACATGCGTGACCCCTTAGGACCACATATGACACCTTAGGACACTATGTGATGGACTAAGTGGTATGTCATTCACACTAGGATTTTATAAGGGGTCATATGTGGTCCTAAGAGGTCACGCATGTGTTAGAGCACATGCATGACCCCTTACAACCACATATGACCCCTTAGGACACTATGTGATCCTAAGGGGAATGTTGTATGTACACTAGGATGTTATAAGGGGTCATATGTGGTCCTAAGGAGTCACGCATGCATGACCCCTTAGGACCACATATGACCCCTTAGGACACTATTTGATGGACTAAGGGGTATGTCGCTCAAAGTAGGATTTTATAAGGGGTCATATATGGTTCTAAGGGGTCATGCATGTGTTAGAACACATGAGTGACCCCTTAGGACACTATGTGATCCTAAGGGGAATTTCATATGTACACTAGGATGTTATAAGGGGTCATATGTGGCCCTAAGGGGTCACGCATGTGTTAATGGATGCGTGACCCCTTAGGACCACATATGACCCCTTAGGACACTATGTGATGGACTAAGGGGTATGTCATTCAAACTGCGATTTTATAAGGGCTCATATGCGGTTCTAAGGGGTCACACGTGTTAGAACACATGAGTGACCCCTTAGGACACTATGTGATCCTAAGGGGAATGTTGTATGTACACTAGGATGTTATAAGGGGTCATATGTGGTCCTAAGGGGTCACGCATGTGTTAACGCATGTATGACCCCTTAGGACACTATGTGATGGACTAAGGGGTATGTCATTCAAACTAGGATTTTATAAGGGGTCATATGTGGTTCTAAGGGGTCATGGATGTGTTAGAACACATGTGTGACCCCTTAGGACACCATGTGATCCGAAGTGGAATGTCGTATCTGTACTAGGATGTTATAAGGGGTCATATGTGGTCCTAAGGGGTCACGCATGTGTTAGAACACATGCGTGACCTCTAAGGACCACATATTCAACCCCTTAGGACACTGTACATGTGATCTTAAGGGATCGTATGTACACTAGGATGTTATAAGGGGTCATATGTGGTCCTAAGGGGTCACGCATTTGTTAACACATATGTGACCCCTTAGGACACTATGTAATGGACTAAGGGGTATGTCATACACACTAGGCTTTTATAAGGGGTCACATGTAGTCTTAAGGGGTCACGCATGTGTTAGAACACATGTGTGACCCCTTAGGGTCCACTATGCGATCCTCTATAATCCTAAGGGAACGTATAGTGTCATCAAGGGCATATGTGTTCTTAAGGGGTTGTAAGGGGTCATGTTGTGTGTGTAATAGGATGTGAAAAGGGGTCACATTGTAGAGGATTTATTTTGTCTGATTTGTTTAAATTTGTTATCTAGGTTTTCTAAAGTTTTTTTAAATTTAAATTTATTAATTTTTCTAACGTTTTAATTTATTATATTTAGATTTGTAACATTTTTCTAATTTTTTTTTTCTAATATTTTTCTTAATGTTTTTCTAAGTTCTAATTTACTACCTTAGTTTTCTATGTTTTTCATAACATTTTTTTAAAAAGTTGAAAAAAAAATACATATACAGTTATGTAATTTTAAAAACAAATTGACAAATATAAATCAAAACATTAAATTATGAAACATTTTTCTAAAATGCTGAAAAACAATAACTATACAATTATTTAATTAAAAAATAAATTAACAAACAGATTATTTATTAATTTTTAAATAAATTTAACAAAAAAAAGACATTATTAAACAAAAAAAAGGGTTATTTTGTGCACCTGAAATAATGTAGGTCGAAAGCTGAAAGGTGAGCCAAGCTGGTTGCTGCAGACAAGGCATGATGACGTGGTGCTAATGTTGGGTTTTCTCTAACCCCCTTTGGACACAGAAAAACACAACTTTGAAAATGATAGTTTAACTATTGTTTTTGGATTTTATAGAAGTTAAAAAAAGAACAATTTTAAATAGGGTTCAATCAAATGAGGGGTTCAATCGAACCCTCAAACCACCTAGAGTTTGATCGAACCCGGGTCCGATGGTGGGTTCAATCAAACTCTGAGGGGGGGTTCACTTGGACCCTACTAGTTCGTTCGAACCACCGTAAACAAAATTCTCCACTTTCACCAATTTCCTTCATTGGAAAAAGTGGGAACCATTATTGTGGGATAGCCCTAAAGCATCTACACTGAGTATCAATAAATCTCAATTTTCTAAATAATCATTTGTTGCTATATGGAGCCTAATTAGACTTGGAGGATAATTTTTCACACTTTTATGGCACAATTTCCCCCTAATTATTCGATGGGGGTTTGAGGGTAGTGCACCCAAGACGGGGTCAAGAGGCAACACCCTTTGCAGGGTTCGGTTTTTTTTTAGCATTTTTGCAGCAGTATTGAGTTGCAATGGATTGTTGGTTGTAATCGGTTCAATTTACTATATAATAATATTGGACTCTTTTTTTGGTGGACATAGCCCAAGTTTGGGTGAACCATGTTAAACTTGTCTCCTTTGTTATTATTTCTATGTTTTTCATTGCTTTGTTTAATATTTTCTTGTATATAATTGTTATTTTCTGCGTGGAATTCCCTAACATCCTTTTCATCATGGAAGTATATTGGTAAATCAATATCACTCTCCATTCTAATTTCTTCATCTCTCATTTTCATATTCCACTTCTTTCTTCTCTCATGAACTTGTTCAATTGTCAAGCAATTTCTTATCACATCTTCATCATACAAGGGCTCATGCTTGAAGTCAAATCATAAAAACATCATGAAACCTTATGGATTAAAAGTTGTAGGCTTCTCAAGACTCATCCTGTATGGCTTAAAAAATGAATTCAATTGATCCAAGCCATCTTTATTTGTAATAGTGAAATCAACAAAATTACACTATGCAAGGGTTTTCTTGTCTTGCTAAAATTAATATTATCAATTTTACTAAGCTTCCATATAACCTCTAAGAAGGAAATTATCTATGGCACACACTTTGGCAACACATGAGGTTGCACTACAGTCCCATAAACACTAACTGCAATAGTCTTTGAATGAAGATACCAATCTCGCCAATTATGTGAAATCCCAAGATCCTTCCTTCTTTCTATAGGTTTGAGGAAATCCATCACATCCATTGGGAGTTTCTATTTTTGAAATACATGGTATCATAGCACCTTTTGTATAAGTGTTTTCTCAAAGGTGACAAAATCTGACTTGACATAGTGTCTATCCCAAATGTGCGTCCAACATTGGGTAGGCAACTCTCTATCTTCATTGTCAAACACTCTGAGTGGCAAATCACTATCCCATATTTTCTTCCGACTCTACAAAATTATGTCATAGACTAGAGAATACCATTTCAAGTCAAATTTCTCTAGATTGGCCTTAGCCTTAACAAAAATTTCATGCATCTCCCTCTCGAAGTATTTTGCAAAATCAAACTTTGTGTTCTTCATCACATCCTAGATCTCATCTATCACACACATCATGTCTATGAGCATGGAGTCCTTTTCATATTCACCTAACACCTAACAAAGAGTGTAGTACGTCCTCACAAAGTAATCTTCAAAGGTGTCCAAGGCGAAAAGCTCCTCAAATTGTGTAATAAGAACATGCCTTTTGTTGGACAGGCCCTTCCACCTGAATTTAGGGAATAATTTTTTTTATATAAATGATTATGCACTTTGTAATTTTCTTCAATCTTGTTCAAATCAATATTGGCTAGGTTTTACCTACCTAAGACAAATGCATCTGCTATAATGATCTTTCTAATGTGTAATATCTTGATTGCTTACAATTATCACTAATATTCTCCAAAAGTCATACCTCTATATCAAAATTCTCAAGAACTATGGATCAACAAAGAAATTAGGGACCGCGGGATTTCTAAGATGAAGATCCCATCTATTTTTTATGGGGACCTTTGAGCATCTCTTTTGATACCAGTGTTGAAATAGGTATGACCTAGGCTTCGAAATCCTTTCACCTCTATTACTATGTAGAACATCCAAAAATCTATCTTTTGGAACTCTTGGCCCACACACTAGTAAAGGAGTTCTCTTACCTTTCAACTACTTGATGAAATCGCTATCCACCTTCCTCAGAGGACTCTTACTCATTTTCACTAGTTAGGGTTTATTCTTTACAACTAGGGTTTAACAAAATTCACCTCCAATACCAGTAAACTTTCTTCTTCTTCCATTAGTTTGAACAAGCAAGCAAGTTTTGCCAAAATTACAAAAAAGAACTTAAAAATGATTCTCTTACCAGTTAAAATGCATTCATTTCAATGTCACCTACAAAATCCTAATCTTATCTGCAACTTCCTTCAGAACTTAAAATAAAAAATTCTGAAAAAGTGCATATGATTAAGTATAAAGAAACTATATCAATGAAGCTTTTAATGGCTTGCAATGCCTATCTAATTGAACTATTATAGTCACTTCACTACTACTTCATTTGTGTACAATTAGACATTCACATTTGTAATTGTTTGTTAGATTGTACTTGCACCATTGATCTATAATGATTAGGTGAAAATAGATGACCAAGACTAAAAGATCAAGCCTTTAACAATATTCATTAAGATTTCTTTGTCCAAGCTCTGCTTGGATGCATGTTAGAAACAAGCCAACATGATCCACACTATCTCTGACGTGTAATGGGTCCATCAAAGATCAAATAGTCTATGTTCTCCTTAAAAAGATGCCAAAATTTATGACCAACAATATTCAAGCTGGTACCAATGTGATTCAAAAAGGATCTAAGGTTTATGATGCTTGATATAGTTACTTAGCCTATTGTTCAAAATCTTTCACATCTCACATATGTCACTTTTTCAATCTACCAAGCTTACAATTAGTACATGTATACAATTTTATTTTCACATAGGTGCCTAATTCTCACATCCTGTTAATGGATTAGTATAATCATTCTAGAGCTATTTGAGGTATTGGTATCTACCATGTACATAATTCAAGTAGGAGTTTTTTATTGTGTATTTTCTTGGATCTTATGTTTTGTTTTTAGTTTGTATCTAGTATCTCTAGTTAGTCTCTTTTGTTGACTCTACTTGACTTTGTTGTCCAACTAATAAACCACTGATCCTTTACAAAGATTCTAGGTCCATCCTACATCTCTTATGATCTTTGTCCCAAGTCAAAGCCAGTTGATAGCCTTATTTTACAACTTGAAAACTTTTTAGCATTCATGTAAAACTCACCAAGCTAACAACCCCCTAACAAATAATATCTTTAATCATTCATTGAATGCTGGAAATCCTATCTTCTTGAAGCATAAATATTATTCTTTCAACAAAAAACCCTCAATCTAGTAGTTGCAAAATGCATCAAATCATTAATGTGATTAAATCTTGAATTGTATGCATGATGATGTGAAATGCTTTTGCAATGATATTCCTAATAATATTTCACCTGATGTGGCAAATTTTTAGCACAAAAGACTCTTGATTCATGAGATATTAAAAGCAATTTTTTGTCGATTAAATTATAGAATTGATTAAATCAAAGGTTTTATTTAGTTTAAATGGAATCAACTTGTAATATTTGTTGTTGTGGATTATAACTACTCTGACAAAATTTCATAAGTAAATATACATCCAATAAAAAGTTATGTATGTTTTCTTATTCATCAAATGCACAAGTTTGATAAAAGATTCTCTAAAGTAATCATAAGATTATTAAATTAGATTATAATCTTTCCTAACTTAAAATTTCTATATAATGATTGCACCAAAAATCCTAATGAAGGTTGTCAAAAATCCCAAATTATGATTTTGCATGGGTTGTACAACCCTTGAAATGCTAAAAACTCATGTTTAAAGAAAAGAAAATAAACAAAAAGAAAAAAGAGGACAACTTTTGAAATGAATCTTGAAGTAACCGGAACTGGTTAAAATACCGATAACGAAGGAGAATTAGAATATTCTTAAATTTGATAACTTCCCTTCAGTTGCCGACACTAGTTCTGTAGTCTTCTTCAAATGCCAATAACCAGAAAAAAGTAATTCCTACCAGCCTAGGGATAAGTTGGATAAACGATAAAAGAAGATGATACAATCAACTCATAACATGCATTAAATTACCTACATGGTGCCTTTGGCAATAGAAATATGAATAGCATATGCTAAACATTTCAGAAAATGAGTTGCTACTAAGCCTTAGTACCTCTCCCTACACTCCCATGTCACACCTACCCGTTAAGAGTAAATGCAACCTGGTTGCATGTAGACATTGGGATTGCCCTCCAAATTGATCCTGACATTGTAGTACCAATAGCGTTTAACAAATAATTTATAGGTTATTTCAAATTTTGATTGAGAGAGGGAAATTTGTGTAGCACGAAACAAATATAATATAAAAGAATATTTTCAACTGAGTTGTGTGTGTAGCAACAAAAGGGGAAGTTTAAAGTTTGAGTGATTTAGAGGAATGTTTTAAAGTCAGTTTTTCAATAGTAGCTATGTGCGTGATATTCTATCTAATGTGTGTATTATTATCTGGAAGTGAATGGTTTGTGAGTGAGCTAAGGTTGCTTAGTGTTTGGGAGTAGCTCCAGAATGCTGCAATCAAATTTGTAATCATAGTTTGTAGTTTTATTTTTCTGAGTTTAGTTTTTAATTTGTAAAAGTTATTTCTAGTCTTTAATTGAATGCAAGAAATAACTTGCATTTCTATTTAGCTTGTGTATTGTCTCTTTGGTTTTGAATTCTGTTGTGCATTTCCAATGATTGGCAATTGAGGAACAACCTTAGAAGTTTACCTCTTTAGTATAGAGAATTTGTGTCCCAGATTTAGGGATTCTAACTTCTTTACATGGCATCAAATCCATTTAGCCCTAAATACTTGTGAGTTTTGGCATTTACTTTTTGAGTTTTTAAATTTATTGTCAAGGAGACATTTCAAGAGTTGAAGAAAATAGATGGAAGCAACCACCATCTTATAACGACAAATTTATAATGTCTAGAAAAAGAAGATGAAGATCATAATGGTAGAAAATGATTTGTGAGAGATTTTGGTTAAAGCATTTGTGGACACAACTAACCCAACTTAGCTTGTAATCCTTACAAACAATTAGGAGACCTAGTTGAGGGAGACAAGGAGGAAAGCTGCAAAAGCCCTTAGTTTAATTAAGGCAGTCTTAAAAGAGGTAGTATTTACTAAAATAGAAGCAGCTAACTCTGCAAAGGAAGCTTAGGAAATCCTTCAAAAATGATATAAAAGGACTTGCAAAGTCAAACTAGTGAAGCTTAAAATTCTTCAAAGATATTTGCGACTCTATAATTGAAGGATGGTGAAGTTCTATTTTACGTTTCTACATGAGTCTCCACTTTATTAAACTAGTTGAGTACAAATGGTGAAACCATGTAGAAAATAAGGATTATGGAGAGGATCCTCTGAATTTTTCCATTTATGTTTGATGCAATCATCATTGCCATTAAAGATGTAAAGGACTTCTCTACCTTGAAAGTGGATAAGTGATGGGTTCTCTTCAAACCCATGAAAAACACCTAAATGACCTGCTACTCATCCCCAAGAGCAAGCTATCAAATCTTGGGCCAATGCAAGAGGTGGAGGGAGAAGAAACAATGGTGGACAAAGCTTAAAAGATAGAGGTCATGGAAACTACAAACAAGGAAATGCTAGAGGAGATATCATGAAACAAGATTACGAACATGAGGGAGAGAATAACTCTTAGACTAGCTCTAAACAAGCCAAGAAAAATACCAGTTTGAGTCAAAGGTATGATAAAATAAATGTTGAATGTTATTACTATCATAAGTTTGACATTTTTATGTAAGTGCTAGAAAAAGCATAATAATCAGTCAAAGAAAAGTGCAAATGTGGTACATGTGAATGTGACAGAGTAATTAGTCCACAACCTTCAGCATGTGAAAATTTGGGGAAGAAGGAAACCCTAAGGTTTGGTATTTAGATGGAGGTTGTAGTAACCACCTCAGTGGTAACAATAGTTTTTTTTCTTTGCAGATAAAAATATAAAGTTAGAGATTAAAATGGGGAAAAATAGATTAAAATAGAATGGTTGGGAGGAAGAATAGAACCATTATGGAGATGGAAAGGAGCATGCTATAGGCAAAGGGACTCCCAAATGAATATTTGAGACAAGTCGTAGCAACAATATTATACTTGATAGATATAAGTCCAACCAAGGCGGTTTGTGACAAGATTTCAAAAGAGGCCTGGTCAAAATCCAATTACACTATTGAGAACTTGAGAGAATTTGGGTCTGTGGCATATGCTCATGTACCAAAGGAGAAGAGACAAAATTTGGATGACAAGGGTGAGAAATTCATTTCCATTGGCTCTAGTATTGAGTCAAAGGCACATAGATTATATAACCTAGTTACCAAAAAGATGGTCATTAGTAGAGATATTGAGTTCACTAAGAATGGGTCATGGGATGGTTTGGTGGACACCTCTTCATCCACCTCACATAGAGTTCCCATTGTTGATGAAGATGATGAGTACAAAGATTAGCAAGATCAACAAGATCCTAGATCAACAAATATCTATATCTCCAAACAACTTTGTGAAGCTCCTAATTTAGACATGCAGTTAAACAAACTATCTTAGAACTCATTTAAAGATAGCTCCATGTGGCTCCAAGTAGCTCCAAGCATGGACAGATAAATTTGGGTAGATTTTGATGTAAGTAGGAAGGAAAAATAATTAGTCATAGATAGCTAGATAATCAGCACTAGAGAGTCACTCAAGGTAGCTCTAGAAGGCTCTAGTCAAAGTCTGTATAGCTAAGTAGAAGTAGTAATGAGAGTTTAGACCCTAAGAATCAATGAGATAGAGAGAAATGGGCAAATTAAAAACTAACTAGCTTGGCACCTACATTATCACAATAGTTTATCCCTCTATAAAATATCATCTATCTAATCTCGAAGGTGAAATGCTTGAAGATCCTCTCAACAAAATGCACCTTTGCAAATTCTACACTTTCTTTTAGAGAATCCCTTAAAAATACAAACAAATCAAAAATATGAAAAAAAAAATCATCACCTTAATGAAAACTTAACAAATAGACATCTTTTGTGACATAATAAAAAATAGAAAAATTTAAAAAATTAAAGATAATTAAATTCATCCAATGGTGAAAATCATTTCAGTGGCACTCTAGGCAAGTACTATGGTGAAAAATAGGCAACCAACACCATGTGTATCGACCTTGCCCCTCCCTCTTTTAGGATTCCACATCATCCTTTCATTTTGCACACACTCACAACCTACCACTTCATAATAAACTTTCTATCCTCATCATGAATTGTCGTTATTCTACGTAGGGTCCTCACCTTCCACAATAAATATTTCATTGTCCTTTCTTAATCCGTAATAACCAAGTGCTATCTCTAACTACAGGCGTTTCGTTGAATTTTTAAGTAGACTGGATCCATGATATTGCATGATTAAGAGGAACATCAAATTATATGTTCATTGTTCCACTCACAATCTGCAATAAATTTTAGCGTGCATCGTCGATCTACAATAATTTTTTTGTTTTCTCTACAATAAACATCCATTTCATGGAGTGAGATAGTTTCAGATGAGTCATTGTAATGTTATGAATTGTACATGCTCAATTAAGGTTTTCCAATTCCATGCTTAGGTTAGCATCGACCTTAGTATGTCCCATTGTATCTTGCATTATAGGTCTTCTTTAGGAATTTAATTATTAATATAATTAAATCTAAAGTCACATTTCGTCAATTCACACATCATAAAATTGGGCCCTTAACCCTTGGTGCACCCCTTTTTATTTTATCTTAATTTGATCCTATAATGTCTTATTTTCAATCTTCAAGGCACATTTTTGCAACTCTACATATCTTGGATTGAGATACCATGTTGGATTTAAATTTAGAATCACAATATCTCACATCCCTGAAAATCAGAAAAAGTTGGTTGGACCAGGCAATATACTACCGAGTCCAAAAAAATTTCCCCCAAATTTCAAGAGCTTAGTTTGGTAGTATTATATAATGTTCAAATCCCGCTTGATGTCAATTTTAATCAATTCTAAGTCAGTCCTTTATCAAATTTAAAATATATTGAAGAATGATAAGAGAATTATCAAGTCTTCCTCAATCAATCAATCAAGTCTTCATTAGGGGATATTGAAGAATGATAAGAGAATCACCAATTGTTGATCAAGACGTGTACCTCTTCCTTAGGATTTAGTATCCTTTCATGTTATTTTCATATTTTTATATTTGTCTTCAGATCTATATCATATCAGCTCTCATATTTACAATATTTCTTTATATTTGTATTGCATTTGTGATTTGAAGAATTTAAATTACACTCATATTATGGCTTTGATCAAAAAATATGGTACAACTTTAGTTTGCACTTAGCTACTAGGAATCGTACAAACACATGAGATTGTAGGGCACACACACACTATTCAATACAATATAAACAATTTATGGAGGTGGAAATCACCAAAACTAGGGTGTTGACTAAGGAAAAACCCTATATAGCCACCAACACACCATTTTCTATCTTGTAGGTGTGGTTATAGGTTTCTATGAAAGGGAATAATTTTTGGGAGATCTCAAAAGATAGACACAAATCCATTATCAATTTTTGGACCTGGATCTCAAAGACCAAAATTCCCTACACCCTATTCCCCTTTAGTGAGCTCCAAGTTTCACCAATTTGGCTTAGAGAGACTCAAAATCCTAATTTCTAGTTTGCAAGATTTCACTATCTCTAAGAGCAGGGAGTACAATGCCCAACTCCTATCAAATTAGGCCTAGATTTGTATCATAGGTTCACATCAAATACTTATTCTTAGATTTATACTTTTTATCCTCATTTTGATACTTTATCAATTTAATATCATTTTCTATTATACTTACTTTCATTCATCCTATTAGCATAACTTCACATTCTCCTACATTTATCATATTCCCTTGCATAGTAGTGAAGGAATAGAAAACCTCCAAGTATCCATTGACTTTATTTCACAAGAGTTAGTAAAAGGATCACTTCTTTAGGTGCTTTCTTACTCCAATGTTTAGAAGAAAGTGGGATTAGGACCTAAAAATACCCGATTCCATTTTTACCCTAAACAGACATAAGTAGCATTTGTGCTTCAACAAATTCAATCTTATGCAACTAACATCCCAACAAGATGGGTAGTCTTGCTTGCCTTATGATTGTTTGTCCTTTATCAAGATATTATCAACACTGTAACTAAATCAAAATTTAAATATATATGGTAATAAACATCTATGGCAGAAGGATATCATTGTCTATTGGTTTAACGTAGATTTTTTTCCCTTTGATTTTGTTGGTTAACAAATTTATCATCTAACTCTATATTTTTAGGCCCACAGAGGTAACAAATGTAACCATAGTTTAACCAATCTGAGCAAACTATTTATTGACTGATTCTCTACTTATTTTACAAGGTGGTAGATACCTTAGGATGTGTAATGGTGGAAAAATGGTGAATGATAGATCAAGAGGAAAACTACCCTTTCCCTCAAAGAGAGATGAGAGTTTCACTATTGATTATCCTTCAAATAATTTTCACCATGTTACATTAGAAAGGGGAGAGGATAATTCACTAGATTCAATCTTTCCACACGAAGATGGTAGATTGAATTCTGAATGAATTGGGAATGTTAAGTTGATCCCCTCTTCCTTGTTTGAAATGGAAAGGAATTGATTGAATTATATAGTGCAAAACTAACATAGAATTGATTATAACTTGAGATTAGAAAATGGGATGAAGTTGTGCACCTGGATCTAGTAGTAATATGTCGAGACGAAGTTGCCTTGTGAATTTCAAAAAATATTGCCCAGACTGTGGCGAGAATGTACATGGTCCTCCGAAAAATCTGCGAAATGAAAAGGGTTTTTCTGCCCCTACAAATGAAGCCTGAATCTGGAAGTACAGTTGCACACTTGCAATATACACATAGAAAAGATAGGAAAATGGGTTTGGATTGGTGGTTTGCCTTTAGGTCAAACCCCAGTTTTGGAATTAACTAGGTAATGAAAGAAAGTACTTGCAAGTAGCTATTAATAAAATACTAAATTGTAAATCACCTCAAGGGAGGTTGTAGTAGCAATGTTAATAGAAACGCTTGTGTGGAGTTGAATGTTGAAATCAATCTCCTCTTCAATGGTTAAATATTTGACTTGAAAGCAACAACTAGCCTCGAAGGGATACTTGAGAATACTCAATGCTGGAAAAGAATGCTTGATCACTTGTGAACACTCCAATCTTATCCAACTTCAACTTATTGAAGTTATGCAAATGAGAGGATGAATTCCCCTTAAATACACATTAGTGGATTTGATTTTAGTCATGAGCCGACATCGGGGGAGTTTCTTGCCTGATGCATAAACAACAATGCAACCCTAGGAAGGGTCCTATCCCAAAATAGGATAGGGACAAAGGCACCACACCCCTATCCAAGGGGGATAGTGGCTCCACGCCCCTATCCTACCCCTTTCTCCAGGGTAGAGTGCGGACGGGGTGATGCAGAGGCCAAGGAAGAAGTTATTTCTGAAGGTTGAGCAATCTTTGGTCTTCGATTAGGCTAGAGGATTCGAACTCACATGCGTGAGGACCTTAAAGGAGCCAGAAATTTCTAGGGTCATAATTTTATGACACTACATTTAGCCCCCACTTTAGCGAGAGTATAAGTGTATGCCAATATTGTCAGTAAAGTTCAAGGAAACAAGATTAAAAGACTTTTACCACATCAAGGAGGCAAGATGCACCAAGCCCCTAGTGGACCTAGGATCTTACGACTTAGATTAACAAAATAAAAGGGAAGATCGAGAAGGGGAGAACAATGACTACAAGTAGCAAGGTTCCATTCACTATGAGTCATGAAAGAAAGGATACTAATGATTACAAAGCAAAATAAAGCTCACTAAGTAATTCAAGTATCCCAAGAAGGAAAGTATGAGCAGACTGTATACCCGCATAGTAAAGTGATCGCATGTGCCTTAATAGGAGCGATTGCTTTTAGGTAGGATACACCCAAGAGAGAGAGAGAGAAGAAAGGAGCATGTTATCACAAGGATTTATCCCCCAATCGAGGAATAAATCTAAGGATAATGAACACAAAACATGAGGTAGTGTCTCTTCCCTCATGGTCAGTATTATATATGATAACTCATGTATATCATGTATGTATATGCATATAATAATCTTCATTCCCTAAAGAAGAACACTACCTTAGAAGAAAGGGAAGAGAGGATCTCTTTTGAGTCAACATGAAAGAGACCAAGAAAAGATTTCAATGCTTTGCATCATCCCCAAGTAGACATTAAGGGAACAATAGAAAAACATAGATACATATAGAAGAATGGTCACAAAAGAGAAAGAAAGAAGAGGGAGAAAGATCTGCAGTGCTAATATTGCTAATCTAGCATGACATCCACCTCCCAATCTTGTTGATTATTATTCCGGGAAGACGAGAAACATGCCATAGGAATGACATCAAGCACAATAGATGGAGCTATCACAAGATCTAAACAAAGACTATGCTCATGTTGGAAGTCACTTTGTTTGACTCTAGGAGCTAGGAGTAGGGTTTGTGAAACTCATGCGATAAATGCTTGTCTACGTCAACATATTCATACTCATTATCAGAAGCATTAGGAGATGTATTGCCATTATGAATTAAATTTTCACCCACTTCTTCATCAAAGTTTAAAGAAAGAGGAGCAAGAACACAAATAGGAGTAAAACCATCACATGTTTTATGAAAATTATGATTTGGGGATGTAGGTTGAATATCTTTCTTAGGATAAAAGGGAATCATCTCAACTATTGGAGTCTAAGGAGATTGAGTATTTTGAGGGATAGCTTCACGAGCTCGAACATGGCATCTTCATCGTCATTCTCTCACACAACGATTCTATCAAGTCTTAGTGGAAGGCTGAGAAGAAGGAGGAACATCTGAAAAAGTAGGAACATTTCTCTCCTTGATAGTGGAAGTTTTAGGTTGAGGTCTTTTTGGTTGAACAATAGGAGACATAGGCCTCTTCTCTTGATAAGAGGAAGGAGGTGGAACTACACCATAGAAAGGAGGAATATTAGGTGTAGGAAGGAGACTAGGTCCATCATGAGGAGGAGGTATAGGTCTAACCTTAGGAATAATATTGGTGTTCTCCTTAAGAGAAGATAAAGTCACATCCATAGTGTAAGGAAGTTAAGTAGCGGAAACAACTTCCTACACTAACCTTGAGAGGAGGGTAATGCAAAACTTTTCTAGATCATTACAACAGTTACAGAAAATAGAAATAGATATAATAGCATTCATACCACAACACAGTGATTTACGTGGGGAAAACCCTTTCGGGAGAAAAACCCCACCCTCCAAAAGCAGCTCAATATTTTATTCAGCAATCAAAAACAGATTACAAAATACTTGCAGAGCAAGCTCTTCGCAGGAGTACCACTAATCAGAGATTCAGAGGCAACTCAATAGCCATAAGACTCTTACACCCAACCTCTATCTCACACACCTCATAAATAGGAGATACAATACAAGAAACCATCAAACGGTATTACAAAACCATGGGCTAAAACCACCCAATAAGGTGTAGCCGACCTTATCTCCCTTCTAGATGCCCTATGACATGTTAAAGCACACATCAACATGTGTCGCTCCCTTTTATAGCTCATTCATGTATCCGATACAAATTATTTTTCCTATTTCAGGAGTACAAACTTCCGGAGGCCATAACTTGAGAACCGGGTGTCCGATTGACGAACCGTTTGAAGCATCGGAAAGCTCTCAAAGTGCTCTATCACCTCGTAATTGCTTTGCCAGTTACGGCCACTTTTCAGGGAATTTCGGAGCCTCTAAAGTCCCCAAAATTAAGTTGAAATATTTTATTGCACCCCTCCAAGATGAAAACTTTAATATCTTCAAAACTAGCCGTGACCTTGCGACGCAACTTTACCGGAATGCTTATCTAGCCAACCAGAAGCTTCAGGGAGAGTTTCGCACCATTTTGTGCTCAAATAAAAACTTACTATAAATAGTAACCTCGCATAAATGCAAGGTTGAGACACCATTTTTCCCAACAAATCTCCCACTTGTCAAACACCTTGCATGAGCGGAAGGGAATGTCAACACAATGAATCAATTTCTAGGGGCCATAAGGCCCATAGACTCTGAACACCATTTGAACTTCTCTGTGCTCACAGCCTTAGTTAAAGCATCTGCAACATTCATCAAAGTTTCCACCTTAACCAGCTTCACCCTACCATCTTCGACCATATCTCTAACAAAATGATACTGAATATCAATATGTTTGGTCCGGGCATGAAATGTCGGGTTCTTAGCTAGGCTAATTGCACTCTGACTGTCACTGTACCTTGTTTTATTCCAATATCCGAACACAGTCTCTTAAGCCAAATGGCCTCTTTACAAGCATGAGTAGCTACCATATACTCCGCTTCAGTAGTGGATAAAGCAACCACAGCCTGTCGCTTACTCATCCAACTAATTGCACCACCAAACAAAGTAAACACATAAGCACTAGTCGATCTTCTGCTATCAATATCACCTGCCCAATCTGAATCCACATAACCATGGATATCAAGGGAAGTCATGTCTCCAACTGAATTACCATGATAACACAAAGAATACTCTGAAGTACCCTTCAAATATCTAAAGACTCTTTTGACTGCATCCCAATGAACTCTACCAGGATTAGACATATATCTAGAAAGTACTCCCACTGCTTGGGCAATGTCTGGTCTAGTACAGACCATAGCATACATCAAGCTTCCAACCGCACTTTGGTAAGGCACTCTGCTCATGTCTTCCATCTCCAATGGGGATGTAGGACAATCTGAAACAGATAGTTTCGTTCCAACTGTAAAAGGAACACTCAATGGTCTACAATTTTGCATGTTGAACCTCTGTAACACTGAATTCACATACTTACTCTGGCCTAGCCATAGCTTTCTGTTTGCCCTATCTCTTCTAATTTCCATCCCAAGAATGTGCTTTGCTGCACCAAGATCTTTCATTTCAAATTTAGCAGCGAGCTGAGACTTCAGTTCTGAAATCATACCTTTCCCTTTACCAATGAATAACATATCATCAACATACAATGCAATGAATAAGAAAAGATCACCATCAGATTTATAATAAACACAGTGATCTGATTTAGAATGTTCAAATCCCAAACTCAACACATATGTATCAAATTTCTGGTACCACATCCTAGGACTTTGTTTGAGGCCATACAAAGATTTCTTCAATTTACAGACCAAATTACTTTTGCCTTTCACCACATAGTGCTCTGGCTGTGTCATATAAATATCTTCCTCCAAATCACCATGAAGGAAAGCAATTTTCACATCCATTTGCTCAACCTCTAAATCATAAACAGTAGCAATAGAAAGCAAAAATCTAATTGACGTCATTTTTGCAACAGGAGAAAATATCTCACCGTAATCAACACCCTCAACCTGAGAGTAGCCTTTTGCAACTAACCTTGCTTTATACTTTTCAATGCTTCCATCTGAACCAATCTTTTTCTTGAACACCCATTTACAACCAACAAGTTTTCGTCCTTCAGGCAATGGTACAAGATCCCATGTATCATTCTTTTTCAAAGCTGCCATTTCTTCCTCCATAGCAATCTTCCAGGATTCTGCATCATTCATACCTAATGCCTCTTCTACAGATTTTGGTTCATCCACACTAGTATTCAGAGCAAAAATACATCTCCAATCATCAGGTGAATACCTTTTAGGTGGTTGTCTATGTCTTGTAGACCTTCGAACAAGCTGAGTTGGAGGTTCTTCCTCCTCTTCTGAAGATTCAGAGCTAGACGAGCTCTCCTCAAATTCTTGCCTATCTAGGGGTCTTGATTCAACTCTTTCAGGTGTAGAAGGAAGTTGAATCACATCTTCTTTTTTAGTCTGTTCTGGCTGCAATGTAACAGAAGGAGACTTAATTTCTCTAAAAATAACACTTCTACTATGAATTACCTTTTGTGCAACAGGGTCCCAAAGCTTGTATCCTTTCACACCATAACTATACCTGATGAAGATACATTTCACAGCCTTGTTCTCCAACTTTGTTCGCTTCTCCTTTGGCACATGTGCATATGCCTCGCAACCAAAAACTCTAAGATGTCTCAATGAAGGCTTGTGACCTGACCATGCTTCCATAGGCATTTTATCAACAAGAGCTGATGTAGGAGACCTGTTAATCAGGTAGCAAGCAGTGGCAACAGCTTCAGCCCAAAACTTTTGTTCAAGACCAGCACCACTCAACATACTCCTAGCCTTTTCCATCAGTGTCCTGTTCATTCTTTCTGCAACTCCATTCTGCTGTGGAGAATACGGAGTTGTCTTCTACCTGTTAATTCCACAGTCTTTACAGAATCTATCAAAATCATTAGAGCAAAACTCACCGCCATTATCAGTTCTCAAACATTTTATTTTCTTTCCAGTCTGCAACTCAACCATTGCTTTAAATTCTTTAAAATGACTAAAAACTTCAGATTTACTCTTTAGAAAATATACCCATGTCCTTCTACTAAAATCATCAATAAATGAAACATAATATGTGGATTTTCCAATCGAAGAGACATCTACTGGACCAAACACATCAGAATGGATAAGGTCCAAAACACCACAAGTTTTATGAGAACTCGAGTAAAACTGAACACGGTTTTGTTTTCCATAAATGCAATGCTCACAGAAATCAAAGTCAAGATTACAATCATTCAAACCTTCAACAAGGTTTTTATTTTTCAAGGTCCTTAGACCCTTTTCTCCAATTTGGCCAAGTCTCTGGGGCCATAACATAGTCTTCTCTACAGGTAACTTTGCTTCAGATGAAAGTGCACCCTTAGGTACCCAAAAACCATTTCCATCTACTGAAGGTGAAACCTTCAAATCTTCCAGTGAGGTATCCACAGATTTACTTTTTACAGAAGTGCTATTACACTCAACAGTGTATGCTTCAAGCTTATACAAAGTGCCAAACCTGACACCTCTAGCAACTACCATAGCACCCTTAATCATCTTACATCCTGTTTCAGAAAAGACTACCTGCACACCTGCATCTATTAGTTTGCTCACAGATAACAGGTTTCGTTTTAATCCAGGGATATGCAACACACCATTAATCCTTTTTATTCTACCATCAGAAAACCTGATTCTAACTTTACCTCGACCAACAATGTCTAAATGTGAATCATCACCCAAGTACACCTTACCTCCATTAAATCCTTCATATTCAGAAAACCAATCTCTATTGGAAGTCATATGAAAAGATGCACCTGAGTCAATTAGCCAGGCATCATTACCTGCATGAGTCGCCAAAGCCGCAATAAATGCATCGCCATCTTCCTTGTCGGACTCAGAATCAGAATCGAACTTTTTCTTTTTCTTCTTCTTTTCTTCTTTGTAGTCCTTACGGATGTGACCCGGTTTACCGCAATTCCAACAAATGACTTTGGACTTTCCAGGAGATTTCGATCTCCCTTTGGATTTGGACTTGCCGCGCTTCTCATTCTTCTTGCCTTTCTCCTTAGGTCTTCCACGAACGGTTAGGGCTTCCTTTGAACTGATGGATACCTTCCTTCGCATCTCTTCACCGAGTAGGGCACCCACCACGTCTTCAGATTTCAAAACAACAGAAGTACTACCGATAGCCATAACAAGAGAATCCCACGAATCAGGCAAAGAACAAAGCAAGATCTGACATTTCTCCTCCTCGTCCATCTTAACACCGACGGATACTAATTGAGCTACAATCATATTGAATGCTTCTAGGTGGTCTGTAATTTGTCCACCCTCTTCCATCTTCAAGGAATACAATTTCTTTCTCAAGAAAATTTGATTTAATAAAGATTTCACTTGATACATCTCACCAAGCTTAGTCCATAGCTTCTTTGCAGAGTTCTCTTCATGGACATTGATTAGAATAGAGTCTGCCAGGCACAGTCTGATTAGACCCTTGGCTTTTCGGTCCATAACATCATACTGAGCTGCCGCAGTAGGATTTGAGGGCCTTTGGACATTCGCATCAACAGCATCCCAAAGATCTCGATCTATTAGCAGATCTTCCATCTTCAGCTTCCACATCTCAAAATTACTTCCATTAAATTTCTCCACCTCTATTCTCCCTGACGAACTTGCCATCTGAATATTCCTGCAACAAGATCAAAAAGTGTCTTCTGCACAAGCTCCCACTCAAATCTGGATTAGTTCAAAAAACCCAACTGCCCACAATTGAAACCAAAGGTGATCAGGCTCTGATACCACTTGTAAGGAAGTTAAGTAGCGGAAACAACTTCCTACACTAACCTTGAGAGGAGGGTAATGCAAAACTTTTTCAGATCATTACAACAGTTACAGAAAATAGAAATAGATATAATAGCATTCATACCACAACACAGTGATTTACGTGGGGAAAATCCTTTCGGGAGAAAAACCCCACCCTCCAAAAGCAGCTCAATATTTTATTCAGCAATCAAAAACAGATTACAAAATACTTGCAGAGCAAGCTCTTCGCAGGAGTACCACTAATCAGAGATTCAGAGGCAACTCAATAGCCATAAGACTCTTACACCCAACCTCTATCTCACACACCTCATAAATAGGAGATACAATACAAGAAACCATCAAACGGTATTACAAAACCATGGGCTAAAACCACCCAATAAGGTGTAGCCGACCTTATCTCCCTTCTAGATGCCCTATGACATGTTAAAGAACACATCAACACGTGTCGCTCCCTTTTACAGCTCATTTATGTATCCGATACAAATTATTTTTCCTATTTCAGGAGTACAAACTTCCGGAGGCCATAACTTGAGAACCGGGTGTCCGATTGACGAACCGTTTGAAGCGCCGAAAAGCTTGCGAAGTGCTCTATCACCTCGTAATAGCTTTGCCGGTTACGGCCACTTTTCAGGGCATTTGGGAGCCTCTAAAGTCCCCAAAATTAAGTTTAAATATTTTATTGCACCCCTCCAAGATGAAAACTTTAATATCTTCAAAACTAGCCGTGACCTTGCGACGCAACTTTACCGGAATGCTTATCTAGCCAACCAGAAGCTTCAGGGACAGTTTCGCACCATTTCGTGCTCAAATAAAAACTTACTATAAATAGTAACCTCGCATAAATGCAAGGTTGAGACACCATTTTTCCCAACACATAGGGGTAGGTGGATGATCTTCCTTAGGAGGAATATTAGTTCGATATGTGAGGGGAAGAACCTCATCTTGAAGAATAATAGGAATGTCAAGTGTTGGAGATCTAGGTTGAGTTAAGGATAAAATTGTATCATTCTTCTATTTTTGATAAGATTGAAAAAGAGCATCGCTCCTTGATGGAAGAGTTTGAAATTGTTTAGGCAAAAAGAGATCAATAGGAACACCAGGGCTTCTTTCGGATGGAAATAAGCTATGGTTCACAGTTATGATTTCTCCATTGTGAGGAAATTTGAGACACTTGTGGATTGGAGAAGCAATAGCCTTCATGGAAGATAGCCAAGGATAGCCCTACTACAAACAAAATTGCTCAGAAGAGGGTATGATAACAAACTCAAAATCCATGGATTTAGTATGAACTTCAACAGGAAGAGTGATAGAGCCAATGTTAGGACAAGAGAAGCCATAGAAAGGAGGAATATTAGGTGTAGGAAGGAGACCAGGTCCATCATGAGGAGGAGGTATAGGTCTAACCTTAGGAATAATATTGGTGTTTTCCTTAAGAGAAGATAAAGTCACATCCATAGGGGTAGGTGGATGATCTTCCTTAGGAGGAAGATTAGTTCGATATGTGAGGGGAAGAACCTCATATTGAAGAATAATAGGAATGTCAAGTGTTGGAGATCTAGGTTGAGTTAAGGATAAAATCATATCATTCTTCTATTTTTGACAATATTGAAAATGAGCATCGCTCCTTGATGGAAGAGTTTGAAATTGTTTAGGCAAAAAGAGATCAATAGGAACACTAGGGCTTCTATTGGATGGAAATAAGCTATGGTTCATGATTATGATTTCTCCATTGTGAGGAAATTTGAGACACTTGTGGATTGGAGAAGCAATAGCCTTCATGGAAGATAGCCAAGGATAGCCCTACTGCACACAAAATTGCTTAGAAGAGGGTATGATAACAAACTCAACATCCATGGATTTAGTATGAACTTAAACAAGAAGAGTGATAGAGCCAATGTTAGGACAAGAGAAACCATCAAATAACTTCACAACCACATTAGAAGAATCATATATTAGTTTATGCAATTGTAAAGTGAAAAGATACTCTTCAGTTATGACATTAACCATGCAAGAGGGATTAATAAGGGCACCATGGCAAGGGATATCCTTAACCTTTGCAATTATGTATAAAGGGCCATCGGGTGTTCTAATGGTCTCACTAGGGTCAAATGTAATACAAGGATCCTTAGGAGAATCTTGTGTTTCTACAATATTAACCAATTTTGGAGCCATAGAATTGAATTCTTCAGAAGAGAGCGAATTAGGCACAATCTCAATAACGTTAGAGGTATGAGAAGGAAAGGGATCGATGAAAATATTAATATTTTGATTAGGAGGAGCTATTTATTTATTCCCTTTATCATTCACACCTATCATGGATATAGTATTATTATCAATCAAGTCTTTAATCTTATTTTTCAATCTGAAATACTTCTCAGTATCATGACTAGGTTGACGATTTAATTGATAGAAGTAATTGTTATCAAAATAAGGGGATGCAAGTTTGGAAAGATCAAATTGTTTTATATGAGGAAGTTTGATAAAAATTTTGTGCAATAATTGAGACATAATACTATGTAAAACTTCATTTAAAGGAGTAAACTATCTTTCTCTTTGGAAAAATTTAGAAATAGAAGGCACAGCTGTTGTAGCATTCACATGGTTGTTGTTGATTGGATCATTAAACTTGATGAAGATTTTTGTTGGTTTGAACTTTGAAAATGGTTTTTTAATACTCTCCCCTTTATCACTTGGAGCCATAGGAGTGGATTTCTCCATTTGACTCACAACCAGATGATAATTGTGGAGCGTTGCACACAACTACGGAAAGGAAGTAAACTTAGACAAAAGAAGCTTTTCCCTAATATATTTTTGCAAATTAGAAATGAAATTTCTTTGAATATCATTATTAGGTACATGAAAAGAAATTTGAGCATACAAATGCTTATATCTACCAATAAAATCAATCATTTTTTCTTTAACACCTTGTTTACAATGCATTAAATCAGTCAAAGTGATTTTAGGACTAATGTTGTTTTGAAATGGTTAGATGAATGCATTTTCTATTTTTTTAAAAGAAGTGATGGAATAAGAAGGAAAAGAGAAATACCATTGTAAAGCCTTATCTCTTAGTATTATTATAAACAATTTTGCAAGCAATCTTTGATCATAAGCAAAATCAGTACAAAAGGTTTGAAATATTTTGACATGTGTAAGAGGATCACCTTTTCCATTATAGAGTTCCAATTGAGGGATCACCACATGTTTAGGTCACATAACTTTAACAATAAAGAAAGTGGGCTCGCAACATCAAAGGTGGGCACACTAAACTTGGATTGACTCATGGAAGCAATTTGTTGTTGTAAGGAAGACACGGTTTGAGCAAGATTGTTAATTGTCACTTCGGTAGAAGAATTAATTTTAGACATAGGTGATTGAGAAGGTAATGTGATGTTAATGAAAAAGCACATGGACTGAGAATAAAGTGGTGGGACATTATTATAAGTAGGCATAGGTGATGATTGGGTAGGAAAAGGGACACTTAAAGGAGGAATAAAGTTGTTGAAGGAATTGCCCCCTTGTGTCATATTAATTGGTTGAGGAATAATAGGAATATTCATGGAAGACATAGGTGACGATGGAGGATTAAATAAAGAAAAGGGATTGCCCCCATGACCTATCATTGTAGGAATAACATTTTGAGTTTAAGTAGCCATGATGTTAGATGTGAAAGTGGGAATACTATTCATAGGAGTAGTCAAAGGAATAGAAGAATTGACTTGTATTGAAGGTTGTGAATAACCTAGGGTTTCATCACAACTCTTGATAGGCATGACATTATAATCAACAATATGTGCAATGCCACATAATATATCAATTCCATTCTTATTACTTTGAAGCATGCATTTAAGACCTTTAATTAATGGAAGAGATTCACTATTAGGGTATTCTTGGGACATCCATTGTTGAAAGATATCAAATTGATTGTCCAATGTAGAAATTTGATTTAAAGAAACCCTAGTTAAAGGTTCTTCTTCATCATGGGATCCATCAATAGGGTGAATAGGCACATGATTAGGATGGGAAGCATGATCCTCATTAAAGAAGTCACCCAAATTAGGCTCCATCTCCTCAGTAATTAAACCTTGGGAAGCCTTAATTCTAATGTTTCATCTAATGGGGATAGGATAGGTAGGACTAATAGTGGTAAAACTCATGCACTAGAGGGAAAATTTGAATTTTAAATTGTGGAACAAAGCTTACAAAATTGAGTAATGCAAAATTTTAAGAAAATAATGATTACACAATTTAAACTTTGTTGGAGGAAGGGAATGACACAATTTCCAAAAATGAATTGAAATCTCAAAATTAGGGTCAAGGGAATACCAGTTAATTTTAAAATCAGAATTTTTAAAATCAAGGCAGACTATAATTAACCTCTTAATTTTACAAATTTTCTTGAAACTTGAAATTGTTGAATTTGGGAGGTATTTTTGATTCTAGAGGGATAAAAAATTGATAAAATCAACCAATCTTCTGGATTGAGGCTAGTAAATACAACCATAACAATCTCCTAAAATTTTAGGAAAAAAGTCGAGGATCGTCGTGGGAGTGCACATGGTCCGACCAACTTTTTTTTAAATTTTCAGGGGATGGATATTATGATGATTTTAAAGCTAACCCAAAATAATTAGCAAATTTTATGATCTCTAGATGGGCGAAATGAAGGCGCAAATGTGAAAATAGAACCCTATTAGGTTTTGAAGAAAAAGAGGAATTGAATTGCAATTTTGAAAAGGGTCAAACCTAATGGATACAGACACCTTGGAAAAATTTTAGAAAGCTGAATTGAAATGAAATTGATTTGAAATTCACACAAAATCCAATTAATTTTGAAAATTAGGGTTTTATGACCTAACCACTTAATTTTAAAATTTGAATTTTGGGAAAAAGGAGGGAAATTGAAAATTTGAATTGTAGGATTGAAGACAAATCTGAGAACAATCAGGAATCTGAAAATGAAATTGAAATCCAATTTTTTGAACAAGATCAAGATGATTTTGGAAAATTAGGGTTTTAACAAGTATCCTCTTAATTTTCTAAATTTTATTTGCAAATTGACCAAGAATAAGAGGAAATTGAATTTGATAAAGAAGATAATTTTCAGATCTAAGATAACCACAAGTTTTTACAAATTACAAGTTCAATTTTAATTAAAAATAAGGGTTTTTAATGATTTAACCACTAAGTTTGTAGATATTTGAAACTTGTAAATGAAAAATATGCAATTTTGTTCAAAGGAATGCATCCAAGACATCAGGTTGACCAAAATGTAATGGTGGGAAAATGGTGAATGATAGATCGAGAGGAAAACTATCCTTTCCCTCAAAAATAGATGAGAGTTTCACTATTGATTATCCTTCAAATACATTTTATCATGTTACAATAGAAAGAGGAGAGGATAATTAACTAGATTCGATCTTTCCACATGAAGATGGTAGATTGAATTTTGAATGAATTTTGAATGTTAAGTTGATCCTCTCTTCCTTGTTTGAAATGGAAAGGAATTGACTGAATTATGTAGTGCAAAAGTAAGAAACAATTGATTAGAACTTGAGATCGAAATATGGGACGAAGTTGTTTGAATTTGTGGAAAAGTTGTCAGAACCGTGGCGTGAATGTACATGGTCCTTTGAAAAATCTGCAAAAGGAAAAAGGTTTTTTCGCCTCTGCAAATGAAGCCTGAATTTGGAAGTATAGCTATTTACCTACAACCTACACACAGAAAAGAGAGGGAAATGGGTTGAGATTGGGGGTTTGCCTTTAGGTGAAACCCCAGTTTTGGAATTAACTAAGTAATGAAAGAAAGTACTTGCAAGTAGCTGTAAATGAAAGACTAAATTGTGAATCACCTCAAGGGAAGTTGTAGTAACAATGTTGATAGAAATGCTTGTGTGGAATTGAATGTTGAAATCAATCTCCTCTTGACTGGTTGATTCCTTGACTTGAATGCAACTCCTAGCTTTGAAGGGAGACTTGAGAATGCTCAATGCTAGAAAAGGATGCTTGAATGCTTGATCGTTTGTGCACACTCCAATCTTATCCAAATTTAACTTATTGAACCTATACAAATGAGAGGATGAATGCCCCTTAAATACATGTTTGTGGATTTGATTTTCGTCACCAGCCAACATTGGGGGAGTTTACCACCTGATGCACAACCAACAATGCAACCCTAAGAAGGGTCCTGCCCCAAAATTGTGCAGGGATAGGGGCACCATGTCACTGTCCTAGGAGGACAAGGGTGCCATGCCCCTATCCTAGGAGGACAACAGTGCCACACTGCTATCCAAGGGGGGATAGTGCCACAATGCCCCTATCCTACCCCTTTCTCTAGGGTAGAGTGCGGATGGGGTGATGCAAAGGCCAAGGAAGAAGTTGTGTCTGAAGGCTAAGCAATCTCTGGTCTTTGACCAGGCTAGAGGATTTGAACTCGCATGCGTGAGGACCCTAATGCAGTGGAAAATTTCTAGGGTCACAATTTTATGATACTATAGGATGCTATTCATTGAATAAAAATTAACTAAAATGCATTTAACCAAAAAGAAAATAAGGAAAGAGATTTTAACTAGAAATCTTTGAAAAGGCATGCATTAAATACAAACACATTTTTTTGGATTTTTCAAGATTTTGAATCAACTAGATCACTACAAAATACCATTCATAGATAATATCTTTGCAGAAATAGAAAACTAAAACCATTCACTACCTCAAATATATATTATTCATTTATAACCATTCAAAAGAAAATAAAGCATGCACACATCATAATTCAAAGATTACAAATATCTGAAGCCACCAGAAAATTTTCTATATTCAAAATAGTAAACAAAAATATACTTAAACAATTTTTTGTTCTTAAGAGTAAAACAAAGTTTTCCCAAATGATCCTAAAATGAAAATAAATCTAGCTATTTAAAATATTTAGAGAAATGGTTTGTTTAAGATAACTATTATTTTTAAAATAAGTATTTTAGGCTTTCAAGCCAATAATCAAGAAAAGAAGTAAAATAGTAAAATTATGAAACTGCACCTGCCTATTCAACTTCTAGTTTATTATCGCCAATGATCTCCACCTCTTGATTAACATGTGTCACCTCCTGGGCCTTAAGCCTTTGTCTATACTCATGGTACTTGTTCATGATCAGCTCCAAGTTTGGGTCCTCTAGTACTGTTGTGATGTGAAATATTGTTCTCCATTTTGAAGTCAACCCATTAGTAGTGGCAATGTTTTTGTGTATTTCATCCATCTCAGTCTCAAAGGAAGTAGGGTGCATTTACAAGGGATATAATCCCCAGAAGGATTCCAAATAAATATTTTGAGGATCTCTGACATTCTTCTGATAATTCCCCTTGAACTAGCCCATCATTTCACCAAGTTCTCATACGTTCTCCTCAAAGATATCCATAAGGTAAACATCCAGAGCACAAAGATCATTCCTTATTTTAAGCATATCATTCAAATAGTATTTTAGGGCATCATCAATGTCATTGATATAATCATGATATATCTTTTCTTTTCATTCCAAGGCTTCTCTCTAGGTAGTATGAACTTCCTTAGGATGTTCTACCAACTTTTCGGTCATCAGAATGGTAGGGTTCAATGTCGTGATCTCTGTAACCTCCTTTGAAAGCACAAATATGCTCCCAAGTTATATCCCAACCTATTATAGCTCAGCTAACAATTGCTTTCTTTTATTCCAAATATTCACATACAACACTGTGAACTTAGTAATATAACTGAGACCAGTTTTATACATTTCTTCTATCCATTTAGTGACTGCTTTAGCATATCCTAAATTTTCTTTGAGTTTTTTCATAGTATATGGATCAAGCTCCTACACATGTGAACTTGAAGCCTCCCCAGTTATTGGATTTCTAATAGATGAAATGAAATCTTTCAATCATTACACCTCAGACTATAGGTCCATATTATTTTTCTTCTATTCTTGAGCCCTCTTAATCAATGCATCAAATGAAAAGTTAGCATGGTAGATGTCCCCTTCTAAAGTAGAAGGTCCCATATCCACATGGCTGATCTTATAAAACCTTTTTGTTATGTCACTTGCATTAAAATATTTAATAGGATCAGTGATCTCTAGGAGTTGGTGACCAGATACAGGATTAGAAATGATCTGAGACATTTGCTTGGCCTTTTTAGGATTGTGAGAACTTTATAGCAATAGTGCAACTATACCAATCTCACTGGAAATAGGGGTGGACACTTTTCTTTTCTTCCTTTGTCCTCAACCATTCTAGAGAAGTTGTTTCAAGCCTCGACTTTTTATTAATAGTGTTGGGGATATTTTGCATAGGAGAGGAGGGAATTTTAAGAAGATTAGAGAAAGAATGATCATTAATTATTTGTTGATAAATACTTTTAGAATCAACAAGAGGATATTTCCCTCTAGTTGGCATAATTTTGTCATCCGACTCATAGGTTGATTTCAGTCTAGTAGTGGTTTCTTCAGGTTTATCCCATCACCACCTGACTGAGAACCTCAGGTTGGTAACCTATCTACAGACTTGGTTGTTTATGTTAGAATAGGGGAAGAAGAAACTACATTCTCTCTATAGGATGATGACCTTTGGGTTTGTGAGGAGATAACATATTGTTTCCACTTTCTATTTAACCAGTCAGATGTTCTTCTCAACACTAGATCAATTTGAACCATTACGTCTGAGACCTCCTCTTTGGACCAATCAACTTTTATAGGGGCCGCATTGGCAAGAGTATGATACTCTGGGTCCAAAATGACCTCATGTTCAATCACATCATCGGGAACATTAAAAGAAACACCAAGAGTGTGAATTTGCTGCAAAGGAAGTCCCATGAAACTTCTCTTAAACACTTCAACATCATCTAAACAATCCTCCCATTAATCCTTGATCTCAGAACGATGCATATAACCTTTGGCTCAATACAAATTGTGCTTCACATATCCCTTCTTGTCAAAACTATTTGTAGATGGGAGAGATTGAAAAAGAAAATTCTCTAGAATTGTTCCCATGACCTTAGCGCCACCATTTATTTTGCAAGAGAAATGAGGTCTAGACAATAGGAAGGATTATCCATTATTTCCCATTTTTAGATATTTAACGTTTACCACAGCCATCTGGCAGCAAACTTCTAGGAAAACAATATAATAAGATGAAAATCAAGGCAATTTTAGCAGGGCCTTCTCAAAACCCACAATTCTAAGGTATGTGAACCTATCGAATTGGGTGTATAAACTTCCAAATTTCATCACAAAGGTAGCAGAGTCATGGGAAATCTGTAGACTGGGGTTTTCTTCTAATTTTCTAACCATACCCAACAAGAATACATCATTGACATGGGGAAAAATCTTGCATACCCTTACACATGGTGAGCTGGGGAATTTTTGGTAGATGGGTGCAAATACAGGGAGAGGATGATGCAGTTCCAACCCCAGCCACATAGACTCTTGACTAGCTAGTATGAAAATCAGATATGAACACATATGATAGGAAAGAGAGTGATGAAAATTATGCAATTTTTTATGTAAGTGATAGCTAATGATAGAAGCCCAATCAATAAAATTCCTAGGAGCACAAATTACCAAGATAAAATAACACATCCAGAATTCAAAAGAATCAGTGCAAGCATTCCTTACAACATGATGCAGGAGGACTATAATCTTTGCAACTTCATCCTTAAAGTGCATTATTTTAAATTTGCTGGGCAATTGAAACTTACCTCCACTTTAAGACTTTAACCAATTTCTGGCAATGTAGTTCATACACCAGTCTCCATGTGTTTTGAAATACTCTTCACTAGCTAGAATGGACATGCCTTTAGATGTTTTTCTCTTAGGAAGGCACAAAGCACGAGAGATGCTTTCAACTTTAATCAATGCAACAGCCCTACCTCCATCTACTTGGATTTCTTTTGTCTCTAGGTTGTATATTTCAAAGCATGCAATGATTAAATCTATACAAGGCATGACAACTAGAAAAACAACTCTAAAATCCAAGCCACACTAAAAAAGTCTTTCTCACAATAGAGTTGTCTCACCTCCTTTAAGCTGTTGTATAAAAGTCTCTAGGTTCAATTGTTCTACTTTTGTGTATTGCAAACCTGTCCAATGGTTTTATATCACACTCTACATGGAAACAAGCTAGATAATGCACTTTGTGAAAACTTAAAAATGAGAGCTGGTTCAAAAATCATCTGCCACCCTGTCTGTGACCTTGAGTGATGTGACATGCATTAAGTGATAATTTACTTAGCCTTTCAAAATGCTCCTTTATTTTGGCCTTTTTCCATTGACAAGGTAAACAACATTATTTTGTACAACAACTTGATGCAAAGGTGGTGACCCAAGCCCTAGGTAAGACTAAAATGTCACTCAGTCAGGAAAAATATGAAGTTACGAACCTATAGTTGAGACTTACAAAATTTCCACAACCCCTGCTAAAGTGACCAAAGCACAAGACAATGAAAGATCGAGCGATCAAATACTTTCAAAACTTCCTAACCCCATGCTAAGCTTAGAAAATAGACACATTACACGACAAGACTTTGAGAACTCATAAATCTCGTGACAAAGAGCTTGAAAAATGGAGCAATAAGGAAACACATAAAAAACATTTAGATGGTGGTTCCAAAATTAAAAAGGGGGCCAATATATTTTATCTTTTGGTTACAAGTTTAATATGCTTCTCAAAGACATCAATGGACTAGAGTGATTGGGATGGGGCATGAGCATCTAATTTGTTGCTTGTGGATTGTTCTTTTGTAACACTATGTCTCTTCTAAGGGTATGGTAGACAAAAGAGGATATGTTAATGGACTATATTACTTTCCTATAGTTAATGATAATCAAACAAATGTAATTAATTATGTTTAAATTAATATAAGTTAATTAATTCTGATATTAAGATTGATAATTATAATAATGTACCATCATAAATTATAACCAGTACTATTTACACCTCGGTTTTGTGCTCCTACTATAGCGTATTCTATGGCCATCCTATCTCTAGGTCCATTTTGATGATATTCTTCAACCCCGATGTCATCAACACTGCTGAGTGGGCCCGTTTTTGAGGTACCTTCCTTGTTTTCTAATTAGGCCACATTTTCTTGAGGACTAAGACATGGAATGCCCTATTTTGGACCAAGGCACACGATAATGCTCTATTCCCCTTTAAACATTCCCTAATTTGAAATAGTGAAGACCCTTTCCCTCTCCAATGGTTTTTGGTCCCAATGACTACACATGATCATTGGAGCTTAGCTTAATCGATAATTTACCTAGAGAACCCTATATAAAGACATCCTATTGATTCATTTTGTCATCTATTAAAGCTATACATGATATTTATGCATTTGTGAGGCATTCATTAGCAAACATTCAACCATTCAAGGATGCATTTCATCGTTGAAGCATTATGGAGAAAACTTACGACAATCTTCATGCAAGCATGTGTGTGTGATTAGGATTTTTCATGTTCATCTATTTTTCATGCCATTACATTCAAATAGTATTGTATCATCAATCTTTCTATCAATAATTGTAGATTTGATGTATATCCCCTTAGTACGTATTTTAGTATTTGCATTATTTCATTCAAGGTCAATTCCTAAATAGGGGTTTGACAGGAAAATCCCTATCCACAACATATTCCTCTCTCTTTCTAAGAGCAATAAATAGATGCAAGAGTTATACTTAGTAATTCTGACAAATTCAATAGTGATGAACAAGTTTATCTTTTGATAGAGTAAAATTTGGAGGGCCACGGAGAATATGTAGAACTTGGTCCCAAAAAATCAAGCCAAACTTCTAGGAATAGGATTTGAACCTCTTCTCTTTCCTAGATCCCAATTTGTGGCTCTATGGGACATATATAGCATTTTATATTTGTTAATTTACTTTGATTCATCCCTTGTTTTGCCCTAATTTGCAATCATCAATCCATTTCCACTTTGGAAAGAGGAAACCCTAACAACAAGTGAATCTATTCAAATTTTCAGCCCTTTCCATATTTAGATTGAGGCTAGATCTATTAGGTTCACTCCTCTTTCCACAAATGTTGTTTTGGTTAATTTGGATTATTATTGTTTTTATATTAGCTCCATTTGCCCTAATTCCAAATTACACCATTACATTTCGGTGAACCTGACATCTTTCATGCTAATTTATGATCTGTGTTCTGAAATATCATTTTATGAATTTTAATTTTCAAATTTTTACTTAGATTATATTTTCAATTACAAACATAAATTTAGAGGATAAATTCATAAAAAACCCTAATATATTTTTCTAAATTTGACTTGTGGATCACATTATTTTTTACTTGTGTTTCCCAATACAATTTGAGGAATTCATAATGACACTTACTAAGTTTTATTTGTTTGCTATTTCAAATATTATTACATTTCTTTTTAATTGCATCTATCAAAATCATGTGTTGGATAATGGTTTCTTGTACTTTACATTGCTTCTTTTCATTCATAGTACTTCTACACATTGTAATTTTAAAATTTCAAGAACATTTCCTACTAGCCAATCATATCTCAAAGCTTTTATTCATGTTGCATGCTACTTTATGATGTTAGTTTCAAGAAAATATATTACATGTGTAGATCACATAAAATATTTTGTAGACAATTATAGTCCTGGAGATGACATTGAAAAAGCTAACACTTGTAGCTCTCCTAGGGTATCTCATTTGAATGATCAAAATAATTATATAACAAATTAAAACAATTTTAACTAAAAAAAACTCAATGACTATGTTAAATCCCACCTTTCTAATTTTGGAAATTATGAATAATACAATGTTCTTGTTTGGATAAACAAGTTAATTATATATTTTTCTCATGTGGATGTAAATAGTATTGAAAGGAAAAGGATTGAATAGATAAGTTAACTAAATGAAGTTTCTATGTTTTAACCAATTTTCTTTAATGTGACCAAGTGAATATAGGACTTACACTACCCTCAAATGGAGGGAGAGTATCATCAAGGAGAGGATTGCATATACTAGAAATAAAAGAATCCAATTAGTCTTGGCTCTGATTAATCAAAAAAATATCTTGAACACCTTGGCCATAGTAAAGTAAGGCCCAAATCAACATACTGATGTTAACCTTGAGTTAGTTGCCACCCTTGTGTTGTCAGGTTATCGGTTATCCTATGCCTCAGTCTATTCCTTATTATTTCTTATTTTTTATTGATGTTTCTCTCCCTTTGATGTTAGTATCATACTTTTTTCATTTCTTTTATTTTAATTATTGTTTGAGTATATTACTACCCACACATGTACATGTGCAATGCACGAGTATGGATACTAGTATTTATTTCTATTATATATTATGGATGTTATTCTTAGCGTTGCTTCAAGCTTCTTGTTTAGAGGCCATAAAAGATGGATGTAGTGGTCACCAACTCGGTCTCTGAGTTTCTTATAATTTATATGTTGAGAAAGAAGTTGGTACTTCTACATACCATGTTGTAATTGAATTGCTATTAATTTGATATTTATGGATTCCAAGAGGATTGCTATTTTTTGATTTAGGGAAAGGTTTTAGCAATGTTACTTTGTTGAGCATGAAGATTGCTTTTAGTGGCAATATAGGGGGTAGAAGTTAATGTTATGGTCATGTTTTTGGTGATACTACAAAACTCTTGAATTGTTGTTGTCGTATTATCTTTAGGTTGTTTTGATTAAAGGAGGAGTGGATATTGTGTTTTGGAAGAAGATGAGAGGGTGATCTTGTCATGGAAACTCGGTGGTAGATTCAGAAATTGTCTTTTTTTCGGACTAGAGAAAATGCCTTGCTCTGTTATTCATATATCTATTATTTTCTCCTATCTTTAATGTTTATTAATCTAAAAAATATCATGCTAGATTGCATTGAAATTTTTATTCTATTATTAGCCTCGGAATGTTGATGAATTGTTTATTCAACATACTAAGCCATAGTATGACTAAGAAAACTTTGCATTCTGTTCTAGAATTGGACAATTGCATGTGTTTCTTTGCAGTTAATTGACTATTTAAGTGGAGATCCAAACCCTTGTTTCTAGATTTAATTTTGTAGTCTTGTGATTTTGCATTTTTTACTTTTATATTATAGATCAGAGTAGCATGTTTTTTTTATTAGACTACTTCACTATATTTTATTTTGTATTAAGTATCATAGAATCACAAAGGTCATTTTTTGCTCATTTGAGCATCCACATTACAAACTTATTACAAATACCAACTCCTTTCAAGCAAACTTATTACAAATACTAACTCCTTTTGAGCACCAAACTAGAAACAACAATTGGAAGACCAAGGGTCACAACTTAGAAATCCACTTTAAACAACAATGGAAGACCAAGAGTCACAACTTATAATTCTACACAAAGGTGTCCCTCATGGGAGTTGAACATGGGTCTCCACATTGAAAACTCAATGCTTTAACCAACTAAGCTCAACCCCTTGGACTACTTCAATATATTTTGGTAGGACCTAACATGGAAATATGCCTTAAACTATTCTATATCATGGAAGGATGGTTCTCAGTTTACCTTCTTAGAAGTACATAGGAGTGTCTCTTGATCTACTATATCCATTACCTTTTGGAATGAACCTTGTTCGTTAATTTTGTTCCAAATGTTGATGTGAGTAAGCATCCCTTCATAGTAAGCTAAGTAAAGTTGGTGAAGAACAACCACACTCAATGTGTTTTTTATGAAAATATTGGCCAAGGTAGCACTATAGATTGCATGCATCTCTTAGTTCATAAGAGTTAGATACATCACTACACAAGGGATTCATAGAAGTTAGGAGGTACCTTTACTGTATGACCGGTTAGTATGTGTAGATTCTAAACACCAAGATCAAAGGATCATTGGTATTGTTCCATTGTATATCTAATTACCTAGTGATGGGTCAGATCCTTCTTGTAGGAAGTAGTGTAGGGGACTTTGGTCCATGGTTGGCCAGGAAAGCCCTTGATGATGCTCTCCCTCCCCTTTGTATTGTTGATTTTGTTGGGCATCAAAAAGATAAAAATATGTTCTCTCTCTCTCTCTCTCTCTCTCTCTCTCTCTCTTTCTCTCTATTTATTTTATGATGTTTAAATGAAAAGTTCATTAATATTTTCTTTTTAATATAATAGTTATTTATTTTTCAGTTATGTTAGTTACTACAGTTCATTTTCAACTAAACATGGATTACAATAAGTATTTAATTTCTTAGTCTACCAAAGTTTATTCAGCTTTTCACATTTAGATTAGTTTATTGTTATGTATATGGTATCAGAGATACCAAGGCTAACTTTGAACCTTGGGCTTGTCATCCAAACCTAGCTAGAAAAATAAAACCTAGCCATCATGTTTCACATGATGTGGATATGATGAACACATCAGAAGAAAGTATGACACCCTATGTATACCAAAATTTTGACAATCTAGTTAAAGCATGGCTACACATATTTCTCTACCCCCTTGATATGGAGACTTTGGTAGAGGTGCTTAAGTGGCTTTCTAGAGAAAAGACAAGAATGAACTACCAATAGTAAGGCAACAATAAACGTAGCCATTTGGAAGAAATTTGGAATTGAAACCAAACTTATGTTAGAAAATCTATTGGAAACAATGAAACCTAGACTAGGACTATGAAAAATTGGGTACCCACCCTTGGATATAGACTTGTGCCTTACTCTAATTTGAGTGATCAAGAAGAACCTATCATGGGAAGTGATAATGACTTTTCTTGAGAGTCAAGAAAAATTTTGTAAAAAAAAGAGATGTAAACTCTTTTGAATTAAAAAAAAAAGATAAAATTTTGGATTATATTCACCTGATATTGGATATACTCTTATTATGTTAGATTAAATGTTAAAATATATTGAAACTAATAAACAATAAATAATTCTCTTAAGCATGAAATTGATAGGACATTCATCATTATGAAAATGATAGTGAAGAATCGAGAGACACTAAGATGGCCATGATGAGGAAAATCTTGGAAGTTATGAAAAAAACTCAATCTAGGTTAGATGACCTCAAAAGGTAGTTTGGGAGTCAATCAGAATCTAGAGATGAAGAATTTGAAACTCAATCTAGAACTACCCATCATCATGAGGAACATGCAAAAAACTTAGACTTCAATACCAAGAAGAATCAATTAGTTGTTTATTTGTCCAATGATATGAAGAAAATAAAACCCCTTGAGTTTCAAGGATCTACATCTAGGGATGCCACTAAGGCATGGGTTACTAAGATGGATAAATATTTTAAAATTTCAAATTACTACAACTTCCAAACAATTTAGAGTGCATATCAGCTCGAGAGAGAGGCTACCACTTGGTAGGAGAGTAAAACGGCTTAAATGGGACTTAAAATAATAAGGGTTTCATGGGAATAGTTTTTAAGAGGTTTTAGGGAAAGATGGTTTCCACAAATGTAATATGATTAAAAACTGGAAGATGTTTACGACCTCAAGAAAGGGGAGATGTCAATCAATGAATACTCGGAAAAAAATAATATGTTGATAAAGTACATGCCCCTTGTTCATCACAAAGAGAACTACTGAGTCAAGAAGTTCATCATGGGATTCAATCATATAATAGGTGAATTAATAGATGTAATTACACCTAGAACTATGGGGGAGGTGTATGAAAAAGTAGTGAGATAGGAGCAAAGGGTAAAAAGGGATGATACCTTTTAAGAACCATAAAAATTTCAATTGGAACCAATCCTCCTTGCAGTTTAAGTAAACACAATTTCAAAGGAAACAAACTTGATCATAAGGCGGACCAAAAATGGTTTAATAATAAAAATTGAAAAGAAGGTAATCATGGCAACAAGGGCACCAAAAAAAGGGGACCCCATGGTAGATGCTTCAACTATGGACGAGATTACTACACCAATCAATGCACAACAACGGATCAAAGTGACAAACAAAAATGTAAATCATTACCACCCCAATATACAACATTTTAGTAGATGATTCATGTAGTAGTGGACAATAAACAAGAAAAATATCAAATCACCCTTGTTGAAGTGCTAGGTATTCTTTATGGTAACACCGTCACGGTGTTAATAGATAGTGGTGCTGTAGAATATTTTATTTTGTCTAAACTTCATAGTAGATTTCAGAAAAGAACTATTTAAATCACTAATACCTGGATCATAGAATGTGCTAACTAGATGAGAGCTTGGGTAGAGATATATATTTTCAAAGCTATGATTGAGTTACCTGGATTAGTGACTCAAGAAAATATTTATGTGGCTCCCTATGTCATAACACCCTATGTCATAACACCCACACCTTGTTCTGACATAACACTATGAGTTTACGGTCATACCCTTTAGACTAAAAAATTCTCCTACAACTTTCATGAACCTAATGAATAGCGTGTTTAAGGATTTATTAGACAAGTTTGTGTTAGTATTCCTAGATGGTATCCTAATCTACTCAAGAACAAGAGAGGAACACATGCAATAATTGTGAATAATTCTACAATATCTTCGAGAGTATATATTATATGAAAAACTATCCAAGTGCACCTTTTTCCAAAAGGAAGTACAATACTTAGGAAATATAATCTTAGGAGAAGGAGTAGTTGTGGACCTAGTTAAGATAAAGGCTATCGTATAATGGATCCTACCTAAAAATGTGTAAGAGATGAGGAATTTCGCGGGATTATGTGGGTATTATAGGAAATTAGTAATGAATTTTTCCACAATAGTGTATCTTCTCACCTCCCTCCAATGGAAAGGAAAGAGATTTGAGTAGATAGAAAAGTGTCAGGAGGCATTTGATTATCTTAAAGAGAGACTGATAACTACACCCATATTAAAGGTACCAAATCATAAAGGTAATTTTGTGGTAGTTACAAATGTGTCAAGTGAAGGATTAAGAGGGGTTCTCATGCAAAATAATTAGGTGATTTCATACGAGTCTAGGAAGCTAAAAAATTATATAAGAAGAACTATGCACCACATAATTTGGAGTTAGAAGCAATAGTGCAAGCTCTGCAAATGTGGTGTCGTTACCTTATGGGAAATCCCTTTGAAATCCAGTCTGATCATCAAGGACTAAAATACATATTTGCTCAACCGAATTTGAAATCTAGAAAAGGAAGATGTCTGGAGTTAATCTTTGACTATGATTTAAAAATCAATTATATGAAGGCAAAGGAAAATAGAGTGGTTGATGCATTAAGTCGATGGAGCCATTTTCCAACTACGGAAACCATAAATATGGATCTCAAAACTTAGGTGCTACAAAATTTGGAAGGGGATGAATTTTATAAGTAGGTACAAGAAGCCTTACAATGTGATTTCCAAGACTCTCGAAATGAAGGATACAACATGGAACTAGATAGTTTGTTAAGATATCAAAGAAGCATGTACATACTCAACCTTCCAAAATTAAGGAAACTAATATGGAAAAAGGTATATTCAGCACCATAATTGAGACATCCTAGTATGACAAATATGTTAGAAGATGTTAAACCATTGTATTTTTGGAAGGGAATGAAGAAGGATGTAGCAAGATTTATAGAAGTTTTTTTTGAGTGTTAGAATGTAAAAATGGAACATTAGCATCCAGTAGGACTACTGCAACCCCCTATCATACCCATTTTGAAGTGGGAGATTATCAATATGGATTTTATGGAAGGTTTACCCATGACAAGAAACATGCATAATGCAATTCTTGTGGTACTTGATAGGCTTACTAAAGTAATGCATTTCATACCTAGAAATATAACTAATGGAGCACATATTATTGCTAAAAAAATTGTTCAAGAAATTTTTCTACTACATGGAATACAAAAGGTCATTTTCGATACGGATGCTAGAATGACATCCAAATTTTGGAAAATAATATCTGTAGTGTTGGAAACACAACTAAACATTGGTTTAGAATGTCATCTAGAAGTCAATGACCAAACAAAAAGAGTAAATCAAGTTTTAGAAGACCTCTTGATGATATATTGTATATCAGTAGTACAAATGGCAATAGTACCTCCCTCTAGTAGAATTTTCTTATAGTAACTTATATCAATCTACCATAAAGATGTCACCTTTTGAAGCACTTTATGGAAGAAAATATAGAATCCCCATCAATTGCAATCAGTTGGAGGATAGAATCACCCTTTGACTACAAAAGCTTAAAGAAATGGAAGACTGGGTGAAGATAATTAATCAAATACTAGCAGAGGCTAATGATCAACATAAGAGTTACAAAGATGGAAAGTGAACCTAAGATAAATTGCGATTGGGGAGAAGGTTCTCCTTAGAGCTATACTACATAAAATTTCTATCAAGTTCAAGGAAAAGGTTCCAATTTAGCTCTAAGATATATGTGGGACCATTTGAAATTATAGAAGTAATTAACCCCGAAGCCTAGAAACTTTCTCTACCACCATCTCTTGCCCGATTGCATAATTTTTTTCATTTTTCCTATCTTACGAAATATGTGACAAATTTTGAACACATGACCGATCATAATTCCTTGCAGGTGCAAGATCTAAGAGTGGTTATGATTGAACCACTCAAAATACTCAAAGTGCATAAGTTGAACGTATGTAACTGTGAGGTGACACAATGTAAGGTCTAGTAAGACTAGTATGCACAATATAATGCAACATGGGAAGACTATGAAGAAATACCTTAGAATTTTCCTCATCTAATCTTAAACAATTCAAATTTTTCTTTTTGAAATATGAACATGGTTTTGTGAGGTATTTTAAATTAAAATAATACCCATCAAGGATGATGATTGACATGTGGGGGGGGGGGGGATATATCATTTGTTTGGAGAAATAGGTAAAATATATACTTTTCTCATGTGGATGTAAAAAGTATCAAACAAAAAGGGATTGTATATATAAGATAATTAAATGAAGTTTCTTATGTTAAGTTATTGATTGTTAAGACTTGTCTAACCAATTTCATTTCATGTGACCAAGTGGATGAAAGAGAGACACTACCCTCAGAGGGAGGGATAGTATCATCAAGGAGAGGATTGTAGCTAATAGAAATAAGAAAAGCCAGTGTGCATTGGGTCTAATTAATTGGAAAAACATATCGGACATCTTGGCCACGGTAAAGTAAGGTCCAAATAACCCTACCAATGTTAAATTTAAGTTAGTTGTCACCCTCATGTCGTTAGGTTACTGGTTATCCTATGTTTGACTCTATTCCCTATTATAATTATTTCTTACCTATATTTCTCTCTTTGATGTTAGTATTATACTTTTTTCATGTGTTCCATTTTAATTCTTTTTTTAGAGGAGTAATGTGTGTGTGTGTGTGTGTGTGTGTGTGTGTGTGTGCAAGCATGTGCATACATGTGTGTGTATATACATGTGTATCTATATATGTGTATATGTATACATATATATACTTATAATATATACATATACATATATACATACATACATACATACATATATATAAAGACATACATATATATATTAAAAAATAGTCTTTTGTTTAGGCAATAGAAAATGCCTTTCTCTATTACTCATAGATCTATTATTTGTTCTTATCATTAATATTTATGAATCTAAAAGATATTGTGCTAGATTGCATTGAAATAGTTATTCTTCTATTAGCCTTGGGATGTTGATGAACTATTTAGTCTAGAATATACGGAACAAGTACATATTATCTCAACATACTAAGCCATAATATGATTGGGAAAAATTCACATTTTGTCCCAAACTTGGACAAATGTTTGTGTTTCTTTCTGCTTAATTTATTGTTTTAGTGGAGACTAAAACCTCTACTTATAGATCAAATTTGTAGTCTTGTGGTGTTCAATATTTTACTTTAACATTATAGATCAGGGTAGTTTTTTTCTTATATTAGGATACTTCAATTTATTTTGTTAAGATCAAACTTGGAAATATGTCTTAAATTGTTTTGTAAATTGGAAGGATGGTTATTAGTCTACCTCCTTAGAAGTAAGTAGGAATTTCTCTTGATCTAGTGTATCGATTACCTTTTGGAATGAACCTTGTTGGTCATTTCTATTACAAATGTTGATGTGAGTAAGAATCCTTTTGTAGTAAGATGAGTAAGGCTAGTGAAGAAGGATGACACTCAACGTTCTCTGTATGAAAACCTTTCCCAAGGTAATGCTATAGATTTCATTAGTCTATCAATTCATAAGAGTTTGATGGACTACTATGTACATCAAGGAGTCATAAAAGTTAGGAGGTATCTTAAGAGTGACTGATTAGTATGTTTACATTCTAAACACCAGGGTCAAAAGCTCATTTGCATTGTTCCATCTTGTATCTTCTTTACTCATGATGGGTTGTGCCCTTCCAGTAGGAAGTGGGGTGGGGGACTTCGAGCCATGGTTGGGTAGAAAATCCCTTGATGATACTCTCATCCCCTTTATGTTATAGCTTTTTTGGGGTATTGAAAAGAAAAAACCTTGTAATATCTTTCTCTCTCTTTCTCTCAATCTACTTTATGATGTTTAAATGAAAATTTAGTTAATGTTTTCCATTTTATATAATTATTAGTTATTTTCAATTATGTTAGTTACCACACTTCTATTTCAGCTAAACATAGATTGAAATAATTATTTAATTTCTTCATTGAGTAATGTTTATTTGGTTTCAGACTATATATAGCCATGAGTTATTTATTTATTTTAGAATTATTTTATTTAATATCATTTTTTTATTTTTTTTGTCAAGATACATTTTTCCCATAAGAATAATTTTACTTTATGGTGTATAGTGGCAAGCATGGAATGTAATGGCTTGAACATTTTAACAAAATTTATTTAAAAGTCATATATTTAAAAAATATATAAAAATCACTCTTAGTAAATAGAATAAAATAAGTTTTAATAAAAGCAAATAGAGTAATTTGAATGTATATTAAAATAATATAAAAGGAACAAAATAATTAGTTGGAGAATATTTCTAAGTGGCAACAATTGGTGGAGTGTAATGTGTTAAAACATTTCTTATCTTAAATGTATATTACTCATTTAATTGCAAAAATATTTAATATAATAATAAACATAATCTAATTATATGTGTGTGTGTGTGTGTGTGTGTGTGTGTGTGTGTGTGTGTGTGTGTGTGTGTGTGTTGTGTGTTTGTGTGTGTGTGTGTGTGTGTGTGTGTGTGTGTGTGTGTGTGTGTGTGTCACTTACAATTTCTTTTTTGTAGTGTGTTATTGTGAGCAAAAATTTAAAAAATAAAAATAAAACTTTTCTAAGATGTTTAATCATGACTTTTCTAAGATGTTTAATCATGAAGTAGAAACAAAAATAAATAAATTCTACTAAAAAAATAATGTGAAGATATAGAGTTGAATTTTTTAAAATATTTTTTTAAAGTAGTTGTTCAATTAAAACAAGTGTCACATAGTGACAATACTTGCTTGTTAGTATTGCAATAATAGTGTGTTTTTTAATGGTTCAATGACCTATCAAGAATAAGATTAATAATAGTTTAAGAAAATAGACTATTAGAACAAATATGTATCACAACCATATAGTGGGCAATAAAATCACTTGTTGTGTAGTTGATAGGTAACTCATGGAAACAATTTAAAGGTGAGCTAATTCTTACAATTTAAATCTATGATTATTTATTTAAGTCGATGAATATCATAGTTTTTAGGGTTGATCTTGACCATAAAACTTTATCATATTAGACACAATTTTGACTAACATAATTGAAATTGGTTAGAACAAATCTATTGATGTAAATAACCTTTGAAGTTTGACGAATTAATTTCGACTTAAAAAATATAATATAATAAAAAATTTCTTAAATAAATCTTAAACAAAAGTGAATAATTCTTAAATAAATAAAATTATTCAAAAATAAATTATAACAAGTGAAAGCTCTTCAATATATATAATATATAATAAAGTGATTGTTTCTGAAGGCTTTAGAAATTGTGCATGGACGCCGTCTCAATATACACGAAAGTCACACTACTATAATCTGTTTTCATTCTCATTCATTGAATCTTCATCCACAAGGTAAACAGTCTGAAAGAACATTTCTTTAGCGTCTGAGAACACTCAATGTCTTGACCAGAGTAGACTTTTGTTTGGGTCAAGATACTACCTGCCGACGCTGGAAATTTCTTGGATGTAAAAACGCAGGATTTGTTGAAAACTAAATGCTTGTTTAACCATTGCACAAGACATTGAAGCTTTTTAATTTGTAGCATTTATCATTACTGGAGATTTTCATCAGCGCGGTGACTTTGATGAATTCATTCGTCAGATTTAATCATCATTGTTATTTATTGATTTAAGAAATTTGTATTGATTTTAAATAATTTATTTATTTTTAAAAGTGTTATTAATGAGTACATAATTCTTTAAAGAACATAAAAAAGTGTATGCTAAGAAGATGTAAGAATGGTCAAGTATTTCATAAGAATAGGAAATATTTTCTAATGGAAAAGTTATAGTGGAGAACTAAAATATCTCAAGATAAATATATACGCGAAGATATATCGTCTCCTCGAAGATAGATATATAGATAAATTAATGGGAAGTGGAGGAATCACATAAAAGATATAAGGATATGGATATTAATTATATGCTGATTTGAGAAGAGAGATAAGAAATAAAAAATAGAATAAGAAGGTAATAGTTCAATTAATTAATATTTTAATTATATTTGTTATGGATTTATTTTCCCCTCTTTCGTGTCTCTTATTTTATTCTGTATGTATATTTCAAAGAATTCAATAGTAAAATAGCTATGTTATCTTTATAATAGGTTCATATTGTTCTATCTCTCATCTCTCCTTTTCTTGTATATACATTTCAAAGAATTCAACTGTAAAATGCCTAGATTACTTTTATAATAGATTCATATTGTTGTGTTTTTCTTCTTCTTAATATCTAATAATTATAATAAAACTATTTTACTTGGCTCGTATCTATTTTATTTTATCTGTCTTTATATTTATTGGCTTAATGGGAGCCTCAATGTATGTGCCTAAGGAATTTAACCCTTCATTTCCTATCTAGTTGAGTGATTCTTTAAAGTATACCATGTATCAAGTTATTACTCCAGGTAGTTCTAACTTATAGTTATATATGGCTTGCATTGTAAAGCATAATTCACACTACCTTATGTAATTTTTTTCTAGTTGACTATGACATGGTGAGTTACAAATATCTTGTTAGGTGGTAGAAGGATTCATATTCTTGACTTATGACCTTTTGTGCTTATTTTTATTTTACCTTAAAGTACTTTTCACTTTGGTTAGAGTTAACTTAGAATAAGTTGACAACCAACCCATGATCTAGAGATTGTGGTTTGTGAGCCATTCCTTTACTTGCAAACCTTTTTATTATTGATGGTCTTGCATAGCACATCTATTTTTTTGAACTAAGCCAACACTTTCCTCTATAAAAAATATACTTCTTTATTGTTCATATATAGAAGAATATAAAGGAGAATACCTAATGGAATAAGTTGTCACATGTATTACATTTGCTCTAGGCAATTGAATGTATAAAAAATAAATATAAAAAAAAACCCATTTATCATGAAACAATTGATCCTACAAGAAAATAAATGAATATGTATAAATTATTTAGGGGCAAGTCAAGTCCCAAAATTGTTTCTAACACTCCCTAGAGAAATAGATCCACTTTAGGGATTAAAAAATGGAATCTTGAAGGTGGATTGATCAACTCATCAATATAATATGGGTGATCATAGGCCAATTATGGAGAGTGGATATTCTTTCCTTCACTTCAAGTTCAACTAAACCTAGAAGGGTGCTCCTAGGGGTATGATTAATAGAACTATGTGCAACTAAAGATACATAAACTAAAAGTGCTACACTAGTATGCAATGTACACTTGACCTAGAAGTTTTCACTATATTAGAGAATAATCTACTAAATATTAAACTTCTATAAGCTAATATAGTGGCACTCCACAAATGCAAGGTGAAGCCATGCAAAATATGATTCACTAGGACAAAAAATCTTAGAGGTCACTAATAAATGAATCATTAAATCTTAAAGTACATACAAACTAGTCATTTATCATTAAATTAGTAAAGAAATATGATTATTTTCTATTTTTACTTTTTATTCTGAGTGTATGGTGGGCTATGAACTTTTACAACCACTACTTATCTAGTTGACCACATCATCATAATTTATTAAAAGAAATTAAATGTTTGAATTACAATAGCTACGTTATATCAAACAATTGAACCTACGTTCTAATTCCTCATAAAATACTATAAATCCATATGTATTATAGAAGCAACCATTAAAATACACTGACTTAGAATGTTATGATATCGATCAAATATATATAGTAATCATACTAACAAATGTGGTAAGAGAAAATAATATGCTAGAATGCAGGCATGATTCATCACACCTAAGTTGCTCTAAAGATGTTAAAATGACAAGAAGACATAAAGCTACAAATATAAATTACAAACTTAAAAATTCTTTGTGATTCATAAGATGTGTTTCTTTGCGGGAGATTCAATTTGTAGAAATTGAAACCCTAGACGTTCCTCGATGATTGCAGACACATGGAAATACAGAAATGGGTGAGCTATGATCTAAAAAATAAAATGGAATGTATAAAACTTTGTCCTTTTTCCCAATTACTCATAATAATTTAATTGAGAATTGAATATCTTAAATGTGGTATGAAAAATGAGCTAATATCCTATAAAATCTATTGAATAGTTGGGGTATGGGATATGTGATGACCATCAAGAGCTATAACTGAACTATCACATTAATGGTAATTGTTACAAAAATAAATAGTAAAATAGAAAATAACAAATTACACTCATATCGATGTGTGAAAGCCTGATAAAACTAGACTAGGAAAATAAGAGGAAAATATATCTTTTGTATTTAATTCTTTAGTATGAATTTTGTTTACTACAACAATATTTTCAGTTTTACAAAAAAAATAATTTTGCATAGTATAAGATAAAAATTTGCAAAGTCCTAGCATGCGACAACTTTCCAAAAGTTGAAGTATGACTAGTGCAACCACATGTCAGGAAAAATTCAAATTACTAGAATAACAATAAAACTAACATCATATTCAAATAATTTCCCACTTGAAGTCGCATTTTTCTCCCATGATTAACTTCTCATACTAAAAGACCAATATTGATGTTGTGAATCATCAAGTAACATGCTAGCCTATATAAGTCCTACACTAAATTAACTTCTCTCTACCAATGAGCTTTCTCAAATTATTTGTTGGGTTTATATTATTATGTATCTCAATATAACCACCTCATATAGAAAGTGATATTGGATATCAATACACTTTGTTTTGTCATGGTATGTTAAGTTTTATTCTCAGTGTAGAGCATGTTGGCTATTCTAGAATGCCACACCATCTTACCCTATTTTACTTACAATTCACCCAAAAATCTATTAATCCACATGTCTTCCTTAGTATAGTATGTATTTCTACCATATATTCATAAATAGTGGTGTAGAGTATTCAATGATTGCCCATTCTATATAGTGAAGCACTACAAATCCTTCTCCACATAATTTTTCTATGATAACCATATTTTCCTATTTTTTCTATCTCTATGTATCTACATTCGAAGGTCTAATTTTCACTTCTTATTCCTTCATATCAAACTCCCTATCAAGATGATCTTTCAAATACAAATGATTTTATACATACTAGGACTTGATACCAACACATCATCAACATACATGTAAAAAAAATAATACCATTTAAAGTGGGAATCTATTGATTAGAATCACATCTGCTAAAGCCCAAACTCGTCACATTGGAATCAAACCACTTGTGCCTAGACCATGGTGCTTGTTTCAAACCATAAAATAATTTTCTCAACCTACAAATAATATTGTACATCTAACTATTCTAACTCCAAATCAAGACTACCAAGAAAAGCTAAATTTAAGATCCTAATATTACTTGGCCATATAATAGGTGAAAATATATCATCAAATCAATTCCAAACTTTTGTATATACCCCTTAGCCATCAATCAAGCTTTATTTCTCTCCATATTATCTTTTATGTCCCTTTCCAATTTGAGCACTCACTTGTTCCAAATAATTTCTTTCTCTTTAGGCAATGATATAAGCTCCCATTCCTTATTATTATGTCAAGATCCTATCTCCTTTACCATGACAAATTTCTATAATTTCTTGCACATTCAGCTTCACAAGCATCCTAATATGAACTACGTTCAAACATTAGTTAGTAATTCACAAGAAGAATTACAAGTAGGAGAGTGATTTTTAGGGTTTGGATACTCTAGTGGATCTCCTTACAAGGGGTAATGTGTCACCTTATGACTCATTTGGATGATATTCATATTGTTGATTTTTATTTAGTACCTCTAGATTATCATCATAGTTTTCCACTTACATTGGAATAAATTTTGTACCCTACTTATATTAACCTCTTTATACAAATTTTTCATTAAAATAAACATCTTGACTAACTACAACCTTGTGGGAAATTGTTTCGATAACCTATACTCCTCTGTACCATTTGCATAGCCAAGAGAGATAAAATTTGTGGACTTTATTTATAGGTTGTTTGTGTTCCCTTTATGAATATGTTCATAACCATTAGGAATAGAAAACATGAAAAAATTAATAATCAAGTGGTTTTCCTATCCATGCTTCTTTATGAACTTTATTATCTATAGTTGTAGTGGATTATCTAATGAAAAAATGAGTTGATAAAATATCCTCACCACTAAAAGTTTTCTCCAAATTTGTAGTTCTCAACATACATATATCTTTCTTCACAATTGTATGTTTCATGCATTCTACAACACTATTTGACTTTTTTGTTAGATAGAAACCATAAATTACCTTGCAATGCTATGCTCACTACAAAAAAGGTTAAAATCTCTTGGGAAAAATTATCTTTCATTATTTGTTATCAAATATGAAAACATGTCAAATTTATTCTTGAGAAGATAAATCCATGGCTTACAAGAATAGTCATCTATAATGAAAGAAAATATGATGAACCGCCAATAGATGTTATAGGAAATTCCAAAGTACTTGAATCAATTAATTCTAAATATTCTTGTAGTAATTTATTTTTAAAAAACTCAATATATTTTTCTTTCCTAATTAACAATGTTTGTAAAAATTTATCTCATAGATTTGGCATCTCTTAGAAGATTTCTATCAAGTAGTTCCTTGACACTATGCTCACTCACATGGACTAGTGAACTTGATGCTAGACTAATATTGAGTACCTTGGCATAACTTGAGATACTAATCTAGTATCCCATGTCAAGTATTCATCACCACTAGTATAACTATTAAATTGACTTCATATTCCAATGATAACATGGTTGGTATCATCATCAAACATTTATATTTAGGAAAATTCAATGCCCTTTGAATTAACATTAGTTTCTTATGTAGAAAATGTCTCTTGGACTATTAGAAAGAGTCAAGTAGGTTATTAATTGTAATCTATGATAATTTGGAGAGAGGTTGAGCTAAATGGGTAGAAATAGATGGATTCACTGAGAAACAAAATGTTAAACAAAACTTTATGGTATAGCATAATTAAAAAAAATTGAAATTTCATAAAAAATACATAGAATGATGAAATAAGAAAAGAAAATGTGGAAAAACACATGAAACATGTAAAACTAAACATCAAGATTAAATTTTGGTTGGAAAATTGGGTGTCTAGAAGTTAGCTTGAATTTTGTGTGAGAATTGAACAAAACAATATTGCCAGGAGCCTTTGGAAAAAATCCAAGGTAGAAGTAAAATTTTGGAGGGGAAATTGGTATGGAAGTAAAAAATTCCACCAAAAATTTATAAGAAAAGAGTAGAGGGAAAGTAGAAAAGCATGGAAAGATGAGATTTGTAAAGTTTTATGGTTGGACTAGAGGTAAGATCTTGGCATGGGAATGAAATTCAAGAGGTCTATACAAAAATTATAAATAGGTAGAAATAATGCATAGGAACTTACAAGAATTGATAGAGAGAAGTAGAGGTAAGAATTCAGGAGATTTGGAGGTGAAATCAAATTGTATAAAACAGGAGATGGAAGAAGCTATGAGAAATGGAAATGAGAAAGAATTGACGGTCAAGAGGTAGAAGGGAGTGGAGTAATTCCTAAACTATAAAACTTTATAAATGAGAGGAAATATAATAATGTGCAATTTATTAGAAGGGAGGAGAGTTTAGTACATAGGGATGGGGAAGAGAAGTGAAAATGAACTCCACAAAATTGCATAATACATAAATGATTGAAAGGGATAGTAGAGAATTGTAAGCCTTGTAATACTTTCATGTAGGATTGATGATTAGGAGATGATATTGAATACTTGAACTGAAGATGTTTGGTAGGCCACCAAAATCCCATAACTCAATAAAAATAACATAAAATACTCAATCATGTTTTTAGATTGATTTATTTTTACAATTTTATCTATTTTAACATTTGACACAACATAGGGGATGAAAAGGAACAACACTTAGACAATTTTTACCGAAGGATACTATTTTAAAATTTTATTAGATTGATTATGTAATTATAATGAGTCTGAAGTATACAAAGGGCTATGACTCAAGCAAAATTTTACACTATCAAATTGTCTCAACAAGGTTAACTATATAAATATCTATAATACAAGGATTATTCTCCTAATATATATCCTAGTTCTTTTTTTCAAAAATGGGGGGATAAATTTAAATTCCTTGTTTGAATCCAGTTATATTTGTATTAGTATGATAGACCCATTTAATGTTAAATATTATTAGTGTTAACAAAACACAATGCCTCCCTATAGGCTATCCAGAATGAGATTGAAAGGAAAAGATCAAAGAAAATAAAATGCATGGTGTCCCTAGCCATAGGCTTTGGCCCCATGACATCTTTGGTTAAAGCCACCCCTAGTTCCACGTTGGTATCTTCTAGCTCTGGGATTGGTTCGAGTAAAAAAGTGTCTTTTTCTAATAAAGTGCTTAGTTTGTTCTAGGATTGGTAGGAAAACGGTACCCCCATGTGGTAGTGCATCTCTTTGTGTTTGTGCTAGGTGGTTGTTCTATTTTTTTTTGTTGTTTTGGTTCTTCTCTATTTCCTAATCTTTTAGTGTAGTTGATGGCTCTTTGTTCGCCTTGCTAGGTTTTTTGTTGTGTTTTGATGGGGGGGGTTTTTGTTGGTTGTGCATCCCTCGTGCACTCTTGGTATCACTTTGTAGATATGTAATGATACATACCTATTTCACTTTTACTAATCAAAATAATTGTAGAAAAAATGTTAACAAAATATTAATAGAATAATAACATGTAGACATAAAAGTGTTATATAGTTCTTGTAACTATATGAGTATAACTTGAGATGTTGATTCTTATAATTTTTATATAAAAAAGATTTTTATATAATATTTACTTAATATAACATAGTTAATAATAAATATAAAATTGTGCTCTCACCAAAAATACACAATTAATATTTTCCACAATACTAAATACTACACTAGGAATATAGAATGGGCTATATATTGACGTGGCTATATGCTTTGCGGACATTCACTCTTTTACATCAAATCTCAAAGGACTAAAACACAAAGCCTTGATTTATTTTTTGCCCCATTGGCATTCTTTTTCACTATAGTCTATTGATTTTTCCACTTCCCACTACCCTATCTTGGTCTACCATGGTTCCTCTTTCATTATACTCTTTCATGCTCTACATCTTTTCAATCTCCACTCTTCCTTAGTCACTCACTATCTCTCAACAACAACAATTGCTCTTGAAATTCGAAGTGAGTATTTCGAACAACTCTCCACTGCCAGATTGGACTTCCCATCTCCCACTCTATAATTTCAAATAAGGATAGTTATTTAAAATTTTCTTGGAATGATTATATAGGTATATTGAGGCCTAAATGTACAAAAGGACTAGAACTCGAGAAAAACTTTATACTATCAAATTGTCTCAACAAGGTCCACTCTATAAATATCCACAAAATGATTGTTATCCCCATATATATCCTAGTTCTTATCAAGATTCAATAGTGGAAGATTAGCTTTAAACTTCTTGCATTGTTTGAATCCAATTATATTTGTATTATTATGATAAACTCGTTTAACATTCAATATTGTTAGTTTTCGCACAACAATTGTAAAAAGAAAAGTAACATAATATTAATAGAATCTAAAATATCTCCACATAATGTTAATGGAACACACACACATGTACACACACATTTGATGGGTCTTATGAAAATAAATTGTTGTGACTAAATTCTTCAACATGTCTATGTTGTGAAAAAAATTTAAAAAATTAAAACTTTCAATATTTTTCACATATTAGAAAATTGTGAAGCAATGCATGCTTATTTCATAAGAAACTAGGAAAACATCTACAACTCCAAAAAAATGGTTAATATTGGTAGAGACATTATGATATTTGTCTATTATGACAAAGGCATCAAAAGAAGTGTGAGGCTTGCCCTCAAGCATTGAGTAGGTAATCTATTGGGGAAATAGATTAAGGATCTAAATTTTGCAAATAGTTTATTGATGGCTATGGATTTGTGATATTTACTTTTATTTCAATTTTCACAACAATTAAGTGTGACATGAAAGAGGGTGAAACTATTAAATAGCTAAAGTGGGGATTTGGAGATCATTAACACATGATATGACACAACATATAAGCCTACCATGAGCTTCACTAGGAATGAGAAAAATGATACATGAGATAACATGGGACATTAATAATCATGGAGTGAGTAGCTACAAGTGATGATGGAAGCATAGCATTAAAAAAAAGTTGAAAACTCATTGTAAAATTAACACAAAAATATTTAGTAGATATAATACAAAAACCATAAAATTTAGGGTTGCCAAGAGATTGAGGGAAGTCAAAAACAAGGTTAGGAATAAAGAAACCTTTGGTAATATTTTTGGCATCAACTCCGAGTTACAGCTTGAACTTAAGGACATACAAGAAAAAATCCAGCTGGAGGGATACATTGCTGATTATAAGATGAAGGAAAATGAGATGCACGTGAAGATGCATGATATAATATCTAAGGAGGAATAATTTTGGAATCAAAGATCTAAGGCTCTTTGGATTTTTTTTAGGGATCTAAATATATTAGGTATTTTCACATGACCGCATTGAAACATAGGGTAGCAAATAGAATTTCTCACATTGAGCACAATGGTAGCCGTTTCGAGAAGGAAAAAGATATAAGAATACAAGTTGTCCTTTTTTTCAGTAATCTTCTCTCGACGAATGATAGAGTTAATCATGTGATGCAAGATCTTCTTTTAGAGGCCATTCCTAAACTTGTCAAGGAAGAAGACAATAAGTTGCGAAGTGCTACTCCATCTAGGGAAGAGACCAAGAAAGTTGTCTTCTCTCTTGAAGGTAATAAGGCTTTGTTGCTAGATGGGTTTCCTGTGTTCTTCTTTCAATGGTTCTAGGAGATTGTGACTAATGAAGTGGTGAGTGATGTCAAGGATTTATTGATGGTATGATGAAAGAATAAGTATCTGGTAGAATACTGAGATGGGGGGGCGTGAATTAGTATACTGAAAAACTGATACAAAGATCCCAAACTCAAATTCAATCACACAAAGTAAACTTATCATAGTTAAGATAAATACTCTTAAGAATTCTTGATATCAAGCAGTTTGACTATTATGAAAACTTATTAGTAAACAACTTCAATCTTTGTAAACATCAACAATGCTTCTACTTATCATGCCTTATCAGAAGTTAATCAAATCAACAAATAAGATCATAACCACAAAAGAATTCACCACTTGACAAAAATGTTTATACATGGAAAACCCAAATAGGTAAAAACCATGGTGAGATGAGACTTACAAGGATAGCTATCTGAACTCTTCTGAAGTTCACCCTGTTAGGATCCAAGCCTGTTAAAGCTTTATAGTAAGTCCTATTAAGAACTGATTTCGGTTAGGAATCACTCGGTTAAGGGATTTACAAATATGTCTTGATGAAAAGCACAATACCCTGTTAGGAGTAACCTCGCTGGAGGATTTAAGAATCCAAGCTAATGGACCACCTTTTTAGAGCTTACCCGGTTAAGGTATTTCACTTCTACTGTAATTGTTAGAAAATAATAGGTTTTGTTGATCTATCTAAATAGCACTACATTTGCTTGATCAGATCCTTTTAAGATTCAATCTTCCTTTACTCAAAGTGCAAATCCATTCACCGGTTTAGCAACTGCACACTCAATAGGTTTCTGCCAATCTTGCCAACATCTTTTACAAACATATTCATTGAGATTAAATAAGAATCAATTAGGTCAGTAACACACCAAAAACCTAATTATCATCATCAAGATTACAAACAAGTCTGTACAATCTTGACCATTAGAAAATTATAACAATCTCTTCACATTCTTTAACAAAATTCCAACCGCTCCATGATCACCACTTCATTAGACTTTGTAACTCATCACACTCTATGCATTCGATGCAATCCACTTTGCTCCTTTCCAAGATATCAAACAAACATGCCAAAACAATCTGAACTTATCCTCATACAATGATCACACGCGTCTCCATCATTTCCACTCGTCAGATAATAAACCAACAAACTTGATCGGTTAGGGTTTAACAAAAAACAACTAGTAGGGTTTACCGGTTATATTGCATAGAAATTTTTAACCCTTTACACCAATTTACTGGTACAACTCACAAACTTAACATACTGGTTTAAAATATCTTCCACAAAGCTCTTCTTACCAGTTACTAGCCAATATCAAAAACTACAATATCAACAATAACATAAATACCATTACTAGTTCAATTGACATTGATGACAATATATCATTAATGCAATCTATATTCAAAATGCCAACAAACTAAAAAATGCCAACAATCTTCCCCTTTGGCATTGATTGCAATATAAATATCAACACCTCTGATTGCTGCTAAGATTGGTGAATAGGAATCCTAGTTTACATTACCAAGTATTCACCTTGCTTTGTCTGTCATCAGCTCGCCGTTGGTTTCCCTAATCAGACAGATAACTCTTCTCCTCAATCACATAGTTCTTCTCCCCCTTTGAAAGCAATGCCAAAGTGAAAGTAAAAACATGTAATTCTTCTCTCACTATGCATCAACAACATATTGCAACTTGATGCTCCCCTTGTGGAATATATCCATTTCTTCATCAATCCATATAAAATTCTTCAAGTAATTAAGGGGCTCATGGAATCTGCATCATGCTCAACTAACTTCATGAAGAGGGACAACCTCCAATTGACTTCTATGATACTCAAAAGTGGTCTTAGGTAGAGGTTTGGCAAAGATATCTGCAAGCTACTCCTTAGTAGAAATATGCTCCAAGATAGCATCTTTGCATTGAACTTTTTCCTTCAAGAAGTGATACTTCAATTCAATGTTCTTAGTCCTTGCATGCAAAACAAGATTTCTAGAGATCTTTATTGCACTTGTATTGTCACATAGAATCTTTATAGGTTCTGATATTTTCATCTTAAAACCTTCCAAAATGTTCCTCATCCAGATAGCTTGTGTGCAATTCATGTAAGTTGCTATAATATACTTAGCTTCAACAATAGATTATGAAGTACAACTCTTCTTTTTACTACTCCATGAAACTAGCCTTCCTCCTAGAAAGAATGCTCCACCAGTAGCACTCTTTCAGTCATCAATATTTTCTGCCGAATCAGCATCTGTGTATGCCTTCAAATCAAAATTTCCACCATATGGATACCATAACCCATAGTCAACTGTACCTTTCAGATGTCTAAAAGTTCTCTTGGTTGCCATCAGATGTGCTTCCTTTGGATTCTTCTGAAATCTAGCAACTATACCAACTGAATGGGCAATATCTGGTTGACTGTGAACAACATAGTGTAATTTGCCAATCATTGACCTGTATTCCTTTTCATCTACAGACTTAGATGCATCTTCCTTGGACAACTTACAACCTGCAACCATTGGGGTTCCAACTAGTTTACAGTCACTCATACCAAAAGTCTTCAAAACCTCTTTCACACACTTAGATTGGGTAATGAAAATACCATTCTTCATTTGTTTTGTCTGCAAGCCTATGAAATTTTTTACTTCCCCTACTAATGACATCTCAAACTCATTCTTCATTTCATCTACAAAATTATTGCTCATGTCATCATTACCACCAAATATAATGTCATCAAAAAATACTTCACTGATCAGTATTTAATCTCCTTCACACTTGAGATAAATATTGTTGTCATCACTAGTTCTAGCAAAGCCTATTTTCATCAGATGTGTATGAAGTCGTTCGTACCATGCTCTGGGTGCCTGGTTTAATCCGTACAAATCTTTATGCAATCTACACACCATGTCTTCCTTATATGTAAATGCGTAACCATAAAGTTGCTCTATATAAATCTCTTCTTCCAATATCCCATTTAGAAATGAAGACTTAACATCCATCTAGTAAATCTTGAACTTCTTATGAGCTACAAATGCAAGTAAAGTTCTGACACCTTCCAGTCTTGCTAGTGGTGCAAAAGTTTCTCCATAATCTTCTCCTTCTTCTTACACATAACCTTTACAGACTAATCTTGCCTTGTTGCGAACTACAACACCATCTTCATTTAACTTGTTTCTAAATACCCATTTAGTACCTATAACATTCTTGTTTACTGGTTGGGGTACTCGGGTCGAAGTGTTGTTCTTCTCAATTTGATCCAATTCCTCCTCCATAGCTTTTACCCAAATATCATCACCAAATGCCTCCTTAGCACTTCTAGGTTCAATGGTGGAGACCATGCAAGAGTTCTCTCTTATTCTCCTTCTAGTTAGAACTATAGCATCCTTATCCCCAATAATTTGTTCAGGACTATGATTTAGTCTCACATACCCAGGAATAACATGATCACTCTCTTCAAGTTCAACTTCTTCATTGTCATCTTCCTTTGAATTTATTTGTTCCAGTTGAACAAGTATATCAGGATTTGCTTTACTGGTTTTTGATTTAATAGTTTCAAGTTCCAAAAGCAAACTGCAAGGATCTTCATCCTTTTTGTCTAAATTGGTTCCTTCTGAGACTTCAAGACATTCATCTACACAAACATCAACACTCTCAACAATTCTTTGTGTCTGGTTGTTGAAGCATTTATAGGCCTTACTCTTGGTGGAATAGCTAAGAAATATGCCTTCATAACTGTTAGCTTCAAACTTTCTTATATAATCAGCTCTTTTAATAAAACATTTGATTCCAAATATCTTAAAATAGATAACATCAAGTGATCTCCCATACCAGTTTTCATAAGGGGTCTTTTCCTTACCTTTTTTCACTAGAACTCAGTTCATTGTGTAGACAGTTGTACTTACAGCTTCTTTCTAACATGTTTTCGCTACACCTCCTTGTATCAACATTGTCCTAGCAGCTTCAACCACTGATCAGTTGTTTCTCCCTACTATACCATTCTATTGTGGTGTCCTTGGTGTAGAAAGTTGTTGCTTGATACCATTCTCATCATAGTACTTAGTGAATTCCTCGGAACTAAATTCACTGCCTCTATCTATTCTTAGACATTTTATCTTTTTTCCACTCTCTTTCTCAGCTAAGGCTCTGAATGCCTTGAATTTACCAAAAGCTTCATTCTTATCCTTCAAGAATGTGACCCATGTCATCCTTGAACAATCATCAGTGAAGATCATGAAATATCTATCACCTTGAATGCTTCTTGTTCTTATTGGTCCACATAGATCTATATGAACCAAATCTAACAAGTGCTCTGCTGAGAAGGACTTGATCTTAAAATTTGAAGAAGTCATCTTTCCTAACTTACATTCTTTACAAAGAGAATTAACCGGTTTGTCTAGCTGAGGCAGACCTCTTGTTGTCTTAGAATTTCTTACTTTAACAATATTGTCAAAATTTATGTGACAAAATTTCCAATGCCAAAGCCAGCTATCATCTATCTTTGCAATCAAATAGTTGCTAACTTTAGGACTAAGATGAAATAGATTTGTAGCATCGTAAATTGTACGCACTTGCTAGGGTGGTACAATTTCACACCTAGTTTAGCACCCACCTTGGCGCATTTTGCATTTTGCATTACATTTCCCCTTTAGCACTTAATTAATCAAATTAATTAGGTCTAAGGTTCTATTTCATCATCTTCCATATCATAAAGTTGGGCCCTTTCATTAAAGTGTGCCTTTTTCATTTTATTCCTCCTATACATCATTTAATCAAAAACCCTAATTAGGTCCTATTTTGAACTTGGGGGCTTGATTTCGGGGGTCAAAACATCTCGAAATCACCTGTAACTTTGGGATTCTCTCTAAAAACATCATATCTAACGGCCCTGAAAATTTGGTGAAAAGTTGTTAGGACCATGGCGCTCGGAGAGGACCATGGCGCCCGGAGTGCACATGGTCCCGGACATTTTTCCCGAAATTTTAGGAGCGCGATCCAATCATAAAATAAAGCTTAACCCCAAGAAATTGGTGGGAGATTCAATCTCTAGGTCGGCCAAAAGTTGAAATTAAGACCTAGGGTTTCATATATAAGAGCTCTCTTTCTTCATTTGAAAGGATCCGATTTTTGGTTTCAAGGACCTTCTATGCAGCGAAAGAGCAGATCTTTGAAGACTTCAACAACACTCAACATCCATCTATCAAGCATTCATTCAATTTCATTCATCCATTTTAGGGCTTTGAAGGCATTGAAGAACAATAGGAGATTACCGACTGAAGATTGGCTTGTACTCCTCCCTTGAGGGTTGGGTATGATTTCATGTTGTTTTCATGTCTTTGCATAAGCTTCAATATATCCTTTATTCATTCTTTATATCACTTTGCATCTTGATTTAGAACATTTACATTATCATTTACAAGCAATTAGGGTTTACTTTCTAGGCTACTCTAGTTTGCTTTCTTGTATTTTAGGATCTTGCACACACACTAGGTCTGCACACACAATACATTTTACAATACAACTTGGCTATTCGTGGAGGTGGAAATCACCGAAGCGGGGGTTTGACTAAGGCAAAACCCTATATAGCTGCCCAAACACCTTTTCAGATATAAGTGTAGGTTTCGGGACTCGGACGACGCCGCAGGTTGCAGATCCGGGAGAAGCAGACTGAGACCGACCTTCCCACCAAATTTTAGAGAAAAAGACTAGGACAGGGGCGTGGGGTGCCCTGGTCCTACCAGGACAGGGGCCCTGGGTGCCCTGGTCCCTGGGACAGGGGCGCTGGGCACCCTGGTCCTCCTGACAGACAACATTTTCAGCACTTTTTGACAGCTTTCTAGGTTGCAAAATAGCAGTTTTCGGAGCAGTTTCAGGGGCAGAATTAGGACAGTGGCACCTGCGCCCCCATCCCGAACATTTTCATTCATATTTTAACACTGGGTACGCATTTACATTCTCATCTTGTCCTTGTGTTTACAGCTTTCCATAGTTTAAGTTCAATTCTGCAATCTTGTTTTTAGTTCATACTTGCACTTTGGGGTTAGGAGTTGAACTTGCATCATTTCATCTTTCAATTGCAACAAAGGAATAGAAATCCTAATAGGTAGCCTGTGGCTCTCTCTCTTCCACAAAAGGGAGTAGCCAATTGTGTGATACCTCTAGGCTCTTTTGTATTCCACAAATGTGTGATTGAGAGTGAGATTAGGGCATGTTTGCTTAGTGTCACTTTTTCTTCCACACATTTTGGTGAACCTGACGTGAATCTATCATTGCTTCCTCTTGTATTGCATTTGTTAGATCTAGATCTAGATTTAGTGTGTTTTCATTTCATTTTCATTAAAAAAAAAAACAAAAAAAAAACAAAGTGTGTTTCTTTGCATTGTGTGTTTAAATTTTATGCAATTTCAAAATGTCAGATTTTTATTTGCAAGATGTTCATATTTGTGATGATTATGAGTTAGATGAAGCTTTAGATGAGTTTTTGAAACCTAAATATACCAAACCTTCATTTTACCAAAAACTCATAAACATTGTTACTATGCCATTTCGTTGTGATGAGAATGATAAGTCGAATGATTCCTCTCAAGGGTACATTCCTATCAACTCTTCCACTAAATCTAGTAACATGGTTGTTTTCAATGATCCCCTCTATGAAGAGATATCTCCTTTTGAATTGAAAGATAAACCTTTTAATAGATATGATCATGCTTTGTTGGATGATGCCCTTGATGCCTTTGTGTCTCCTAAAAAACACTCCCTTCATGAGGATCCTTTTGTGCAAGAAGATGACATTATCCCTACATTTCCTAGTGATGGCATTTCCTTTTCCAACAAAATTCCCATTAGAGATGATGAATTAATGATAAATGCTTACCCTTCTCCTAAAGTTTGTCTTACCCATAAACATCCCTTAGAGAAAGAAGATGAAATAAAAAGCAATTTCCTTAATTCTCTCTCCCCTAAAGACCATATTGAAAATATTTTGAGGAAAGAGGATGAGTTTAACACATCTATTGATGCTCTCCCTCCTAAGGATGAGGAATTAATAAACAATGTTATCTCCTCTCCCGAAATTGACAATACTTCAAACATTCCTTTCAACAACTTCACTATTTGGGATGAACCATTAGAAGAAGGTGTAGATTATTCTCTCTCCCTTGATAATTTCTCACCTTCCTTGAATCTCAATCATTCTCCCTATAAAAATAAAGCATCTCCCTCTCCTCAACTTGGTTCTACTCATAAGAAAACCCTAGTTCAAAGCAAGATGGTTAACATCTCTTTCAAAGATCTCCCTCTCAAAATTGAGACTTTAGAGAGTAATGTTGATCCTTCTCCTAGAGAGTTTATTCCCCATGTAGATCCTTTGATGATAGAGGATGATATGACCTTTCCTAGTATTACTCTGCCTACTAGAACATCAGTGCCTACCCCTTGTCTCTCTCCTAAAATTGATTTAATCCGTGATAAGATTTTAGTGCAAGAGAAGACTATCAAAAATTCTTCCAACACTTTTGTTCATTCCTCTAAACCATCCTTAATCAATTTGATACATGTGAATGAAACACCTAACAAACCTCTCTTCACTGTCCAAGGTGCTTGTCCTTCTCAAAATTCTCAACCTTTAAATAAGCCTATCTTAGTGGTTCAAGGTGGTTATGCTAATGATTCTTTTTGCACTCCTAAAAAACCTATTATTACTGTGCAAGGAGGTTATTCTTCTAAGAGCCCTTATGAGTATGCTAAGCAACTGACTAGAGAGAGTTCTCATGCAGTTGCTCATACCTATAACACAAGAAACAATAGGCAACCTAATCCTCCTCCAGTTATCCCAACTTCACTTCCTCCTTCCCAACCTATTCTTCCACAAGCTCCATGTATTTCACAAGTGCTTAGTAAGGAATATGATCTCATAGAAAAACTTAAATCTACCCCTGCTAAGATATCCCTTTGGGATTTGATCCAAACTTCTTCCGTTCATCATGGAATGTTACAAGATGCCTTGAAAGATTTGAATGTTCCTCCACCTAATACATATAGTAATATAGTATCTTTGGTTAACTCTGTGATGAATCCTAAAGCTCAAATTGTGTTTACTCAAGATGAGTTGCCTACTAGTGAAATTCAACATCAATATGATCCCTTGATGATTGTGGTTATCATAAATGACACTGCTATAAGACGAACACTGGTAGATAATGGTTCTAGCCTTAATGTGTGTAGCATTAATCTATTGCATAAGATGAATGTGGATACATCCCTTATTGAGCCTAACTCTCGTCCCATTCGAGGCTTTGATAATGTGGCTAAGTCTTCATTAGGTATTATCACCTTACCCATCACAGTGGGACCTGTTACTTTTCCTACTCCTATCCATGTTATGTCGGGAAATCTAACATACAACTTGTTATTAGGGAGACCTTGGATTCATAGTATGCAAGCTGTCCCCTCTACCTTGCATAGACAAGTTAAATTTATTTATAATAATAAGACATATACCTTAATAGGTGATACTAATCTTCAGGCCTGTTTGCAAACATCTACTTCCAAAGGGAGTTCTTCTAAGCCTTCCTCTTCTAGTGATGACTCGTTAAACAAGATACCTATGGATGAATCACCACCCTCTGATAATCAAAATTCTTTGGATGAGTCTAAAGCTCCTGAAGAAGATCCTTCTCGACTTGAATCTACACATGAAAAGGCTTTTGATCCTGAGAAGGTTCTCGCAAAAGATGATTGGGGATCTCTTGATTTCAATCCCACCTTTGTAGGTGAATATAGGGTTCCTCCTAGAGATCTTAAAGGTAGAAAGAAGGAAGAAACTAGAGATCAATCAGTCTTACTTGAACCTATGAGCAATAACTTTGTGGCCGCTTCTCAAACTTCTTCTCCTCACACTTCTAATTCTGAAGGATTTGATTCTTGGTCTTATGAAAAACCACCTTCTCTTTCTGAAATGGCTAATCGTTATGGTCGTGGATTTCGTATTTTTGCTAAGCATGGGTATCATGGAAAAGGTTGTGGTGCTCATGAACAAGGGATAAAAGTTCCTCTAGAGACTAATTTTCACAATTATGCCTTTGGACTTGGCTATAATCCCTGCAAACGCACCAAAGCATCTAAAAGACCATCTCTCAATGTGAATGCTATATTTAGTAGTGATGATGATCTCACTTCAACTAAATCATCTTCTACTTCTATCAACTCTCATTCCCCTCATAAGGAAATATTGGCGATGAACAAATCTCTTTATGACTCCCCTCAAATTTCTAAATCCACTTATGAATCTTTATCTCCTATTCATCATAAAGTCCTTTCCCCCAGGGATAAGGCTCTAATAAATTACACTCATCCCTCTTCTAAGATTTCTTGTGACTTTTCTTCTTCAATTTTTATCATTTTTTTGATCTCACTTATAGTTGAGCATTTAGCATGTCATATTCAAATACCTCATTCAGTTTATCATGTCTTTAAATAACATTAATGGCTATTATGTTGCTCATCATTATGTGACATTGGTAGCTCATTTACTGGGGGCTCATTGTCATTCATGATGGTACAATTTCAAGTGCAATCATATTTTTGAAGCAACATAATAGCCTAATTTTCTATGTTATCTCTTGTTCCTGTGGGGACAAGAGTGATTTCATAAATCTCTTCTTTTGCTTATGTCCAAATCTCTCCCTAGAAGATTGTGTAAGTCCTTCTTATTGAGGCAATGATCTTTCCTTATTTTTATCTAAGGATCCACTTTTTCCTATTTCGTGTATGGTGTGAACTTTATTACTTGATGTTATTCCTTGTATGCATTTGTTGTTGTGTAAGTCCTTGACTACAACCTCTTTTGCACTTGGTAAAATACATCTATAATGAATTCACTCTCTCAATTGGGTTAAAAAGAGCATCATCCTTCATTAAGAATCACTTTCACCTCGCAAAAGAAGAAAGTATTGCATTCTTATTCTCTTCTTTGTCTTATTCTAGAAGATGTTATATTTGTCTAAGACAATTCCTCTCGGGGATAGGTGTCTTTTGTACAAAGATCTCTTCTCCTCTAAGGATCTCCTTTACACATACTACAAGATATCCCTTTTCAACTATCTTATCCTTGCTTAAAGAGTGCAAAAATTTCTTGCTGGGATCTATGACATTGTTGCATTTTTGGGGTATCTTCTTTTGTGATGAAGGTAGGTATCCTTGTTCTACTTTGCTTATGACATAAGCATTCTTGGAACCAAAGCACAAACTCTTAGAGCGAGATGTCACGTTTTTGTACTATACATATACAGGTTGTAGCATACTCGGGCATAGACTTCTATGAGGTGCTTCTAACCTCCCTTACACACACATGCACAAGGTTGAGTGGAAACTAGTGGCATAAGGCTAGACTTTCTCACTCTCCTCCCTTACATGGATCACCTAGACAGACTCTAGGGGCTAGTTTTCCATGTCCTTTTCCCATGGATCACCTAGACAAGATCTAGGGGTGAGAAGTCCATGTTTTCTCTCTCACTATTCTTTTCATGGATCACCAATGTGTGTATTCATTCTTTTTTCCTTTCTTTTCTCCTCTTTGCATTTTGTTTCCATTTACATCCCTCATCTTGTGTTAGAGAACTCTCAAATCTTCACACTCTTTGTTGTGTTGGAATTGAGATTTCATCCTCTTTCTTACCAAATGATTCTCCATTAGTTTTTTATCTCATATCAAATCTTCTTGTGAGCATTTGACATCAATATTCTTTAACAATTCGAAGTGGTAAACATGATACCCTGTTTCAACTCACTAAAATTAGCAAGCTGAAATAGGGGGGGGCATATAGCTACCCTCAAATTTTCATCACCTTCCTTAGTAAGCATTAGGTGATTTTGTGATCTAACGTGTGTTTTGCAGGGTGTGGTTCCTAACTGTGTACTGCAGATACCGCTGGGGGCTTCATTCGACAGACTTATGGATATATCCTTTTTCAAATAATGTTTACTTTTCTATACTTTAGTTTGCATATGCACGTAGTGTTCATATGACCGCTAAAGTGGGGGCTAAATGTAGCGTCGTAAATTGTACGCACTTGCTAGGGTTTTACAATTTCACACCTAGTTTAGCACCCGCCTTGGCGCATTTTGCATTTTGCATTACATTTCCCCTTTAGCACTTAATTAATCAAATTAATTAGGTCTAAGGTTCTATTTCATCATCTTCCATATCATAAAGTTGGGCCCTTTCATTAAAGTGTGCCCTTTTCATTTTATTCCTCCTATACATCATTTAATCAAAAACCCTAATTAGGCCCTATTTTGAACTTGGGGGCTTGATTTTGGGGTCAAAACATCTCGAAATCACCTGTAACTTCGGGATTCTCTCTAAAAACATCATATCTAACGGCCCTGAAAATTTGGTGAAAAGTTGTCAGGACCATGGCGCCCGGAGAGGACCATGGCGCCCGGAGTGCACATGGTCCCGGACATTTTCCCAAAATTTTAGGAGCGCGATCCAATCATAAAATAAAGCTTAACCCCAAGAAATTGGTGGGAGATTCAATCTCTAGGCCGGCCAAAAGTTGAAATTAAGACCTAGGGTTTCATATATAAGAGCTCTCTTTCTTCATTTGAAAGGATCCGATTTTTGGTTTCAAGGACCTTCTATGCAGCGAAAGAGCAGATCTTTGAAGAATTCAACAACACTCAACATCCATCTATCAAGCATTCATTCAATTTCATTCATCCATTTTAGGGCTTTGAAGGCATTGAAGAACAATAGGAGATTACCGACTGAAGATTGGCTTGTACTCCTCCCTTGAGGGTTGGGTATGATTTCATGTTGTTTTCATGTCTTTGCATAAGCTTCAATATATCCTTTATTCATGCTTTAGATCACTTTTCATCTTGATTTAGAACATTTACATTATCGTTTACAAGCAGTTAGGGTTTACTTTCTAGGTTACTCTAGTTTGCTTTCTTGTATTTTAGGACCTTGCACACACACTAGGTCTACACACACAATACATTTTACAATACAACTTGGCTATTCGTGGAGGTGGAAATCACCGAAGCGGGGGTTTGACTAAGGCAAAACTCTATATAGCCACCCAAACACCTTTTCAAATATAAGTGCAGGTTTCCGGACTCAGACGACGCCGCAGGTTGCAGATCCGGGAGAAGCAGACTGAGACCGACCTTCCCACCAAATTTCAGAACAAAAGACTAGGACAGGGGCGTGGGGCACCCTAGTCCTGCCAGGACAGGGGCACTGGGCGCCCTGGTCCGTGGGACAGGGGCGTTGGGCGCCCTGGTCCTCCTGACAGACAACATTTTCAGCACTTTTTGACAGCTTTCTAGGTTGCAAAATAGCAGTTTTCGGAGCAGTTTCAGGGGCAGAATTAGGACAGTGGCACCCGCGCCCCCGTCCCAAACATTTTCATTCATATTTTAACACCGGGTACGCATTTACATTCTCATCTTGTCCTTGTGTTTACAGCTTTCCATTGTTTAAGTTCAATTCTGCAATCTTGTTATTAGTTCATACTTGCACTTTGGGGTTAGGAATTGAACTTGCATCATTTCATCTTTCAATTGCAACAAAGGAATAGAAATCCTAATAGGTAGCCCATGGCTCTCTCTCTTCCACAAAAGAGAGTAGCCAATTGTGTGATACCTCTAGGCTCTTTCGTATTCCACAAATGTGTGATTGAGAGTGAGATTAGGGCATGTTTGCTTAGTGTCACTTTTTCTTCCACACAAGATTACCTCTAGTCTGTTTCCTGGTTGCAATCAATTCACCTTTTTTGTCAAAGATTTTACATATACCATTTCTAAACTCTAGTGGGTATCCTCTGTCATTAAGTTGTGCAACACTTAAAAGATTGTGCTTTACGCCTTCAACCTAATAGACATCATCAGCACTGCTCTTTGCATTAAGAGAAATAACTCCCTTACCTTTAACCATACAGGGTGAGTCATTGATAAATTTGACAACACCGCCATCAAATTTCTTTAGGGAAATAAATTTCCTCTGATCACCGCTCATGTGATGTGAACAACCACTATCAATGATCCAATCATCAGAGTTATCCATCCTAGATACTAGTGCCTTCTGATATGATATTTCTTCCTTAATAACTACAAACACAATATCTTCACTAGAATTGTCATCAAATTCTTTATCAATAATACCACTATCAATAGCTACAAGACAATCTCTCTTGCCTTTACCCTTATACTTCTTAAATTTATCTCTTTTGTATTCATTTTCACCATTAGGGTAATTAGCTACTATATGACCAATCTTGTTGCATACAAAACATATTAAAGGTAGCTTACCTCTATATTTACCAGTGCCTCTAGGTAGTCATTTTGCCAACAATGCTTCAAGTTCCACTAAGTTGTCTTCATCATGAGCATCTCCGTTGGATCTAGATTCATAGCTATGGCCAGTATCTATACTTTTTCTCACAGATGGGTTAGAGATAAAAGCTCTCAATGCAGATTCTAATTTTTGTACACTACCATCATATCCATAAATTGAAAAGCAATAAGTTTGCCAATAATAGAGTCAAGAGATACCTTAGTTTTGCCAATGGACTTCAGCTCCTAAATAGTTGTAACTCGGATAGCATAGATCGCTAGTAGGGTTCTTAGTACCTTACTAATCACTGTGTCATCTTCCACTTTTCCTCCTGCACTCTTTATTTCACCAACTATCTCTTTTATCCTTTGACCGTACTGTTGGATATTCTCACCTTCACACATTCTCATATCATCAAAATTTCCTCTTAGACTCTCCTCTTTAGCAATCTTAACATGTTCATCACCGCTATAAATATCTTCAAGTGTTTTCCATACTTCATATGTAGTTTCAAGACCATGAACATCTACATATTCAGCGTTAGACAAGGAACTGATAATAGCCTCTAATGCTTGCTGATTTTCTTGTTGTTCTTTCTTCTGATCACCAGTCAGGGTTCCAGTAGGTGTAATATACCCAATTTCTATATGATCCCAATACTGACTACCAAGACTCTTAATTTAAATCTTCATTTTGTTGCTCCATATTCTATAGTTATCTTTGTTGAACTTCAAACCTTCTTTCTTCATCATGATCTACAAGATCTTTTCCTCAAGTTTTTAGGCTTTTTAATTAAAGAGGACCTGAGATGCTCTAATACCAATTGATGGTATGATGAAATAAGAAGTGTCTGGTAGAATACTGAGAGCCGGGGGGGGTGAATTAGTATACTGAAAAACTAATACAAAAATCTCAAACTCAAATTCAATCACACAAAGTAAGCTTACCATAGTTAAGATCAATATTCATAAGAATTCTTGATATCAACCAGTTTGACTGTTATGACAACTTAACAATAAACAACTTAAATCTTTGTAAACATCAACAATGCTTAATCATATCTCAACATATTCATCTCTCAATGCTTCTACTTATCATGCCTTATCAGAGGTTAATCAAATCAACAAATAAGATCATAACCACAAAATAATTCACCACTTGACACAAATGTTATACGTGGAAAACTCAAATAGGTAAAAACCATGGCGAGATGAGACTCACAAGGATAGCGATCTAAACTCTTCTTAAGTTCACCTTGTTGGTAGCCAATCTTGTTAAAGCTTCACATTAAGTCCTATTAAGAACTAATTCCAGTTAGGAATCACCCAGTTAAGGGATTTACAAATATGCCTTGATGAAAAGCATAATACCCTGTTAGGAGTAACCTTGCTAGAGGATTTAAGAATTCAAGCTAATGGACCACCTTGTTAGAGGATTTAATAAGTAACCAAGCTTGTTAGAGCTCACTCAGTTAAGGGATTTCACTTCTATTGTAATTGTTAGAAAACAACAGGTTTTGTTGATATGTCTGAATAGCACTACATTTGCTTGATTAGATCCTTTTAATCTTCAATTTTCCTTTACTCAAAGTGCAGATCTATTCACCATTTCGGCAACTACAAACTCAACAGGTTTCTACAAATCTTGCGAACATCTTTTACAAACAACTTCATCAACCTTAAATAAGAATCAATTAGGTCGGTAACACAACAAAAACCTAATTCTCATCATCAAGATTACAAACAAGTTGGTACAATCTTGAGCATTAGAAAATCATAACAATCTCTTCACATTCTTCAAGAAAATTCGAACCGCTCCATGATCAGCACTTCATTGGACTTTGTAATGCATCACGCACTATGCACGAGATGTTATCCACTTTGCTCCTTCCCAAGACATCAAACAAATGCGCCAAAACAATCTGATCTTATCCGCATACAATGATCACACGTGTCTCCATCATTTCTTCTCATCAGATAATCAACCAACAAACTTGATTGGTTAGGGTTTAACAAAAAACAACAGGTAGAGTTTACCAGTTATATTGCATAGAAAGTTTTAACCCTTTACACCGGTTTACCGATTCAGGTCACAAACTTAACATACCGGTTTAAAATATCTTCCACAAAGCTCTTCTTACTAGTTACTAGCCAATATCAAAAACAATAATAGCAACAATAACATAAATACCATTACTAGTTCAATTGAAAAGAATGATAACATATCATTAATGCAATCTATATGCAAAATGCCAACAAACTAAAAAATGCCAACAATTTTTTAGTTCTAGAGGCCTTCTTAAGTAGCTTAATGCTACCTTCTTGGTCCTCATCCCTAAGCGCCTTGGAGCTACAGATTTTGAAGTGTTCAGGCCTATAAGCATTTGCAATTCTTTCTAAAAAATTATTTGAAAAGTTTTGACCTCTAGAGTTTTGATTATTGTGCCTCCCTAAACTCTCCTCAGCAAAATGGCTTCATTCCTGGAAGGAAGATCCTCAATTTAATTATAATTATCCATGAAAAAGTTCATTCTCTGATGGAATCTAAGTCAGAGGGATTCCTTCTCAAGTTGTATATTTCAAAAGCTTATGATTGTGTTGATTGGGACTTCTTACTCAAAATTATGAGGGCACTTGGCTTCAACAATAGATTCATTCAGTTTATTGGACAACTCATTTCCACGGCTACCATATCTATTATTGTGAATAGGTCTTCTTCTCATCTCTTTAATAATTCAAGAGGGCTAAGATAGGGTGTCCCCATTTCCCCTATTCTTTTTACCATTGTGCTAGAATGTCTTGGTAGGAACCTGAAAAAGGATGGTTGAGATGGGATCTCTAATGGGTTTGAAGCCTTCTTCCAGTAACCAGGTTTTCTCCCACCAACAGTTTGTGGATGATACCATACTGATGGGGAGATTTATAGTGGCTAAAGCTAGGAATCTAAAAGAAGCCTTGAATGATTATGAGACCATGTCTGGTCTAATGGTTAATAGCCAAAAAAGCTCTTTATTCTTCTTCAATACTCTAATGCCTAGGAAGAATAAAATTGTGAGAATTTTGGGATGCAGAGTGGAGTCAATTCCTTTAATTTATCTAGGTTTGGCTCTGGGTTGTAAGCCTCTTGACTCCTTTTGGATTTCATTGATTGATAGGCTTAGCAAAAAGCTTGCTGGATGAAAAGGTTCTCTTCTCAGTCAAGCTAGGAAAATCCAACTTCTTAAAGGTACACTTCATAATCTTCCTATCTATGGCTTGAGTCTTTTTAAAATCCCCTCTAAATTTGCACAGGCCATTGAAAAAATTCAAAAAAGATTTCTTTCGTCCGGTGTGGAAGAAAGAAAAAGAATGCCACTTATTAGTTGGGATGTTGTTTGTAGACCTAAATATTTGGGAGGTCTGGGCCTAAGGAGAATTAAAACCATGAATCGGGCACTCCTTGCTAAGCAAATATGGGGAATTTTTTTCTCTAATGGTAAATGGAACAACATGTTAAGAAGAAAATATATGGCTGAAAATGGATCTCTTAAGCCCTTTCTTGATTCTACAACTTTGCCTCATGGGTTGGATCTCTAGAATGATATGGTTAGAGGAAGGAAAATTATTGATATGGGAGTTAGTTGGAGTATAAGAAAGGGGAATCAGACTAGGTTTTGGGAGGATAGATGGTTAATGAAGGAAACTTTAAATTCCTTTGAGAGATTCATTGGGTGGGTTCATACTTGCAAGACTTTATTTGGGACTCATGTTAAGGACTATTGGAGGAATGGTGGCTGGGTGGATCTCTGTTAGATCAGCATGGACCTAGTGCCAATTCAATCTTCTTTGATGGTTGTTAAAATGGGGTCAAATTTGCATGATGATCTTTTAATTTGGACGCCTAGCCCATCTTGCAACTTCTCGATCTCTTCGGTTGTCTCGTTGATGTCCTTGTCTCTTGTGCCCCCTCCCTTTTAGGCTATAGCTTGGGTCAAACATCTCATACCTAAGTTCAACATATTCTTTTGGATTATTCTCCAGAATAAAGTGCTCATGGTGGATAATATTTGCAAGAGTGGTTTCCTAATCCTCAATTGTTGATACCTGTGTAAGGAAGAAATAGAAATGGCTAATCATATTTTCCTCCACTGTCCATATGTGGCTTTTATTTGGGAAAGATTTATTTCTCTTTGGAACTTCTCTTGGGTGTTTCCTTGCTCTGTAGAGGATATTTCTATTAAGTGGAATTCACCCTCTCTGAATCCCACTATCTTCAAGTTATGGACTTACCTTTACCCACATTTCTTGGGGCATGTTAAAGGAGAATAACAATAAAATCTTTAGGGGTAAGGAGTCTCCGAAGAATATTGAGTATGAGAGAATATCCAGGCTAATTGTGGAAAACATAAATTGTATCCCATGTAATGAGGATTAAATGGAGGATGTTTATCCTAGCTTTGACCTCAAGGTGGAAAAATATTGGCATATCAAAGCTGATGTTTCTAAGGCCTCTAGAATAGTGAAAAATGATCATTAAGGTTCTTGCTGGATTCACCCCCTAGAGGCTGGATAAAAGCTAATTTTGATGGGGCAGCCAAGCAAAATTCGGGGCCAACTAGGACAGGGGGAGTGTTAAGAGATCATAATGGAAATTTCATTTCAGTTGTGGCACTCTCCTTGGGCTCACAATCCAACCACATAGCTGAAGCTATAGGAGATTTCTAGGTTATTGATCTTGCTAATAAAATAAACTTTTAAAATATCTAGATTGAAGGTGATTCAAATAATATTATTGCATGCCTTCTAGGTAAATCCCCCATCATGGACTATAAAAAGTTAGATAGAAGAAGATAAATCTCTCTTATCCAACTTCAATAGGGTTAGAATTTCCCATGCCTTTAGGGAAGTTAATAATGTGGCCGACTATATCACCAATGAAAGGGTTAAGAACATGGGCCAATGGACATGGAAGGCATATAATGAACTAGGAGCTGATGTTAGAGCCTTAATCAACTTTGATATCACTCATGGGAAAATTGTCATTTTTAATTATGATGAAGCAGAATACAGAGTGGTACTATGTCATCATTCAATATGGAGGTGGCGCTTTAATTATCTCTATGGGCGGTGAAGGATGGCACGTATTATGGGCACTTTGGTTTTTTTGTTGGCCTTGTATGCAATTCATTTTCTCTACTGCACATAGAAGAGAAGTCTGAGAGAAAATGGGGGCAAGAAGAAAGAGGGTTGAGCCAAAAAATTGTAAGAAGCATAAGAAAAATTTGAATGTCAAGAGGCATATTGAGAGCGGGGGCTGAGTCCTTTCCTCAAGAAACTCCATGGTGCTAACCCAAAGATTACAGAGTATTTTGGTAAAAATTGGAAGGATGAAGGAATTGTTCTATCTGGGAGGAAGGTGAAGATAGATGAGAATCTCATTGGGAAGAATACTGGGCTTTGTACTGAGGGGGTGAAGTTCTTTCATGATAGAAAGTTTTCAGGTGAAGCGGTCATCAAATTTCCCAAAACTTATGAGGAAAGGGAAATGCTGGTAAAAAATTTTAACAGTTATTTCGATGTTGGGAAGGTAAACACGCTATGGAGGGAGGTGTTCAAAGTTATCATGGAATACATCTTGGTAGATGGCAGATTTACCAGAGTCTATGACTACCATTTTGCCCCCCTCAATCATTTCTGACACAAGGTGAGGATTTCATTTCCTTACTACTTGTTTTTCTCTTTGAAACATAGTATTAAGAAACACAGAAAAATCCCTAGGAAGAACCCTATTCTGCATGTTGGCCTTATTCAGTTAATCCATGAGCATTTTGAAAATATGTTGGCTCTATCTAACCCCATTTTGGCTTCAACCTTGGAAGGATATAACACTGATATTAGTGTCTGAGGACAAAGGTGAATGGGACATTGAATGGGAAGAGGAAGAGTCTCATCCCCCCACAAGAATGTGTCGAAGAAAACTTCACAGAGCAAGTCTTCAGGTAAAAAACCCTCCTTTGTGAAAACCCTCATTAGTTATGCTCAAAAAACTAAAAACAAAGAGAAATCCCCCCGAAGAGAAAGCTAGTTTCTTATTCTGAGGATTCTTCAGTGGATTCCTCTGCCACCCCTGATTCCATTGATGGCTCCCATACCTCTTACCCTCCCACCGACAGAGAAAATAGGCCTAGATTCCCTATAGATCTCAGACCTGAAGACCACTACTTCAAGTCTGACCAAGAATCCCCTGACAACATATTGCCAATAGGAAGGAATGGGGCAGTTGACTACTTCAGGATTATTAAGTAGGTTTTTCAGGAAAAGAAATGGTTATGAATAAATTCTTCAACATGTCTATGTTACAAAAAAATTAAAAATCAATATTTTTCACCGACAAGAAGATTGTGGAGCAATGCATGCTTATTTCATAATATACTAAGAAAAGATCTATAATTGTAAAACAATGGTGAAGATTGGTAGAGCCAACATGATAGTGACTATTATGACAAAGGCATGAAAAGAAGTGTGAGGTTTGATCTCAAGCATTGTGTAGGTAACCTATTAGGGAAAGACATTAAGGACCTAAATTGTGCAAACAGTTTATTGATGGCTATGAATTTTGTGATATTTCCTTTTATTACAAATTTCATAAGAGTTAAGTGTAACACAAAAGAAGGTGCAACTATTAAATAACTAAAGGAAGGATTTGGAGATCACCAATGCATGATATGACACAACATATAAGCCGACCATAGACTTTCCCAACTCTTGAGAATGAGAAAAATGACATGATATAACATGGCGCATTAATAATCATAGGATGAGTAGCTACAAATGATCATGGAAGTGAAGCATAAAGAAAAATATGAAGACTCACCATACAATTAATATAAAAATATTTTATAGATATAATACAAAACCACAAAGTTTTAGTAAAATAACATAAGAATAAAAAAAAAGATTGCATAAAAATTTAATATTAAGATTCAATGATTATTAGATTTCTGAATTATATATAATATCTTTTTTTATAATTATAAAATACTATTACACGTAAAAAAAAATGGAAGTAAACAACCCCTATAATCCATACTCGAAACATAAAAATATGACCTCGCCTTCCTTCCACATACTTTAAACATAGAAATTCTTATTAAGATCTGTAAAGAAAATAAATTTCTATTTTTACCTACCTCAACTATTGATCAGTAGATCTTTCGATAAAAGAGCTCATGCCAATTTATATAAAAGAAAGGAAGTTGTGATTCTGAAGTTTGAACCATTGGTAGAGCACATTCATGTTTGAATCATCGAGCCCACTCTATACAAACGCATAAACCTTAAAAAATAATATATGCAAGCCTTCTGTGCTAATTTCATTTATTCTGTTGATCGTGTGGTTGACATGGCTCTAAGAAAAGAGCAAACGAGTTAAAAACTATCTAAACCATAATCATTTGTTGGGACGTGACAAGATGGAAGCATTTTCTCCCATAATACCAAGGTAAAGTATTTTCTCTTAGATTGACCCTATGTGTCGCATTAGACTAGTTCACTTATTCACGACATTCCAAAGGAAGATATCAAGGAATTTCACGCCATTGGCCGAAGATGATGATAGCTTATGGACAATGAAAAACATTATTTAATTAACAATGATTACACTAATAATTAAGGTTGCATATCAAACTCTCTTTTTTTTTTTCCTTCAAAGGTTAAGCTGTGATTGCCTTTAATATTTGATGTAATAGGCTAGTTCTTTTTTCTTTCAAAAGTTGAGTCATTAAATTCAAAATATTTAAAACATTAAAAATCTCATCTTAAATATTTCATATGATAAGTGAGTTTGAAAAGGTAGGGAGCAAGAATAGGGGGCGGGTTAAAAATCAAAGGTTATATATTAATTGTTTTATTTTCAATGGAATATATTAGAATATTTAAATTTAGAAAATTTTATATAAAAGATGTTGAGAGATATTCAAAAGATTTAAGAATTTATATCTTTAATCATATTATTGTATATATAAGTTTTGTTTATAAACGTTGTATTAAAAAGATTTGAAATATTATTTAAATATATATAAACAAAAATTTAATAATAAAAGTTTTTGAATCTCAACACCAGATGTTCAATCCCCAAAACTACAAATAATTCATTAAAAGAACGTTATCAAAACAAGTGTTTAGTGAACACAGATCTTTGGAGGGAGAAGCTAATGCCCCTAACAAGAGATGCTTAATCACAAGGAGACTTCTTTTGATTAATGTAGATATTATAATGTTACAAGCAGGCACCTTTGCCAATCACTTCAAAAAAAATTAAATAGGAATCAGTTCAAGTAGAAGGTGCGTCTAGTGGTCTTCTCATCCTATGGAAGTCATTTGTGCTTAAAATTGAAAGTCTTGCCTCAGCTAAACATTGGCTTTTTGTAACAGCAAAATTCCTTGATTCTAATTTTCCATTTCTTCTGATCAATGTTTATGGTGCAGTGTCTTCTAACCTGAAACAGGCCTTGTCGTTGGACTTGGATGACATCATTGCTCATTTTCAAAGAGGAAAACCTATTTATTGGAGGGAACTTCAATGCTATTAGAAGTTTGTTTCACAAAAGAGGAGGTATCTGTTAGACAGTTCAGATAACCATAAGACAACAAAGAGGGGGGGGTGAATCAGTTGTCACTTATTACCGGAAGCATTAAGCAATTTAAACTTTAATACCATAACCCCAAAAAATAATACCAAAATAGAAGTTAATCCAATTAAGCATAAACAATAATCATAGAATAAAAGCCATTCACACAACACCAAAATTTGTACGTGGAAAACCCGGTAAAGGGAAAAACCATAGTGGGAAGCCTACCCACAATCAGATAATACTTCTACAGTAAGTATGTGAATTACAATGAAGGGGCATACACTTGTAGGAAGGCCAACAACCTAGAGCACATAGTTCATCACAAAAGGAGTCTCATTGACTACATACAAATCCAAACTACAATCCGAAGAAGTGTTGAACTATAAAAAATAGAATCTCCTATGCCTGAGTACAGTTCCGGTTAAGCTCAATACTGGAGGATTGAATCCTCATACACCCAATTCAATCTCCAATGATCGATTGACTCCTCTGCCTGAATGATATTACATTATTCACACATTACATTCCTTGACCATGACCTCTTACATTAACCATGATGATCTACAATGAGATCTTACATCTATTTATACAAACCCTCGACCATAAACAATCAGGTTGGCCACGAGACAATAAACCAATTACATAATTACAAACCATGTCAGCCTATGACCAAACAAATAATATCCAACACATAATATATCCCGAAAATAAAACAATAGGTCCTATCCACATGTTACTTCAATGCTGGTCTATAACCTAGATCAACTGGTGCTGGTATTTTGGTATGGTTTTGTCATTGATGTCAACACCTACTAAATACACCTACTTTGGAGATCCAGCAACATTCACTGGCAAACAGTAAACTGTACAAACAATTACCGGTATATGGTTAACCAGCAGGATATAATGTTCACCGGTACCTGCAATGACATGGAAGACACTTGGTAATGTCGAAGACATCATGTGGACACTTTATTTTGAAGTAATAACCATTGGTATATTCTTATTTGCATATTTACTTTTACCAGCAAATAGGTCTAGGTTATCTAGGGTTACACCGATAGGTTTATCTTTTCCAGATCAACATGCAACACTATGGAGATGATTTATTATTGTTGTAAATGCATTAATCCAACATGTTCAATCGGTTATTGCATCAGATATTGTATTGTTTGTAAAATGTTTTTATTGTAATATCTTGTAGAGCCGACCTACTAAAATTGGTCTTAGGGTATGGTATAAATGTAAGATCTTATTTGTAAGATCAAGTGTGGAATGCAAAAAATATTTAAGGAAGGGTATATGCGAGATCAAGTAGGGATATACACGAAGACATCATTTGAAGGTGAAGTTAGGTTTTTGTAGTAGCATATCAGCATTACACTGGTACTGAATCTAGCATATGAAGATGCTATTTTGTGCAGTATATTCTCATTGGATTTAACCATCCAACTATAGTCAGTGTGACTCCCATTTGTGATTGAGTAGTGAGCTCTAGGCTATTGGCCTTTCTACATGTGCAGACCCCTCTTTGTACACTTACTATCTGCAGTAGTATCATCTGATTGTGGGTAAGGTTTCCCACCATGGTTTTTCCCCTTACAAGGTTTCTACATACAAATTTTGGTGTCGTGTGTTGTGGATGACTTTGTGCTTATGTTTCATGCATTAATTCTTACCGGTACAACAATTTTCTATTAACACTGTCTACCGGCATACTTAACTGATTTATCGAAATTAAGCATTAAGTTGGTTAGTAAGTTTTGGTTTGAATTTATTTGACAACTGATTCACCCCCCCTCTCAGTTGTCTCTGGGACCTACAATTGTTATCAGAGTGTAGTCCTCTTTTTGCAGAAGTTTAACAACTTGAGGAGATCTAATGTCTACTAATTATTTTAGAAAGGATAGTCCTAAACTTGATGGAACCAACTATGGGATATGGAAAATTAGAACGGAGACACATCTGAATTGCATTGGTAAAGACATCTGGGAAGTTACTAAGAATGGTTATACTGCTATTGTTGCTGGTCATACTGCTCCCATTACTTTAGCTAAAGATGAAGAAAATGATTGCAAAGCAAGAGAAGCACTTTTGAGCGCATTATCATATCAACAAATCATGGGATTATCAGATAGGTCCATTGCAAAAGCTATCTGGGATCATTTGGAAACACTAAATGAAGGGGATTCCACAGTCAAAATTGCAAAACTTGAAAGCTTCTGAGTCAGGTATGAACATCTGAAAATGGAAGAAGATGAAAGGATTTCTGCTTTTATGGAAAGAGTAAATGAAATTGTTTTGGGTATCAAATGTAGTGGAGGAACCTTGAGTGAAGATGAGATTGTTTCAAAAATCTTAAGAGGTTTTCCACCGGCATATAAAATGAAGGTTACTGCTATAAATGAGTTGAGAACAATGCCTAATACATCAGTAACTAGGGATACATTGATTGGAAAACTTTTAGCTTCTGAAATTGAGGAATTTGGTCTTGTTACTACTATAAAAACTGATTTGGTCTTCAAAGCATCAACATCATCTGCTCCATCCTTTGAAAAACCAGACTGGAGAGCCTTTTATGCAAGAGAACTTGAAGAAACTAGGAAGGAGAATGAAGAGCTTGAAGAACTTGAAGCACTATTTGCAAGAAAAATGCCAAAAGGTCCAATTGGAAGTAAGTATGATGGTAAAGCACCCTTTAAATGTTTCAACTGCAATAAGATTGGTCATATGGCTTCAAGATGCCCTGATAGACATGCTAGACTAAGAGAAGAAGCTAGAAGGACATACAAACCTAATCCTAAATATCAGAGATATAGATTTAAGAAAAACAAAGATAAATCTTGTTACATTGCTGATGAAGGTGTGACTGATGATTCTGATGAGGATCTAGTAGACAATGGATGGGTCTTTGTTGCTTTAATAGAAGATCAATCGGTACCTATTGTTCAACCAGTAGAACAAGCCCTAGCAACTAAAGTTGAATCAAAGGATGAATTGATTATTGACTTAGGATGCTCACATCACATGACTGGAGACAAAGGTAAATTCTTGAACTTTCAAGAATACAATGGAGGTTTAGTAAGATTCAAAGATGACAAAGCCTATTCAATCAAAGGTAAGGGTTCAATATCTCTTCATGGTAAACATAACACTGACAATGTCTACTATGTTGAAGGATTAAAACATAATCTTTTAAGTGTTGGTCAATTAGTTGAGAAAGGTTTTCAGTTACAATTTAAAAATGGAAAATGCAAAATCATGAATAGAACTGGTTTGGAAATTGCAACCGGTAATCAAACTAGAGGTAATATCTTTCATTTGAATAATAGTGAAAAGGCATGCTTAATTGCACATATAGATGAAAGTTGGCTATGGCATAAAAGACTATGTCGTGTAAATTTTGATTGCATGGTAAAAATTAGTACTTCTAAGGCAGTTAGAGATCTACCTAAAATTGTGAAACCTCAGAATACAATTTGCAATGAATGTCAATTTGGAAAATAGGTTAGAGCTAGTTTCAAAAGTATTCCAAAAAAATCCAATAATGCCCTTGATTTAATTCACACTGATTTATGTGGTCTAGCTAGAACTAAAAGCTTACAAGGTGATAGATATTTCATGCTAATTATTGATGATTATTCTAGAATGTGTTGGGTTACTTTTCTCAGAGAAAAATCAGAAGCACTTGGGAAGTTCAAGCTATTCAAAGCAATGGTTGAAAATGAAACCGGTAAGAAAATTAAATGTTTAAGATCAGATGAAGGAGGAGAATTCACATCTAAAGATTTTAATACATTCTGTGAAGTAAATGGAATCAAAAGATAGTTATCAGCACCTCTGACACCACAACAGAATGGAGTTGTTGAAAGGAAAAATAGAACTATTTTGGATGCAGCAAGAAGTATGTTATCAGAAGCAAATCTACCAAATGTGTACTGGAGAGAGACAGTAAGCACTGCTATCTATACATTCAACAAAGTTCACATCAAAGGTGAAACCGGTAAGACCCCTCATGAACTATGGTTTGGTAATACTCCTACTATTAAGTATTTCAGAATTTTTGGAAGTAAATGTTATATTAGAAGAGATGAGTATATTGGCAAGTTTGATCCTAGAAGTGATGAAGGAATATTTCTTGGTTATTCATCTAAGAGTAAAGCATATAGATGTTTTAATAAAAGATTACAAAAAATTGTTGAGAGTACAAATGTAAAGATTGATGAACAATTCAGAGGAACTTCAAGGTATATAGACTCTGAACTGGTAACATAAATTATGACAAATGAACCTACAATAAATCCACCAGTACAGAATGATGATCCAGTTACTCTGGTATCATCAGAGGATTCCACAGTAATTGAAGAACAACAACAGACTAAGACACCCCGGTATGTAAGACTGAATCATTCTGAAGATCAGATAATTGGAAGCAAATTTAAAGGAGTCATGACAAGAGGAAGATTGGCAAATGAAGAGGTATGTCTTATTTCTTAAATTGAACCATTATCTATCAATGAGGCATGTGAAGATAAATTTGGGATTAAAGCTATGGAAGAAGAATTAGGACAAATTGAGAAAAATAATACTTGGACTTTAGTTCCCCGGCCTAAAAATAATACTTGGACTTGATCTTATTTGTAAGATCAAGTGTGGAATGCGAAAAAGATTTAAGGAAGGGTATATGCAGGATCAAGCAGGGATATACACAAAGACATCATTTGAAGGTGAAGTTAGGTTTTGTAGAAGCATATTAGCATTACACTGGTACTGAATCCAGCATATGAAGATGTTATTTTGTGTAGTACATTCTCATTGGATTTAACCATCCAACTGTAGTCAGTGTGACTCCCATTTGTGATTGAGCATTGAGCTCTAAGCTGTTGGCCTTTCTGCATCTGCAGACCCCTCTTTGTACACTTACTATCTGTAGTAGTATCATCTGATTGTGGGTAAGGTTTCGCACTGTGGTTTTTCCCCTTATAGGGTTTCCACGTACAAATATTGGTGTCATGTGTTGTGGATGACTTTGTGCTTATGTTTCATGCATTAATTCTTATAGGTACAATAATTTTCTGTTAACATTGTCTATCGGCATACTTAACTAATTTACTGGTATTAAGCATTAATTTGGTTAATAAGTTTTTGTTTGAATTTATTTGACAACTGATTCACCCCCACCTCTTAGTTGTCTCTGGGACCTACAACTGGGACCAAGTATAGGTCCGCATGCTTCATCAATAATCTTGAAACACCAAGTCTTGAACATGATCACCAACAACATCCTAAAACATCATCAGAAGTTGCAGCAACACCACTTATGTAATTCATGAAAGATCTTCACCAAAAGCTTCGCCAGTGAAACCCTTGCGAGAACCAAAAACTAAGCTTCTCAACAGGAAAGACAACATCCAATCACCAAACCAAAACCATCTGACCAAGTATGAGTATAAGTATCATGAATAAGCCACTTCCATCACCAGATAGTACCGGAGTCTACTGGATCATGTCGGATCCAAGTAAACCAGAAAACCACTCAACCTACCAAGACCAAAAGGGTGTTGGTAAAGCATCCAAATGGATAGTATTGATATCAATGCAACACATAATCAATTCCACCAAATGGCCAACAATGTCCCCCTTTGGCATTGATGGCAACACTAGATGTGAAAAACATCTAAGTACCAAGAAATGCCAAACAAGTCTCCCCCTATGGAAGATAGACAACAATCACCCGCATATAGCTCTGAATATTTCTCCTTCTTTTTGTACATCACTACCTCTCCCCCTTTGATATCAATGCCAAAAATATGACAAAAATATCAAAGCAAGAACATAACCTCAAAGCTAATATGCCCCCTGAGTAGTAGCATCACACATTAGTGCCGGAAAGAATAGTATCTTTGATAATGCATGTCGAACTGATGCCAAGCCGCATCAATCAAGTCTCTGTCAGAGGGGCAGAAACCCCTAATTTGTCTCTCAGGTACTTAAATGATTCTTTTGATAACACTTTAGTGAAAATATCTACAATCTATTCTTTAGTGTTCACATAAACCAGTTTAACTTCATTTGCTTCCAACTCTCCTTCAAAAGTTATACTTGATAGATATGTGTTTTTTCTTAGAATGAAATACTAGATTCTTTGATATATCAATAGTAGTAGAGTTATCACAATTAATAACTGTTGGTGCATCACAATCCACCTTTATATCCTTCAACATTTTCTTCATCCATAAAACTTGTGTACAATTAGTTGCAACACCAACATACTCAACTTCAATAGTAGATAGAGAAGTACATGAGTGTTTCTTGTTGATCCATGAAACCAACTTGTTTCCAAGAAATAAAGCTCCTTCGGAAGTACTTTTCCGATCATCAACATCTCTAGCCTAGTCATCATCTATATATGCACATAAAGTAAAGCTATCATCCTTAGGGTACCATAAGCCATATTCTAATGTACTTTTCAAGTATCTAAAAATCCTTTTCACTGCCATCTCATGATTTTCTCTAGGATCACTCTGAAAATCTTGAAATAATAAAAACAACATTCATAATGTCCAGCCTAGTCTGAGTCAAATAAAGCAGACCTCCAATCATAGATTTGAATATTGTAGGATTTATCAGTGCAGAAAAATCTTTCCTTGTCAATTTCTCACTTGTAACCATAGCTATACTTACCGGTTGAGAATATCCCATACCAAATTTCTTCAACAATTCCTTAGTATATTTAGTTTGATAGATAAAAATGCCTTTGTTAGTCTGAGTAATCTGCAAACCTAAGAAAAATTTCATCTCACTAATCATAGACATCTCAAATTCTTTCTCCATATTATTAGAAAAATCTAAGCACAATTTATATTCACCTCCAAAAATAATGTCATCATTAGTGATTTTATAATATAAATTACTATCAGCACTGCCCTTAGTAAAACCAAGCTTCAACAGATATTTATCCAACCTTGCATACCAAGCTCTAGGTGCTTGTTTCAATCCATATAAATCTTTCGTTAACCTAAAAACCATATCAATATCATCTGATAGTGAAAAACCATCAGGTTTCTCAACATAAACTTCCTCATCAAGATCCCCATTTAGGAATGCACATTTAACATCTATCTGATAGACTTTGTAGTTTTGTTAAGCAGCATAGGCAAGAAATAATCTTACAACTTCAATTCTACATACCGGGGCAAAAGTCTCTACATAATCAATTCCTTCTTTCTGAGAATATCCTTTACAAACCAATCTATCCTTATTCCTTATAACTTGACCATCCTCATTCAATTTATTTCTAATAACCCATTTAGTTCCAATGAAATTTTTATTTTTAGGTCGGGGAACCAAAGTCCATGTGTTATATTTCTCAATCTTATCTAATTCTTCTTCCATAGCTTTTAACCAAGATTCATTTTTACATGCCTCAATTATTGATACCGGTTCAACTTGTGATATTAAACATACCTCATTAGTTGTCAGTCTTCTTCTTGTCATCACTCCATTGTTCTTATCCCCAATGATTTGATCTTTAGAATGATTCAATCTCACATACCTAGGAGTTTTCTGACTCTCTCTTCCTCTTGCCTGCTTTTCAATTACTATAGAATTCTCAGATGTTGCTGGAGTAACTGGTTCAACTCTCTATTCCAGTAAAGGTGCTACCAGTTCAAATATAATCATTTCCACTGCATAAACTCTTATTTGACTTCTCTTCAACTCATCTACTTTGACATTAGTACTCTCCACAATTCTCTACAATCTCTTGTTATAACATCTATATGATTTTCTTTCATTAGAATAACCAAGAAATATGCCTTCATCACTTCTAGGATCAAATTTCCCAATAGTATCATCTCTCCTAATATAATATTTACAACCAAAAATTCTGAAATACTTAATTGTAGGTGTATTGCCAAACCATAATTCATAAGGTGTCTTACTAGTTTGTCCATTGATATGTACTTTGTTGAATGTGTAAACCATTGTACTCATTGCTTCTCTCTAGTAGATATGAGGTAGATTTTCTTCCAACATCATTGTTCTAGCAACATCCAAGATAGTTATGTTTTTCCTCTCCACAACTCCATTCCATTGAGGTGTCCGGGGAGAAGAAAATTGTCTTCTAATACCATGCTTGCTACAAAAGTTATTAAACTCACCAGATGTGAATTCTCCACCATGATCTGATCTCAAACATTTAATCTTCAATCCTATCTCAATTCCCACTTTAGCCTTAAATATTTTAAACTTTTCAAATGCTTTAGATTTTTCTCTCAAAAAAGTAACCCACATCATTCTAGAATAATCATCAATGATTAGCATGAAATATCTATCACCATGAAAACTTTTAACTCTAGTAGGGCCACACAAATCAGTATGAATAAGATCAAAACCATCATTTGATTTATCTTGTATACTCCTAAAAAAGGTTCTGACATGTTTACCCATTGGACATTCCTTACATACAAGATTATAGGGCTTCATAATCTTAGGTATATCCCTAACTGCCTTAGTTGAATTGATCTTCACAATGCAATCAAAATTCACATGACATGACCTTTTATGCAATATCCAACTTTCATCAATCTGTGTTATCAAACATGTCTTATCACCAAAGTTAAAATGAAATATATTACCTTTTGTCTGTGTACCAGTTGCAATCTCCAAGCCAGATCTATTAATGATTTTGCACTTTTCATCCTTGAAATGTAATTGAAATACCTTATCTACCATTTATCCTACACTCAAAATATTATGCTTCAAACCTTCAACATAATAAACATTGCCAGTATTGTTCTTACCATCCAATGATATAGTTTCTTTTCCTTTGATCATGCATGCCTTGTCATCTTCAAATCTAACTAGTCCACCATCAAATTCTTGCAAAGATAGAAACTTCCCTTTATCTCCAATCATATGATGTGAACCACCACTGTCAATTACCATTTAATCCTTGTCCTCAATTTTAGCAACAAGTGCCTTCTCTTCTAATATATACAGTGCTGGATCATCTTCCTTGATAGCCAAGAATAACCATTCTTTCCCATTGCCAGATCCACTAGCAGAGTCTTATGTCGGTTCATCATCAAATTCAGTAGTGCCTTCCTCATCCGCTATGTAGCATGATTTGTCTATGTTTGTCTTGAATCTATATTTGTTCTGATATCTAGGGTTAGGCTTAAATGATGTTTTAACTCTTTCTTCAAATCTTGAATTCCTTTCAAGACATCTAGATGCAAAATGACCAATCTCATTGCATGCAAAATATTTAAAAGGTGGTTTTCCTTCCTACTTACTTCCTACCAGTCCTTTAGGTACTCTTCTAGAAAATAGTGCTTCAAGTTGCTCAAACTCATCATGTTCTCTCTTCATATCTTCTAGTTATTTTGCATATAAAGATTTCCAGTCTTTCTTACTAGTTGCAGATGTAGATACATGAAAAACAGGTTCAGTCTTTATAGCTCCAAAAGGTCCAAATTTCTCAAGCTCAAAAGCAGGTAGTTTCCCAACTAAGGTATCTCTGTTGACAGATGTATTAGCCATTGTTCTCAACTCATTGATAATAGTAGCCTTTATTTTGTAAGTCAGTGGTAGGTCTTTCAGGACTTTAGAAATAATTTCATCTTCCCTCAGAGTTCCACCACAATATTGAATTCCCATAACAATCTCATTTACCCTTTCCATGAATGTAGCAATCCTTTCATCTTCTTGCATCTTCAGGTTCTCATATCTAACCCGGTAACCATCAAGTTTAGAAATCTTCACTGTAGGGTCATCTTGATTAAGAGTCTCATTCTTATCCCATATAGCCTATCTAGATGATTTGTTAGTTAATCCCATTATTTGTTGATTAGATAGTGCACACAAGATGGATTCTCTTGCTCTACAATCATTCTTAAGCTCCTTGTCTAGGTCTGCTAGAGGAGGATTGCTAGATCTTGGATTAAAGGGTGTGACACCATTCTGTGTGATCTCCCAAATCTCCTTACCAAGATATCTCAGATGAGTCTGTTAGGGTTTCAAGAAGATCCAAAGAAAATATGAACTAACAATTATATGCAGATTTATATACAAAGGATAAAGAAATAAAATAGGACATAGATAACACAAAGATTTAACATGGTTCACCCAGAATAGGTTACGTCCACCATACACAGCTGTCCAATCTTTCTTATTATCCAACAAAAAAAGTACATCAACCTTACAATGCCTTAAGCATCCCAGCCGCTTATAACATGCATTTTTAGGGAAACGAACAAAGTCGGCCTTTTTAGGGTTTTATTACAATGTCATTTTTCATCAACTGAGTGTATAGTACTTTGTTGATCAGTCACCACATATCAACAGAGTCTCCATCAGAATATTTCATACTCTCTAATTTGTTCCATCAAACCTCGGTATATCGTTTCAAAAGATAGCTCCAGAAGAACTGGATGAACTTGAAGTATTAGTGTCCGTAGGATGTTCCTCAAGTGGTTAAGCTTTTTGTAGAGAGGACCAAATCTATGATACCAATTGTTAGACAATTAAGATAACTGAAAGACAACTTAGAGCGGGGGGGTGAATCAGTTATCATAGATTATCAGAAGCATTAAGCAATTTAAACTTTAATACCAGAACCCAAAACAATAATACCGAAATATTAGTTAATCCAGTTAAGCATAAACAATAATAACAGAACAAAAGCCATTCAAACAACAACAAGATTTGTACATGGAAAACCAAGTAAAGGGAAAAACCACGGTGGTAAGCCTACCCACAATCAGATAATACTTTTGCAGTAAGTATGTGATTCACAATGAAGGTGTTTTCACTTGCAGGAAGGCCAACAACCTAGATCACACTGCTCATTACAAAAGGAGTCACACTGAGTACATACAAATCCGGACTACAATCCAGAGAAGTGTTGAACTACAAAAGATAGCATCTTCTATGCCTGAGTACAGTTCCAGTTAAGTTCAATACCGGAGGACTAAATCCTCATACACCCAATTTGATCTCCAATGATCAACTAACTCCTCTACTTGAATGATATTACATTATTCACACATTAAATTCTTTGACCATGACCTCTTACATTAACCATGATAATTTACAATGAGATCTTACATCTATTTATACAAACCCTCCACCATAAACAATCAGGTCGGCCACAAGACAATAAAACAATTACATAATTACAAACTATGATGGCCTAAGACCAAACAAATAATATCCAACACATAAGACATCCCAGAAATACAAGAATAGGTCCTATCCACACATTACTTGAATGTCGGTCCATAACCTAGATACACCGAGACCAAGTATAGGTCCACACGCTTCAACAATGATCTCTAAATGCCAAGTCTCAAAAATGATCACCAATAGCATCCTGAAAAATTATCAGAAGCTACACCAACACAACTTATGCAATTCATGGAATACCTCCACCAAAAGCTCTACCGGTGAAACCCTCGCTGGAACCAGAAACCAAGCTTCTCAACAGGCAGGACAACATCCAATCACCAGACTAAAACCATTTGACCAAGTATGAGTATAAGTATCATCAAGAAGCCAATTCCATCACCAGATAGTACTGGAGTCTATCAGATCATGCCGGATCCAAGTAAACCAGAAAACCACTCAACCTACTGGAACCAGAAGGGTGTCGATAAAGCATCCAAACAGATAGTGTTGACATCAATGCAGCACATAATCAATTCCACCAAATGGCCAATAGTATCCTTAGACTTGGTAGATCTCAACAAGATTTCAATGACTAGATTGATCGAAATGGAGTGCTTGAGGTGGAATTTAGGGAGAATAATTTTACTTGGAGCAATAGAAGACTAGGGTCCATCAACATTGTGGAGAAGATTGATAGGTTATTCTAGCTAGGTGATTTCTTCAATCTTCCTTTCTCTCTCGATTGTAAAATCTTTTTGTGCTTAGGCTCAAACCATTATCCTCTGCTATTGAATTTTCAAGACTCTTCCTCTTTGGTGAAACCTCCCTTCAGATTTGAGAATATATGGATGAAGGATTGTAATTTTCTCTCTCTCATTGAGCTCTGGTGGAAAGAAGCTATCTTTCATGGGTCTAAATTATACTATTTTGTATCCAAGCTGAAATAGACCAAGAGGAAACTCCTTCAATAGAATGTCAATCATTTCAAAGATGTCTTTGCAACTAAAAGGCTTTTAGAATTCCAACTGAAGGAGCTAAATGAAAAATTCATCCAAGATGGTATGACCTAGACAAATTTTTTGAGATAGAAAGACCTATTAGCTAAGTATGGAGATATATTATCCAAAGAGGAGATCTTCTGGAAACAAAAATCAAGGAAAAATTAGCTGCAAGCTGGGGATAGGAACACAAAATTATTTCATAATGTGACAAAACACAAAAGGTCTTTCAACAAAATTGACAAGATTTAGTTTTCAAGCAATTAGATTATTGAGGATCCGATGATCATTCGGTCAGAAATCTATCATTTTTTCTTCAATCTTCTCAATAACGAGGAAGGCTCTAACCTTGGAGATCAAAATAGATTTCTTTCAACCATCCCTAAAGTCATCACAAGTGCTCAGAACCAAAGGCTTAATGAAAGTTTTACTATGGAAGAAGTGTCATTGGCTTTAAGTCAGCTCTGTTTTGATAAATTCCTTGACCCAAATGGGTTTCCTTCAAGTTTTTTTAAGAAATGTTGGCATATCTTGGGAAAGGAACTAGTAGAGGCTCTTGAATCAGCTAGGCAATTAGGTCATATCCTAAAGGAAATCACTAATACCTTCATAGCTCTCATTCCTAAAAAAGAGAAAGCAGTTAGCCTAGGAGACTTTAGAGCGATTTCTCTATGCAACACAATCTACAAAATTATTTCCAAACTGCTCACCAATAGGCTCAAACCCCTTATGGATAGAATAATTTCTAAAGAGCAAATAGGCTTCGTGGTAGGAAGATCAATTTTAGATGGGGTCATTTTTGTTAGAGTATTCGGGTATTTACTTAATTAATTAAACAATATTTGTTTAATTATTTAAGTTCCATTTATCTCTTTACACTTAAGCTAACTTTAGGTGCATAATAATTAATTCTTTTATTAATTATTATGTGAAAACCTAGGTTTTCCCTTTTAGGGTTTCTTGACCTATTAAAGGTTGAGTTCTTTCTTTTCATTGTAAGAAGGATTATTATTGACAATACATTTTTGGAGATTATTGAGCTCTCATCTTTTGGAGCATATTTTTCTTGTGTTTTTATTTTTTCTGTGATTTGCTTCCTTGCTTCTCCTTGCAATAGGTTTTTCAGCTTGCAAAGATCATTTGGGCTCCTGTGGTGTTGTATTTTCTCAACTCAAACATGGTATCAGAGCTTCAGATCTGCAGCTACTTGTTCTTGTTTTGATAATTTTTGCTTTGGAAGCAGATCTGGGTTTTTAAAAAAAAATTTATGCACCTAGGGATAGGTCTTTTTTTCTAAGCACTTTGGGCCCAAACGGACCTCACCAGCATGCTCAGAAGGCCTGAAAATCCCTATGGTCATATAAAAGTTGACCTATTTTGGTTCCTAAGCCTCTGTGAGTATTTTCTTCTCAGATCCAGGTCATATGGCCCTGACACGCAGTTTGAGAAAAAAAATTTCAAATTTTTTTTTTTTGCCTTTTTACGGCATGCAAGCCGAATTTTTGATTTTGTAAAAAAAAAATCACAAATCAAATTTTTTTTGTTGAAATAGGCATAAGTTTTTTTTGAAAAAAAAATATCAAAAGTTTTTTCGGAGGGTACCTCGTACCCCCCCTGACAGTTTGGCCGCCGACTGTCAGTCCGGTTGGCTAGACCTATCAGGGTGGGCCCCTTCCCGCTGGTCCCTTCTGGTCCTTGCCTTTTTGGCCCTCGACGGCCACCCAACAGACCTTCCAGCATCGCCCGGCCTGCTAGCCCCTGCCAACCCGGCCCCCTTCGGCAGCCCTACTACTACCACCCACTGCCAGCTTCTCCACTGCCATGGCCCGCTCAGCCCAGTTCGGCCAGCTCCACCACTAGTAGCCCAGCCCTGCCACCACTTCTCCTCAGTCGCCGCTCGCTCCACCCAGCCCGCTCAGCCAACCCCGCCGTCGTTGACCTCCCTATGGCCCCCATCGCCTGGCCCTGCTCGACCACCACCGACCTTCCTCTGGCCCTACCAAAATTCACTGCCTAGCCACTGCTACCTATCCCTGGCCACCAGAGCTCCGCCCAGCTGCCACCGGAGCACTGTGCAGCCACCAGACTACCTTTTTTTCCTCTTTCAGGGGGAGGTTTGGTTTTTTAGTCATATCTTGGTCATAAGGAGTCATTTTTTTGAAAACGAATAGGCTCATAAAGCTGGTTTCGAGTGGGACCTCATCATGTCGATAATTTTTTCCAATTTTGCTATTTGACTGTGTTTTTTTTCAATCAAAGTGGGGTCTCTTTTTTGCACTTTGGGAGGCGTAGAATGAGCAGCCAAACTCCATTTTTCAAAAACTTTATATCGTTGGAAATTTTGTTCTGTGTAATTTCTAGCCATATGAGGTTTATTTCTAGATTCTACTCCATGCATATTTTATTTAGTTTTTTTCTTTTCAGCACTCTGGTGGATATCTTGGTTGTTTCATGTCCTAGGATCTCTTCTCTGGGTAGGATGTCTCTATTTTGGTTCTCGTTTCTATTTCCAGTCTTCTTATCATTGTAGCATTGTAATTATACAAACACACTGAGATAAAGTGTCATCATACATTGATAAAGTGCCATGAGGGGGTTGATGTTTGCCTGTTGTTTGCCATCTTCCTTTGTCCAATGAGTGTTCCTTCCACGACATTCACCTCATGATGTATGTCAAGTGAGTGCTCCTTCCATGACACCATGTACTTTTATCAGCACCTTTGATGTTCCTGGTTCTTTTTCATGCAGTTCTTCTTGTCTATTCTTTTCAGTGTTCCTATCCCTCTCCCTCTTCCGCATTATGGGGAGGTTTGTCCTATTGATTCTAATGCTTCTGTGGTTCGATTGATCAATTCTTCAGGCTTTGGTGTTTTCATGCCATCTATATCTTTGATTTTAGTTGTTTGCCTTGTTTTCCTTCTTATTCGAGTAGTGTCATTTGAGGGCACTCATATAGATTATAGTCTTCTCTACCTAGTCATGTTCTATTTTAGTGGAGGTTCTTCAGATCAGCAGTTATTCTTTGACAAAGTTTGTAGGTTCTTCATGCTTTAGTGGTGTTATTTTCCATCTCTTTTTGGAGTAGAGTTTTGTTCCCATGTGGTTTTCTCTATTTCTCTAGTTCATAGAGATTTCATTGTATTTGGGTACCTGATCAGGCCTTGTTGTCAGGACCCATCTTTATTGCTTTCAGTAGCTATTCTAGGTTTTAGCTTCTCCCTAAGTCTAGCTTAAGGGGGGTTGTTAGAGTATTTGGGTAATTACTTGATTAATTAAACAATATTTGTTTAATTATTTAAGTTCCCTTTATCTCTTTTACACTTAAGCTAACTTTAGGTGTATAATAACTAATTTTTTATTAATTATTATGTGCAAACCTAAGTTTTCCCTTTTAGGGTTTCTTGACCTATTAAAGGTTGAGTTCTTTCTTTTCATTGTAAGAAGGATTATTATTGACAATACATTTTTTGAGATTATTGAGCTCTCATCTTTTGGAGCATATTTTTCCTGTGTTTTTGTTCCTTATGTGATTTGCTTCCTTGCTTCTCCTTGCGACAGGTTTTTCAGCTTCCAGAGATCATTTGGGCTCCTGTGGTGTTGTATTTTCTCAACTCCAACAATTTTTGCTCAAGAAGCAATCCATACTCTCTAGAAAACTTACAAACTAGGGATGATCATCAAGCTGGATATCACTAAGGCATATGATAATGTGGATTGGAGTTTTCTTTGCGAGATTATGCGGACCTCTGGCTTCAACAAGCAGTGGATCAACTGGATTTTTGAATGCATTTCTACTTTGAGGTTCTCCATCCTCATTAATGGAAGTCCAAAAGGATATTTTCCATCCTCTAATGGTATTAGCAGGTGGACCCTCTTTCTCCATTTTTTTTCATAATAATGGTAAAAGGCCTAGGTAGGACTATCAAAGACATGCATATAAAAGGCACAATAAAAGGCATTAAAATAGACACAAACTTCTCAACAACACACCAACAATTTGGTGATGACAACATCCTATTGGAGGAGACCAAATCTAGGGAAGTTGCTCATTTCCAAAGAACTTTATCTTCCTATGGGAAGGCTTCGAGTCAGGTAGTCAATACAGAGAAGTCTGAAATATATTTTTTCTCCACCTCCCCCAGCACTAAAATTAGAATTATGTATATCTTCAAATGCAAGAAGGGGAACCTTCCTTGTACCTATCCTGGAATCCCAATAGAAAGAGGTTTGTGCAACACTAAGATTTGGGACCCTTTAAAGACTAAATTGGGGTGGAGTTCTAACTCTTGGAAAGGTAAATGGTTGTCTTGGATGGGAAGATTGGTTATGTTGTAGGGAATCATTTCATCTGTTTCCATATATCTCCTCTCTTACCTCACCCTTATAGCAGCCATGAACTCCTTTCTTATTCAGAAAATGAAGAATTTCTACTGGCAAAATTCAGAGGATAGGCATATAATTGCTCTTATAACTTGGGATAAAATTTCTAAGCCAAATAATTTGGGTAGCCTGGGTACTAAAAATAAAATCTTGCAAAATCAAGCCTTAGGAGCTAAATGTAGTGTCATAAAATTGTGACTCTAGCAATTTTTTACTACGTTAGGGTCCTCACGCACACGAGTTTGAATCCTCTGGCCTGATCGGAGACCGGATATTGGTCATCCTTCAGAAACAACTTCTTCCTTGGCATCTACATCACCCTGTCTGCTCTCTACCCTGGAGAAAGGGGTAGGACAGGGCGTGGAACTACTGTCCCCCCTAGGAAAGTAGTGTTGTACCCTTGTTCTTGCCCTATTTTGGGGCAAGACCCTTCCTAGAGTTGCATTGTTGGTTGTGCATCAGGCGGGACACTCCCTCGATGTTTGCCCGTGATGAAAATAAAATGCACTAACATGTATTTAAGGGGCATTCGTCCTCTCATTTGCAAAAGTTCAATAAGTTGAAGTTGGATAAGATTGGATTGTGCACAAGCGATCAAGCATTCAAGAGCATTCAAGCATTTAAGCATTCTTTTCTAGCATTGAGCATTCTCAAGTCTCCCTTCAAGGCTAGGTGTTGCACTCAAGTCAAGGATTCAACCATTGAAGAGGAGATTGATTTCAACATTCAATTCCATACAAGAATTTCTATCAACATTGCTACTACAACCTCCCTTTAGGTAATTTACAATTCAGTGTTTCATTTATAGCTACTTGCAAGTACTTTCTTTCATTACTTGGTTAATTCCAAAACTGCGGTTTCACCTAAATGCAAACCCCCAATCTCAATCCATTTTCCTCTCTTTTTTGTGTGTAGGATGCAGGTGCGCAACTGTACTTTCAGATTCGAGCTTCATTTGTAGAGGTAGAAAACCCCTTTTCGTTTCACATATTTTTAGAGGACCATGTACATTCCCGCCATGGTCTGGGCAACTTTTTCTCAAATTCATAGGGTGACTTCATCTTGACATATTACTACTAGATTTAGGTGCACAAATTCATCCTATTATCCGATCTCAAGTTATAGTCAATTCTTTGTCACTTTTGTACTATATAATTCAATCAATTCCTTTCCATTTCAAACAAGGAAGAGGGGACCAACTTAACATTCCCAATTCATTCAGAATTCAATCTACGATCTTCATGTGGAGAGATTGAATCTAGTGAATTATTGTTTCCTCTTTCTAATGTAACATGGTGAATAGTGTTTGAAGGATAATCAATAGTGAAACTCTCATCTCTCTTTGAGGGAAAGGGTAGTTTTTCTCTTGATATATCATTCACCATTTTTTCACCATTACACTAAACTAGTGTGGAAGATAACCAAAGATACTTTAGCAAGATGGGTTAGGCTAATGTATGCAAAATACATTATGGTGGGTCCTCCTTCCAATTTCATGAGAATGAATAATCCACCCAAAGGATCAAAAATTTGGAATTTCATTATCAAATGTAAACCTATAGTGGTTGAATACATATCTTGGGGTGTCCATGAGGACTCATCTTGCTTATTCTACAAGGATTCATAGGGTAGTTACCCAAGTATTGATAGCCAAATTGATATCCAAACTACAAGAGCTTGGCTAAGACACAATTGGGGAGCATTCATAAAGGACTATATTGTTCTCTCCAAAAATGAACCCATGAGATGGCATTGGAAGTTTTTTGAGGGGCTCCCTCTTCCACAACTGAAGTTGATCATCTCTCAAACATCTTAAAGAATAGCCAATTGTTTTCAGAAATGGCCAAAACTTTTTAAATTGGATTCCATCGAAATTAGGTCAATATACAACCAAGGATATACCCTTCTAGCTAACAAACTGGAACATTTTGACCTCCAAATCAATGCTAAACTATTTTGGAACAATAGAATCATCCCAAAAGTATGGGTGTTTTCTTGGCTAGCCACGAAGAAGAAAATTCTTATAGCAGAAAAATTTAAGAAAATAGGCTTTGAAGGCCCCTAAAGATGCATGCTCTGCAAGGCTCATGAAGAATCAGTGGACCATCTCCTTCTTAATTGCCCTTTTTTGGCTAGGTGTTGGAGGTGGCTCTGTGCTAAATTAGGATGGATCGCCACCCTCCCTAAAGACATTGTTTCCAATTTTTAAATATGACTAGTTAGACCCAAGGATGGAATTCTTAGTCCACTATGGAAAGTCAGCCCCTCTAGTCTAGTTTGGCAAATATGGAAAGAACGTAATAGGAGAATTTTTTACAATAAGGCTAGAAAACTAGAATCAGTCATTAATTCTATTGAAAGCTCCATTGTAGAGATTGTCAATTGCAAATTGGCTCTCTGCCCTAATCATAACAGGGACTCCACATATTGGGATGGTGAGATTAGACTCAGATAGAATGGAATCAAAATTCCCCCCTTTACAAGTAAAAACAATGAAAACTAGAACCATTATCATCTTCAACTTTGCCTCAATAGGAAATGAGCCTAAGCCCTTTTAAAAATAAGTCATCTTGGTTTAATGTAGAGATTATAGGTAAATGCAATTGTAAGGTCACCACCAAGTGAAACACAAATTTGGTATATTCCTCAAAGAAATTGGTTTCATGGAACACCATAAAAGGTAGAGATTGGATATTCATAAAATGGAATTACTATAAATTCTTTAAAAACTGAAAAGAAAATTGTAGAAAAAGAACATAAATATATAACCTCTAATAGAATTGTTTTTATGTGAGTTTTTGTTTCAACTTTTCTAATCACACTCTATGATATATTATGAAGAAGAGGAAAACAACTCCCACAAAATACTTTACACAACCTTCCCAACTTTAGTGGATTCATATTGCATTACTATTAGTGGTTTGATTCTCATTAAACTTGAAAGCCAAGTCACTTTAGTCTCTTGTGGCCTAAAACCTAAAGCACTTTCACCCTCCTCACACAATATTTGAGGATTGTTTGCATCTACAAATTTAGATATTTTAAACTAATGCATTTCTTGAAATATAATCACTTAAGAACGTATACTTTTAGTTAAATATATAAACTAGATCCTAAAATTTTCAACTATGATTTACAGTGACTTTTCTATATCCCAATTTACTTTGATGACATGCTTCTTTAAAAATACATGAATATTTTCTAAAATGACAGTCAGATCAAATTCTGATATTAACACGTTATCCTAAATTATCTTATTTGAAATAATTGAGTCGGTTATTAAAATCACAATACCATTAGTTTTCTAATTTTATTGATATTCATCTTTTCCAATCTAATTTACTTTGCCTGTTTGCATTAAAAAATATATACATGTACATATATATGTACATATATGTATATGTATATATATATATATATGTACATATATATATATATATGTATATATATATATATATGTATATATACATATACATATACATATATATATACATATGTATATGTATATGTATATGTATATGTATATGTATATGTATATATATATATATATATATATGTATATGTATATGTATATGTATATGTATATGTATATGTATATGTATATGTATATATATATGTATATATATACACATATGTATATATGTATATATACACATATATATGTATATGTATATATACACATATATATCTAAATATGTATATATACATATATATATGTATATATATATGTACATATATATGTATATATATGTACATGTATATATGTATATATATACATATGTATAGATGTACATATATATATATATATATATAGATAGATAGATACACACACACACACACACACATATATTGTAGACACCTAAAATTGTCATGTCTAATTAAATAAATATTTTATTTATTTAATTATTTGAACCTGATTCTTCTATTAATTAAATAAATCTTTATTTATTTAATTAATTCATTTATCCTCTTCTAGCCTTATTTCTCATTTAAATAAATACATTTATTTATTTAAATTATCCTTTTCCTGAATTAAATAAATATCTTATTTATTTAATTGATCCCACTTCCTCTATTAATTAAATAAATCTTTATTTATTTAATTAATTCATTAGCCTTTTCTACCTATGACACATCTCATTCATCTCTTAATTCATACACTACCTACCCTCTCATTATTTTATTATTTCTTTTACCTACCCTTTAATCATAGTCGACCATTTATCTTTTACACCTCTCAATCTTATCCCTCCATTTCATATAGTGTCTTCTATAGAAGACGATACTTCCTTCATTATCAACCCTAACTAATCAATCTATGCATCATGATCAATTGACTACACTCTTTCATATGCAATCAAGCCTACTTGCAACCACACTTCCGTTCTTTGTTGAGCTCTTGTGCATACATAAAATCTGAGAGAAAATTTATCAAGCAAGATCAATGGAGATAGGAAGAATGGAGATCCAAACCCTATTGGACATGTGATGGTATAATCTTTGTGATTTCATTTGATTTGCATTGTCTTAGGTAATCTTCATATGTTATGCTGGATCTTTGTTGTTGTTATGTAGTACCCCTACCGTAATCTACTTCTAACCTTGGTTTAATCTAGATTAGTTTATCGTAATATTATGATTAGTGTCAGATGTTGGATTTAACGCATAGCTATTGATGTGGTTCACACACTAGTTGTATGCAGGTTATTCAGTGTACCTATTTCGTGATTTTAGTATCGGACTAACGCTTTCATTAGATTTTATAAATGTATGCATGTATGATCTTTTGTTGCAGGAGATTTCAGGTGCGAAGTCGCATGAGTGCGAGGTTCGTCGTCACCTGGTTTTGCAGGTTTGAGTGTACCCCCTTTTAAGCCTTAGAGTTGGTTTAGGTGGTCGTCAGACCCTAGTCGACCTTAGTCGTGCTCAAGTGAGCATCGCCAGTCGTCGTCGGTAATCCCTTCTTGTTTGGGTTTGCGAGTCGTCTATTTGGTTGACCTTCTCGGTTTACGTGCCTGGTGTGTTTGGTTAATTGATGAATTAGTCCTTAGTAATTTCTTGATTAAATATATGCGTTTGAGCAGTGAAGATTAATGGATTAAATTGATTGAGAATTCGTTATGCGTTTTTCGTTGTTAATGAATTGCTCGTTGTAAATTGGAAGTAAATTTGAATTAATGACTGATTTTGATATTTAATGCATTTTGTTTATGCTGTTGAAAAGAAAGTTTAGTATTTAATCGCAATAGACGTAATTGCATTCTGTTGGATTTTGATATTTGGAAGGTTAAATTTAATTGATTGAAGAAATCGATTTTTAATTGAAAAAGCAAGTTATATTGTTGGTATTGTTGAAAAGGATTAAATTTAGAGTATTATTTGTAAATAAATATTTTTATTCCAAAAATAGAAATTTGGAGTCAACTCTTCCATATTACCCAAGTTTGGGGAAAAATGGAAGGATGGACATTTTTGGTAGAGATTTTGGGGAAACTGACAGGTGGACTCTCCCTCAGCCATACCAGGATTGCGAATTGAGGTAGGATTCTGAATTGGTTATTGAAAATCAATTTGATTGTTCATATGAATTTGGCTGGAAAATTTGGTTTTGAGTTTTTGGTTTTGAGATGCTGGTTATTCCTCCTTGATTTTGGGCGTTTGAAACCCTTGGATGTTTGTATAAAATGAGGATGCCATCAAGAAGATGTGACATTTAAACCAGTTCGTTTAAAATCGGAACTATATTGAACTTGAATCCATTAGCAAGCTCGTAATGGGCGTTTGTTTTTACAGTTATAACTGTGTTTTTAAGGAAATGGAAACATTGATTTGTTTTATTATTGGACCTTTGCGTTTTTTAATCAAGTTTTCTATTAAATTTTAGTAGGGGGCGTTTTGTTTTTTTTTATCACCGATCTGGGCGTATTGGTTTGTGGTTTCGGGGTGTGTTTTTTTTGGTTTTTGCGGACTGTGTTTGGGGTTTGGAGGCGGGGAGCGGAGCTCCGCCCGCCCCCTCCCCTCTCCCCCGCTCGCGTGCCCTCCATCTCCCGCTTGTTCTCCATTTTGCGCCCCCCAACCCTCGCTGGTGTGTTTGCTTTGCTCGCGGCACACTGCGGTGGCCGCAGGGCCGCGGACCTGCGGGCACCGCAGCGGCACCGCCGCTCGGGTTATGCCCAGCGGCTAGGGTTAGGGTTACGCCCGCCCTAGCCGCGTTTTTAAACGCTTTCCCTTTTGTTTTAAAAAAGAAAGGAACGTAGTTATTAAATGCGTTTTTTAAAATTTAAAAAAAAAAAAAAAAAAAAAAGGGGTTTATAATATGTTGAATACTATTTTAATGTTAGTGTTAATTCATTCTTAGTTAGGATTAAAGGTGGAATATCATGCTAAATGCTAAATTGGTATTGACTAATTTTATAATGGGGTTATAGGTTAATCATTAACCAATTTCATTTCACGACTTGATACCCTTTCTAATTAAGTTCTACAACTGTGAAGTTTTGCAATTGAAAAGTAAGCGAAATAATTATCGTTAGAAATTGAAATGATATGCTTGGAAATGATTATCTCCATTTAGATTCTCTTTCTATATTTGTATATTCCGTAATCCGTATTATGCATCTGGGATTGAAAATTATGAATCTGTAGAGATTGATTTTAGACCAGTATGTTAATGATGTTCTATTGGAGATTTAATACCTTGTTTAATTGATTAATGGTTGTCTGAGTTTAATTAGTATGAATTTGGTTTAAAAACTCATTATGGCGTAATTTGCCTGTTCGATGCTTTGAAACTTAGGAGTTAGAAAACCAAGAACAACTTATCCCTTGATGAGGTAGATAACTGTAACCTGTTTTTAGGTCTTCTAGACAACTTGATCGATTTTAATGCTTAAATCAATTTGAGAAAATATTGTCTTTTCTGATTATTGCCTTGCGAGTTTAATTTCTGTATTCGCCTTTAATTATGAAATGGCAAGATTGCTTTGTTTAGTAGGACCCTGTCGTATGGATGATTTGGTGTTCCTGTTTCAGTCCTCGATTCCGAGTTGACTATTGTTTTGTGATGTTGTCATAATTGATCATATCCTCCTTGTGTGTGAGTCGAATGATGATTGTGGCTGACCGTAGTTGGTCAGGTCTCTAGTTAGAGTACCGTCAGTAAGTGTTCATCTTTGAGTCGTGTTTGACCAGATGAATGTTTCTCTCTTCTTGAACTCCGTTCATCTGACCATGTGTATTCCTTGGTTTGAGTTTGTCTGAGTTAGTCTAGTGTCGTATGGGAAAGTGGCTTTCGATTGGGGGCCGCGCCCAAAGTGGCTGCTGGATAACCCGTCGAAAGTGAGTCTAATAAGTGATAACCTAAATAGATTAGAAAATAATCTCTAAATAAGATAATGTGCCTCACACATGGGACGAATGCTATCATAGATTCGGCATGCTGTGAGAAGGCCTGAAATGGCAAACTACCTTCCTTGTCTTCACGAGAGGATGTGTGGGTCCACATGAGGCTTGGATGGGCCGGAAGTTCAGATTAGGTTGCCAGGGTTACCAGTGTATGGGCCGGGACCTATGAAGACTTGCCATGGTATCCATACCAGGTGGTGTGATGACACTTGTCCCTACGTTCGCTAGTGTGTTGTCGTTTTGTCCTGTTTTGAGTACCTTTGAGAGTCGTCCTTTTGGTCTCTGCCCTTGTGAGTGTCGGTTTCAGGTTAGACCTTGGGTGGTGATGGCTCAGTTTTATGGATGTTCTCATGGACTCTTATGTTATTAGCTTTGATTATGTTCAGCTGGATCCTGTTCCTTGTAAGGATCGTTTATGTATTATTGACCGATGTGGTCGTTTGTATAATGTTTATGTATCGCCTTGATGGCTGGATTGTATAGTGTAACCTCTTGTACTCTTAACCTTATTATTTATCCGAGGGGGTCTTGCAGTTGAGCAGACCCGGAGATGTAGCCCTTTAGGGGTGAACTCCGAGATCATTATGGTGTTATGTGATGTATTCTCTTCTGTCTCTTTATTCAGCGTTATCATGTATGATTAATTTATGTAAATGGTTAAGTGGATAATTGGAATTAACTTTAAATGCTTATATTCAGTTCTATCTTGAATGCCATGTGGATCGAATGCATAATTGCTTGAGATGCGGTTTATCATAATGCATGTGTGAAATCGTCCTTTTAATGCAATGAATTGGATTATGGAATAATGTAACTTAGAGTAACGAATATTACTCAGTTGATGTTAGGAATTTAAATATGCTTGGAAAGATCTCTTATGTTTTGATGAAATCCTAGTGTATTAGAATGTTTATGTATGGGTTGTAATTTTAAATGAAAAGATTGAATGAAGTTTATGAATGGATCTTAAATGATGAATCTTGCTTGTGATTTATATTTCCATCCTTTGAAAGAAATTATCCTGATTGTGAATTATCTCGTTATTAAGATATTCAGCTTTTGGATTAATTGTGTGTGTAAAGTGTATTGTGAAAATTTAAGTAATCTCGTTGGGAAACTCTTTAGGAGATTGTCGTTAATGTCTTCCGCTATGTTATCTGAATCTTTGATAGCTTGTTGCATCTTATGTGTTGTAACTTTAAAAAAAAAAAATTTGCACTCCTTTCTTGTGTTATTTTGGCTTATCCCTTCGGGGTTTCCTGGCGGGGCATTACATGTTAGGCTAGGGTTTTGTGGTTGAATTCATTTAGTCTTTCAATATTGTTGTTATCCATTTTCACGGTATATATATATGTGTGTGTGTGTGTGTGTGTGTGTGTGTATTTATATATATATGTATATATATGTATATGTATACATATATATACATATATATATATATATGTATACATATGTATGTATATATACATGTATATATATACATACATATATACACACACATATACTTATATATATATATATATATATATATAGACACATAAATACATATATGTATGTGTATATATATATGTATATATGTATACATATATATATATACATGTATGTATACATATACATATATATGTTACAATTATGCATATTAGCAAATTCAAAGCTCCCATTTATCCATGTAATTTTCCTAATACCTACTATCAGTTAAATATACAACATAAAACCTAAAACATTCGACCATGATTTACAATGATATTTCTATTTTCTAATTTACTTTTACTATATACATGTTTGAAAATTCAAGAATTTTTTCTAAATGGTTAGTAAAATAATATTCTCATATTAACACATTATCACCTTTTATACCATTTTAAATTAATTTGTGTTCGATTCAAATCAACATACCACTGATCACTTTTCTATTTTTGTATGTATTCCTCATTCCCAATCTAATTTATATTTATTGTTTGAGTAAGAATACAAAACAAAAATTGGGTGCAATTGTGCACATTAAAAGCAGACTCCAAGTCCCCATATATCCATGCCATTTTCCTAACATTGAGTATCACTTAAATATTTTCAATCATGATTTACAATAATTTTTCTACTTTCTAATTTAAATTGACTATATGCTTCTTTGAAAATTCAATTCAAGACACTTTTCTTAAGGGTTATTAAAATCGAATTCTCATATTAATGAATTATCTTCTTCATATTATTTTAAATTATTGAACATGTATGTTGCAACTATGCATATTGCAAGTAAATTGCAAGTCCCCATGTATCCATTCCATTGTCCTAACATCTAATATCATTTAAACATGCACTCTACAACCTAAAATTTTCAACTATGATTTACAATAAATTTTCTATTTTCTAATTTACTTTGACTATATGCTTGTTTGAAAATTCAAGTAGTTCTTTTGAGGGGTTAGTAAAAGCATATTCTCATATTAATGCATTATCATATTTCATCATATTTTAAATTATTGAGTGTGTCATTCAAATAATAATATCATCATTTTTTAATTTTTCTTCACATTTGTCTTTCCCAATATAATTTTCTTTGACTATTTGTATAAGAATCCAAAAAAATTATGTGGTACAATTACGTATATTAAAAGCAGAATTCAAATCTCTATCATTAAATTTGTCCCAACATCTAGTATCACATATTTAGGCAGCCTAAAGGCTAAAATTTTCAACCATTATTTACAATAATTTTTATAAATTTTCTAATTTACTTAGATTATATGCTTGTTTGAAATTCTATTGTTTTTGTGAAGGGTTAATAAAATTAAATTCTCATAGTAATCTATTATGCTTTTTGGTCCAATTTTAAATTATTGTGTGTGTTCAAATGATCCAAATATTTTATATGGTACAACTATCATATTAAAGGAAGATTCCAAGTCCCCATCTATCCACACAATTGTCCTAACATCTAAGATCACTTAAATATGTATTCTAAAGCCTAAAAAATTTAATCGTAATTTACAATGACTTTTCTATTTTCTAAATTACTTTCAACATATGATTGTTTGAAAATTCAAGAATTTTTTGTGAAGGGTTAGTAAAATTAGATTCTCATATTAATGTATTATCCTCTTTTTTCTTATTTTAAATTATTGTGTTGTTCAAATTAACTTACCCTCGATCTTTATTTTTTTCTAGATTCATCTTTTCCAATTTGTTGAATTTGACTATTCCAATAAGAGTCCAAAACAATTTTGTGATGCAAAAATCAAATTTCGGGTTCCTATCTATTCATGTCATTGTTCTAAAATCTAATATCTCTTAAATATATAGTCCAAAATGTAAAATTTTCAACCATGATTTACAATGACTTTTCTATTTTCTAATTTATTGTGACTAAATGCTTATTTGAAAAATCAAGAAGTTTTTTGAAAAATGTTTTACAATGGCTTTTCTATTTTCTAATTTATTGTGATTTACAACCATTCCCTTTCTAAGTCTAATTTGCTTTGATTTTTGTCTAAGAATCAAGAAATTTTGTTGGTTTCAATTGTGCATATTAAAAGGAGATTCCAATTCCCCATCTATGCTTACAATTTTTCTAATATCTAGTATCATCTAAATATAGTCTAAGGCGTAAAATTTTCACTGATGATTTACAATCACTTATCTATTTTCTATTTTCTTTGGCTATATGCTTGTTTCAAAATCCAAAGAGTTTTTGTGAAGGGTTAGTAAATGAGATTCCCATACTAATGCGTAATCTACTTTTGTCTTATTCTAAATTATTGAGTGTGTGATTCAAACCAACTTACCATCACTTTTGTATTTTTCTTGGCAGTCCTCTTTCTCAATCTTATTTACTTTGATTGTTTCCATAAAAATTCAAAAAAACTGTATAATTCAACTGTGGATATTAAATGCAGATTCCAAGTCCCCATCCATCCATGTCATTCTACCTTAAAATCTAGTACCTCTTAAATATACAGCCTAAAACCTAAATTTTCAATCATGATTCATAATAAATTTTCTATTTTCTAATTTACTATACCCTTGTTTGAAAATTCAAGATATTTTTCTCAAAATAAATAAAATCAAATTCTCACACTAATGCATTATTCGTTGTAATCTTGTTTTAAATTTACTAAATGTACGGTTCATATCAAAGAACCATCACTTTTCTATTTTCCTAAACTTTAAGCTTTCCCTATCTAAATTATTTTGATTGTTTACATATAAATCCAAAAAAATAATATGATACAATTGTGCACATTAAAGGTAGATTCCAATTTCCTATGTATCCATATCACTGAGATATTTACTACACGAATTTATTTCAAATCGCCAGTTTCTTCACGTCTTCCACTGCCCCCACACAGAATATCTTAGTTTTCTGTCTAGACTTGAAATGTGTTATCTGACTTCTTTCTACATTCACCATGTTCCGACAACACATTACATCCATTCCTTAAATACTGATTTTGAAAGGCAAACATAAGTTATTTGGAATTTGTGCACACAAACATAATGTTCGTTTTCACGTTTCTTTCAACAAAGGAAAAAATGGGCACCACTAAATATTCCTCTTCATCCGAACCACGTGATTAGCTTTTTTTCCCCTACCAAGTTGTCAAGCAAATAGAGGGAGAATAAAATATCAATTCTATATTCAAAGCACACATTACAAGGGAACACAATTTTTTATATTAATTTAATAATAAAGGAAAGTTTAATTTAATTTACATTAGGTAGTTGGATTACTAAATGATTAATGATTGTGTTGATAAAAAAGAAAACCAAAAATTTTACTTTCAAAAATAATATACAATCTATTGTTGATATTAGGCAAAAAGTGATCATTTATATATATAAAATTAATACTCATGATTTGGTGAGTGTTTATAACTTTCTATGATTGAAAATCTTAAGCCTCTGGAATTCGAACCAAAATATTTTGGTCTTAGAAATATTGAGAACTTAATGTACCTATTATTGTGAATGTCTCTTTGCTTCCCTTACTAGTATTCTCACCTACTCTCTATGAAATACAATTCAAAATAATTGAAAACAGTTCATAACATACATTCAAACTACTCTTCCTCACGATTTGTTCATATTTTAAAAAATTAGAAATGATATTCCAATGGTGGTTGAGCTTTTCATGAACCTCCATTAATTTCAACTAGAAATCATGACATTAGGAGTCATTGTTCACACATAACTTTATCTAGAATGCATCATGTCCATGCTTCTTCCACTTTCTAATGAAATATGAATGGATTCTTTTTATCTATTTTATATGATATTCCATAGTTTTGGGACAATTGAATATGAGTTGTCAAGAAAATAGAGGCAAAAAAAAATATATATATAAACAAATAAATGTAAATAATAATTACATTAATTAATTTAGTTTAATTTAATTAGTTAAAACAAATGATTAATAATTATTTTAATTAAATAAGATGTTAGGATTACTTTAACACATCAATAATAAGAGATATTATATTAATAATAATAGAATTCAATTGTTAAGGTATAGAAAATTATTACTAACTATAACAAACCAGGAACTAAATAGATTTAAAAGAAGAACAACATTACACAAATATGACCAAAATCGACTAAATGTATTAGCTTATGAGCACATATAAATAGGAAGTAGAAAAGGCACCTGATCTCAATGAAATGAGGATAGGACTCATCAAACATGGAGTGGTGGTGGGTTTCCTACCACAAAGGTAGCATGAGGTGTCGAAATTGACTCGACACCTCTCTAACAACTCCTAATTGACTTGACATCTTGCATGGACAAGTGTCAAGCATAAATGCATGACTAAGAAACCTTAATAAGCCTAAGCATAAACTATACACTAGCACTAATGATTTGATTTATTTTACTTATTCAATTAAAGTACTATTGCAATTAATTCTTATTGTATGATCTAGGAAATTTGATGACCAATGGATGTGCATTAATGTCTAAATCATTGTCTTTAAGTACAACAACTTAGATTTAGTCCTTCAAAATGTTTAATGAGTTGTATTTCCATCTTGCACATTCATCTTGTGCAAAATTTTGGACTTTTCTTTCATTTTATTATTGCTTCAACATCTCATAGGTAAAATTGTTGAGTTTCTTAATCTCTAAATAATATGTGCTCTTCAACACTTCTAAAACACACTCAAATATATAAAACCATTAAATAACACTTTCGCTTTTAAAGTAACCAAATAATGTACTACAAGGACATCCCCTTATACAATCAATTTATATATCTAATATCAAATGTTAAATGATAAGGTAAATGAAAAAATGAAAGTATTATTCAATTAGGAATTTAATAAATTAAAGCATGTGATTAAGCCAATCAAATTAATGAATAATGGAGAGATGCTATCACGAAATACAAAAAATATATAGAAATTAATTATACATGTAGAAACCCTTGGGCGAAATATTGTAGTGCCCATCCTATTTTCATCCTAGATGTGTGGACCTTGACATTGTAATCGAGCTATGTGTTGAAGGAAGCATAGGTCATCTTAGTGATTGCGCTTCTTTTTGTGAGTGGCTTATGGTTGTTCAACTTCATGATTCTCTTTAGTAATTATGTTTTTGTTATGATAGGTGTGCTTCTATCACCCATATGTTCAAAATATTGTCCCTCAAAATGTCATCTATTGGTGTGTCATAGATATAGAAGCATGCTTTAATTTAAAGCTTGAGTTTATTCATATACAATATAGTATTTAAGTGTTAATTAAACATGATTATGATATTATGATGTTTTAGTACCTTGATATAGATATTATTTTTTCTTACTTTAGTGTGTAAATGACCCTAAACCCTCACAAAATGGTAACAAGAGAGAGAAAAAAAAGCCCTCAAGCATCACACAGCCAGGCACCCAACACATAACAAAGAAGCTAGCCTTCAAAAGTAATTAAAAACATATAGGCTAAAGCAACAACCTATAGTAAACCTACCATATTGTCTCCAATAGGAACTAATAGGACTAGTAGATAACTGAGTAAATTAGATAGTAACAATAGTTCCCATATTCAATGATGGGGAGGCTAAAGGTAATCCTGGGCTACCTGGCTATGGGGGAGTTGCACATGACCACAATGGTAGGCTTCTTTCGACGATGGCACTCCCACTGGGCACCCAAACAAACTACTATGTTGAAGCCAAAGCTACTTACATTGGGTTATGCATGGTAATAAAAGAAGGGTTCAAAAAAGTCTGGCTTGAGAGTGATTCTTTAAATATCATCAGATGTGTGAGTAAGAAAACTGAGCCCAACTGGACCATTAAGCATTTAATTTAGGAGTTCCATATCATGATTACTAAATTGGAGGATTTCAAAATCTCACATATATATCGGGAAGGTAATAGGCCAGTGAACCACCTAGCAAACATGGGTGTGGATTATGTGGAAATATGGTGGTGGATGGGAAAGGAAACTTTCCTAATACAATTGTACAAACTGGCGAGAAAGGACTGTGAATGCATTGACCATGCCTATCACATTAATGATGATGGACTACCAAATGATTTATAATCCTTCATGGGATTTTTGTTCAAATTTCAAAACTGGGATTTCTAGAGCCTTCTTTCAAATATAGTTTTTCAGTGCCTGGTTTTGGCTTGGTTTCCATTGTTGTAAAGGCAACTTGTTCATGGGAGGTGATAAAAACATAATGGAGCCCACATCCTATGAGAAAGGAGAAAAGAACAGAGAGCTATAGATGGAGATTACTGATGGAGACCTTGTACCATATCTCGAGCAGCTTTGTGGCAATGATCTAAAAGTGACAAAGGGTTTTGTGAATGGTTGGGAGAAAGGCATCTTCACGGCCTTTGGAGAAAAGTTCAAAATTGATGAAACCTTCATCGCAGAGATATTTGGTTTGTAGATGGAAGGGAAGAAGTTTTATAGAGAAAGGAAGGCAATGGAAGAAGCCATCACGGATTTCTCTAACAAAGAAAGCGAGATAAAAATGGTGTGAAAGATGAAGGATGACGAATATAATAGGAAGGACCTACAATCACTTTGGGCAGAGATGGCCGAAGTGATTATGATGTACATTACTCTTGATGGGCGTTATGCCAATATTTTTTCTCTTACCACTTTATGATATTAAACCATTTTAGGCACAACAAAAGAAATTCTCTGCCTTTCTATCTGATATCTTCTCTTGAAAATAGCATGGTAAATCATGCCAAAAATGGTGATAACCCTATTTTGCATGAGGGGCTAATCATGCTCATCATGAAATATGCTAAGGATCATGAGGTTAAACCCTCCCTGACGATTAAAACCCCTAATTCTTTAATCAACGCTGAGGTTCATTATGTGTCTGATACGGAGATGGATGAAGAATAGTCTGCTAGGGCTATGGACTGGCGAGACCTCAATGTCTCAGATGATTTAGAATACCATCCTTCTTAGGAAGAGGGCCCCCAACAAAATATTACACCTAGCACTGGAAGTAGCAAAAGAAACAAACACCCCAAATGGGTTGCTAGTAAGTATAAAACCCCCAACCCCAAGTTACAAGGTTTTGGTCCACTGAATACGAAGAAGTCTAAAATTGGAAAAACAAGAGATACCAAGGGAGGAAAGAAGAAAATAAAGTTGGATATCCCCATTAACATTGACCAAGGGGAACGGGGGGATACCCAAAAAGACTTTGATTTTGGTACTCTCCTTAACAACTCTATCAAAAGCCAAGAGAACTGCTTTCTTTGGGTCAGTAAGGAAATTAATATGTTGAAGGATGGAATTAAAGGCATTAAGGATACTTTTACTGAGACGCCCTTACCAAGAAAAATGGATAAGCTTCTCCAAATGACACAGGATATCACTAAACATGTAAAGACCTTGAAAACTAATCATGAACCAAGGATTGGTTAGTTGAAGATAAGTTTGGAAGAAATTAAGGTTAATTTGAAGAACCTGGTGGATATTAGTAGAGAAGCTATGAATAACAATGTCCAGGGTCTTAAGAAGGTAAATACGATGATAGCCAATCAAAGAGCTCAGCCCACCAAAAGTTTACCTTCCTCTGACACCGAACAAGAACCAAGAGAAGAATACCTCTAGGTTCATCATGGATGAGCTAGAGGAATTCAACAAGATCTAATGATTCAGAAGAATTCAGAGATGATGAAATCTCTGGTCTAGTGAGTTTGAGGTTTTTTCCTTGTTTTGTTTTGTTTTGTTTTGTTTTGTTTTGTTTTTTGCTGCATGGGCTTGGCCCTTATTTTTGTGGCTAATATATTGTTGGTTTTGGACTGGTTTGCAGCTGCTTATTTTTTGTGTTACTCTTTAACTTTGAATTTCGGATCCTGTAAAACCCATTTACCTTAATCAAAAACAATTCCCAGATTCAAGTTTAATAACAATAGTCTTAAGGGGCTCATTGGCCCTATAAACCATAAATCTAGAGAATTAAAAAAGAGAGTTATAAACCATAAACTAAAACTACTATAACTATCTAAAACTATATTCATATCAAAAAAACAACATCACAATCACTCCACCGAGACAAAAGCCTAATTGTTGTTGATGAGATTCCAGTTACTGTATTGACTCGAAGCAATCTTCTAAACAATCAGCTGGGCATATTAGGACTAAATATTTTCCAATGCCTACTGATAAAACTTGGACATAAGAGAAGGAAATCAGCCAACAGAAACACCAACAGATTGGCTCCTTGCATGAAGGACAAGAAAGGTCGGCCTCACAACAAAAGCGAACAATGCCATAAAAATAAGTTACTGTAAAAAAAATTTCCTTTGTTTTGGTTGTCAATTTATTTAATCTTAACCCTTTCCCGCTACCCACAAATTAAACACCCTGGAAGAAAAAATCTCCACACATTTATTTAGCGTGCAAGAACATATCGTTAGAGTAGAGCATATCGTTAGAGTAGAACATATGTTGACTGTTACAACGTATACTTTCTTATACAACTAGCCGACAACAACAAAAAACTCACATGGCTTTACAGCTTTTCAATTCATGACATTTGTCATTATTAGAGACTTTGATCACTTCATTCATCAAATTTAATCATCCATTTTTAATTTATTTAGTTAAGAAATTTTATAGTGATTTTAATGAACCATTACTAAGTAATGATAGCAATTATATCCTCAGGGGACTTTCTTCCATTTCATTTTTCAACTATATCCATTTTATTCTTACATTAAACTTCTAAAGTCTCTGCCAATCATTTGCATATTTATCAGACATCTTCCTAAGCAAATTGAATCACACTTGTGCTTTCACGGCTCAGCAAGACTTGGCTTTGTGGTTCCGCGTTCGAATCCTAGGGCGTGACACTATTTCTATTATTGGTGAGATCTATTTTAGTGATTTATGGATTTCAATGATTATTTAATAATTTTGAATCATTTTCTAACATGCCGATAGCCTAGATTGACTATACATTAGGAAAGAGTTATATTTAAGAAAAAAGGTGATGCCAAATGGAAAGAGTTATATTTAATAAAAAGAGCGATGCCAAATGGAAAGAGTTATATTCCAATACACGCAAATTTTCAAATTTATTGAAAAATATATATACACAACAGATAGTTAAAAATATATTTTTGCACTAAAGTTTCAAGTTATCAATATACACAAAAAAAAATTAAAGAAAAATGGAAAAATTTACTATATAAAGTGTGACGCCTCCTGTAAATTCAATTTCAACATTTTATGAGCAACTAGATTATAGTGTTTACTTTATAAAAAAAAACATATTAAAATTATTTTTAATTTTTTTTTTAAATTACAAACATAAAATACACACAAAATATACATTTTATTAGTTCACATCATTTCAAAATTTTAAACATATATTTCACTTTTTGTTGATTCAATTTAAAAAGTTGAATCAACATTGGCCATTTCATTTATAAAAGTATGACATCTCTTTGTGCTTTCACCCCATGATGTAAATCCTAACCCTAACCATGATGTACACCCTAACTATAATCCTAACCCTAACTATTAATCTTAACACTAAGCCTAATATTAATCCTAATCCTAACTACAACCATAATCCCAATCATAACACTAATAATCTTAATCATAATATAACCCTAACCATGATGTAAGCTCAAACGATAATCCTAACCCTAGCCCTAATTCTAATATGAAATGTTTGAAATATGTCACAAATATATATAAAATATTAAATGCGTGGTTCATTTTTAAAAATATTTTTTGACAAATATTTTACATGTAAATTAGAAATATTTACCAAATTTCTTTGAATTATTTTATAATATAAAAGATATAATACCATTTAAAACAAATTTTAAGTGGATGTGTGGAAATGTATAAAACTTCCAGTACTAATATTTTGAATTTTTATAACATATGTTGTGCTATTATTTATTTGTAATATACATGATTTTCTAAGATTGTGACATTAGATAATCATACATCAAATTATAATCCTAACCCTGCCCCCAAATATAATTCTAACCCTAACCCTAACTATAATTATGGTTACACTAATAATAAACCCTAACCCTGACCATAAACTTAACCCTAACACTAAACCCTAACCATAAGCCTAAGCATAACCCTAACCATAATTAAAAACCTAAAGAAAACCCTAACCATTATCATAACTCTAACGCTAACCCAAACAATGATGTAAACCTAAGTAACCATAACCATAATATTAAACTTGACCCTAACACTAAACCCTAATCTTAACTCTAATCATACATTAAATAATCATAAATCAAATCATAATCCTAAACCTACACCCAGTTATAATTATAACCCTAACCCTAACCCTAAATTGTATATAAACTCTAAATATAATTTTAACACTAACAATAAACCCTAACACTAAACCCTAACCATTATCACAACCCTAACCCGAACCCTAACAATGATGTAAACCTTAACCATAATCATAATATTAAATTTTATCCTAGCACTAAAACCTAGTCCTAACCCTAACTATACATTAAATAATCATAAATTAAATCATAATCCTAACCCTACCCCCAGGTATAATTCTAACCCTAGCTCTAAATTTGATATAAACTCCAAACATAATTGTAACATTAACACTAAAATCTAACCCTAACAATGATATAAACCTTAGCTTTGACCATAATGGTAACCTTAACCCTAACACTAAACCCTAAACCTAACCCTAACCATACATTAAATAATCATAAATCGAATCATAATCCTGACCCTACTCCAATTATAATTATAACCCTAGCCCTAACCCTAAATTTGATATAAACTCTAAACATAGTGGTAACACTAACAATAAACAGTAACCCTAACTATAAACTTAACACTAACACTAAACCCCAATCATAACCCTAATTATAATCCTTAACCCTAACCTTTATTATAATCCTAAACTTAAACCAAACCCTAACATTGATACTAACCCTAACCATGATATAAACCCTAACCATTGTCATAACCTTAACCCTAAAACCTAAACCTAATCATAACCCTAACCCTAACAATGATGTTAGCCTTGACCATAATAGTAACCTTGACCCTAACCCTAATTGAAATCCTAATAGTAATCCTAAATCTTAACCCTAACCATAATTCTAAACCTTACTCGAACCCTAACCTTGATGTGAACCCTAATCGTATCCCTAACAATGATGTAAACCTTAAGTCTAAACATAATACTAATATTAACTGTAACCCTATCCGTAACCATAATACTGAATATTAAATAATAATTTATACTATCATTAAATAAAGTCTAATATATATCTTACATTTTAGTACATGCTTTAATCTTGCAAGACCTATATTTATTAAAAAATAGTCTAAATGGATATTTTTCATATATCTCTACATAACAATATAATAATAATATAATTCAATTCAAGAAAAAGATACTATATAATTATATATTGCATTTATTTTATATTGTTCATGTCGCGTCACGCGACTGCCACTAGCATATATACCTATTTGAACAATATAAAATAAATGCAATATATAATTATATATATGCACCTATTTGACTTTAGGGTGTAAAATTGATAAAAAAATTGGTGCCTGTATTATACTATAGAATTATATATATACCTAACCCTAACCCTAACCCAACCCTAACTATAACCATAATCCTAACCTTATCCCTCACCCTAATCATAATCTTAAGCCTCAATCCTTAGAATAATCCCAACCCTAACCTTAATCACAACCCTAACCCTAAACTTGACCCTAACCATTATGTAAACAGTAATTATAATCCTAACCCTTACCCTAACCATGATGCAAACCATAACCATAGCCATAATATTAATCCTAACCCTAAAGTATAAGCCTAAACATAATCCTAATCATAACTCACCCTAACCCCAACCCCAAGAATGATATAAATCCTATCCCTAACCATGACCACCTAATTATAATCTTCAACAACAACCCTAACTACAATCCTAACCATAACCATAACCCTAATGATGATGTAATCCCTAATCCTAACCATAACCATAACCCTAACTATGATGTAATCCCTAATCCTAACCCTAACCCTAACCCTAACCCTAATCATAACACTAACCCTAACCATGACGTAAAATCTAACCCTAGATATAATCCTAAACATAGCCCTAAACCTAAACCCTAAGTATAACCCTAATCTTAACCCTGGAACCATGATGTAAACTATAACCCTATCCATAATCTAAACCATAACATAAACCTAACCCTAATGATAATCCTATCCCTAACCATAACCATAACACTAAACCTTAACCCTAACCTTAATCCTAAACTTTACCCAAAGATCAAACCTCAACCATAATTCTAGCCCATATATGTTTTAATCTTGCAACACATATATGTTTATTAAATATAGTCTAAATGGATACATAAAATTTCATATATCTCCACATAATAATATAATAATACTATAATATAATTCAATTCAAGAAAAATGATACTATATAATTATATACTGCATTTATTTTATGTTTTCCATGTTGCGTCATGTGGCTGCTACTAGCATATATACCTTAAATTTTAATTTAATCTATATAAAGTATGTGGAGAGATATCCTTTGTGAGGTGCCTATTTTTAATCAATTTTACACCCTAAAGTCAAATAGGTGCCTCAAGAAGGATATCTCTCAATGTGCTTTATATAGATTAGGTATATATGCTAGTTTATAACATCTATGAGAGTAAAGGATGGTTATAGATTACAAATAATATATTGCCACATGCAAAAGGAGTTGTCTAAGTGATATTCACGAGTCAATTCAATTTCCACATTGAGCATTATGTCAACCACATTTTTGGCTTCATGGTATATGTGCCTATCATTTGATTCCTCAAATACATGAAGGATACTCAATATATTGAGAGGGGGGGGGATTAGTATATCAAATTTCCACTCTTAATCAAACATTTATTATCATTAATAAACTTCTTCAAGTAACTATTAGAAATCATTTAGTCTACTTAACTCAAATTATTAAATGATGTAACATTTAAGCAATATAAGTGAGAATGCACTCACAAAATAAACAACAAATATATGTGGAAACCCAATATGGGGAAAACCACAACGAGAGTAGTTATTTGGATCTATTGTCCAAATACACCATTACAAATATAATGTTTCACATACATAGATTAAGTAGGCACCAAGCTATTAGAGATACCAATCCCCTTAATACATTTGTGAGCACCAAACCACCAAAGACACCAATCTCATATGCCCAGATTTGAGAAACAACTCAGTAACCAGGACTTCAATATCAACAATATGAATGATATACAATGCAGACCTTTCTATTGCACAAAATAGCTTTCTCTTGATTTGATCACTATCTAGACACTTTTTCATAGAACTTATGATGTTTTGATAATGGCTCACATGAATTTGGATACAATTCTCACCAAAACACTCAAATTTGCATGATAATTACTTGTAACCTCAAAAGTATGCACTTACATAGAGAACAACACACAAAATAATCTAGAACACTTATATATGTGTCACAACTACAATTACAATTACAAGTTGGTACAAATACGTAATTGGTTATTTTCAAGTTGGCCATGTAAAAATTACGTCACCAAACATGTTGTAGGCTAGATCCAATTAGCCCACACACTACAAAAAATAAAAAAGATGTCACATGCTTCATATGAATCTTAATTTGTTCCCAATGGTTGTCCATGCATAATTTCTAATGGAGATACATGCTACAACTCATCAGCAGGTAGGACTCAAATGATACTTCATCAAACATGTGATAGATTTGATCCAAACGTACATAGTTCCACATAAGGAAACACATCTTGTAGATCCTATTAAGGATCTATATGATCTCAAGGAACACTCGCCCTTAATCTCCAATAGAACAACCATCAAAATGTTTCCACATCATTCCAAAACACACACCAAGTTCTATAACAACATAGGAACCATTGGTTTTCTATTTTTCTTCACATTCGTCTTTCCCAACATAATTTACAATGATTGTTTGAGTAACCTATAAAAAAGTTGTATGGTTCAATTATGCACATTAAAATTAGATTCCATGTGACTCCCATATATCCATGTCATTGTCCTAAAATTGAGTATCACTTAAATATACATCCTAAAGCCTAAAATTTTTAATCACAATTTACAATGACTTCTATTTTCTAATTTAATTGACTATATGCTTCTTTGAAGATTCAAGAATTATTTTTAAGGGTTAATAAAATTAGATTTTCATATTAAATCATTATCCTCTTCAACTTATTTTAAATCATTTAGCATGTTTCATTCAAATCAAAGTACTATCACTTTTCTATTAATGTCAATATTTATCTTTCCCAATCTAATTTACTTTTATTGTTTGTCTAAGAATTCAAAATAATTGTATGGTGCAACTATACATATTAAAAGTAGATTCTTATTTCCTATCTATTAGTTTCATTGTCCTTACATCTACTATCACTCAATTATGTAGTCTAAAACCTAAAATTATCAACCACGATTTACAATAACTTTTCTATTTTCTAATTTATTTTAACTATATGATTACATTTAAAAATTAAATAATTTGTTTTGAATTGTCCTATTAATAAAATATCATCTTTTCATTCAAATAAAAAATACAAATGACTTTTCTATTTTTTTCCACATTCCTCTTTCCCAATATAATTTACTTTGACTATTTGCCTAAGAATCCAAAAAAAATGTGGGGTATAACTATGCATATTAAAAGTGGAATCCAAGTCTCCATCTTTCCATAGCATTGTCCCATCATCTACTATCAAATTATAATATATAGCCTAAACTCTAAAATTTTCAACCATGATTTATGTATTTTTAATTTTATTTTGATTGTATGCTTGTTTAAAATTTTAAGAAATTAAGATAATAAAATCAAATTCTGATATTAATTCTTCATCCTATTTTTTCTCAATTTAAATTATTATGGATGTCATTAAACTCTAAGTACCATCCATTTCTACTGCTTGGCCAATCCTCTTTCCCAATACAATTTATATGGTGCAATTGTACATATTAAATGATATTACAAGTCCCCACTTATTCATGCAAATAACATCTAGTATCACTTAAATATGTAGCTTAAGGCCTAAAATTTTCAACCATGATTTACAATTAATTTTATATTTTTCTAAATTACTTTCACCAAATGATTATTTGAAAATTCAAGAAATTTTTGTGAAGGCTCAAGATTCTCATATTAATGTATTATCCTCTTTTGTGAGTGTTCTATTCAAATGAAAGTACCATCAATCTTCATTTTTTTACTAAATTACTATTTTTCAATTTAATTTTATTTGACTCTTTGCATAAGGTTCCAAAAACATTTGTATGGTGCAAAAATAAAATTTCAGATTTCTATCCACTCATGACATTGTTGTAACATCTAATATCACTTAAATATTTAATCTAAAACCTAAAATATTTCATCATGATATACAAATATATTCAATGAATATTCTATTTTCTAATTTATTGTGACTATATGCTTGTTTGAAAATTCAAGAAGCTTTTTAGAGCATGATTTACAATGAATTTTCTATTTATTAATTTACTATGACTATTTACTTGATTAAGCACATCGCTTTGAATTTTTGTCAAAGAGTCCAAAATTTTTGTTTGGATCAATTGTGCATATTAAAATGAGATTCCAATTCCCCATCTATCCTTATAATTGTTATAAGATCTAGTATCATTTAAATATAGGCTAAAGCCTAAAATTTTCAATCATGATTTACAATGTTTTTTTGTTTTGTATTTACTTTGACTATATGCTTGTTTAAAAATTCAATGATTTAAAATATCTTTTTTGTTTTGTATTTACTTTGACTCTATGCTTCTTTAAAATTCAAGAATTTTTTTGAAAGGTCGATTGAATGAGATTCTCATGATGATAATGCATTATCATCTTTCATCTTATTTTAAATTATTCAGTGTGTGTTTCAAATCAAAGTACCATCACTTTTTAATTATTGTTGACAATCTCTTTTCTCAATCTAATTTACTTTGACTATTTGCAAAAGAATACAAAAAAATTGTATGGTGCAATTGTGCATATTAAAAAAAGATTTCAAATTCCCCTTCTATCCATATCATTGGACCTTCACATCTAGTATCTCTTAAATAAACAACCTAAAATTTAAATTTTTTACCTATGATTCACAAGGAGTTTTCTCTTTTCTAATTTATTATGACTATATGTTTGTTTTAAATTTAAAAATATTTTTTTAAGGTTAGTAAAATCAATTTTTTAAATTAATACATAATTCTCCTTAATCTAATTTAAAATTATTCTCTTTAATCAAATCATAGATCCGTCACTTTTTTATTTTTTGAACATTATTTTGTCTATTTTTCTTCACTTTCCTATTTTTCTTCACATTCCTCTTTCCCAATATAATTTACTTTGACTATTTTCCTACTAATCCAAAAAAAATTGTGGTGAAAAGTAGAATCCAAGCCTAAATTTTTTAACCATGATTTACAATGATTTATGTATTTTCAAATTCACTTTTACTATATGCTTGTTTGAAATTTTTAGAATTTTTTTTTGAAAATTAGATTTGCATAATTATGCATTATCCCATTTTGTCTTATTTAATTTTAAATTAATGTGGGTGTCATTCAAATAAAAGTACCATCACTTTTCTATTGTTTGGGCTATTTTCAATATGATTTTTTTTAATAGCTTTTTTAAGAATCCAAAAAATATATATGGTGCAATTGTGCGTATTAAAAGGATATTCCAAATCCCCACCTATCCATGCAATTGTCCTCACATCTAGTATCACTTAAATATGTAGCTTAAAGCTTAAAATTTCAGCCATGATTTACAATGATTTTTCTATTTTTCTAAATCACTTTTACCATATGATTATTTGAAAATTCATGAATTTATAGTGAGGGGTCACTAAAATTAGATTCTCTTATTAAATGTTTGTCTTATTTGAAATTATTGAGTGTGCTATTCAAATCAAAATGCCATCAATCTTTAATTTTTACTAGATTCCTATTTTCCAATTTGATTTAATTTGACTATTTGCATAAGAGTCCAAAAAAACTATATGGTGCAAAAATCAAATTTAAAATTTTGGACAATGATTTACAATGACTTTTCTATTTTCTAATTTATTGTCACTATATGCTTGTTTGAAAATTCAAGAAACTTTTTAGACCATGATTTACAATGAATTTTCTATTTACTAATTTAATGTGATTATATACCTATATGAGAGCATCGTTCAAATCAAACTATCATTATTCTCTTTACCAATCTAATTTACTTTGATTTTTTGTCTAAGAATCCAAAAAAATTGATTGGTTCTATTGCGCATATTAAAAGGAGATTCCAATTTCTCATCTATCCTTACAATTGTTTTTTATAAAGATAAATGGGTTTTACATGGACCCGAAACCAAGAGTTTTACAAAAAAAGCAAAAAGAAACAACATGCAACAAAACAAAGCTCGGATAAACACTCAGTTAAGAGAGTGCACCAACTCCTTGTTCTTCTGGATGGTAACCTTGTTGCTTTCCTACAAGTCCTCCATAATGAACCTAGAGGTACCCTTATTGCTTCTCCTGCTTCTGGTCTTGGAACTAGGGCCCGTAGTTTTATTGCCACCCACGGTGAAATCTTCACTACCGAGTTCTTTCTTTTTGTTAATGTCACTAGGATAATCATTGTCAATAGGATTGGATCCGTACTCCGCCACCATGGCATTGATCTTTTCCAGACCCTCCATACTATTTCTCATGGCCTCCTTGCTTATGTCTACCAGATTCTTAAGGTTATTCTTGATCTCCTCCATACCTTATCAATTATTTGTTCATGATTACATTTCATAACTTCCACATCATGGGAAAGCTTCTAGGTCATGATCATGAGCTTCTCCATTTTGTTAGGCTCAGGCGAATCAGTGAAGATATCAATTATCTCCTTAATATCCTCCTTGAGGGTATCAATCTCCTTCCCCACCCACTTCCAATAGTTTTCCTGGCTTCTAGTTTCTTCCATCTCTAGATTCATCAGATTACTTTCCTTCTGTAAGCCACTATCCACATCTTTAGGTGGAGTCCCCTACTTCTCCTTCTGGACAGGAAGAGGAATGTCCAATTTGATTTCTTGGTCCAAGGTCTTGGGACCATAGTCTTTAGCAACCAACTTCTTCTTTTTGAAATAAGGCTTAATTTCAGGAACCATCTTGTTGGTCGATTTATATTTACTTGCAGGCCATCTGGGGGGGGTTCTTGCTTCTATGGGTTCCAAGAGTAACCAACATCTCATAGTCTTCAACCAACTTGTAATCAGGGTCAACAAGAGGTTTGGTGCTCCCACTATCCTCCATCTCCATATCTGTATCAAAAACATCTTGAACATCAGTATTAGGGATTTGGCCTTTCTCAGAGAGAGAGGGCACAAGTTAATGGGCTTTGGCGCACAACTTAATGAGAACAATAAGCCCTTCATGGAGGACCGGATTATTCGGATTCTCAACATGTTTTTCTAGAATAATCTCCAAAGAAGAAACCAGGTAGAATGGAATCAAAATAACTTTGACATGCCTAAAGTGATTTAAGATGGTAAAATGATAAAAAAAGATATTGGCATATTTGCCATCAAGTGTAATGTACCTCATAATGAATTTGGTCATATCCACCCAAGGAGTCATCAGTTCCTTTCTATTGTACCCACCATCCGCCATTTTATTAACTCTTAAACGCTCTTTATCTTTATCAAAAAAATTCAGCATGTCTCCTCCCCTATTTTTTTGTCTTTGTAAATCTTTTTGTCATCCATAGCCAAACCCATAACCGTAGCCACCAGAGTTTCATCCACCTGAAATTCAGCACCATAAGCCATCAAAACCCTTTTCTTCCACTTGTTGACAAACATTTCCGTGAGTAGAGGAGAAGGGCCATGGAGTCTTTCCAAGAAGGGAACCATTCCCCATCTTCAATTTCCTGCCACACCTCCTTATTTTTCTTCCATTTATCAAAAGTGGGTTGTTCTTTCCTATTCTTGTCCCCACCCATAATGGTCTTGGTCGCCAAATAGAAGCAGAAAATGGCCCACACAAGACAAGTCTCCAAACAGAAGCAGGACAGGGGTCACACAAGAAGATAGAAAATCCAGGCACAAGGGAAGTTTCTAGATCTTCGAATAGGGAAATCGAAAGGAAACCATTTCCCCAACACCTTAATCAAATCATGATTGTTCTTCATTAACTACCGCAAGTAGAAATGGTATCATCATATGTCAAGTCGCACAAGTTTTTTGGGAAAGAGTCCTGATTGCTCCACCATTTTGCATCCACGTAGCCCACCGCCATATTGGCCAATAAATCCACCACTTTATTGTCTTCCTCAAAAACACGAGAGATTTTGAATTCATCCAACTCTTTAATCATATTACAACAATCTTTGATCAAGTTGGCAATAGTCCAGATAGGATCCTTACGCCCATTCAAACAGTTGATAATATTAAGTGAGTCAGATTCCAGCCACCTTTGTAAATCATTACAATTGTTATAACATCTAGTATCATTTAAATATAACCTAAATTCTGAAATTTTCCTCCACTTTCTAACCACACGCGATTAGAAAGTTATGCACACGTAAATGTTCCTCCACTTTCTAACCACACGCGATTAGATTTTTTTCACTCTAATTGAGTTATCGCCATTCCTAGATAATTTCCTACATTTCCGGGACAATTGCATGCAAGCTGTCAAGGAAATAGAATTGAGGGATAATAAAAAACAATTATAGATTGAACAAAGCATTATAAAGGGATACAATTTTTTATACAAATTTTAAAAAAAAATATATGTTTAGTTTAGTTTTAATTAGCCAGCTAGGATACTAAATGATTAACGATTGTGTTAATCAAATAAGAAAATGAGAAACTTTTTAAAATAGTTTACAAAATATAGTTGATATTAGATAGAAATTAATTGTTAATGCATATAAAATTATTATTTATGTTATGCATAAAAACATATTAGGGGAGAGTCTAGATCACTGGGGTCAAATTCTTTTTATGTTAACCCACTATGTAGCGTGGCTTTATAATTATAAATTAATGATTGAAAATAAACACACGGGACTTCCAAATGGCTTATATGATTTTAATGTAGATCAAGTTTCATTTTTCTTAACAAGTGAGATATTTTGTCGATATTGCTCTTGTCCTTAGTATCACATCATTTTGTATCATTTTAATTTGACAAGTTAATGTCTTTAAAGAGTCAAGGGATAAGTGGTGAAAATGGAAGGGGATATGTAACTACTCTTTGGGAAAATAGATGAAAGGAGTAAATATGGCCCTTAAGTGAGGTCATGTCCCTATAATGGCTATGTTATACATGAATCATACCACATTCAATAATTATCACTAGTAGGGGAGGGTATTTCTTTTAATAGATATGTTTTTTGTGTACTTCAATTGAGGTGTTCCTACATTGTGTGCTCTAGATTGCTCAAGAAAATCCAACTGTTGTTGGACGTAGATTGATATCCAAGAGTTCATGTTTTCTAGTTCTTTTTCCTTTCATTACAACTCATCTTAATACACCTTTTATATCCCTTCATAGTATTTTTTTTTGCCTTAGCATTCATTTTTAGAAAGAAATAATTCAACATAGGTTATATTCTCATGACCCATCAAATCTCACTAGTCCCCTATTTACAATGCATGGCCCTCTTGTTTTTTGTCAAATAATTTCATTTCATTAAATTACTTTATAAATTAGTCATTAAGGTGGTTTTCACTTTGGTATTGCATCAAACATTGAAACAACGACGCCATCTTAAAATTTATGGAATGAATGAAAATTATGACAAATGACCTTTTTTTTAATAAAATTTTTTAAAAAGTTTATATAGAATTATATAACTTATGTAAGTTGTATATCAATACCTACCTTATGAAAAACCACAACATAATATTCTCTAATTAAATTGAAATGTTTTGTGAATTAGTCAAAGTCATCTAATTTCTATGAGAACTATAAAATACAAAAATAAGACTCACCAACACTTAAGTAATTCCCTCTAATTGTTCAATGACCAAAACTTTATAATCACTTTCTAAAAACTAAATTTTAATTAATTTTAAGAAAACAATTAATTTTAATGTGTTTGATGAATAATTTTTTAAATTAAAATATAAATTAGAGTTCTCAATATAAAATGAAACTTCAAAATATTTACAAAATTCCTTCCAACTTCTAATTACCACTAATATTGAAAAATTGAAAATCTTAAATAATCTATAAAATACATATTTGATCTACACCAATGGATTCCATCCAAAAAACAAAATTGTTATTATTATACAATAAATTACATTTACAAATATATATTTAATATTTGCACTGAAGATGTTTGCAAACTTAATGTTCTTATTATTTTGAATGTATAAATGCCTAAACACAACATGAAAATAGCATTTTAAATATTTACTTTACTTACTAAGTAGTCTCTCCTATTCTCTATAATTTCAACTTTAAATCATGACCCTAACATTTGTTGTGTGCACATCCTTTCTCACATAACTTTATTTTGAAATAATCATCTACATGCTTCTTCCACTTTATAAAGACATATGGTTAGTTTTTTCTAATATATTCTCCCATAATATCCTACACTTTTTGGGACTATTAGATATGAATGGTTAAGAAAATACAACCATATCAAATATAATCAAATAATTTTTTTGGACCATTAGATATGAATGGTCAAGAAAATACAGCCATATCAAATATAATCAAATAAATTTAAATAATAATTATACAGTTAATTAATTTAATTAAATTATTAAATAAATACTTTTAAAAATAATAATGAAAACTATTTTTGATGATAGTAAAATTAATTGTTAAGGTATACAAATTTTTTGGTGAAATTTTTTGTTTTTTATGAAAGAAAGTTTTCTTTTGATATTGAATATTTTGTTCACAATAATATGCAACTAGGTTTAAGTTTTCATCATATTTGCATTTGGAATATTACTAGATATATTATGTAGATGAATATGAAATGAGGAAGAAATGTTGGATGAGACAATATTTGAGATAGATTGTAACTGAAAGCTATGAGATTTCCACAATCCATATTGTTTACTCATAATTTTTTTGGATCGATTGTGCATGTTTTTTTTATCATCAACGTTTAAAATCACACTCTTTGATTCATCATCAGGATTTTTCATCTACTTAGAATTATTTTTCATCCTGATGATGAATCATAGAGTGTGATTCAAAAAACGTTGATGATAAAAAATACATACACAATCAAATCCAAAAAAAATATGAGTATAGATTGTAACTTTCAAATTGATTTGGGATAGATGTTAAAGATGTTGAATCTAATTTTGTAGATCCCATTTTCATTAATCATGTGCAGAAACAATCAATTGTGTCAATTGATTGGAACATTAACAAGTTGGTATCATTTAAGCCAAATGATTTCCTTGTATTTATACATTAGGATTAAAACTAATTTTCCAATATTTAACAAATAAATTCTACAATCACAAAAAAATTGTTAAGTAGAAAATAAAATAACAATTTTATGTAATTTCAATACAAGATCAAAAAGAGGAAGCAACCAAAATAACTCAAATGGAGACACCTACTTTCAGGAAGCAAGCACTTTACATTGACATATATACATTGTTTCATTTTCTATATGTTAAAAATATCAAGAAAATTATATCTAATATATAAATTATCCATCCTAGTTGTTTGCCTTGTCTACAAAATCCAAAATGGAATTGCGATGGAAAATACCAAAGAATACAAAAAAGGAAAATGAATAAAGGTTTAACGAAATTATTTAAAGAGAACCAAGAGATGGAAAATAATGAGAAATAGAGATATCAACTAAGTCAAAAGAATCTAAATATCTTTGCCCAAATAAAAACTTGTAGCTCCAACAAACAAGAAAAATTGTTAGGTTTATTTATATTTTTTCCTTTTGATCAAACCCTCTGGTATTTCTTTCTCCACAATAGCCAAGGTAGATAGATAGAAAAATAATTTGTGGATGCTCTTATCTGAAGTGTGTTTGGGAATGGTCAAAGCTATGAATATCTGATTGTAAAAACTAAAATGAAAAGAAGGGGATGTGACCATTCCAAGGTCCTTAGGTGCATAAGAAGAAACAAATGTCACAATAATAATGAAAATAAATATCAACCAGAATAGTATCACCTATAATTTATTTTTAAGGCAAAAAGTTGTGATGTTGGCATTTCATGAAGATTATATTAATGAAGTATAAGTGTTGTCATTGATGTCAATTATAATTGGTAATGGAGTTATATTACAACTGGTAATGATGAAGTAATGCAGCCGGTAGTTGAGCAAGTAAAGGAAACTGATATTACTATTGAAGCAGTGAGATCAACTGGTAACCCTAACCTATTAATATATCGAACCCTAACTGATGGATCTTGGTGAATCAATTGTGTTGATCTATGGTCGAATGGTGATCAGAGATGATTATTCTATGTATGCATGATGCACATGATGAGTTTGAAAGTGGTTTTGACATGTAGAGATAACTATTTTATCTTGGGAATGAGTGAATGCATTGCATGAAGTGGAAACTGCATGATGAGTTATAGGATCCTATGTGTGGTGATCCACGAGCTGTCGAGGTTTTCTTGAACAATGTGAAGATGATTATTTTGTAGTCCAATGGTCATGTTTGAAACGATTTGTTTTTAATCTCCATGAGATATTAGGTTTTGGGATGTGTTACCGACCTATTGTGTTTCTTATCTGGTTGATGAGTTGTTTTGTAATAGTGTTGGCAATTTTGGTTAAGTGTCAATGTGATTGATTTCTGAACGAGAAGGAATTTCTACAAAATGAGTGAAGGAATATAGGAGCATAAAAAGGATCTGATTAAGTAGAATAGTGTTATTACCAGTTCAACAAAAACACTGTTGTTCTCTAACAATTACAACAGTTAAATCCCTTAACCGAGTAAGCTTTAACAAGCTTGGTATTTTGTAAATCCTCTAACTAGGTGATCCATTAGCTTGGATTTCAAATCCTCTATCGAGGTTACTCCTAATAGGGCATTGTAGTCAATCCTTTGACCGGATTTGTTCCTAACAAGACATTTTTGTAAAGATTTAACAGACTTGGCTCCTAACAAGGTGAACTTCTGAAGAGTTTAGATTACTTGTGGGTATTCATCCCCACCATATTCATCCCCACCGTGTTTTTTCCCATTTGGGTTTCCACATCAAAAATCATTGTGTTAAGTGGTGAATGGTTTCTATGGTTATGTTTTGATATGGTTAATCTTTTTAACTTGTAAAGCCACTTAGATGTGTTAAGATCATCGGAAGTGATCTGAAATGTCCTATTACTAATGTTAGTAAAGTAGTTTGATGTTTTGGTAAAATGGTTTAAAATTTTCAGATCTGTTACACTATTATTTTGGTATTTAGTCAACCGGTAAACTTCATAGTGTAGTTGCAGTTTATTGTTCATTTTTTAAACCGGTTAGTTCAATGATTGATTTGTGAGTTGGGTTTGAGTTTGGTGAAAGTTTTGTTTGTTTTCTATCTACTGGTTTACCCCACTCTCAGTAGTTTACTAGACAATTATTGATTCATCATATCATCAATTGGTGTCAGAGATTTTCAGGTCCTTTAGTGTCTAAGCCTAACAACTTGAGGTAAAGATCTAGAAGAACTTGATGAAGAAAGAAGGCCTAAAGTTCAATAGGGAAAATTATAGAATCTGGAATGATAGGATGAAGATCTATATCAAAAGCTTAGGAAGTCAATATTGGGAACATGTTGTGACCAAATATAACTTGCCTAGTGGGATTTTGTTTGATGATCAAAAGGAGTAATAGGAGAATAATCAAGCATTGGAGGCCATTATCAGTTCCTTGTCTGATTTAGAGTATGTTGATGTCCATGGTTTGGAGACTACTTATGATGTGTGGAAGAAAATTGAGGATATCTATAGTGGTGATGAGCATGTGAATATTGCCAAAGAGGGGAGTCTGAGAGGTAAATTTGATGACATGCAAATGGCTGAAGGCGAGAATATTCAATAGTATGGTTAGAGGATCAAGGAGATAGTCTATGAGATCAAAAGTACTGGTGGTAAAGTGGAGGATACCATAGTGGTTAGCAAGGTGGTTAGAACCCTTCTACCAGTCTACGCTATCCGACTTGCAACCATTCAGGAACTCAAGTCTATTGATAAAACAAAGGTAACTCTTGATTCCATCATTGGTAAACTAGCTGCATTTGAATTAAATAGTCTTGATGGAAGTGTTTAGAAATCAAAAATCTGTATTTAGAGCTTCATTTTCTAATCTACTAGTAAGGAAAGGCAGAGAAGCTAGTCACAGTCATGAGTCTAGATCTAGCAGAGAAGTTGATGATACAGACAGTTTGATTGAGCTTGAAGCATTGTTGGCCAAGCAGTTACCCAGAGGTACCAGTAAGTATAGAGGTAAATTACCTTTGAAGTGTTTTGCATGTAACCAGATTGCACATATTGCAGCTAATTGTCCAAATGGAGACAATGAGCATAAACATGAGAAGTATAATAAGTACAAAGACAAAGGTAAAAGAGATTGCCTCATTGCAATTGATGGTGGGATCACAGATGAGGAATCTGAGGGAGATGCAATTGAGGACATTGTCTTTGTTGCCATTAAAGAGGAGACATCATATCAGAAGGCACTAGTCTCTCACATGGATAGTTTTGATAATTGGATTATAGACAATGGTTGTTCACACCACATGACCGGTGATCGGAGTAAGTTTCTTACTTTGGAGGAATTTGATGGAGGTGTTGTGAGATTTGGAAATGACTCACCCTGCATGGTAAAAGGTAAGAGAACCATTTCTCTTAATGGAAAGAGCAGTGGAGATGATGTCCACTAGGTTGAAGGATTGAAACACAATCTATTGAGTGTTGCTCAACTCAATTACAAAGGATATCTATTGGAATTCAAAAATGGAATGTGAAAAATCTATGGAAGAAAATGTGAACTAATTGCAACTAGAAAATAGATAAAAGGTAACCTATTTCATGTAAATCCTAAAGTCAACAATTGTTTAATTACTAAAGTAGAAGATACTTGGCTTTGAAATCGAAGATTTTGTCATGTAAATTTTGATAACATTGTAAAAGTCAGTAAGTCCAAATCGGTAAGAGGTTTGCCTCAGTTGGACAAACCAGTGAATGTTGTATATAAGGAATGTCAGTTAGGAAAGATGACATCCTCAACTTTTAAAACAAAATCTTTCTCAGCAGAACATTTGCTAGATTTGTTTCATACAGACCTATGTGGACCAATAAGGACTATAAATATTCAAGGTGATCGGTATTTTATGATCTTCACTGATGATTTCTCAAGAATGATGTGGGTCAGATTCTTGAAGGACAAAAAGGAAGCCTTTAGCAAGCTTAAGGCATTCAGGACCTTACATGAAAAGGAAAGTGGAAAGAAGATAAAGTGCTTAAGAACTGATCAAGCTAGTGAATTTACTTCAGATGAATTCACTAGATATTGTGAAGACAATGGAATTAAGAGGATCTTTCTGCACCTAGGACACCACAGCAAAATGATATTGCAAAGAGGAACAATCGGTCAGTTGTTGAAGTAGCTAGAACAATGCTAATACAAAGAGGTGTAGCCAAAAAATTCTGGAGAGAAGTTGTCAACACAACTGTCTACACTATGAACCAAATATTGGTTAAAAGAGGTAAGGATAGAACTCCTTATGAATAATGGTATGGTAGATCACCTAATGTCAGTTACTTTAACATTTTTGGCGGTAAATATTTTATCCAGAGAGGTGACTATGTTGGTAAGTTTGATGCTTAGATTGATGAAGGCATATTTCTTGGTTACTCCACCAAGAGAAAAGCCTACAAATGTTACAACAACTAGACAAACAAGATCATTGAAAGTGCTAATGTCCATGTGGATGAGTGTCCTAAAGATACAGGAGAAACCAGTGAGGAGAAGAAGGAAGATGAACCTTACATTCTGAGTTTGGAGCCAGAAGTTGGTGAAATGAATGTTGTGGCACCAGTTCAACCAGAACAAGTAGATTCTACAAAAGATGAATAAAGTTAAGAAGATGAAGAACATGATTTTCATGATCATGTTATTCCAAGGTATGTAAGACTCACTCATAATCCTAATCAGATTATTGGAGATAAAGATGCTAATGTGTTAACCAGAAGAAGAATTAGAGAAAATTCTTGTATGATCTATACTATTGAGCCTATAACAACAAAGAAAGCTTTTGGAGATGCTCATTGGATCAAGGCTATGGAAGAGGAGCTTGACCAGATTGAGAAGAACAATACATGGACCCTAGTACCTAGACCAGTGAACAAAAATGTAATAGATACTAAATGGGTATTTAGAAATAAATTGAATGAAGATGGAGTAGTAGTTAGAAACAAAGCCATATTGGTATGCAAAGGTTATGCAGAGGAAGAAGGAGAAGACTATGGTGAGACATTTGCACTAGTTGCTAGATTGGAGGGTGTTAGGACTCTACTTGCATTTGCAACATATAGAGGATTCAAAGTATATCAGATGGATATGAAGTCAGCATTTCTAAATGGAATACTGGAAGAGGAAGTCTACATTGAACAACTAGATGGTTATGCTTTGACTGATGCAAAGGACATGGTGTGTAAATTACACAAGGCACTATACAGTTTGAAGCAAGCACCAAGAGCATGGTATGAAAGACTACATTCACACTTGGTGAAGATAGGTTTTTAGAGAACTAATGAAGACAACAATATATATCTTAAGATTAAAGGAGATAAGATACTAGTTAGTGAGGTATTTGTGGATGATATCATTTTTGGAGGTAATTATGACATGAGTGATGACTTTGCAAATGAGATGAAAAGTGAATTTGAGATGTCTCGGGTAGGAGAGATAAAATTCTTCATAGGTTTACAAATTCAACAGATGAACAATAGTTTCTTTATCACAAAGTCCAAATATGTGAAACGGGTATTGAAGTCATTTGGAATGGAAAAATGTAAAACAGCTAGGACACCAATTGTTACAGGATGTAAACTGTCTAAGGAGGATGATGCTGCATATATGGATGAAAAGGAATATAGGTCTATGATAGGGAAATTGCATTATGTTTTTAATAGAAAACTGGATATTGCTCATGCAGTTGGATTAGTTACCAGATTTCAGAAGAACCCAAAGGAAACACACATGGTAGCAACTAAAAGGATATTCAAATATTTGAAAGGTACAATTGATTATGGATTATGGTATCCATATATAGGTAACTTTGATTTGAAAGTCTATACAGATGAAGACTAGGCAAGAAATGTTGATGACCAGAATATCACAACCAGAGGTGCATTCTTTTTTGGAGGAAGGCTTGTATCTTGGAGCAGCAAGAAGCAAAGTTGTACATCATAGTCAACTGCTGAAGCTGAATATGTTGTAGCGTATATGAATTGGACCCAAGTAATCTAGATGGAAGACATTCTGGAATGATTCAAGTTGAAGATTATAGAACTGGTAAGGATTTTTTGTGATAACACCAGTGAAATAAATATTTCAAAGAAATCGGTGTTGCACGATAGAACCAAGCATATTGAGCTGAAGTATCATTTCTTGAGAGAGAAAGTGCATAGTAAAGATGTGTTACTGGAGCATGTATCTACTAAGGAATAGCTAGTGGATATCTTTACTAAACCTCTTCCTAAGGCCAATTTTGAGAATATTAGAGGTCAACTAGGGGTTCTGCCCCTACATGAAGTTCACTGAACAAATGTGGAAGACATCAGTCCTGAAGCAAAGTTGTACATCACAGTCAACTGCTGAAGCTGAATATGTTGCAGCGTATATGAATTGTACCCAAGTAATCTAGATGGAAGACATTTCAGAAGGATTCAAGTTGAAGATTACAGAACTGGTAAGAACTTTTTGTGATAACACCAGTGAAATAAATATTTCAAAGAAATCGGTGTTGCACGATAGAACCAAGCATATTGAGCTGAAGTATCATTTCTTGAGAGAGAAAGTGCATAGTAAAGATGTGTTACTGGAGCATGTATCTACTAAGGAATAGCTAGTGGATATCTTTACTAAACCTCTTCCTAAGGCCAATTTTGAGAATATTAGAGGTCAGCTAGGGGTTATGCCCCTACATGAAGTTCACTGAACAAATGTGGAAGACATCAGTCTTGAAGCTTATTGAAGATCTTGAAGAAGGATTGGTGTAGAGTGGTGCTACTCCACAGGGGGAGCAAAAAGTTGCAGAATGGTGAAGTATGACACTGTATGGTTTACTTTCACTTTGGCATTATTTTCAAAGGGGGAGAAGAACTGTAGCCAGTTACTAGCTAAAGACATTGAAGACATGAAGACTCACTTGAAGGAGAGTACATGGAAAAATGTAAACTAGGATTCCTATACCTATGTATGTGCATTACTCTCAATCATCACAATCAAAGGGTATTGATATTTATACTGCCATCAATGCCAAAGAGGGAGATTGTTGGCATTTCATCAAGATTGCGTTAATGAAGTATAAGTGTTGTCATTGATGTCAATTGTAATCGGTAATGGAGTTATATTATAATTGGTAATACTATTGAAGTAGTGAGATCAACTGATAACCCTAACCTACTAATATATTGAACCCTAATTGATGGATCTTGGTGAATCAATTGTGTTGATCTATGGTTGAATGGTGATCGGAGATGATTATGCCACATATGCATGATGTATGTGATGAGTTTCAAAGTTGTTTTGGCGCACAGAGGTAACTATTTTATCTTGAGAATGAGAAAGTGAATTGCATGAAGTGGAAACCACGTGATGAGTTATAGGATTCTATGTGCAATGATCCAGGAGCAGTTGAGGTTGTCTTGAACAATGTGCAAATGATTGCTATGTAATCCAATGGTCATGTTTGAACTGATTTTTTTGTAATCTCTATGAGATCTTAGGTTTTGTGATGTGTTACTGACCTATTGTTTTTCTTATAAGGTCGATGAGTTGTTTTGTAGTAGTGTTGGCAATTTTGGTTAAGTCTTAGTGTGATTGATTTCTGAACCAGAAGGAGTATCTATAGAATGAGTGAAGGCCGATAGGAGCATAAAAAGAATCTGATTAAGTAGAATAGTGCTATTATCAGGTTAGCAAAAATCCTATTGTTCTCTAAAAATTACAACAGTTAAATCCCTTAATCGGGTAAGCTTTCACAAGCTTGGTCTTTTGTAAATCCTCTAACTAGGTGATCGATTAGCTTGGATTTCAAATCCTCTATCAAGGTTACTCCTAACAGGGTATTGCCTTTAATAGGGTATTATAGTCAATCCCTTAACTGGGTGGTCCTTAACCTAACAAGACATTTTTGTAAAGCTTTAATAGGCTTGGCTCCTAATAGGGCAAACTTTAGAAGAGTTCAGAATACTTGTGGGTATTCATCCCGAGAGTGGTTTTTCCCATTTGGGTTTCCACATCAAAAATCATTGTGTTAAGTGGTGAATGGTTTTTATGGTTATGTTTTGATATGGTTAATCTGTTTAACTAGTAAAGCCACTTATATGTGTTAAGATGCCCAGAAGTGATTTGAAATGTGCTATTACTAATCTTAGTAAAGTAGTTTGATGTTTTCGTAAAATGGTTTAAGAGTTTCAGATCTATTACATTGTTATTTTGGTATTTTAGTCAACTGATAAACTTGACAATGCAGTTGCAGTTTATTGTTCAATGCTTAAACCAGTTAGTTCAGTGATTGATTTATGAGTTGCGTTTGAATTTGGTGAAATTTTTGTTTGTTATCTATCTATTGATTCACCCCCCTCTCAATAGTTGACCAGATCATTATTCATTCATCATATCATCAAGTGAGAGATCTTAAATGATAATATTATAGATAGTTTTTCAAAGTTATAGAAGTTGTAAATAATGCTAGTAAATATTGAGCATTATAGATAGTTGTATAAAGTTATTAAAGTTATAAATAGTGCTAGTAAATCTTGCGAGTTCAAGGGAGTTTAAATAAAAAGCCTTGAACTTATTCAATATGAAAATATTTATTCAAAAATAAGAGAGGATGCTTCAAGAAGAGGTTGATGAGTTGTTTTGATTGATCCTAAATGGATTCCACTAACTTTAGCAGATGAGAAAGAAAAAAATTCTCAAAATAATAAAAATATTATTGAATGATGCTAGTGCATCACATAGACATCCATGTGTTGTGCTAGTATCCTAACAATTTGAGCTTAAAAATAATGAGACACTATTAAAATTTAAAGGTTAAAAAAAAGAAACATAAAAATTAACAAAAGTAGATCATAGAAAACATGAATTGAGCATGATAAGAAGGAGAAAAAGGTAATGTGGGGGTTAAAATGAGCCTACAAAGATGCTAAGAAAATAGACATCAAAACAAGCACAAATGTAGTGTGCAATTGTAAGCTATACAATTTTCAATGTTAAACAATAACTTAAACTTAATTATCTATTTCTTATTTCTCATGTTCAAATTGGTTACACGTAAGAATAAATTAAATACTTATCTCTCTTATTAAATTTTGTCATGCTTTCAAGTGAAGATGCAATAGATATGTAGTTTCATTGTGTCTACTTTGCTAGAGCTACTACACACTTTATTCTTCTATGGAATCCATAGATTAGTCTTTATTGCTATTTATTGTATTCTAGAAACTTTGTCCTTTTTCTTCTAAATATTTGTATCTTTCTTTTCTTTTTTTAATCACCTTTTTCCCACTTTGAGTAGTGCTACTAATGGTTATTTTTGTCATATCCTTGTATGTTATATTTGTGTCAATAGCTTGACAACTTGTATCTATAAGTTTTTCTTCCTAATTAAATTAAAGGAATAAATAAAGAAAATGACATGTATAAATTCTTTTAGGAGTCCACTCCTATAATTTCTTAGAAAGAGAATGACTATTCCCATATATATGTTACTTATTAAATTCAATATAAAGATAGATTGAAAATCAGATTTGTCTTTTTCATTCACTCATATTTTTTTATTACAAATTCATTTCCTCTCAATATTAAGGATATTTATACCATTTATCATATCATCTAAAATATCTCAACATAATGTTAATAGAACACACACATACACACATTTGATGAGTCTCATGGAAAAAATGGTTATGAATAAATTCTTCAACATGTCTATGTTGTGAAAATAATTAAAAACATTGAAACTTTCAATATTTATCATGGACAAGATGATTACGCAACAATACATGCTTATTCCATAAGATGCTAGGCAAATATTTACAACTCTAAAACAATTTTAAAAATTGATAGAGACAATATGATAGTTGACTATTATGAGAAGGGCATCAAAAAGAAGTGTGAGGCTTGATCTCAAGCATTGTGTAGGCAACCCATTAGGAAAATAGATTGAGGATCTAAATTATACAAATAATTTATTAATGACTATGGATTTTGTGATATTTCTTTTTATTTCAATTTGCTTAACAATTTAAGTGTAACAAAAAAGAGGGTGCAACTATTAAATAACTAAAGCAAGGATTTGGAAATCAGTAATGCATGATATGGCACAACATATAAACCTACTATTGGTTTTCCCAACTTTCGAGAATGAGAAAAATGACATGAGATAACATGACACATTAATAATCATAGGGTGGGTAGCTGCGAATGTTCATGGAAGTGAAGGATTAGGAAAAATGTGAAGACTCATAAAATTAACATTAAAATATTTAGTAGATATAATAAGAATCCACAAAGTTTTACTAAAATAAAATAAGAATAAATGAAAAAAGATTGCACAAAAATTTGAGATTAAGATTTAAAGATTATTACATTTTTAAATTATATATAGAATATTTATATTATAATTTATAAAATAATATTACACATTTAAAAAAAAAAAATCACAACCCTAAAAACAATACTCAAAACATAAAAATATGACCTAGCATTCCTTCGGCATACTTTAAAGATATATATTCTTTTTTTTTTTTTTTGATAAAAGTGGATGACCCACTGAAATTATATTAAATCTTTATATTTTTTACATGGTGTCTGGTTCAATGGGCATTGAAGGGAAAGAACCAGTAAGAAGACCCTTCAGTATTGCTCAAGAAAACAAAAGCCTATCTACTCATTACAATAGCCCATAGGCGACCCAAATACAACCCCAGATTACAACATCAATCACATTAGATATAAAGGAAGCTCTGAAAAGCTTGTAGGACCCAGTGAAGAAGAACATCCCAAAATGAAGCCACCATATCTTAAACAAAATCAGTGCCAGCAACCCAAAAAGCCAATCTACCTATGCACCACATGAGTCCAAGGCCCTACAAAGAACAAAACACACAACCAAAAGGGGACCAAGAAAAAGCAATCTTGTCAACATAAAAATGGTTAGCATACATATGCCTATCCATACGAGAAGTAGAGAAGGATGGAGAAAACCCTCAGGAAACAGGGTGAGGCCAATCCATAAAATAGTCCAAAGCAAAAAGCCATATTAGTAACAACATGATAAGGAGCCATCTGCACCACCAAATAAACTACACTTTCCAATTCCTCAGAAAAAGCCACCAACCACCAATTTTGCCAAACAATCTCTGAATAATGCAGAGCATTGTGTAAATAGAAAAAAGAATGAAAAATAATGAATGCCATACCTACAGACCTATCCAGAGTATAACAGAGAAGAAGATAACCATTGTATGATTATCTTGTCATCATGAAAGAAAATGTCCAGCAAGAGACCTCATAACAAAAGATGAAAAATTCCCTCAAATCATAAACTCTATCCTTAATGAGGAGATTATCCCAATAAATGTCAATAGAAATGATCTTGCCTCAAAGGCCAACACCCTCATTATAGGCACTTATGAAAGAACAACCACACCAAGAAAAGGGAATGAAGGAATTTTCTGAATGGAAGGACTATTAAGAGAGAAGTTTCATACAGGAAATAGGAAAGTCCGAAGGGGCAAGTTCTATATAATCAGCCCCTTTAGTAACAACCTTATTTGCAAGAAAATCCGCAAAAACATTAATCTCTCTGAAACAGTGAGAAATAGAGAAAGTGGAAAAACCATTAAGCTGGAGGAGAATGTGCTCCAAATAATACAACAAGTGCCAAGAGAGACACTTTTTGCTAGCAACTGCCTAAAAGACCAGCATTGAATCACCCTCAATAACAATATCCTTAATATTTAGAGAAAGAGCAAGATCAAGTCCAAAGGATAAATCCTGAAACTCAGCCATGTTATTAGTGCCAAAACCAATATATTTACCAACTGCTTTGATGATTTTTGAAGAGTGATAAAAAATAAGTACCCCAATCCTAGACTTCCTTGGATAACCCTTAGAGGCCCCATCAAACTGAAGTTTGAATGAAGGGAAAGGAGGAGGGCTCCATTTAGCCATCTTGCGCTTAAGAAGTGAAGAAAATCCATTTGATACAACCCCATGAGAAGGCATCAAATGAACTGAAGACCATCACCAAGTAACCCAATTATCCCAATGAGAAAAGGACCTCAGATGATCTAATTTTTTATGAATGAAGAAAGCTCCACTTCACTAATAGAGGTTTGAATTTTACCAATTATGTCTGCCAAAGATGCAGACTTATGTTTGAAGATTCTTGAATTCCTTTCAAGCCAAAGATTCCAAATCACCAAAGATGGAGCAACAACCCAAAGAGATGAGTAGAATGAAGAGGGAAACAACAAGGGCCAGGACATAAATTGTGAAAGTAGATTTGGACAGAGAGTAGAAGACCATCCTAACATACCAAATAGTCAATACCAACATTCAGAGGCAAAAGGACATAGCAGGAAAAGGTGATCCATCGATTCCATACAATAACCACAGAAAACACAAGGGAAAATTGTTGTAATCCCAAGCCTATCCAATCGCATTCCAGTAAGGATTTTATCTTGGACTACCAACCAAGCAAAAGCCCTTGCTTTTGGAAGACAAGCAGGATGCCAGAAAAGCTTAGTAGGCCAATAAAAAGGCATAGGGGCCTGAACCAAATAATTGTACCCCTCTTTCACCGAATAGGAGCCTAAAACACTTTTAACCCAAACCAAAGAGTCCTCCTTGTTATGGAAAACTAAAGGTCTCCTATGAAGTTCTTCTACAAAAGCTAAAATAATATCATTATTGATAGACAGGGGAGGGATATCCTTCCATTTAGCCAATAAACATGGACCTGAGGTGACAATGTTAAAATAATCTACAACAAAAGGTCACCAAAGATCTGATAGGATATCCAGCAAAGGGGACCAATCATGAATAGCTGAGAAAGCCGAATGCCAATTCCAAACTTCATCCCAAAAATGGGCCTTTCTCCCATTATGGACAACCCAAGATAAATGTGGTAGGACCACTTCCGTACAAGAAATCGAAAAATTCCAAAATACAGAACCCTTCAGAAGGGATGTTGCTGGAAAAATCCTTTCTCTGGATGCTCCCCTTAAATACTTGGCGAGCATGATAGAGGCCCATTTACTACAGGGGGCTACATATAACTTCCAAATCAATTTTACCTCCAATGCTTTATTCTAAATAACCAAGTCATGGATACCCGCACCCTCTAGCTCCTTGGGACGACAAATTTTATCCCAAGCAAGAAGAGGAATCTTGTGTTTCCCTCCTAAATTATCATTCCAAAGGAAGGTCCTGAGGGAAACCTTAATTTTCTTAATGACTTGGGAGGGATCCTATAGGATAGACATCAAATATGTAGGAATGGCATTCAAAACTGATTTGATTAGAAGGATCTTACCAGCCATTGTTAGCCACTTATGATTCCAGGAGGAAATTCTGGAGGTAATAGAATGAACAACTTTATCCCAAAAGGAGGTCTTATCTGATCCTAGAAGGAAAGGAATGCCTAAGTACATACAGGGAAATGTCGCAACTTGAAAATTCCAAAAGCGAGCAAGATTGTCCCGAACTAAAGTGGTGACATTCACAAAAAAGACATTGGACTTTTGATTATTAACCTTTTGACCAGAAAAGGCTACATAATCAGAAATAATTTTCTTAATAACTCGAGCTTCCCTTATAGAGGCCGCCCCAAACAAAAGCGTATCATTAGCAAATAAGCAATGAGATTGTGAAGAAGGAAGATCACCCACTCTGATGCTTGACCATAAACTCGATGTCGTAGCCTTAGATATAGCCCTGCTTAATGATTCCGCCAACAGAATAAACAAAAAAGGAGATAAGGGATCTCCTTGCCTAATTCCCCAGGAGGAAGCAAAAAAACCCGAGGGAGAACCATTAATCAAAATTGAAAAGTGGGCAGAGGATATACATGAAAAGACCCACTTAACCCAGCTACGCAAAAACCCTAACCGATACAAGACCGCCACCACGGACTGCCAATTCACACGTTCATAAGTTTTAAGCATGTCTAGTTTAAGAATTATGCTAGGACCTTTTGTTGAGATATGGAGTGTAGGATTTCGTGAGCTACAATGGCACCTTCAAAAGTTTCCCATCCAAGCACAAACCCACCTTGCTCCAAGGAAATTATTCGAGGAAGGAGTTTAGACAGCCTAACCAAGATTACCTTAGTAAAGATTTTATATAAGGTGGTACACAAGGCAATTGGACGAAAGTCCAAAAAAGAGGTGGGGTTATCTACTTTTGGAATAATAGCAATAAGAGTAGTATTAATTTCTCTTAGTATCGACCTCTTCCTTCTAGACTCCTCCAAGGCTTGTAGCACATCTTTTCCTATAAAGTCCCAACATTTTTGAAGGAATAAGGCCGTAAATCCATCCGGTCCCAATGCCTTTTCCGGATTCATGGAAAAGACTATGTCTTTCAATTCAGCGAACAAAAATGAGGTCATAAGCATCCTATTGTCCTCTTAAGAGACTAAAGGGGGGATCGAGTTTACAAACTCGTCATCAACCACCACCGGCTCTGCTGAAAGAAGAGACTTAAAGAACCTAACAGCTTCGGCAACTATATCATCCTCCTCTATCAGAGTATTACCATTAGAGTCAATAATACAAGAGATTTGATTGCGAAGTCTCTTGAGCTTAGAAGAGGAATGAAAGAATTTGGTATTTCGATCACCTTCAGAAAGCCAAAGATCCCTAGACTTCTATCTCCAATAAGATTCTTCCCTAGCCAAGGTCTCATTCAACTGCATGTTTAACAATTTTAGCTTATCATACATTGCATAAGACATACCCAAAGCAACAATGCTTTCATTAAGTTGCTCAATTTCCTCCTGAATCCTGGCCTTTTCACCAAAAATATTCTTAAAATGCAACACATTCCTATCCTTTATCCTTAACTTTAAAAAACCCAATTTCTTAACAAGTTGAAACATCCGAGACCCTAGAAAAAATGGAGCTGAATTCCACCAATATCTTAAGGAAGGCAAAAATGATTGATCCCTAAACCACATTGGCTCAAACTTGAAAGGTAACTTTCTAGGAGCCCTATCCTCGAAAAAAATTAAACTATATAGGGAAATGATTAGAACCAGAAAAGCGGAGGGTTGAGGAGACAAAATCCTGTCCTGAATTGAACCAATTATCCAAAACTAGAAAATGATCCAACCTTTCCGAAATCTGACAAAAGTCCCTTCGCATATTAGGCCATGTAAATGAACCATTGAGAGGTTTACAATCAACCAAATTCTTGGAATGAATGAAGCTGCAAAAGTCTGACATAGCATGTTTATTAGGGATGATTCCCCCAACCTTTTCATCCATACTAGTAATTGCATTAAAGTCTCCCCCAAAGATCAAAAATACTTTTCGCAGAGGAGTAGCAAGAGAAACCAAGAAGTTCCAAAGTGTTCTTTTTTCTAGAACCCCAGAAGGACCATAAATATTGAATAACCAAAATTTTAAATTTGATGCCCTGCTCTTAACTAGCCCAAGCATCCAATTAGATGAGGAAGCAATTAATGAGAAATGTACAACAGAATCTCTCCAAAGAACTACTTGCCCACCTGAAGCACCTGAAGAGGGAGATGGGCAGAAATTCCATACTTTCCAAGAAGAAAATAACCTCTCAGCCGAATACAGATTTAGCTTAGTTTCTTGTAGCAACACCAAATCACACTTCATTAAGTCCAATTGTGACTTAATCAAGTGCCGTTTGTTAGGGGCATTTAAGCCCCTAACATTCCAGGATATAATCCTCATTGGTCTTGAGGGGAAGCATCAACTCCCCTCAAAACATTCAAAGAAACTGGAGAAACCAATCCTACCGAAAAAACCTTATGCAGACTTCGTTTAGTGGCTAAGGCTCTTGTGAGAGGTGGACTAAAGGGTTTCTTTGATCTTTTCTTTCTGGAAGTCTCCAAAGAAGAAATAATAGTTGATTGGATTCCCGCATCAATTTCTAGTTTAGTCTTAGTATGCTTGGGCTTGTGACCCCTTTTCCCTTGAGTAGACAAGGGTGAGGTAGGGAGAAGTGGGGTTTGTACCAAAGGAAGCCCAGGAGTAACCACCACGGGTGCCTTATCTACCCTAACCTCCTCCTTCTCTAAGACCAAGGAAGCCAGGGATGACACAAGACCTGAAGCCACCAAAGCCTTATCCATATTGAGAAGCTCAAAAGAATTATTGATGGGAAAAGCAGCCAAGTCATTCTCCAAAATACCCAGATCAACTGAGATCGAAGAAATTACCTTATTAACTAAAGGAGAATCAAGAGAAACCTTATTAGTATTAACAATTTCCTGTACCTGAGCAATGAGATGCTCATCTGGAATAACATCAACTTCCACTAGTTTGTCACTATTTATCAAAACCTCAGGGATTTCTGATGTAGCTTGTAATAAAATACCCACATTTGAAATAGTATCAACACCCATGTCCTTATGTAGAACATCAGGGATTCGTGACTCAACCCCTAACACATTACCCAACTCAACCACAGGCTTGGAAGACAGGCTTGAGTTTAAAGTGTTATTAGGATTTTTCAGAGGAGGAGCATTCGACCGCCCAATCCTCGGGGAAGGAACATAATTTTTAGGAGCCGCTGCTGAAACCTTAGAAGTGAAGGTCTTCTTCATGGGGGAAGAAGGATTAACAACAACACCAACCAATTGGACTTTATTCCAAGCAAAAGTGTCCACATTCTCATCAAAAGGAGACTCAACTCCCCCTGAACCAAAACGAATGGATTTCATATGAAAAGATATATATTCTTATTAAGATCTGATTGGAAAATAAATTTCTATTTTTCCCTACCTCTTCCATTGATCAGTATATCTTTCGGAAAAAAGCCCATGCCAATTCATAAGAAAGAAATGAAGTTGTGGTTTTTCAAGGTTGCACCATTGGTAGAGATTCATGTTCGAATCATCGAGTCACATAATACAAATGCATAAATGTATAAAATAATATGCAATGCTTGTGTGCTAATTTAATCGAGCAGCATTGTTTCTTTGACATGGAGCTAATTTGAATATATAAAAATGTAAAAACTAATGAATGTGAATTAATAGAAATCGAAGCTCTATAAAATATATTTACAATATAAAATAGTTTTAAAATCTATCAATGTTATCAATTTAAGAAATTGATTACATGATCTAATTAAAATAAATAAATTTAATATTATAATAACTAAAATATTATTATTCTTTAAGTTTTTTTTTAATTTGTTTGAACTTAATTGTCATTATCCACAAGCCAGAAATCAAATGTCTTGTGATGCCCTAAAACAAGGTTGGACACAACCCTAATGTTGATAGATAAAACTAACAAATTCAGTACTTTTTCTATTCGTACAAAAATAATAAATCATTCAGTTTTATTAATTATTTTAATTAATCATTACAAAGAATTAAAAAATTTAGATAATTTTTTTTAATAATTTACCTTTAATTTTTATTTTAATATAAAAAATTCAAATTTCCTAAAAAGAAAATCTTTAATCTAAAAATGGGAGTTGTTTGTAATGCCCCCATAATATCAAGGTAAAGTATTTGGTCTTAGAGACTTATTCACGTGATTCTAAAGGAAGATATCAAGGAATTTCACACCATTGGCCGAAGATGATGAGGTGGTAGGCAAAGAGGCCCCCAAGGATACAGCTGGCTTATGCACAAAGAAAAACACTACTTTAATTAAAATTGATTAGAATAATAATTCAGGCTGCATATCAAATTCTGTTTCTTTTCCTTCAAAGGTTAAGCTGCGATTGCTTTTAATATCTGATATAATAGCGAGTTCTTTATTTATTCAGAAGTCAAGTCATTAAATTCAAAATATATTAAATATTAAATCTCATCTTTAATATTTCATATGAAAAGTCAGTTTAGAAAGGTAGGGAGCAAATGGAATGGAATATACTAGTATACTTAAAATTTAAAACAATTTATGTATAAGATGCAGAGAGATATTTAAAAAAGATGTATTAATCACATTGTTATATATAAATAAGTTTTGTTTAGAAATACTATCTTAAAAAGGTTTTAAACATTATTTGAATATATATGAACAAAATTTTTATAATAAAAATCCTTGGATCTCAATACCAATTTTCAATCCTCAAAAACTACCAATAAATCATTAGAAACTACCAATTTTGAATACAAGTGCACATAATTGAGACATATCAAACCTGATGAGAGAATTTTCACCTCGGAATGGAAAGCTTACAGTTGAAAGCAGTCATATATTATATTGGATAGATCAATCCCTTTAAGTATGGTTTAATAGGAAATCTTGATGAATTGAATTTCAGAACAGGAACTCATAATTACTAAAACCAAAAAAGGTTGAACAAAATAGTGCTATCAGAATCTGTTTTTTTATTGCAATGACAAGTTGACAAGTAAATTTGAGGCTAACTCCCATGATCCTTATCACATTTGAAGGTTTGACAAGACTAGGCTTAAGGTATTGGCAATGTGTGATTTTGGAATCTTAGAAACGAGGGCCAAACAGAAGTGGAGGAAAATAAAACATTATTTCATAAAATAAAAAATTAATTTTTGGTGTAAGAATTTTGTAGGTCAATAGACTCCAAGCTTGTGTCTATTTATGGTTAAGAAGCACCTGAAGAAATATATGGCACGATTTGAATCGAAGGTCTGCATGGGAGCTCATTTATATGAGTAAATGTCAAACGGTCTTTTTTCTGGGTTGGCTAGACATTTGCTGTACAGAGGAGTTCCAACTACAAGCAAGCATTTAAATTACTTTACCTGAAATCCATTGGTGCTGGGAAAGAAAATTAACAATTGTGCTCGACGAACTACCAAAAACATATACAAATTGAATCATCATTTTTACCCATTTACTATCTTCTATATGATGGTGCCCTACCTTACATTATTTCCTAAACCAATTCAAATATTGAGCAGCCTATATAGATATATATATAGTTAAAATTTTGCATCACGAATGGTGCTTTCTGAAACAATTCTCACTTGTTTTCTACAGAAAAAATGAACTAAGAGTGCAGCAAACACAGTTATAAAAGCTAATGCGACCCTTTGTCTCAGTATAAGCCAGCTCATACTAGAGCAAGCTATTGGAAGTGTTACCTCACTGGTGGAGAGTCATTCTTGACGGCTCCATATGCCAATTTTTCTGCAACTCGTCCAGAACAGCCTACCCGCCCATGTAAACACAGAAGTGCTCGAAGGCGAACTTGAAGTAGGGTTTCATCTAGAAATCCTTTCAGGCAATCAAGTTCCCAGGAAAAGAAGCTTCTCGGACAGGGGCGATCAAGGTACACTCCTCATGCTAAATATTGAAGTAGAATTTGCCCTGTACACCATAGGTGACAAGTATTGAATCCCCTGAACCATTACGTTACATATGCACGAGCTTATGCACAGGTGAGCGACTGTCATTTTAATTGCAAAGAATAAAAATGTAAACGGATTCCTCAACTGCGCTGCGGCTATAGAATGCCTCTCGGCATAATCAAAGTGCAGGGCAAAAATGTAAGAGCTTTGGTGAAATATTTCATAAGAGTGTGAAATCTTTTCTAATGAAAAAGTTATAGTGGACAATGAAAATATTTCAATCTAAATATTAGTGTGAAAATGTTGCATGGCTTACAAGATAAATATATAGATATATGGAGAAATGCTATTTACTTTTATCTCTCACCATGATAAGGGCAAGGGTGACATTGCAATTTTAATGCATCATAAATGGTGAAAGAAAGTTGAAAATCATGCTGCCTCCCCTTGCAATAGCCTAGTCTGGGTGGTGCCTCCCCTTGCAATAGCCTAGTCTGGGTGGTGTTTAACAATGCAGGAGAAAAATTTGGCATATGCTTTCTTTATACCTCAAATGACTATAGGGAAAGGACGAATCTTTGGAACTAGATGGACACAAAGCTTCCTAGTGTCCTATGGGTTTGCATTAGAGACTATAACATGATTGTGATAAGAACATAAGAAGCATGGGAAAGAGGCTTTGTGGAAAGGTGATGAATTGCTTTTCTTGTCCAAATTGAAGTGGTCTCTCTTGATTGACCCCCTTTGCAATGAAGAAAGGCTCTTTTAGATCCATTTGGTATACATGGTGTAACAACCAGGCTCAGGCTAACATAGTTTATTGAAAACTTGATAGAGTATACGCAAATGAAATTTTTACGTCCTTCAAGGCTCTTGATGATGCTAATGTCGTCTTTGTTGGTCCATCGTTCATGTCAGACCATTCGCCCATTGTGACTTCTATCTATTGGAATAATGTATCATCCCCTAGGCATGGCCTCTTCAAACTAAATACTACCCTCTCTACTTAAATATGGGGATAGCTCAAGAGCCATTAGAGCAACCAATACTATCACTAAAGCCCTCAACAAGAGTAAGATTCATATTCAAGTTTAAGAATCATATTCAAGTTTCGGATTCTTTTAATAAATTTTGGAGGAAAATTTTTCAAATTATGGCCAAAAAGAAAGCTTTAGATAGGAATATGATTGATAATTTATTGAGTCAAAAACTCCTTTTTCTGGAAAGTCAAGTACAAGTTAGCAATCTCGACCCTCTTGTAGAAGCCAGACTGGTCAGGACTAGGACTTTTCCTAGGAAAATTCAAAACTACAAATTTTAATGATAGAAAGTTAGGGCCAAAATGAATTGGTTGAAAGAGAGTGACAAGGGCTCTAGATATTTCTTTAACCTTATTAGATTTAAGCAAAAAAGGGAAGTCATTGACCCTATAAATCATGATGGTCAAAGCTCTAGTCATCTTGTCTTTTTGAAGATGGCTTTTTTAGGAGTTCTTTCAAAATCTTTTTTCACCTTAGAGTAGGATGGAAAGAGCTAAGAGGCTAAGGAATTTTGTTTGAAAATGATCCCCAAGAAAGTTACAGATCAGGATGCATTTTTTTTGGATATGGACATCTCAATTCAAGAGATTGAAACGCTACTAGATCCCTAGGCAATGGAAAATCTCTCGATTTTGATGGTCTTTCTCTTGAATTTTGTACAAGAAAAATATTTATTGGATTTCTTATAAGCTTATAGATCTCTACAATGTTGCATTCTCCTACAAATCCCTAGGAGAAAATATTAACAAAGGGATCATAAACCTCAGCTTGAAGGAGGGACACAAGACTCAAATTAGGAACTAGAGGCCTATAACATTGTTAAATGTTTCATATAAGATATTAGCTTAAAGATGTTGGCTAGAAGGCTCACTAGGATACTAGGGAAAGTTGTCTCACTGACTGAAAGTCAGTTCATTAAGGGGAGGTACATTTTTGAAAATTTGTTCACCAGTTGGGAAAGCATCCACTAGGCTAGGCAGGAGAATTAGAATGCAACCACGATTCTTTAATATTTTAAGAAGGCATATGATCATATATAATGGTCTTTTGTGCTAGACATATTTAAATGCCTTTTGATATCCTCCTAAATTTTGCATGTGGATTAGTATTTTTTTTAAAGACTCATCAAATGCCATTTATATTAATGGAGACTTGTTAGAGCCTATTAATTTGCATATATCTATTAGGCAAGGGTGTCCTATTGCATGTCTTGTTTTCTACTACTACAGTTACATTGCACTATATCTTTATAACTAATCTAATCTCCCTATGATTAAAGGGCATCACACTTCCTAATAAAGAGCAACTTCTTAATGCCCAATTTGTTGATGATACAACACTCTTTTTTGACCTTTTTGAAGATAATTTTAACAACACCAAGAATAGAAAAAAATAATTGTGAGGCCTTTGGGTCTAAGGTGGCACCCCACAAATCCATACTTATAGGTTGGATTGATGACCCTCCTAACTAGTTTTCTTCCAAAGGGTGGGGGTGGTCTAATCCCCATAAAGTGGTTAGGTATCAATAGGCCTAGCTACAAACTCTTGCGAGAGTTGGGCACAATGATTGATTATTTTTCTTTTTGTCATTGATATGATTAGATACTTGATAGAATGAGGAAATTCAAGAACTGGATGTAATGATGTAAATTTGACAATAGTTAGCATGAACAATAATCTAAAAATTACAAATGCAAAGTTTGAGATTAGTTTAGAAATAGGAAATAGAAAGGAACATGTCTCTATAATTTGAGCCTCAAAGTGCTAGACCGTGGGGCTAAGAATAGTTGTCTTGGAGGTGTCTAATGCAAATATTATAAATAGATTCTGAGATAGGATTTTGTAGAGATGATCTCTATGAACATCTATTAGAAAATTGTCAGTCTATGGGGCTAAGCCATAGACTCCATGCTTTCTTGCTATTTCAAAGTTTGAATCTCTTTGTCTTAGTCTACACTTTATGAATCTATAATCCTTCTTTGTAAGATTTGAATCCTAGGCACAAAAGAGAGATAAAATAGTGTTGGGAAATATAGGGTTTTTCCTTATTCAAACCCCATGTTGGAAGTAGCATTACAACAATGAGGATTGTGAAAAGAGAGCTCACCCCTAGTAAGGCATAGGCTAAAGCTGAAATGAAATTTTGAAATAGAAATTTTGAACTAAAAGGATTATACCTTTGATTGGTGATGCAATTTTATTTGGAAAAGTCATAAAAGTGTTGATACAATAACTTGATAAATCATAAGAAAATATTGATCATGAACACATACTTAAAGACAACTTGTTGTAGCTTGATGCTCTGTGCTCAGATCTTCTCTTGAAGGAATAAGGAAAGCTTGAAAATGAAATTTCTAGAGGATAAAATTAATTAAGGATTATGGATTTATATAGGGTTGTCAAGTTATTTTCACATTTAAGCCAATTTCCAATGGTCATATCAATTTATCAGGATTGGATCACAAATGGTAGAAATAGGTACTCCCACAAGTTCAAATTTGGGCTCTTTTGGGAGGGACTATGGCACCTAGCACCATAGTCCATCCAAAAAAGGGTGGAACAAAGACAAGTTTAGAGTGCACCTTCATTTAGTTGCACTTACTACATTTGTATATCCATCTTATTCTTTTGAGATTCTTTTGCTATATGACCTTTCATAGAGCATACTTTACACACATTTAGTTTTTCTAATTTCAAATTTTGTCTCCATATACTTTGCTCAAATCTAATTTTAATTTATTTTGGTAAAGGCCATAGAGGTCGCATGTTGAAAAAGATTCAATAATACATCTTGTAATCCCTGTCTTCCAAATTTGCATCTATCATTATAAATGATCCGAGTTGGTTCTCTATGAATTCTATTGTTCCCAATGATCCTAATTGGTTCTGAATGAATTCTATGGTTGCCAATCCCAAAGATTTAAGGGAATATTGTATAATCAAATTCAAATTGTGACATAAATAGATTTCCTATTTCAGAGAGTGAAAATTTGCTTCCTAATCCTTGATATAGAAACCTATGCCTCTCATCATATATGATACCTGATTTAAAATTTCCCACTTGATGCTCTGAAAAGGACATACCAATAGAAAGAAACCATTCGGTAGGGTTCTAATTTTGACGTCTTTGCTCAATATGAATCTCATTGATTCCTCAATTTGGTTTTTGCAAGGCAATCCACTGCCTACTTAACAAAGAAAGAAAGCTCCTTTAGCTTAGAATTAGATATATGTAGTTTATCTTCTTCAAGAAAAAGTAGTTTTTCAATAAATAAAACAATTTTTAAGTAAATTTAAATGGTTTTTCAAATAAAAAAAATATAAAAAATGTAAAAATCTAAAATAATTCTTAAATAGTTATATAACAAGTAAAAAAATATTTCGGTAAATAAATTCATGATTGGTCTATGGCTTTTTCTTAGATAATGTATTAAAGATATCTTTACTAGTTTTCATCCAACACCACACTATTTTGATCATGTTTGTTTATTGATTCTCCATAACCCAAAATATTAATTATCAAAATAAATATACATATTGTGGCTGCTCCAACTTTTTTTATTTCATGATATATGAGTGAAAATTTGAATTCCTCAAATATTTTCAACAATTCCCAACAACTTATTGACATATTATTGATTTTCTAATTTAGATTTTATCTATTTTCAATAAAATTGACGGTGACTAAAGAGTCCCCTCTATTATTTAACTATTTAATATAATTTATACAAATGAAATGTTTAAAAGTTAAAACATAATTTTTAAATAATATTAATGAAATATTATGACGTATACTTTATTATACACTCCTTAGTAGTCATAAAAGAGGATATTGATAATCTAAGCATACTTTATTAATAACTTATGCTTTGAATACTATATATTGTGTGTGAGAAAAAAAAATACAAAATTTAATATTTTTCACATAATATTAAATACTAGAATAATAATATATGACAGGCCACATATTGACATAACTCTACGCTTTGAGGACATCCACTGCTTTACCATCCAATCTCAAAGTATTAAAACACAAAGCCTCAATTTATTTATTCCTCCATTCCCATTCTATCCTATTCATTCCTGTGCTTCCCACTGCCCCAGCTTGGTCTACCATGGCTCCTCTTTGGTTCTACTCTTTCATCATGCTCTGCATCTTTTCAATCTCCGCTCTTCCTCACTCTCTCAATACCTCTCAACAGCAACAATTGCTCCTGCAATTCAAAACGGCTATTTCCAACAACAACAGCTCTTCACTGCAAGAATGGACTCCCCTTCACCCCCTCTGTAATTGGTCTGGCGTTACCTGCGATCCCTCTTTCCACTCCGTCGTCGCCCTCAACTTATCCGACATGAACTTACACGGCACCATCTCTCCTCTGCTCGGGAATCTCTCCTCTCTTCAATCCCTCGATCTCTCCAACAATGCCCTCACTTCTACCATTCCACCTCAACTCGCACAACTCACCCATCTGCAGGTACTCTGGCTACACCGCAATCAATTGCAAGGAACCATTCCGCCCACTCTCTCCGCTTGCCACAGTTTGTATGATCTGGCACTCTCCTTTAACCAACTCCATGGCAGCATTCCGCCTGAGCTGAGTCTCCTTACAAGATTGAAGTTCCTCTACTTAGGACAAAACAATCTCACAGGTGTTATTCCCCCTTCTTTCAAAAATCTGTCCACTTTAGTTGAATTGTATGTGGGAGGAAATGGTATCACAGGCACCATTCCCAGCTCTTTAGGAAATCTGTCTTCCTTGACCAATTTAGATTTGGCAGAAAACGATCTTCATGGCCCCATTCCCCCTGAATTGGGCATGCTCACTCACCTGCAGATACTTTACCTTTCTACAAATAACTTATCAGGCACCATTCCCAGCTCTTTAGGAAATCTGTCTTCCTTGACCGATTTAGAATTGGCAGAAAATGATCTTCATGGCCCCATTCCCCCTGAATTGGGCATGCTCACTCACCTGCAGATACTTCACCTTTTTACAAATAACTTATCAGGCACCATTCCCAGCTCTTTAGGAAACCTGTCTTCCTTGACCGAATTAGAATTGGCAGAAAATGATCTTCATGGCCCCATTCCCCCTGAATTGGGCATGCTCACTCACCTGCAGAGACTTGACCTTTATACAAATAATTTATCAGGCACCATTCCCGGCTCTTTAGCAAAACTCTCGAAATTGACAATATTAGCTCTATCTGAAAACCAGCTCAGTGGACATATTCCACGCGAAATTGGCACCAAGCTCTCAAATTTGCAATATCTCAGTTTATGCGGAAATCAGCTTAGTGGAAAAATACCAAAGTCCCTTGGAAATTGTTCCAACCTCACAGAGCTTTTTTTAGCTGAAAACCAGCTCAGTGGAATGGTGCCAATGGAGCTGGGCAAGTTGAACCTCCTTACCCGGCTTAACCTACGTGCCAATCAACTTGTTAGTGATAGCAGCAACACATTGTCTTTTCTAACTTCTCTTACAAATTGCTCCCACTTGGAAGAAATAGTAGTGTCTAATAATCATCTCACTGGTATATTGCCTCCATCCATAGGCAAACTGTCATCCAATCTCCAAAAATTGATATTATCAAACAACATGATAAGCGGAAGCATACCACAACAGATTGCCAATCTAATTAACTTAACATACTTGAGGTTAAGCGATAATCTTTTGAGTGGCAATATTCCATCTGGAATTAAAAGATTCCAGAAGTTGGAAAGATTGTATTTGGGTGGGAACAAATTAGAAGGAAGCATTCCAAGTGATGTAGGCCAAATGCAACATCTCGGACTCCTAAATCTTAGTCACAACTGGCTATCTGGAAAAATGCCTGATTCTCTTTGTAGCCCCCAACAGCTAAGACGTCTTTTACTTCAGCATAACAACTTGTCAGGCGAGATCCCTGCTGTTTTAGCAGGATGTCAAAATTTAGAGCTCATTGACTTATCTTACAATAAATTAGGTGGAAGGATACCTCCTGATTTCATTGCCAGCCTCAAAAATCTGGTTTTCTACCTCAACCTTTCGTGGAATTCTCTGGAAGGGTCTTTGCCACTAGAGATGAGTAAAATTGCAATGGCTCAAGCCATAGACATCTCTGGAAATCGGCTTACTGGGCTGATTCCGATTTCTCTTGGAGACTGCACAGCATTAGAGCATCTAAATCTTTCCCACAATGCCTTTGAAGGTGCAATTCCAGATTCGCTCTCCAAATTACAAAATCTCCTAGAAATGGATCTTTCTACCAATTCTTTATCAGGTTCAATACCAATGTCCCTTGAAAGACTAAAAGTACTTCAATACATGAATGTTGCATTCAATAATTTGTCGGGGCAGATTCCAAAAGGAGGGTTGTTTCCAAATAGAACTGTTATAGAATTGTTTATGGGAAACCCTGGCCTCTGTGGACCAGCGAATTATTCATTGTCTCCATGCCCAAAGAAGAGTCAAGAAAAGCATTCACTGCTTAAAAAATTAGTCTTATCAGTTGTTGCGTTTATATTGTGCTCCTTCCTCTTACTAATTTTATGGAGATATAAACTTTCAAGCCAACTATTCCATCCCTCAAACTTTATTTTTCGAAGGCTTAGCTATCCAAAATTTTCTTATCAAGATCTTGTCACAGCAACAGCCGAATTTGATGAGTCAAACTTGCTTGGAGTGGGTAACTTCGGATCAGTCTACAAAGGAATTTTGAGGGATGGTAAGATAGTTGCAATCAAGGCTCTTAATTTGCAGAATGAAGAAGCTCATAAGAGCTTCGACACAGAATGCAAAGTATTAGGGAGGATTCGGCACCGTAACCTGATCAAAATCATAAGTGCATTTTCCTACTCTGGCTTCAAAGGTCTGGTTCTTCAATTTGCATCTAATGGGAGCTTGGAGAAACATTTGCACCCTGACAGAGATGATCAGGAATTTTGTAAATTGGGATTGGAGGACTGTTTGAGCATTGCTGTGGATGTTGCCCATGGCATGGAGTATTTACATCATGATTGTCCTTTGCAAATTGTGCACTGTGATTTAAAACCTAGCAATGTGCTCCTGGACGCCAACATGACGGCCCTTGTGACTGATTTTGGTATATGCCGTTTGATTACTCCAAATTCCATAGATTCATTTAGTGCTGCAACATTTGCACTCAAAGGATCTATTGGCTATATTGCTCCAGGTAATTTATTTGAGATCTTCTATATTGTCATTATCATTTCCTTTTAATAGCTTTTCTAATTTTTCATGAATGAAATTGATTACAGAGTATGGACTGTGGGGGGGTGTTTCCACAAAGGGAGATGTTTACAGCTATGGAATTCTGATACTAGAGATGGTTACAAGGAAGAGGCCAAGTGATGACATGTTTGTGGGAGACATGAACTTGCAGAAGTGGGTAAGGTCAGCTTTTCCAGACAGACTAGCAGATATTGTTCATAGTGGGCTATTGAGAGATATGAATGAAAGCATGGAAGACAATAGATGTCTTCTTTCTTTCATTCATGTTGGTTTGCATTGTAGCAGTGAATCACCAAGAGAACGACCTTCCATGAGAGATGTAGCCAGGTTCTTGGAGAGTCTCAAGACATCTTCCATGGGGGGTGTAGTTGCTTCAAATTTAACAGCCACCATATCAGACCTCCTGCGCAATACCAATCGCGCAGAAACATTGGCATCTGACAGTCAAAGTTCTACATTTTAGATATTTATAAGCTCAATTAGTAAGTTTTAGTCCTTTTATGTTTGGTAGTTTCAAGTTTGTTTCTTTCAATGTAAAATCTTTCCTAGGATAAATTCTAGTTCTTTCGAGTCTGCGAGGTGTTCCAATTCATGAATAAGCATTATACTACTAGGATAATGTTGTCTATATAAACTTTATGAAATACTGTAAAACGTGTAATATATTGTTGTATTCAAATCACTCTTTCTCATAATAGGCTATCAGGCCATTTTAACATTCTTGGTTTTGTATAAAATTCAATGTTTGCATATTTCCACCTACAAAATTAATACAAAACTGATGTTTCGTCCAATATCAACCAAGTCCCAATGGATATTTATTTAGAAGAATCAAATTATTGTTTAAATTGTGACTTAAGATTATTTTTATTTACATTTGCAACTATCTTTTTATGTTCAGACTTACTAGATCTTCGAAACAGATAAGCACTTTGGATACAATAGTCATTTTTCCTGAAATTTTTCCTTTCTGTTATAGGAAGGACAGATTCCACTCGTGATAAAGAAAACATATTAAGAAGTAGAAATAACAATTACAAGTTTTCAAGCTTCAAACGACCAATCCAACTGCTATACAGTTAGACGTCAAGGATACGTTCTAAACAGTTGATTATTCTTCGTATTTTCATTGCACGTTTGGGTTCTGGCTGTATTGTATTTTAAAGTCGTGATGGCGCTTCCAAAAGCTACTGGCTGTATTGTATTGTATTATCAATTAATGTTGTGAGCTTAATAACAAATAATATTATTTGCACTTACGTTCATGTGAAGGAGTTTGTAGTTTTAACACTATTAAATAAGATTATAATTAATAAAATGTATTGATATATAATTTATTTTAATTTAAAAAATATTAAAAATTAAATAGTTAAGTAATTTGTATTAATAAAGAAAATATTGAATAAGGAAGATGTATTAGTTGTTGTATTAATTTAAATTTAGAACTTTATAATCTTATTTAAATTGTAGATATATAATAATGGTCCTTTTTATTGCAAATTTTTCTTTGTTTAGATCTCCCTTAATAGTTAGTGACATTTTTATTTCTTTATATTATCTACCTTAACTTTTTTTAATGCATTCTCTCTATTTTTTTTTGAAAAATTTTATGCTTTCTATCCTTTCTTTTTTCCTCTTTATTTTCCTTGTTTATAAATATTTTCACTTTTCTTTATATTTCTGAGTCCCAGTTTCCTTTTTATTTTTTTCTATCTTCTTCTTTTATTAATTATATATATATATATATATATATATGCACCCCTTCTTTGTTTCCGTTTTATTTTATCCTATATTGTTTTGTTATTTATTCTATTCTTCTATCCCTTCTACTTTTTTTGTTTCTAATAATATATATTTTTTAGTTTATGTATGTGCATGTGCACACACACATAAAATAAATATTTATACAATTTTTCTAAATTTAATTATATTGTAGAATTTATTTTTTTACATATTTATATGAGTTATTTTTTATTTTTTTCAATATATTAAAATTTGAACATTATTCATTTCCACACATGATGCCTATTTTGTGTGTATCTAGTTGGTGAGGATTGAGGTGGTGTTATAGGTTTTCGATGTTGGATTAATGACATATTGACCTAATATGCAAGGAAATTTTCTCAATTTATCTCTCATAACTACTAATTAATTTAGTAGTTTCTCTCAAAGATGGCTCAATGTAATATTTAATTGGCTAAAGGATATTTTTTATAACAAGCATACAATATTGTTAGACATTATAACTTCTAATTCATATTAATGTGTCCTAAAAATGTACCGTATGTCACAACCATCCTTTATCACTTTTTGATTTGATACAATTCTATTATATTTTTGGTTGAGCTATTAAAAATGATTGAATAAATATTATAAAAGAATAAAAACGGAGACACACACACACACTTGGAGAATATAATTCAAAAGGCATTATTTTTATTTTTATTTATTTTTCCCACTCCCAATTATGGCACATGTTGTAGGAGAAATTAGAAGCTTCTAAAGGAATCTTCAATGCCTTGCATGTAACTCCCCCACTAGGTTTTTAATCAATTTGCATGAGCCCAATATTGGAAAAGAATCCCATTCTTAATTAATTTCTCTAGATAGTGGAATTAAGGGATTTTTCCTATATACTATATGCAATTTCTTAAAAAAGGGAGTTGATTATGTTTTGAAGAAATTTTCCAAGTTTCCTTATTGTTGGTAGTAGGATCTCTTTGGTAGTCTCATTTTCATTGTATGAATGTTAAGTTGTTCTTGAAGATTTCTCTCAAGTTGCAAGGAAGGATCTAAAAGGGATAGCTAGAAGATTGGAGAGGACTCAACATCGAGCTTCGATAAGCTAGGTTCTCTTCTTTTATCATCTCTCATTTACATATGAGAAATTTGTGTTATCAAAAATATATAGCTTCTAAATTATTAGATTGTAAATCTTTTCTTCTTATTTAGGGATAAATATTGATAAAAGTATTTTTCATATAATGAATGTAAAAGATATCTTTATCATTTATTTAATTTTTCTTTAGAAAATATATACATGATCTTGCTTTTGCTTTTCCAAAATTTTTTTTTTGATATGTGCAAAAATCTTAAATTTCTTTTTCTGAGATTAAAACTCTTCTCTGTGTATGAATCTTGTTCCTTATTATTTCTTCTCTTAAATTCATTTCTCTCATTCTTTGAATGGAAATCTGATTGTAAATCGCATTCTTTAATTAAATCTTACTTCCCTGTGAAAAATCTCGCCTCTGTGTGAATACAAGTTGATATTCTATATATGAAGTTATTTAAATATTTTTCCTGTGAGTGTAAACCCATTTCTCTCTCTGAAAGTAGATTGGATCATAAATCTTAATTCCCTTAATTTAATTCATCCTCCTCTAAGAGTAGTCTTACTTCTCTATGAATAGAAAATATCTGGAAATAAAATATAAACTTCACTGCATCATTTGTGGAAATAAAATATAAATCCCTCCCTATGAATATTAGCTCTTGAAAATCTTTCTTTGAAAGCTTTGTTTATCTCAGCATAATCATCTACCTGTCTCTGTGATAATTTGGTTACCTGAGACAAATTTATTTCTCTGTATTATTTCATTCTCGTAATTAAATTCTTATTTCTTTTTTTCATTAACATTTCTTTTCCTTATGCACATATCTTTATATATATTTCTCCATTATATTATAAAATAACCTGGAATGAAAAAAAGAAGGAATAAAAACCCATATATATATATATATATACACATTTATGTTTCGCAAAAATTTCAAACTTAATGAAAAATAAATAAACTCAAGTTGATGCGCAACATTACCGAAAAGGTATACATGACGGTCAGCTCATGAGGGGGAGGGGCGATGGTTTATTAAACTGCCGGGGAGTGGTACCCTCCACTACCCCTTGCAGTCACTGCTACGACAGTGGCCGCAGAGGGAGTGGAGGGGACCACAGCTATCCCCTCATCACTGTAGACCTATACCCGCAGGTCCGCAGTGGTGATGGGACCCGTGGGCCCCACTCCCCACTCTCCCCATTAACTATTAAAAGAAAAGTTTCGCTTATTATTATTTTTGTTAATTAGATATTTTTTTATATATATTAAATTACAATTTAAAAATTGTTAATAATTGCTTAGTTAAATTTTAAGTTTAATTGTTATAAATTTTAAGTTAGTAAAATTAAACTTAGGAAAATTTATAAGTAATTAGGATCATGGTGTAGTGAGTTTGTAATTTTTAAATTTATGTGTATAATTGAAATCTCTCAACCCATTGGAGATTTATTGGGTTACTTAGTCAATAATTTTTAGATTCATTTAAAACAATTAAGTTATAATATCATGATTTGATCCAAAATGGCCCAAAGTCTAAACTAATTGTTCATTTTGAACTAGTAATGCTATAATTAAATTATTCTTGTCATAGAAGTAAACATTGCTTTATTTTGCATGTAAATGACACTAATTTTACATCATCGAATCACCTATATATTAATTTGCATTCATGATCAAGTTACATTTCCATCATTTTCATGCGAATTACACGTTTTAATATGTGAGTTCATAATTATCATTATTGTGCAATCATATATTAAATAGTTTAGTTGTAGAAGAATGGTAATTCTATCAAGTGGTAATTGAATGCCATCGAAGTAGTTATTTCAATTAATTAAACTTTGCAATTGCATACATTCAATTCATAGTTGTTTTCAAGCATGATGTTTTTCATAGCTTCTTAGTTAGAAAACTAAATAAAGGAAGTCGAAAAACCAAAACCTAGTAGCGTTTGGTATATACAATGCCTCTGGGTCATGCTTATGGGTAATGTCGTCGTGTTGAACTATTGCACTTAACACCTAATAAAGCTGCATCAACGATGTCTGTGGCATCATCCCTATAAATCGTCGAGGAGTAATAAGGGACACTTGGAAGTTAAAATCCAAGGGGCGGGTAATCCCCCTTGGATTGATAATCTAATAAGATAATCCTTAAACAATTTTACATCCGCTGAGTTAAACCATGGTAAACCCCCTTAACATTGATTGAGTGAAATGCTTTTATGATATTGATATAATCTTGAAGAGCTGCTGACGATTCACAATTTGTTCAAGGGTGACGCTTATGATAGGTATTAGGATCTAGTTGTTTAGGCCACAAGCAATAAGCCATCTTGAGCCTTTGCTTAAGTGCTACCACCGTGGGTAGCAACTGCAGAGAAACTATTTGGGACATTGACCCTAGAAAGGGTTGTGTACCCACTAATCAGTTTACAACAAACCATAGAGTAGAAAATAGAACTACATATTTTACACCTTGATCCCATGCCAAAACAGGTATGTAGGCAATCTTGGGACAGAGTTGTCCCTAATACTCAAGTGTTCGTGGGTGGGGTCTAGGTTGGTAAGAAGAAGGATTGAGTAAGAATCCTAATTTGAAAGATAAGTATAATAAAAAGGGAAAAATAATTCAATGCATACTCGGAAGGAATCCCATATGGATTCGCTTGACTTCCCGAGGCTTTAAGGCCAATTCTGAGGTAGAATTCAAGCTTGTGTAATGTTCTTTAAATTACTCCTAAGGACGACGACCTCGATGCACTCCTATTAGAAGAGTGTAGTACTTAGTAAGTGGCTTAGGACCCGAATGATGTCGATGAGTCTAAGTCTTTGGCTAGAGCACCTCCTATCCCAATTGGATAGATGCCTACCTCGTATGGGTAGATGCCTATCCCATATTGGGTAGATGAAACCTCCCGCTCCGTATAGACAGATGCCTAACCCGTATGGTTAGATGCTCATCCCGGATGGATGAATGCCTAATCCAAATGGATTGCCCAGAGTATGCGATTGAATCAAACTCAAATGATTAAAGTAAACAAAAAAAAAAAGTGGTCAAAATTTGTTGGGTTATTACACCGTAGGTTACATTTCTAGTAGACATTAAAAAAATCAAACACAAAATTCTCTTTGTATTTCAATAAAATTGGGCTCAGAAAGTAAATGGCAATTATATTAAATGATAATATCCTTGTCTCTCATTGTATTGAGCAAGGTTTGTGGAAATGAATCCCTTCATTAATCTATGACAAGATTTTTCTGCAAATAAATTTAAATCTAATGTTAAATTATTATATCTAAATTAAAAAAACACATAAACAGACAAAAATAAGAGCCTTTGTCATATTTGAAATATTTTTCATATTTTTTGTTCTTTAAATATTATAAAAACTATCACATAATCACCAATGGAAGAGGTGGAGCGGAGCAGAGCAGGGTGAAGATTCCTGAGGCAAAACCATGGTTGCAGCAAAGACTTTAGGCAGCAAGGAAGAAGATTTCAAGCACAACAACGTATAAAAGGACATTGAAAACACCTGCTTGATAGAGGAGACTTTAGAAAGCTTGGAAGAGTCACTTAATGTAAGGGGAAGACAATTGTTAGAAAAAGGAGATTTAGAAAGACTAGTCAAGGTCACAAACCCTTCTATAGTTTGAAGAATTTAGCAACCTTTCTAAATAATATTCCAATTTTTTCCACTTTGGCCTTCTGAGATTTTAGTAAATCTTCCCTTCTCGAAGAAGGCATGGCCTCCAAAATATTGGGATTTAAAAAAAAAGAAGAAACAAAGCCATGAAGACTTTGTATGGGAATAGGAATAAGAAATTCAAGAAGGAATTGATGAATTTTCATCCTCCTCTTGTCTCTATAAGTTTAGGAGATCAGGTGACTTCAACTTTCAACTCTCCTTTTTAAATAACATCCCATTATTTCATAAGTCTCTTTTAAATCCTCTGAGTAGTTTAGGAGTGAGGGAAAGAAATCTTGGGAGAAGATTCAATATGGGATTCAAAAGAGGTAACCAATCCTAGATTTCTCTGAGTCAAAAGGTATGGGTTCAGAAGGATCAAACTTTTATAATAGAGAAAGTAGTAGAAGAAACATCCCAAATAGAGATCCTCCACTCGGCTATAAATTCTCCCTTGGACAAAAAAGAAGATTAAAATAGCTCACAAAATTGAAGTCCTGAATCTTCATTCAAGTGAGGAGGTGTCAATGGAGTAAGTGACAAGGATTCTAAAAAATAGGAAGGAATTGAGTAACACCTTCTTAAAAGAAACTCCATCTTCTCAGATTCTAGATCTCCCACAATGAGCTACAATATGTAAGTTTTGGAAAATCCTTATTGATAAAAAATGTTTATTTAAATGGGTACATGCGAATTGGTCTAGAGTATCAAATGTTTTCCTAATAGAACAATGGAATGGCTTCTTTGTCACTCTATTTGAATACAAAGAGAGCAGAGATTCTTTTTTTCAAACCAAGCATTGGTTTTATAATAGTTTAGGTCTTCACATGCAAGATTGGCATATAAACTTTAATCCAATTTCAATCCTTCTGAAATTCATCTCTATGTGGGTCTAGCTTCATAATCTACCACTTGAATATAGGGAGATTGAGATTCTAGAATCTATTGGAAATAGACTAAGTATCTTCATAAAAAATGATTTAATCTATTATGAGAACCCAAATCTTCCAATTTGTTTATGTTTTCTTATGAACACTACTACAGTTTTCCCCTCATATTTACAAATCCATTCTAGGAATGGATGTTGGAATCAAAAATTGATTTATGAAGAGCCTTCTTTGTTAATGGTATATGCCACTTGTCGGATCACCCTTCTTCATCTTTCATTGATATTTATTATTCTAGCAGTCATGACCATTATGATCCATACCCCATTATTCCCCTTTTCCTTGTCTAAATCTTTTCTACTTTTGAAAGGATAGCAATGTCATATCTTTTCCCAAAAAAAGACACAATAATATTCCCCACAAAAAGCCAAGGGGATTTAGCAAAGACAACCTCGGGGATGGCCTCTATGAGTAAAGATTCATTAGGTTTGAATGTTTCAATGAAAGACATAGAGTTATTTGTCCAAGCATGCTATTAAGAAGCTCAAGACATGCTCATTAAGGAGTTGGCAGACCAAGAGCTAGGACAAGACATGGAAAATGAAGATCAAAGTATTGGATTCCATGTAGTTAAATAAATAAATCTAGAGTGTCCCTATGAGGTCCCTTTCATTCTGATTCAAAAAATCCAATGGAAAAGGAAGGAAATTCTCCATACTGTTAGTCTCGGTGATGTATTGAAAGTTATTAATCTGCCTCTTTCATCTTATTTGAATAAGTGGAAATCTACAAGGATCTAGTATATGGTAATAGGGATAGCAAGGGTTCACCAAATAAGATGATTGATATCTTAATTGATAAATAGAACTTAGCAATAAGTCTGGAAGGTGCAATTTGGAACCTAGATCACCTTGAGATTAAGGAACTAAAATTTATGATCGATGCAAGAAATTGTCTTGTGGAGGCAAAAGGTCATAAACTTTGAGGGAGTAAGGATTATAAAGAATTTGAGATATTTTTAGATAGATTTCGCAGAAAGAAGGATTTCGAATATAGTTATGAAGCCTTTTAGTCAAATGTATGTTGAGGAAATTTAAGATAGACCTATAGAAGATTTGACAGAGCATATTTCATACAAAGATAAGGAAAACAATTTCCCTTCTAAAACTTCTAAAATGGGATTGATAGGGAATTATTTCTCCAACCAACTAAAGGCAAAAAGAGGTAAACCATTAGAAAGGTCAAAGAAGTAGAAGCAGAAGCAATGTATTGTAGAAAATTTACAATCAATATCAGTTCAAAGCCTAAAAATAGATAAATTAATATCTCTTAGGTTATTCAATTTTTTTTTGAAAGGATCTTAGTCTATGCCAGTTAGGAAGCTTGAATCCTCATCTTCTTGTGATATTGCAATGAGGAAAGAGAATAAACATCGAGGGATTGATTATTTGAAGGAAAAGAAAACATGGGATTTCAAGGGTTGTGGTGATCATTTAGTTCAAAAAAAAAAATGTCATTCAAATCATAGGGAGTTAGAGTTACCAGAGGAACAGATTTTGATTCTAATGGAGCTGGCAGTAGTTTGTAATTTTTGAGGAATGTCAGATCCTCAACCTATAGAAAGTGAAGACTCTTAGAAAGAAAAATAATTAATAATCTATAAAATTTTAGATCTTGAGGAATTAGAGGAGGAGGATAATGGGATGATATGCATAGAATCAGAAAAGTTAGAGGAAAATATATGTAATAAGGAAAAGGAAAAGGAGACGCGGGAAATCCTTTCCAGACCTCAGGAAACTAGATGGTGAAGCAAAAGATTAGATGAAAATCATAACCTTATGGAGATCAAGGAAGGGGAAGGTCCTTTCCCTAGAGCAATGAAAATCTTATCATGGAATGCTAGGGGAATGAATGCCCCTAACAAACAACATTTGGTCAAACGTTGTATAAGTTCTTCAAAAGTAGAAGTTTTTATGCTTCAAGAGACAAAATTGAGTGGAGAATAGATGATATCTTTTAAGAAGTTATGATTATGGGAGGTTGAATTTGTAGAAGCAGTGGGATCTTTACTAGATTTGACTATCTTCTAGAACCCAAGGAGAGTATCTTTTGTGAAGATAGAAGGTAATAGATATTGGCTTGGAGGCTCTTTAAGAAATAATAGTGGAGATCACAATCTTGTAGTAATGAATGTAAATGGGCCAACTTATAATAACCAAAAATTGGAATTGTGGAGGAAATTGGAAAAAATTTCAAATTGTCCCCTATGAAAACATTATCTTAAGAGGAGAATTCAATGCTATTCTAGACCTATCAGAGAAAAATGGGGGCATTCAAAAGGATTCCTAGTCTCAAATAGCCTTCACTAATTGCGTAGCCAGGAAAAATATAATGGATAAAGAAACTAAGAATGGCATCTTTACATGGAAAAATAGGAGATTAGGCTTCATCTATATAGAAAAAAAAATTGTTAGGATTTTTTCAAAGGTGACCACTTGAATTTCCCTTTTGAGTTTAAAGCCTATATCATACTAGCCTCGATATTAGATCATTTTCCGATTCAACTTAAAATTTTGGGGGAGAACAAACCTTTGAATTTTCCATTCAAGTTTGAGAAAATGTGGATGAAGGATCAAAGGTTTCTTGAGACAGAAAAAAAATGGTGGAAGGAAGAGCACATTGAGGGTTCTAAACTGTTTTTCTTTACGTCCAAACTTAAATCAATAAAACAAAAGTTATTAAAATGGAATAGAGAACATTTCTTAAAAATTTTTTTAATTAAATCAAAAGTAGAGGAGGAATTGGACACTTTGAATGAAGAATTAATTAGGTAGGGCATGGATCAAAATAGGTTTGTGTTGGTGTAAATTATTTCCTCTAATTACACTTTACTTAAGTTGACTTAGGGTAATGCATTTCATAATAGTTTGGATATGAGACACTTAGGGAAGTATGCACATAGGGATGATATATGTAGGAGAAATTCCACCTTCTGTGGTCTTATCTTGTTGTTACGTTCCACCTTTGGTGGGTGATACACCTCTTGTAAAATATTTTATTATTTCTTGTACCTACTCCTACCTACCCCTACCTACCATTGTATCTCATTGAGCCACATGTAATTATTGTGTGCTTACATATCCATATGACCTTGCCTTTATAAGTACCTCGCTCATGTACATTGTATGTAATTTTGAATTATCCAGTTGATCAGTATTTTGCATCTTGATTAGAATACAGTTTATTCTTATCAAATCTATTGTCTCTCTTATTATTCTATTCAATGTGCTTTTGATCTTGGCCATCTTCAACAAATTCTTTCATGGTATCAAAGCCATTGGGGATTAATTGAGTAGTCTATTTGGAGACATTTTGGACAGTTTTTTTTTTTGGATCTGAGGAGCAGTGGAAATTAGAGGCATTCTATAGTGGCTTTGACCTCACTGCTACATCCGGGAGGCCGTTTCCATAAATGTTGGCTACAAATATGCCTATATTTTAGGTAAAATTAGTTTTGTAGAAAAAAAAAATTAGTAGGAGGGCCATTAGGCCCCCTTCCCAACAACAGCTTGAAGAATTTCATTTTTTGTTATTGTTTTCTTTTTACAAAATTTAATTAGATCTAGGAAAATATTGTTTTGGGTAACTATACACCTCTATTTCTACTTATTTGTCGAGCATGATTAAATTTACCTATGATCCACATTGTTGTTAGAAGAAAACCTTTTTTTGTAGTTTGTGACCTTATTTGTAGGTCAGATCTAAGATTTTTGTTGCGATTGATCTGCAATAGCTTCATTGTTTGCGTTGGCTGGGAGAATATTTTGTAGGGTGTTTTCAGCAGTTGAGACAACCATGTTGATGGGCTTTCTTCCGGATCGACATCATTGGTAATATTATTTAAATTGGCCTTCGTCTGTAGTTGGATATTTTAGATCTAGGCGTAGCTTGCTTTGTAAGCCCCTATGCATTTGATCATTTGTGCTTGGCTTGTTTAGTGGACAGTCTGTCATACTTTACCGGTGCCCATCATTACTTGGAGCTTACTTTTATCATATTGGACGAAGTTGTGAGCTATTTGTCTACATGGATCAAGCTTTATTACCTTTGTTTGTGCTTCATACCAGTTCTTTTTTGATTCAGAGCATGGCCTTTATGATATCATGGACACCAACTTTTCTTTATGCTTGATGATGGTTTATGCAAGGCGACATTCTTCATTGGCCCAATTCCACATTGTATGGTGATCAATTATATTTATTAGTAGAAATTTTTCAAAGGGCTATGTACCATTAATCTACAGCCTTCCCTTTGGAATGTGGAGTAAGGAGGCCCCACATGGGCCCCTCCACTTATTTCCTTTTTAAAGCTTATTTTGATGATTTATTTTAATAAATGTTTTTTTTAAAAGGAGATTTATTATATGCATTTAGGATATTCTCAGATCAGAGAATATTCTCTTTTGACATCATCATATGTAAGAGATTTTTTTTGCCCCCCTATCCATTTGCATTTTCAGTCTGATAGACTATTTTCAAATGGCGATATCTCAGGCTCAGGGCCTTCTTTTCCAATGATTTTTTTTTTATTTGGGGTAGAATTTTCTGCTCTCCATAGTGGTCTAGGTGGTTTTCCACTTTGATCCATATTTTTTTTTTAAAATTCAGATTTTCACTATTATAGTTGAGCAATCCTCATTTTTGCAACTTCAAAGGCTTTGTTCGGGCTCATACAACCTCCCTTTTAGGTTATGTTTATTCTTAAAGTGCATAATTTTTCATCTACTTTCATGTGGTGCCATCAAATTTTTTACCATTGTGAGTAGAAATTGTACTTTCAGTATTTGGTCGTTTATGACCTATTTGGTACTTGTATTTTGCTTGGATCTCAGTTTAGATCAATTGCATTATTTTTGGGTGTCTCTTATAGCCTATTTAAGGTAGTTGTAACATTGAAATCAAAATTGCACCTTTCCTTGTTTTGCAGTATTTTTGGGTGTGTCTTATAAAATATTACAGTATTTTTAGGTGTCTCTCATTGCCTACTTAAGTTTGTTTCTTTCAATGTAAAATCGTTCTTAAGATAAATTGTTGTTCTTTCGAGTTTGTGAGGTGTTCCAATTCATGAATAAGCATTATACTACTTTGAGAGTGGATAATATTGTCTATATAAAATATTGTTGTATTCAAATCACTTTCTCTCATAATAGACTATCAGGCCATGTTTAACATTCTTGGTTTTGTATAAAACTCAATGTTTGAATATTTTCTCCTACAAAATTAATACAAAACTGATAAGCACTTTGGATACAATAGTCATTTATTTAGAAGAATCAAATTATTGTTTAAATTGTGACTTGAGATTTTTATTTAAATTTGTTCACACTTACTAGATCTTCGAAACATATAAGCACTTTGGATACAATAGTCATTTTTTTTGAAATTTTTTCTTTGTGTTATTGGAAGGACAGATTCCACTCGTGATAAAGAAAACATATTAAGAAGTAGAAATAACAATTACAAGTTTTCAAGCTTCAAACCACCAATCCAACTGCTATACAGTTAGACGTCAAGGATATGTTCTAAACAGTTGATTATTCTTCGTATTTTCATTCCACATTTGGGTTTTGGCTTTATTGTATTGTAAAGTCACGATGGCGCTTCCAAAAGTTACTGGCTGTAATGTATTGTATTGTAAATTAATGTTGTGAGCTTAATAACAAATAATATTATTTGCACTTACGTTCATGTGAAGGAGTGTAGTTTTAACATTATTAAATAAGATTATAATTAATAAAATGTATTGATATATAATTTATTTTAATTTAAAAAATATTAAAAATTAAATAGTTAAGTAATTTGTATTAATAAAAAAAATATTGAATAAGGAAGATGTATTAGTTGTTGTATTAATTTTAATTTAGAAGTTTATAATCTTATTTAAATTGTAGATATATAATAATGGTCTTTTTTATTGCAAATTTTTCTTTGTTTAGATCTCCCTTAATAGTTAGTGACATTTTTATTTCTTTATATTATCTACCTTAACTTTATTTTTATGCATCCTCTTTCTATTTTTTTTTTTGAAAGCATGTTCCTCTTTATTTTCTTTGTTTATAAATTTTTTTCTATAAACATTTTTAGTTTTCTTTATATTTTTTAGTCCCAAATTCCTTTTTATTTTATTCTATCTTCTTCTTTTATTAATTTTATTCTTCTATCCCTTCTAGTTTTCTGCATATATATAAGACTATACCAATTTTATTTAAATGCAATTCAATACACATGATGCCTATTGTGTGTGTATGTAGTTGGAGAGGATTGAGGTTGTGTTATAGATTTTGGATGTTGGATTAAGGACATCTTGACCTAATATGCAAGGAAATTTTCTCAATTTATCTCTCATAACTACTAATTGATTTAGTAGTTTCTCTCAAAGATGGCTCAATGTAATATTTAATTGGCTAAAGGATATTTTTTATAACAAGCATACAATCTTGTTAGACATTATAACTTCTAATTCATATTAACGTGTCCTAAAAATGTACCCTAGGTTACCTTTCTAGTAGACATTAAAAAACTCAAACACAAAAACTCTCTTTATATTTCAAGAAAATTGGGCTTGGAAAGTAAATGGAAATTTTATTAAATGATAATATCCTTGTCTCTCATTGTATGAAGCAAGGTTTGTGGAAATGAATTCCCTCATTAATCTATGACAAGAATTTTATGCAAATAAATTTAAATCTAATATAGAATTATTATATCTAAATTAAAAAAACACATAAAAAGACAAAAATAAGAGCCTTTGTCATATTTGAAATATTTTTCATAATTTATGTTCTTTAAATACTATACAAAATATCACATATTCACCAATGGCAGAGGTGGAGTAGAGCAAAGTAGGGTGGAGATTCGTGGGGTGAAACCATGGTTGCAGTGAAGACTTTAGGCAGCAAGGAAGAATATTTCAAGCTCAACAACGTATAGAAGGACACCAAAAATACTTGCTTGATAGAGGAGACTTTAGAAAGATTGGAAGAGTCACTGCATGTAAGTGGAAGACAATTGTTAGACAAAGGAGATTTAGAAAGACTAGTCAAGGTCAAAAACCCTTGTATAGTTTGAAGAATTTAGCAACCTTTTGAAATAATATTCTAATTTTTTCCACTTTGGCCTTTTGAGATTTGAGTAAATCCTCCCTTGTCAAAGAAGGAATGGCCTCCAAATTATTGGGATATTTTTACAAGAAGAAACAAATCCATGAAGACTTTGTATGGGAATAGGAATAAGGAATTCAAGAAGGAATTGATCAATTCTCATCCTCCTCTTGTCTCTAATAAGTTTAGGAGATCAGGCGACTTCAAGTTTCAACTCTCCTTTTCAAATAACATTTCATTATTTTATAAGTCTCTTTTAAATCCTCTGACTAGTTTAGGATTAACGGAAAGAAATCTTGTGAGAAGATTCAATATGGGATTCAAAAGAGGTAATCGATCCTAGATTTATCCGAGTCAAAAGGTATGGGTTCAGAAGGATCAAAATTTTATAGTAGAGAAAGCAAAAGAAGAAACATCCCAAACACAGATCCTCCATTCAGCTATAGATTCTAGCTTAGACAAAAAAGAAGAGGAGGAAAATAGCTCACATATTGAAGTCTAGAATCTTTATTTAAGCGAGGAGGTGTCAATGGAGCAAGTGATAGGGATTCTAAAAAGTAGGAAGGAATTGAGTATCACCTTCTTAAAAGAAAATTTATCTTCTAAAATTATGGATCTCCCACAATGAGCTATAATATGTATGTTTTGGAAAATCCTTATTGATAAAAAAAGTTTATTTAAATGGGTAGATGCGAATTGGTCTAGAGTATTGGATGTTTTCCTAATAGACCAATGGAATGGCTTCTTTGTCGCTCTATTTGAATACAAAGAGAGGAGAGATTCTTTTTTAAACCAAGCATTGGTTTTATAATAGTTTAGGTCTTCACATGCAAGAATGGCATCTAAACTTTAATTTAATTTCAACCCTTATAAAATTCATCTATATGTGGGTCCAGCTTCATAATCTCCCTCTTGAATATAGGGAGATTGAGATTCTAGAATCTATTGGAAATAGAGTGGGTATCTTCATCAAAAATGATTTAATCTATTATGAGAACCCAAATCTTCCAATTTGTTTATGTTTTCTTATGAACACTACTACAATTTTCCCCTCATATTTACAAATCCATTCTAGGAATGGATGTTAGAATAAAAAACTTATTTATGAAGAGCCTTCTTTGTTAATGGTATATGCCGCTTGTCAGATCATCCTTCTTTATCTTGCCTTGATTTTTATTGTTCTATCAGTCATGACCATTATGATCCAGACCCCATTATTCCCCTTTTCCTTGTCCAAATCCTTTCTACTTTTGAAAGGATAGCAGTGTCATATCTTTTTCCAGAAATAGACACAATAAGAGTCCCCACAAAAAGCCCAAGGGATTTAGTAAAGACAACCCCAAGGATGGCCTCTATGAGTAGAGGTTCATTAGGTTGTAATGTTTCAATGAAAGACATAGAGTTATTTATCCAAGCTTGCTATTAAGAAGCTCAGGACAGGGTCATTAAGGAGTTGGCAGGCCAAGAGCTAGGGGAAGACATGGAAAATGAAGATCAAAGTATTGGATTTCATATAGTTAAAGAAATATATCTAGAGTGTCCCTATGAGATCCCTTTCATTTTGATTCAAAAAATGCAATGGAAAAGGAAGGAAATTCTCCATATTGTCAGTCTCGGTGATGTATTGAAATTTATTAATCTACCTCTTTCATCTTGTTTGAATAAGTGGAAATCTCCATGGATCTAGTATATGGCAATAGGGCTAGCAAGGGTTCACCAAAGAAGATGATTGATATCTTAATCGATAAATAGAACTTAGCTCTAAGTTTGGTTGGTGCAATTTGAAACCTAGATCACCTTGAGATTAAGGGACTAAAATTTATGATCGATGCAAGAAATTGTCTTGTGGAGGCAAAAGGTCATAAACTCTGGGGGAGTAAGGATTATCATTTAATATCTAGTATTCAAGGTAGAGAGATAAACTTCATAAAGAATTTGAGATATTTTTAGATAGATTCTGTAGAAAGAAGGGTTTTAAATATAGTTATGAATCCTTTTAGTCAAATGTATGTTGAGGAAATTGAAGATAGACCTATAGAAGATTTGACAGAGCATATTTCATATAAAGATAAGGAAAACAAATTCCCTTCTAAAACTTCTGAAATGGGATTGATAGGGAATGAGTTCTCCACTTGAGTATGGGCCAAAAGAGGTAGACCACTGGAAAGTTGAAAGGAGTAGAAGGAGAAGCAATGTATTGTAGAAAATTTACAATCAATATCAATTCAAAGCCTAAAAATAGATAAATGAATATCTCTTAGGCTATCCAATTTTTTTTTTGAAAGGATCTTAGTCTATGCCAGTTAGCAAACTTGAATCCTTAACTTCTCATGTTATTGCAATAAGGAAAGAGAATAAACATCGATCGGTTGATGATTTGAAGGAAAAGGAAACATGGGATTTTAAGGGTTGTGGTGATCGTTTATTTAAAAAAAAATATTCTCATTCAGATCATAGGGAGTTAGAGTTACTAGAGGAAGAGATTCTGATTCTAATGGAGCAAGTAGTAGTTTGTAATTTTTGAGGTATCTCAGATCGTCAACCTATAGAAAGAAAAATAATTCGTAATCTCTAAAATTTTAGATCTTGAGGAATTAGAGGTGGAGGATAATGGGATCATATGCATAGAATCAGAGCAATTAGAGGAAAATATATATAATAAGGAAAAGGAAAAGGAGAGGTGGGAAATCCTTTCTGAACCTCAGGAAGCTAGATGGTGAAGCAAAATATTAGATGAAAATCACAACCTTGTGGAGATCAAAGAAGGGGAGGATCCTTCCCCTGAAGCAATGAAAATCTTATCATGGAATGTTAGGGGAATGAATGCCCCTAACAAACAACATTTGGTCAAATGTTGTATAAGTTCTTTAAAAGTAGAATTTTTTATGCTTCAAGAGACAAAACTGAGTCGAGAACATAAGATATCTTTTAAGAAGTTATGATTATGGGAGGTTGAATTAGTAGAAGTAGCGGGATCTTTACGGGGTTTGACTATCTTCTAGAACCCAAGGAGAGTATCTTTTGTGAAGATAGTAGGTAATAGACATTGGCCTGGATGCTCTTTAATAAATAATAGTGGAGATCTCAATCTTGTAGTTGTGAATGTAAATGGGCCAACTTATAATAACCAAAATTTGGAATTGTCGAGGGAATTGGAAAAAAAATTCAAATTGTCCCCTATGAAAACATTATCTTAAGAGGAGATTTCAATGCTATTCTACACCTATCAGAGAAAAGTGGGGGCATTCAAAAGGATTCCTAGTCTCAAATAGCCTTCAATAATTGGGTAGCCATGAATAATATAATGGATATAGAAACTGAGAATGGCATCTTTACATGGAATAATAGGAGATTAGGCTTCATCTATATAGCGAAAAAAATTGATAGGATTTTTTCAAAGGTGACCTCTCAAATTTCCCTTTTGAGTTTAAAACCTATATCATGCCAGCCTTGGGATACAGATCATTTCCCAATTCAACTTAAAATTTTGGGGGAGAAAAAACATTTGAATTTTCCATTCAAGTTTGAGAAAATGTGGATGAAGGATCAAAGGTTTCTTGAGATAATAAAAAAATGGTGGAAGGAAGAGCACATTGAGGGTTCTAAACCATTTTTCTTTATGTCCAAATTGAAATCAATAAAAGAAAAGTTATTAAAATGGAATAGAGACCATTTCTTAAACTTTTTTTTTAATTAAATCAAAAGTAGAGGAGGAATTGGACACTTTGAATGAAGAATTAATTAGGTAGGGCATGGATCAAAAGAGGTTTGTGTTGGTGTAAATTATTTCCCATAATTACACTTTACTTAAGTTGACTTAGGGTAATGCATTTCATAGTAGTTTGGATAGGAGACACTTAGGGAAGTGTGCACATATGGATGATGTATGTAGGATAAATTCCACCTTTTGTGGTCTTATCTTGTTGTTACATTCTACCTTTGGTGTGTGATCCACCTCATGTCGAATATTTTATTATTTCTCATACCTACTCCTACCTACCCTTACCTACCATTGTATCTCATTGAGCATCATGTCATTATTGTGTGCTCAAATATCCATATGGCCTTGCCTTTATAAGTACCTAGTTCATCTACATTGTATGTAATTTTGAATTATCCTATTGATCAGTATTTTGCATCTCGATTAAAATATAGTTTATTCTTATCAAATCTATTGTCTCTCTTATTGTGTTATTCAATGTGCTCTTGATCTTGGCTATCTTCAACAAATTCTTACATGGTATCAAAGCAATTGGGGCTTAATTGAGTAGTCTATTTGGAGACATTTTGGAGAGTTTTATTTTTGGATTTGAGGAGCAGCGGAAATTAGAGGCATTCTATAGTGGCTTTGACCTCACTGTTGCATCCAGGAAGTCATTTCCATAAATTTTGGCTACAAATATGCCTATTTTTTGGGTAAAATTAGTTTTGTAGAAAAAAAAATTTAGTAGGAGGGTCATTAGGCCCCCTCTCCAACAACAGCTTGCAGAATTTCATTTTTTGTTATTATTTTATTTCTACAAAATTTAATTAGATCTGGGAAAATATTGTTTTGGGGAACTATACACCTCTATTTCTATTTATGTGTGGAGCATGATTAATTTTACCTGTGATCCACATTGTTGTTAGAAGAAAACTATTTTTTGTAGTTTGTGACTTTATTTGTAGGTCAGATCTGAGATTTTTGTTGCAGTTGATCTGCAACAACTTCATTGTTTGCGTTGGCTAGGAGAATATTTTGCAGGGTGTTTTCAGTAGTTGAGACAACCATGTTGATCGGATTTCTTCTGGATCGACATCATTGGTAATATTATTTAAATTGGCCATCATTTGCAATCGGATATTTCCGATCTAGGTGCACCTTGCTTTGTAAGCCCCTATGCATTTGATCATTTGTGCTTGGCCTGTTTAGTGGATAATTATTCTGCCGTACTTTACCGGTGTCCATCACTACTTGGAGCTTACTTTTATTATATTGGACAAATTCATGAGCTATTTGTCTGCCTAGATTGGGATTTATTACCTTTGTTTGTGCTTCATACCAGCACTTTGTTGATTTGGAGCATGGCCTTTATGATATCATGGACACCAACTTTTCTTTATGCTTGATGATGGTTTATGCAAGGTGGCATTCTTCATTGGGCCAATTCCACATTGTATGATCATCAATTATATTTGTTAGTAGATATTTTTCAAAGGGCTATGTACCATTAATCTGCAGCCTTCTCTTTGGAATGTGGAGTAAGGAGGCCCCACCTGGGCCTCTCCACTTATTTTGATGAATTTTTTTAAAAATTTTCCTTTTTTTTAAAAGGAGATTTATTATATGCATTCAGGATATTCTCAGATTAGAGAATATTCTCTGTTGACGTCATCATATGTAAGATATTTTATTTTGCCCCCCTCTCCATTTGCATTTTCTGTCTGACAGACTATTTTCAAATGGCGATATCTCAGGCTCAAGACCTCCTTTTTCCAGTGCAATTTTTTTTATTTGGGGTATAATTTCTTTCTCTCCATAGTGGTGTAGGTGGTCTTCCATTTTGATCCATATATTTTTCAAAAAATTCAGATTTTCATTGTTGTAGTTGAGCAATCCTCATTTTTGAAACTTCAAAGGCTTCGTTCGGGCTCATACAACCTTCTTTTTAGGTTCTGTTTATTTTTAAAGTGTATAGTTTTTTTGTCTACTTTCACGTGGTGCCATCAAATTTTTTACCATTGTGAGTAGACATTGTACTTTTAGTATTTGGTCATTTTTGGCCTATTTGGTACATGTATTTTTCTTGGATCTCAGCTTAGATCACTTGCAGTATTTTTTGGTGTCTCTTATAGCCTATTTAAGGCATTTGTAGAGTTGAAATCAAAATTCCACCTTTCCTTGTTTTGCTAGTGGCCATTGTAATTGCACTAAGTATAAAGTGTCAAATCCTCATATATTTTTTTTTTTTGGGGGGGGGGCAAGTGTTTTGTGCGATTGTGCCTCTTTCTATCTTGCATATTTTCATTTTGGTGCTATATGTTTTCTTAAATTTCCACTTTTAAATCCACATAATTATGCATCTTGGAAAATTAAAGCATGGAGTAAGTTAATGGAGAAAGAGCTCATTCATTATGTAAATGGAACAATAATAGTGACACCTAATCCTAAGGCTGATCCTAATGCTCAAGTTGAATGGCTCATGAAAAATTCTATGGCACTTTGAACTTTGAGAAAGTATGTATTAGATGACCTCATTTTTCACATTAAGAAATGTACTATAGTTAAAGAGGCTTGGGATATTTGTGAGAAATTATATGGTCAAGTTGATGAGATTAAGGGCTACAAGATTGATGGTGAACTCATAATATTGGATCCCAATAATTTTGATATAATCCAAGATTATGGCATGAAAGAAAATGAGCTACGAGGAAAGCTTAAGGATTATGGCATTGACAAAAAGGATGCTCAATTGGTTTACAACTTGTTGGATGAGCTTCCATCAGAGTATATAGCCTTTGTTTATATCTTTCACACCCCTCAGTTGGATCAAGGTGCCTCATATACTCCACCATCATTGGATGCATTCATAGAGATGTTGATACTTGAGCAATCTAAGTTGACCAAGATTGGGATTCTCAAATATTCAAAGTCACAAGCTTTGGTGGCTAATAAAGGGAATCAAGGAAATCAAGGAAAAGGCAAGAAGCAAAAGTAGTCTATGCCAAAGTCACAACAAGATGGAGCACAATCATTCTCTCTACAACATAGTGATTCTACAGCCTCACCTAAGAGGAAATCATATGTGGACAATCTTTTTTGTCCATATTGCAAGAAGTTAGGACATGATAAACGATATTGTTACAAGAAGGATATTGATGAATTGAAATATCTTCTGGAGAAGAAGAAAATTAGTTTGCCTTCTAGAATGTCTACTTTGGCTTCTTCTTCCAAAGAAAAGGATAAAGGAAAGGATCACACTTTTGAGTCAAAAGCAAAAGGACAAGATCTTTGTGGTACTACTATACGTCATGATTCAAGGAGATGGCTTCTAGATTCAAGGGCTCCTCATCATATGAAATCTTCACAGTCTATGTTCTCTTCATTTGAACCTTACCACATGCCATAGATTTTGATGGGAAATCATACATACATGGATGTGATTGGGAAAGGATCTATTGACATTGGGGATAACTCCTTCAGTGATGTGTTGTGTGTACCCCATTTGACAAACAATCTTCTTTTCATCTATCAGATCACTCATGGCGCAACAAGGAAAACTGTGGAGTTCACAACTGATTTAGTTATCATTAGAGACTTGGAAACTAGATCTATCATTGCAACTGGGGTAGTAAATCTTGCATCTCGGTTGTACTCTTTTTCACATTTTGGTCCCATTGATGAGGTTAATTCTTCCTATGTTGATTACACTTCTTGTGATGATTTAGATATCGAGGAGAACTTTGGGTACTTGAACTTGGGGATTCTCACATGTGACCCCATTCTTGAGCCTAGCATACCATCTCCTCTTATTGATATAACACCACCTATTGCACCTGATAATGCAGATATTATTATAGTTTGGTCTTCTTATGATTAAGTGCAACACGTTATACCTTGTCTTCCATCTTCAGTTCATTGGGCTGACTACTTGACAAACATTGCAGGTTTGTTTGTGGAGCCCTACATTGCAGATTTGGGAGACATCATTGATAACATACATATTCTCTTTGTTGAAGATGATCCTTCATCTATTATTGCGAGGGAAAACTCTTCCCCTCTTGTTCATTCTCTACATGATCATCCTTTCGAGGTTGACATGATTGTGGATACTTATGTATAACATTTGGAGGAGGTCTCTTTATCCTTAGAGGAGACATGTGAGTCTTTGGATCTTGTTCTACATTCATCTCCACTAGATATTGGAGTTCCTTTTTCAGCAGTGCGGACTAGTACACCACATTTGGAGTGGGTAACTTTCAGCATCGACATGGGGACACTTTAGCAGTTTTTGGAAACTCCATTCATTATGATTTTTTTTCCTACATCTTCCCTTCATGATTGGGGAGACTTCATGGATACACCTTTGGTTTTGTTTCTTCCTAAGGGGAGGAACATTGTTCGACGATCATGGAGCAATTTCTTCATTCAGTTTCAAGCCTCCACCATTGGTGAAAATTCGACATTGACCGAGGGCTACTTTGTATCTCTTTTTCTCTAAATTATGGGGGGGGGGACTTTTTCCAAACATGGGGTTTTGTCCTTCTCATACTTCTTTGAAAGTTCTTTTGTATAGTTTTCACCTCTCTTTTGGAGGGTAGTTTTTTCCCATTAGGTTTTTCTCTCTTTCTCCGTTTGTGAGAGATTGCATTGGTTTTTGTGCATTTGCATTTGTACATAGGTACCTAACATGGCCTACTAGCTAGGACCCATCTTGGATTTTTTATTTGATTCTACATTCCCCCAAGTTACACTTAAGGGGGGTGTTGGTATAAATTATTCCTCATAATTACACTTTACTTAAGTTGACTTAGGGTAATGCATTTCATAGTAGTTTAGATATGAGACACTTAGGTAAGTGTCCACATAGGGATGATGTATGTAGGAGAAATTCCACCTTTTGTTGTCTTATCTTGTTGTTACATTCCACCTTTGATGGGTGATCCACCTCTTGTGGAATATTATATTATTTCTCCTGCCTACTCCTACCTACCCCTACCTTTCCTTGTATCTCATTGAGCCACATGGCATTATTGTGTGCTCATATATCCATATGGCCTTGCCTTTATAAGAAAGCTCATCTAAATTGTATGTAATTTTGAATGATCTAGTTGATCAATATTTTGCATCTTGATTAGAGTATAGTTTATTCTTATAGAATCTATTGTCTCTCTTATTGTGCCATTCAATGTTCTCTTGATCTTGGCTATCTTCAAAAAATTCTTACAATTAAATAGAAGGAGTTTCTTAAAGAGTATGAAGAGGTTTTGGCTAAGGAGGATATTTTTGGAGACATGACTAGAGAAGTTTAGTTATTTGAGGGATATAGGAATTCTAAATTTTTTCATAACAACACCAAGCAGAGAAGGGCTATCAATAAGATATTTAAAATTAAAGATGATATGGGAAATATGAAAGATTGTCCTAAGGAAATACTAAGAGAGTCAGTGTCTTTTTTCATTAAGATCTTAAATAATTGGGAAGGGTCTCATCTTAAATCCCAAAATGCATTATTGACTAACGTCCCAAGGCTGATTTCGGTAGAGCACAAAAATATGTTAATAGAAAAAAATTTAGTCTCAGAAATTGAAATAGACCTCAATCAACTACATCTAGATAAATATCCAAGTCTTGATGGATTCCCAACAAGTTTCTTTAAAAAATTCTAACATATTTTAGGAGAGGAGATGATTGAGGCTTTAGAAGTTGCAAGGAAATCAAGAAGGTTTTTAAGGGAAATCACCAATACCTTTATTGCATTAATTCTGAAGAAAGAGAAAGTGTTGAGGTTGGATAAATATAGACCTATATCCCTTTGCAATACTATCTATAAGGTTTTTACCAAAGCTTTAGTAAATAGGCTGAAGAAGGTTATCCTAGTCATTATATTAGAAGAGCAACTCGGGTTTTTTCTAGGAAGATCAATTCTTGATGGAGTCATTATAGCTCAAGAAGCAATCTGTACTATTCAAATCAACAAAAAACCAAACATGTTGATTAAGTTGGACATTAAGAAAGCATATGACAAGGTCAATTAGAGGTTTTTATCCAAATTTATGGAAGATTTTGGGTTCTCAAACGAATGGATATATCTAATCTTTTACAACATCTCTAGTCCCAGATTCTCAGTTCTAGTGAATGGATCTCTAGCAGGTTTTTTTGAGATCTCTAGAAGACTTTGTCAAGGAGATATCATTTCCCCTTTTCTTTTCATAATAATGGCAGAAGCTTTGAGAAACACTTTGAATAGAGCTCAACAAGATGGCCTTCTCAAAGGTATCAAGATCACCAATGTAGTTGAGACAATTACTTGCCAACAATTTGTAGACGATACTATGCACTTTGGTCATGCTAAGAGAAAGGAGACAAACAAATCTAGGAAATATTCTTAGAATCTATTCTAAAGCATCAGGATAGTAGGTCAATCATCTCAAATCAAAAGTTTTCTTCTTCAGTGTTAAGTCTATAACAAAGAAAGAGATATTAGCCCTCTTGGGCTTTAAAGAGGGGAAACTTCCTTGTTCTTTTTTTTGACTACCCTTAGATAAGGGATTAAGAATCACCAAAGTATGGATGGAAAAAATAAAATAACATTGATTGCCTAGGATAAGATATGCAAACTTGAAAACCTTGGGGGAGTCGGCTTGAGAAACTAGTTGTGGAAAAATAAGGCCTTGGTAGCCAAGCTAGTGTGGAAATTATATAAGGATTTGCATTTAAAATGGGTCTAAAAGCTATATTTAGGACCTAAAATCCCCCAAAAGGGTCAATAGTATGGAACATTTTATTAAAATATAAAAACTTAATTTTAGAATAGATATCTTGGGATGTGGGAGATGGTCAAATGGCTCCTTTTTGGTCAGATTCTTGTGGAGGATACCCTGCTTTGGATAAAATGATGAATGCAAACAACATTAGGTAAATTTGTGAAAGAATTTGGGGAACTCATGTCAGAGACTACATTGAATTTCTTGAAGGTGATTCTTCTTCAGGATGGGAATAGAAAATGTTTGAGGATCTAACTGATAAGAGAGAAGACATATCTCATTTAACGGAGATCTTGAGGTGAAAATCCATATCATTTTGAATTGGATCAGATACTTTGATTTGGACAAAAGAGAATTTAGGAACCTAAAATTATAGAGATGGTTGTAGATTAATAATTGAGAAGCATAATCTTTAAAATACTGAGATTTCAATTTAACTTTGTTTGGAAAAACATGTGTCTACCTAAAGAAAGTTTTTTTTGCTTGGGTAGCCCTTCAAGGTAGAATTATAATAGTAGACTGGTTTAGGAAGATTGCATTTGTTGGTCCTTATATCTGTGTCTTATGTGAGTAGAGTGAAGAGTCAATTGATCATATTTGGTTGAGTTTCTCCTTTGCTTATAGATGTTAGCAATGGTTATGTGCAAGATTGGCATGGATAACAACTCTTCCCAATGATATAATGAGCATGTTTGAAAGTTATACTAGATTATTCTCATCAATCTTATTCGACAGAATATGGATATCCTCTCCTTCTATATTAATATGGTAATTTTAGAAGGAAATAATTAGAAGTATCTTTTAGGGGAAAAAATTGTCTTGGGAGTTCCTATCAAATAAGATTGAAGCAAATATTGTGGAGGTAGTGAATAGCATATTATCAACATATGTATCAAAAGAGTCTTACTTATCTAGTTTGGATGATAAGATTAAGGGTAGATGGTTCAGGTTGAAGATCCCTCCATATTTGGGTAAGCAGGGAGAATCATCTAAGAAAGTTAGAAGTCAAAGTGTGTGGACTCCAATTAAATTAGGCTGGTATAAGCTAAATTTTGATGGAGCTTCTCGAGGAAATCTTGGAGCCTCAGGAGTAGGCTGCATTATTCATTCTTGGGAAAGAGTTGTAGTATCCAAGCAAGCTAAATCTCTATAAATGGATACAAATTATAATACAGAAAAACTCAAAGCAGTGACTAAAGGGTTGTTAATTTATAGAGAATTACAAATCAAAAAGGTGAAAATTGAAGGGGACTCGATAATAATCATAAATTCTCTTGGAACTAGAGAAACCCCAAAGTGGAAGTTGAATTTGTTCCTAGGTAGGGCATTAGAGCTCCTAGATCTCTTCAAATCCACAAAAATTAACAATATTTATAGAGAAGTGAATAGTTTAGTTGACCAATTGGTGAACATGGGAGAAGATGGTATAAATTATAAACAAATTAGTGGGACTGATATTACTCAAAATTAGTGGGATTCCATTTCATAAAAAAATCTGGACTATTTCAAATATTAGAATGTAATGGAAGTTAAGAATTTTGTAGGCAATTATATTAAATGAAACCCAACTTTTTAAAGTTTTATTGAGAAAACGGAAAGCATTTTAAAATTATGTTAATTCCACCAATTTAATGAAATCTAGAGGGAGATTGTCCCAAGTAAGAGTCAAATAAAACGACAGTAATGCAACATCTGGAAATCATTTTAATAACATGTCAATTCCACCAATTTAATGAAATCTAGAGGTAGATTGCCCCATATCAGTGGTAGATAAAAGGTTAGTTTAGATGGTCTCTTCAAATGGCAAGATTTATGAATTTTGAAATTTGATTTTCTCAAGCTTCAATATCATCAAGAAGATTTTCCAAAGAATTTTGAGGTCGGTCATATCACATTTATTATGGAACAGAGTTAAGGCTAGAATTTGCCTCATCATAAATGGTAGGTAGTGTTAGTAGTACCCATAAGGTTGGACTTTCCAAAATTACTAGAATATGAAACCTATCAAAAAATCTAATCTAGTGGGGAATGTCAAGGGTTGAGACATTCTCAATGAAATCTCTTAGAGATTGTAGTATAGCTTGCTATTTTGGTGGAAGCGGTACATTAAATTTTTCTTTCTATCCAAGGTGATGGCTAAAGTTAGCAGAAGGGGATAATTTTGTGTTATTGGTGAATTTGTTTGACATCAAGTTAGCAGATTTTATTTGGAAAATTTGGGAGATAATGTTGCCACGAGTTCAGTAGATACAAAGGCAAATATGAGTAAATGTATTTAATGGATTCCATCGCAAGTTTTTATTAGTTTGATTTTCCATTTTTAGTATGCTCTTTTTTATTCTATCAAACTCTTCAAGAAACTTCAAGGAGGAATTAGTAGGCTATGGAAGAGGGCTAGATTTGAGTAGTAGGGATGGATTCACCAATTTATCTCATGGCCTCTAAAGGACAGATGGTTTTTTTTTGCAAAATTTAGGAGAGAAGGATGCTGGAAGTTTCGAATCTTTCCCACTCTTTGGTTGTTATGGTAGTTAATTAGGAAATGAATTTCTCTTGGCAAACCATTAATATAGTGGTAATACAAATATTCCAATAGTCTTCATTTCTACCCTTCTTCATATGGAATTATCAGAAGATAAAATAGAAATGCTTTGCAAGAAGGTTTTCAAGGGAGGCTTTTTGGGTGATTTGGGAAGGGTTCCCAGAAATATTGATTCAAACCTTACCATTCCTCTCCCCAAAATATTACATGGTGACAATAAGGAATGATAAACCTCCCCCTCATTTCCTTATCATGTATATTGGAGATATGGAGCAATTCAAAGAGGGGAAGTTCGAGATTAAAAAATCTAATATTTTTTTGGAAAGTATTTAGCCTCATAAAGATTGACAAAGAGGGTTGGATTAGAGATTACTTGGAAGAAGATGGAATTGCTTCATCACTGATAGAAGACAAGGTGAATGAGTGGGTAGCTGAGATTCATGAAATAGTTGATGAACAAGGTCTAGAGCTTCAAATTGTAGAGGTATGCCTCCTTGAGGATCCACTCCTTTCATATGTCTAGGTCAAAGAGACAACCAGAGGCAATAGTGGGGTCACTCCATTTGTCAAATTGGTGGGATTCCCTTCTAGTTTGGTATCTCGATTTGCTTCTCCTTCCTCTTCCCACACTAAAAGGATTAAGCAAGGTACTTGATCCTTTTGTCCTGGGTTTCAGGCTCTTTCTCACAATTTTGTCTTTTATTAGATTTTAAAAGACTTAGTAGTAAAAGCGATTAGTTTTTCATGAAAACAATTTGAAGAATTCTAAAATGATTTCTGTAGTCAGTTTACATTATTGTTAAACTCTAGTTTTATTTTCTCTGTATTGGCTACAGAGCCATTATCATAGGTAGATAGATCTAGTTAAAGTTTATTATTCTCGATTCAGCTAAATTGAGATCAGGTTTTGCTTAAAAATATCAGATATTGTCTATATTTATTATCTTTTTAATCTAATATATTTTAGCTTCGACCTTTTATCGACCAAGAAAGAGAAGACAAAATTAAGCAATTAAACTTTACATAGCCATTTTTGTGGGGTAAAACCTTACCATAAAAAATCACTCTAAACAAGTGAATATATTACTAAATAATATTCTAATTTTCACAAGAGTTTTAACATATAGTAAAGAGTACTACTAGTATCATTTCAATAGTACCTATGTACTTCAAAAGTCTCAACATACCAACTATTATTCCAAAGACTCAATATGTTAGAAAATACCATACAAGATACCACAAATGTTATTGTAAACCAAGTGTTAGCAGCATATGCCAGGCTTGCATGCCAAAAAATAACCATCCATACCAAAATTAGATCAAAAAATATATATATACATAAAATTTAATACCCCTCACACATATAGAACCTTAGATATACTATGTAACTTCCACCTTATAAGGAGTTTATTAAAAATTGTTATAGATGGTGTTCATTACATCTAGACTAACCTTCCTTTTTTTAATTTTTATATTTATCATAGAATATATTATAGCATTGTTATTAATATTTATTTCATAATATATTACTAAGTGGTAATTTTTTACAACTAATAACTTATTTTTAGGGCATCAACATGTGGTGCAAATTTAAACGCAAAATATCATGCCCCTTTTTGATAAAGTGCAATTGGTTAACATGATATGTATTATAAACCATTTTGAATAATTATAGGAAATTTTAAAATAGTAAATGAATATGTTTACAAATTTTGCAAGGTTGAGACACCTAATTTCTCAACATTCTCTCATTTTTCAAATACATTGCAAGATTGAGACACCTAATTTTGTTATAGATATTGCTGTTACATTCAAAGTAACCTTCCTTTTTTTTGTCTTGTATATATTTTCATAGAATCTATTATAACATCTTTAATAGTATTCCTTCCATAATATATTACTAGGTTGAAATTTTTGTACAACTAATAACTCACTTTTAGGGCTTTAACCTGTGGTGCAAATTTCAAACCAAAATCCATTGTTGCATTTTGATAAAGCACAATTAAATAATGATATATTATAAGCAATTTAAATAATTATAATAAAATTCAAAAAAATTGCAAGGAAACCTAATTTCTCAACATCCTCCCTCTTTTTAAATACCTAACAAAAGGTAGGGGACTAGACCATAAAATGTTTCTCAACTCTTGTGTAGAAACCCCATAACATACCATTCTCCTAAAGGCTGAACAAACAACTAAACATTCCAATTAAAATAGAAATCTAACATACAATTCATGATCATCATCAACAAACCACATTTAAGAATATTATGAAGGAACAAAAAGTTAAAAAAGTTGAAAATTATTTTACATTAAATCCAAAAACTGTTGTATCTTCTATAAAATTAAATAAAATAGCTCACATAGCTTACACATATGCTAAAGTGAAGAAATTCCAAAAGTCCTATCAAGAAGGAGAAAGAAAACAAAAAATAGAAATTATTCAAATTGTCGATTGCCACCCCAAAAAGGAACACATAAATAGCTAAATAAAGCAAGTAATTGATGATAGTGAGAGATCATCAAGTATTCAACCATTACAACATCTTTATTGCTTTGGAAATATTTTGTAGTTATATTATCTTCCTTACCTTTAGAAAGGATTGAACCTCTTGGTTCAGAAGGGTCTAGTTTTAAAAATATTATGAGATATTTTTGAGTAATCCAAGTGAACATGTTGGAATTAGGTAAACCTACGCATTTTAGTAAATGCATTTTATTATTCTTGAATTTTTTGGTAACAATTTTATTGACCGCTATCTTTTCAAAATGCTCCCTTTTTCTCCATGGAAATGTATTTGTCAAGTCTTTCAATACATTTTCATTAGGAACTTATTTAGACTAGAATGGTAGTGATATATATCTACAACATTAGAAATTGGATTGATATCCAAATCTTCAAGAAAATCCAGTAAATAGGCATTCTCGTTGATTTTATTTAGTAGTTTCTATGGTCCCACTTTTCGGGGTTTCAATTTTCTATAAGTTCCTTGAGGAATATTTCCTTACAAAAATACACCTTGAATACTTCACCTTTATATACTTTCTCATTTTGATGCAAATTACCATCCCTTTTGTATTGTACATTATTTAGTTGTAGACTGTGCCTCACTTGTTGTATTTCTTGTATATGTCCTATAAAGTCCTTTGCATCTTCATCAACCCATTTCTTGAAGAAGAAAATTAATAAGATCGTAAACTCCCTTAGGACTTTTTCTCAAAAAAACTTTGAAATGAGACTTACCAGTTGACCTATTGATGCTTGAGTTAAAACTAAACCCAACTTATGGTAAAAAAAAATCTAATTGCCTTGGGCTTCCACCAATTAGGCATCAAAGAAAATTTCCTAAACTCATTTTTAATACATGTCAGTTTGTTTATCCATTTGAGGGTGGTAGTTGTAAGGAAATTAAGTAGTGGAACAACTTCCTACACTAACCTTGAGAGGACGGTAATGCAAAAACTTTTATAGATTGTTATAACAATTATAGAAACTTAACAGAAATAGACACAACAACATGCACACCATAGCACAGTGATTTACGTGGGGAAAACCCTTTCAAGAGAAAAACCCCACACTCCAAAAGTAGCTCAATATATTATTCAGCAATCAATAACAAACAATAATATAATTGCAAAGAAGTATCTTCACGAGTAATAGGAATCAGAGACTCAGAGATAACTCAATCACCATAATACTCTTACACACAACCTATATCTCATGCACCTCATATATAGGAGATACAATACAAGAAACCATCAAAGGGTATTACAAAACCATTGGCTAAAACCACCCAATAAAGTAGAGCCAACCTTATCTCTATTCTTGATGCCCTATGATCTGTCAAAACAGACATCAACACATGTCCCTCCTTTTTATAGTTCATTTATGTGTCCGATGCATTTTATATTTCCTATTTTAGGAGTACAAAATTTTGGAGGTCATAACTTGTGAATTGTGTGTCTGATTGACAAAGTATTTGAAGCACCAAAAAGCTTGTGAAGTACTCTATCAATTCATAAACTGATATGCCATTTATAACCACTTTATAGAGTATTTTGGAGTCTCTAAATTCCTCAAAATTAAATTTAAATCTTTCATCGCACCCCTCCAAAACAAAAACTTTCATATCTTCAAAACTAGTTGTTATCTTGTGACAAAACTCTATCAAAATGCTTACCTAAGTAGCCAAAATCTTTGGGGATAATTTCGTGCCATTTTTTGCTCAAATGAAAACTTACTATAAATAGTAACCACATGTAGATGCAAGGTTGAGACACCATTTTCCCAACATTCTGCCCCTTGTTGAAAACCTTGCAAGAGAAAAGGGAGTATCAACACAATAATTTAATTACTAGGGGCCATGAGGCACAAAGACTCTGAACACCATCTAAACTTCTTTGTGCTCACAACCTTAGTCACGGAATCTAAAATATTCATCAAACTTTTTACATTAACTAGCTTCACCCTACCATCTTCGACCATATATCCGATAAAATGATACTGAACATCAATGTGGTTAGTCTGGGCATGAAATGTTGGGTTCTTTGCTAGGCAGATTGTACATTGACTGTCACAATAAATTGTTATTGCACCTTGTTTTATTCCAATATCTAAACACATCTCTTAAGACAAATGGCTTCTTTACAAGCATGAGTATCTACCATATACCCTGCTTCTGTAGTGGACAAAGCAACCACAAGTTGTCGATTACTCATCCAACTAATTGCACCACCAAATAAAGTAAACACATAAGCACTGGTGGATCTTCTGCTATCAATATGGCCTACCCAGTCTAAATCCACATAACCATGAGTATCAAGGGAAGTCATGTCTCCAACCAAATTACCATGATAACACAAAGAATACTCTAAGTTAACCTTCAAATATCTGAAGACTCTTTTGACTACATCCTAATGAACTTTACAAGGATTAGACATATATTTCCCACTACTTGGGCAATGTCTTGTCTAGTACAAACCATGGCATACATAAAACTTCCAACTGCACTTTGGTAAGGCACTCTGCTCATGTCTTCCATCTCCAATGGGGATGTAGGACAATCTACAACAAATAATTTTGTTTCAACTATAAAAGGAACACACAATGGTCTACAATCCTACATGTTCAACCTCCACAAAACTGAATTCACATACTTACTCTGGCCTAACTGTAGCTTTGTATTCACTCTCTCTTTTAATTTCCATCCCAAGAATGTCCTTTGTTGCACCAAGATCTTTCATTTCAAATTTAGCAGTGAGTTGAGACTTTAGATCTGAAATCTTACCTTTCCCTTTACCAATGAATAACATATCATCAACATACAATGAAATGTATAGAAAATGATCACCATCAAATTTATGGTACCACATCCTAGGACTCTATTTGAGGCCATACAAATATTTCTTCAATTTATAGACCAAATTACTTTTACCTTTCACCATATAGTGCTCTAGTTGTGTTATATAAATATCCTCCTCCAAATCACCATGAAGAAAAATAGTTTTCACATCCATTTTGTCAACCTCTAAATCATCAGAAGCAATAATAGAAAGCAAAAATCTAATGGATATCATTTTTGCAACTAGAAAAAATATCTCACCATAATCAACACCCTCAACCTAAGAGTAGCCTTTTGCAACCAACCTGGCTTTATACTTCTCAATGCTTCCATATAAACAAAACTTTTTCTTGAACATGCATTTACAACCAATAGGTTTCTGTCCTTCAGGCATAGTACAAGATCCCATGTATCATTCTTTTTCAAAGCCGGCATTTCTTCTTTCGTAGCAATCTTCCAAGATTTTGCACTATTCATACCTAATGCCTCTTCTACAGATCTATGTTCATCCATATTAGTGTTCAAAGAAAAAATACATCTCCAGTCATCAGGTGAATACCTTTTAGGTGGTTGTCTATGTCTTGTAGACCTTCAAACAAGTTGAGTTAGAGGTTCTTCCTCCTCTTCTTAAGATTTAGAGCTAGACGAGCTCTCCTCAGCTTCTTGCCTATCAAGGGGTCTTTATTCAACTTTGCCAGGTGTAGAAGGGCATTGAATCACATCTTCCTGCTTAGTTTGTTCTAGCTGCAATGTAAGAGAATGAGACTTAATTTCTCAAAAAATAACACTTCTACTATGAATTACCTTTTGTGCAACAGGGTCCCAAAGCTTGTATCCTTTCACACCATAATTGTAACTGATGAAGATACATTTCACAACCTTGTTCTCTAGCTTTGTTTGCTTCTCCTTTGGCACATGTGCATATGCCTCATAACCTAAAACTCTTAGATGTCTCAATGAAGGCATGCGACTTGACCATGCTTCCATAGGCATTTTATAAACAAGAGTTGATGTAGGAGACCTATTAATTAGATAGCAAGCAATGGCAACAACTTCAGCCCAAATTTTTTTTTCTAGACCAGCACCACTCAACATACTCCTAGTATTGTCCATTAGTGTCCTATTCATTCTTTCTGCAATTCCATTCTATTGTGAAGAATGCAGAGTTGTCTTATGTTTATTAATGCCACAGTCTTTACAGAATCTATCAAAATCATTAGAGAAAAATTGACTGTCATTATTTGTCCTTAAACATTTTATTTTCTTTCCAGCCTGCAATTCAATCATTTCTTTAAATTCTTTAAATTGACAAAAAACTTTAGATTTACTCTTTAGAAAGTATACCCATGTCCTTCTACTAAACTTGTCAATAAATGAAACATAATATGTGGATTTTCCTATCGAAGGAACATATATAGGACCAAACACATCAAAATGAATAAGATCCAAAAATAATACAAGATTTATGAGAACTCAAGTAAAACTAAACGCAGTTTTATTTTCCATAAATACAATGCTCAGAGAAATCAAATTCAATATTACAATCATTCAAACCTTCGACAAGGTTTTTATTTTTCAAGGTCCTCATACCCTTTTCTCCAATGTGGGCAAGTTTTTGGTACTATAACATAGTCTTCTTTGCAGGTAACTTTTCTTTAGAAGAAAGAGCACTCTTAGGTACCAAAAAGCCATGTCCATCTACAAAAGGCAAAACCCTCAAATCTTTCAATGAAGTATCCATAGATTTACTTTTTTATAGAAGTTCTATTACACTCAACTATGTATGCCTCTAGCTTATACAAAGTGTCAAACTTGATACCTCTAGCAACCACCATAGAACCCTTAATCATCTTACATCTTGCATAAGAAAATAGTACCTACACACCCGCATCTATTAGTTTTCTCATAGATAACAAATTTCATTTTAATCCAGGGATATGCAACACACCAATAATCATTTTTATTCTACCATAAAAAAAACCTGATTCTAACTTTACCTCAACCAACAATGTCTAAATGTGAATCATCACCCAAGTATGTCTTACCTCCATTAAATTCTTCATATTCAAAAAACTAATCTTTATTGGAAGTCATATAAAAAAATGCACTTGAGTCAATTAACCATGCATGATTACCTACATGAATAGCCAAAGATGTAATGAATGCATCACCATCTTCCTTCTTAGACTTGGAATCAAAATCAAACTTCTTCATTTTCTTCCTTTTTTCTTCTTTCTAGTCCTTATGGATGTGACTTGGTTTACTGCAATTCTAGCATATGAATTTGGACTTTCCAAGAGATTTCGATCTCCATTTAGAGTTGGAATTATTGTACTTCTCATTCTTCTTGCCTTTTTCCTTAGATCTCCCTTGAATAGTTAGGGTTTCCTTAGAACTGATGGATACCTTCCTCCACATCTCTTCACTAAGTAGGGTACCCACTACATCTTCAAACTTTAAAATAATAAAATTACTACTGATAGCCATAACAAGAGAATCCCACAAATCAAGCAAAGAACAAAGCAAGATATGGCATTTCTCCTCTTTGTCCATCTTAACACCAACAAATACAGCCACCAGCATATTAAATGCTTCCTGGTGGTTTGCAATTCGTTCACCCTCTTCCATCTTCAAGGAACATGGTTTATTGGTCAAGAAAATCTAATTCAATAAGGATTTTTATTGATACATTTCACCAAGCTTCGTCCATAACTTCTTTGAAGTATTATCTTCATAGACATTGATTAGAATAGAGTCTGTCAGGCACAATCTGATTAGACCCTTGGCTTTTCAGTCCACAAGATTATATTGAGTAGCCGCAATAGGATCTGAGGTTCTTGAGACATTTGCATCAACAATATTTCACAAATCTCGATCTATTAACAAATCTTTCATCTTTAGCTTCCACATCTCAAAATTACTTCCATTAAATTTCTCCACATCTATTCTCTTCGATGAAATTGCCATCTAAAAATTCCTACAACAAGATCAAAAGTGTCTTTGGCACAAGCTCCCACTCAAATATGGATTAGTTCCAAAAACACAACAACCCACAACTGAAGCCAAAGGTGATCAAACTCTAATACCATTTATAAGGAAGTTAAGTAGGGGAACAAATTCCTACACTAACCTTGAGAGGAGGGTAATGCAAAAAATATTATAGATCATTACTGCAGTTATAATAACAACAAAAATTGACACAACAACATGCATACCACAACACAGTGATTTACAAGGGGAAAACCCTTTCGAGAGAAAAACCCCACACTCTAAAAGCAGCTCAATATATTATTCAGAAATCAATAACATATTACAATATACTTGTATAGAAAACTCTTCATAGGAGTACCACTAATAAGAGACTCAAAGATAATTCAATCGCCATAAGACTCTTACACAGAAGCTCTATCTCATGCACCTCAGATATAGTAGATGCAATACAAGAAACCATCAAACAGTATTACAATACCATGTGCTAAAACCACCCAATAAATTAGAGCCGACCTTATCTCTATTCTAGATGCCATATGATGTGTCACACATCAACAAGTGTCCCTCCCTTTTCCAACTCATTAATGTGTTTGATGCAATTTATATTTCCTATTTCAGGAGTACAAACTTTCAGAGGCCATAAGTTGTGAACCGTGTGCTCGATTGATGAGTTTTGTTTAAAGCATTGGAAATCCCGTGAAGTGCTCTGTCATCTCGTAAGCCGCTATGCTGTTTATACCCACTTTTCAGGGATTTTTGGAGCCTATAAAGTCCTCAAAATTAAATTTAAACCTTTCATCACACCCCTCCAAAATAGAAACTTTCATATCTTCAAAAGTAGTTGTGATCGTGTGAAACTTTACCGGAATGCTTATCTAGCAAACCATAAGCTTTTGAGAGAATTTCGAACCATTTTGTGCTCAAATTAAAAATTAGTATAAATAGTAACCACATGTAAATGCAAGGTTGAGACACCATTTTCCCAATAATAGGATGAACTACACTTGAATTTTCTATCAAGTATTTTCTAATGTTCTCTCAAAAAGTGAATAAATTTTTTTGTATCTAAATCACTAATAATAGTTTTGGCAATCCGTGTAGAAAAACAATTTCTTTGAAAAATACATCAGCAACACTACAAGTTGTAATGGTGAAAAATTAAGGTTTCCACCCCAAGAGAGATGAGAACCACTAATTATTTCTTGAGTGGATCATTACATTCAAAAGAGGGGGAATCCAATAGACTTAGTAAAAAATCAGCAATTATTAAGATTGAATACTGATTGGATTAATTAATTTGGGATTCCTGTTTTATGAGTTGAAATGCTGAAATTAGGAAAAGTGCTAAAAATGAAGGTAAATATTGGGAAACTATGAGCTACAGTCATCAAATTGAGTCACACACCTGGATTTGAGTAGTATATACAAATTTAGATTTGATCCCCGAAAAAGCTTCAAAAATGTTGGGATTGGAGCGTCCTTCACTCTGGTCCTCCTAACTTTTTGTACGCCAAAGAGGGTTGATTTGTCTCTACAAATAATGGCAATTTTGAAGATTATAGCTTCATACCTATTTCCTCCACACAAAAAGAAAGGGAAATAGGTTGGTAATAGGGGCTTGCCTTAGGTCAAACCCTAGTTTTAGAATTAACCATGAAATTGAGATAAATATAATAGAAATTGTTGTAATGGAAGGTTCTCCTTTTGAGGGAGATGTTGGGTAATGACTAAAAATCAAATGATATACCTTGTTGTGAAGTTTGTTTGTCTCCACACAAAATTAGGGCTTGATGAAATTTTCAACAGAATTAGGATGAAAGATGTCTACTTCAATACTTGATTCTTGACTTTATTGCTACTCCAAGGCTTGAAGGAAGATTGATTATTGCTCAATTACTTGAATTCTTGATGTCATATGATTGTCAGATGCTTGATAGATGTAAAATTAGAGGTGAAAACCTCTTTTTATACTTGCCTATCAAAAAGCTTGCTAATTTCCTGACATGAGCCAACACAGAGCTAGAATTATCACTCAATTTTGAAATAGGGCAAAGGGTTTTAAAGAGACCCCAATCAGAGGGGACCAGAGCATGGTGCCTTGGTCCTAATTAGGACTAGAGTGTGGTGCCCTAGTCCTACCCCTATTTAGGGGTAGGATAAGGTGTCGTGTGTATAGAAAAAGTAAAAAAAGATGCAATGCATGAGGGGCATGACCATAATCAGGTGCCAATAAGGCCAAGGGGTGCAAACGCTAAGGTAGGGACCCAATGTGGTCAAAATTATACAAGGGTGCAATTTTAGGATTCTAGACAAGTGTATATGTAGTCTTTTTACATTGAAAGACGATGCAAGGGCTTCAAAAAGAGCATTTTTTGTTATTTCCTAGATTTTAGAAAGTTGATTTATTAGTTTTTTTGAAACTCATGTTTGTTATTAGTTTAGAAAGTTCACAATTCATGTTCAATTTATAATTTTTTAGATATGTAGAAGTTTCTCATGGCTTTTTTGATAAGTTTGGAATAGTTTTTTTCAAAATCATGTTTGTTATTAATTTAAAAAGTTCACAATTCATGTTGAATTTATGATTTTTTAGATAAATTTTCTCATGGATTTTTTGATAAGTTTGGAAATTACAAAAATGGGAAGTTCTGAAAGTTGTGAAAAACTACCAAAAAAGGGTAATTTTAGATTACATGAAATTGTAATTTCTTTTGGGTTTTAGAGATAAATTGTAGGAGAAGAACGTTGAAGGAAAAATTGTTCCATTATGTTGTCTCTTCACGTTTTCATTAATGGTGTCATTTATGTTTTGAATTAGCTTCATCACCTAGTACCTGAGTTGGAAGATAGCTAAGACCAAAAGAGGAAAATGTATTGCCTAGATGCATAGAGATATGCAAAATCTATAGAGACAAGTAGAAAAGATTAGACAAATGATACCAAAAAAGGGAATAAGAAGAAATAATTATGATGACGATACAAGACAAAGAGATCGAAATCAACATACAAATTATGAAGAAGAAGAATGGTTAAGGCACCTAGCCTTTTGAAGAAAGGATACTGAGAGCATTAGAAGGTTGAAAGGAATATTTAAGGAAGTAAAATTGAACATTCTAATTATGTAGGTAGTCTCATACTATATAAGCTAGTAATTTGGTTGACTGGTATGGACAATTTTTTTGAGTGCAACTCTATGACAAAGGAAAGGAAGGTAAAACTTGCACGCACCAAGTTAAGGCCCGGTCATGCAATTATCAAGTGTGATCACTTGCAGAAATAAAGAATCCAAAATGGAAAGGAGAAGATATGAACTTGGGACAAGATGGAAAGAAAATTGAAAGAGAAGTTTTTACCTGTAGACAATGCACAAACTCTTTTCTGAGTATTTCAAAACCTAAAGATAATTTTTCCTACTATAGAAGATTATACATGTGAGTTCTACAAATTGTCCATTCATATGGAGCACTAAGAAACTAATGAGTAGATGGTTTCCAAGTATGTGAATGGTCAAAAAATTTCCATCCAAGATGAATTAAGTATGTATGGGGTTAATCGTATTGAAGAAGCATTCCAATTAGCCTTAAAGGCAGAAGAAAAGCATAATAGACTAATTCCAAAGGAATAAAGGGGGAAAAAGAGGCACAATAACCATTGCAAGGTGATTTAAATTACAATCAAGGAGAATGATCTTAGAGAGAAGAAAAAAAAGGTGATACCCAACACGACATCCGAAATTATTGAGGAAAATGGTTTGAGAGGGGTAGAGATTATAATGGTGGTAGAGGGTCTGAAAACCCATGCAAGCTTTTTTATTTTCTTTAGTTGTGGTGAAGACCTAGTCATAGGGCATTTGAATGCTCAAACTATAACATGCAAGAATGATAATAGGGAGAGCAACATGGATTTGAACTTAGCTCAATTTGAGATTGCAAAAGAAGAAATTGAATCCCAAGGTTCACTAGATGTGGGGAAGAATCTAATGATGAGAAGAGAAATGGTTATCTGATGCAAGGACTTCGCGGGGTCATAACTTTTGACTCGGTTGTCTGATTGGGTTGAAATTTTACATGGACGTGTACCTTGAGGATTTGATTGGATTGCCAACCAAAATTGGTTTGGTAGGGCCTCCAAAAATTTAAATTTTCAGGGCCAAATTCCTTCATCTAAGGCCTCAAAATTAGCTTTTACTTTCTTTTTCGGTTTTTCAGAAAGTTGGTTTTTTAGTTAATTATGAGCTCATAATCTTTATGAAATTAGAAATTTGGTTTTTTGTGTCGTAGGAATTTTTTTTTGATTTCTACAAGATTTTGTGATTTTTGGGATAGATTTGAAAATTTCCATAAATGGCAATTTTCAAATTTTGTAAAAAACTGCCCAAAAAGGAAATTTTTGGTGAGGGTTTAAAATAGGAACTTTTTCATTGTAATGGAAGAATGGTTGGAGTTGCAGAAGAATAATCCAAAACAATTGATCCAAACTTGTGTTTATTTCCGATTATTCTTTGTTATATTGGTTATGTTTTGACGAGCTACATCATTATCCCTATAAAGACTAACAAAAAAACAAGAGCTTGTGAATTTTCTTGGCTTCAAACAAATATTTTTTGAACTAGGTGCACTTCAGGTTTAAAGGTATGTCATGTTATTATGGATAGTGGTCGTTGTGATAATATGTTGGGTAAACTAAAATTGCTTTGTGGAAACCATCCTCATCCTTATCGTATTTCATGGTTTAAAAAGGGTAATGAAGTTGTTGTTGATAAGAGATCCTTATCAAGTTCTCTATAGGAAAGACTTCTAAGTTGATGAAGTATGGTTTGATGTCATTCCAATGGATGCATGCCATGTGTTGTTGGGAAGACCATGGCAATATGACTGAAAGGCATTGCATGATGGAAGAAATAATACATATACTATTTTAAAGGATGGTTATTAAATGACTTATTGCCTCTCAAGGATGAACAAAAAAATAAAAAATTGATGTCTATAAGAGAATTAGTCAAATAAATGAAGGTAACAGGTTCCTTTTATGCCTTGATGATGTAGAGAGAAGAAGGTGAAGAAATACTAGAAGCAGTTCCTTTGGAGGATGTTCAAGATTTCAAATATCAGAGTACATAGAAGTGGAGGAGAGTGAGGTAAAAAAAAATTTCCAATATTATTAGAGATGAAATGCATGTGGAAGAAGAGTGAAAAGAAAAAATAATGGACAATAAGGTTGTTTAAATTTTTCAAGGTCAACAGAATAGATATTTAGTACAGTGGGAAGGATTGTCACCAATAGATAGCACCTAGATTATAAAGTGGGAGTTGAAGAAGTTAGATCGAGGCAAGTTATATTAAGGAGAATGATGCAAGGGCTCCAAAAAGAGCATTTCCCATTTTTTAGTAAATTTTAGAAAGTTGATATTTTAGTTATTTTAGATTTTAGAAAGTTGATTTTTCACTTATTTTTGAGTTTATGTTTTCTATTAGTTTAGAAAGTTGTCAATTTGTGTCAAATTCATGGTTTTTCAATATTAAAAAGTTTCTAATGATTTTCTAGATTTATTTGGAAAATACCAAAAAAATGGGAAGTTCTAAGAGTTGTCAAAAACTGCTAGAAAAGGGTAATTTCGTATAATTTGATATTAAAATTTATTTTGGATTGTAGAGATAGATTATAGGAGAAAAATAGTCAAGGAAAAAATGATCCATCATGGTTTCGCTTCATGTTTTTATTAATGGTGTCATTTATGTTCTAAATTGGCTACATCAAAAGAAGTTGTTCAGATTTGAGAGTCAATCTACAACAATTAAAATGGAATCAATTCCTCATTGAGTACAAGGTAATCCTAACAAAAAATCTATAGATTTTTTGTTTTAGGGTCCCTCAAGAATAGGTTAGGGTTTGTATAAACATGTATACTTTTCAATCCACCTTTAGAAACTTGACGAAACTTGACAAAGTTTACATGTGAATACAAACTTATTCACATCCTTTTACCTAATTCCAAACAACATTCTCACTTACCAAGCTATAAGTTGTGTCCCTTTTGAAGTGTCCCCCTAGCATATTTGAATGCATGTTTTGAATTTTTTTCTCTCTAAGTCCCAAGGGGGATGCAAAGTTGGAGTTTTCTAAACAAAATTTTATTTTCCAACAAGTGGTCTTCAAATTATATAGTCCTTGCATTAGCAAGAAAGTTGAGGTTAATAATAACTTTGTTGAAATATAGATCAATTACATATTTTCCTTTCACTTCCTCGATCCCAACAATATCATTGATCATTGAGATGATTATGTCGTATCTTCTACTTAAATCATTCTAACAATAGAATCTTTGATGTATAAGAGAAATTATTAAATTGTAAATTTATAAACTACTTGAGACAAGCATAAAATTGTAATGTGATAAAAAGGTGATGAGAGGAGATCAAGTGGAAAGCTTTACCCTCCTCAAGAAAGGAGTGAAATTTTCACAAAGGTTTCCCTTCAACTTCTCACACACATTACATTTAAAAGAGGGGGGTTGAATTCACTAGATCCAATCTTAGTGGAAGGAGATTGAATGCTAAATGAATTGACAATGAATTTGGAAAGTAAAGTAACCCTATTTTAAAATAGACAAGTTGAATTAAGAAAATTGAGACTAAGTATAAAGATGATAAAGAAATGATTATATCTTGAGATAGAGATGTGGGATGAAGCTATACCCCTGAAATTAGCAATAAAATGTGGAGATGAAGCTCTCCTGCGAATTTGAGAAAAATTTGCTGGGACTGGGTTGAAAGTGTACTTGGTACTCCAAAAAATCTACACCCTAAAAAGTGTTTTTCCATCTCTGGAAATGAAGCCTAAACCTGCAATTACAGTTGCACACTTACAACCTATAGACAAAAAAGAGAGGGAATGTTTTTTGGATTGGGGGTTTTCCTTCAGGTCAAACCCCAGTTTGGAATTAGCCAAATGATGAAAAATACTTGCAAGTAAATGAAAGGAAATGTTTGAAGTAGAGTTAACCTCAAGAAAGGATGCAATTGAAATGTTGATAGAGTTGTTTGGAAGGATATGTGGAATTGAATTTTTTTAATGTTGAAAGAGATCTCCTCTTCAATGGTTAAATCCTTGACTTGAATGCAACACCTAGCCTTGAAAGGAGACTTGAAATGCTCAATGAATACTTGAATGCTTGAATGCTTGAATGCTTGATTTCACTTATTGAACTTATTTTCCGCTTAATTGAACCTTATGAAAATAGGAGGGGAATGCTCCTTATATACTTGCCAACTAGGGTTTTTAACTTGTTTTTTGTCTTAGGCCGACATAGGAAAACTTTTACCCGCTTGCAATTGACAAATGCAATGCAGGATTAGGTCAAGGGAGGCCCAAAATAGGGCAAGGACAAGGGCCCCATGCCACTATCCTACCCTAGTTTAGGATAGGCACTGATAAGAAACAATGCAAGGTGCAAGTTTCAGGTGTTTTGAGCATGTCTTGGGTCTCCAGTCATGCTTAGGGACTCATCCGCTAATGTGAAGACTCAAATGCGGTCGAACATTGCAAGGTCGCAATTTTATGACGCTACAAAAACTTTTTAAAGATGAAATGTCTTTAGAACCTTTCAACTTGTATACAATTTATATGAGTGCAAACCTTAAGATATTTCTAATAAGCCAAATATATATGAAATCAAGTAAAAAAAATTTCTATTAATATTTGCTAGATTGACACCACCAATTAATTATGTTTTAAGTTACAAGAATATCTATCAACAAAATGTCAACTTTACAAAGTCATTACAAGAATAATTAAATCTATACAAATGGACTTAAAAAATGCATACCTCTCTTATCGTGTCATGAGTTTTCCTCGAACCAAAAGTCCCTATGATACTTTCTAATGATTGGAGGATGCTAGTTACTTTTTGTTCATTGGAACACCATTCAATATAGAAGAAATTGAGGAATATTTAAGAGTCATGTCCCATTTTATTTTTTGTTTATTTAGAGTTAGAAAGAAGGATTATTTTTGTCTGTTGTTTGGTTTGATTCTTTATTGTAGATATGCAGGACTACTTTGCTAGTTCAAAAGCATGTAATAAGATAGTGACTATTTAGAAAAATGCTACCAAAATTGGTAGATATTGTTGCTATTATATTCTCTATAATCATACAATTTTCCTTTGAGGATAGTACTCTTTTATGCCACAACCTTTGAACTTGTTTCTTAATATATTAATCAAAATATTATACTTTTTTGTCTATAAGATCGTAGTGTATGATCATATCATGCATTTTTTCACCCTTTTAGATCTCCTTAAATAGTTATTGACCTTTGAATTTTTCTTGTTACATTGAGGTTGTAGTGTGTGATTATGTAGTGCATGTGACTATAACCCAACATTATAAATCTTTTATAACACACATGCACCAATTACTATCCATTATTTATAACTAGATTTATATGAGTTATATGGAAAATTGCATCAAATGAAAACTAGAACCATTAACATCTACAACTTTGCCTCAATAGGAAATGAGCCTAAACCCTATTAAAAATAAGTCATCTTGGTTTAATTTAGAGCTTAAAGGTAAATACAATTATAAGGTCACCACCAAGTGAAACACAAATTTGGTATATTCCTCAAAGAAATTGGTTTTCATGGAACACCATATAAAAGGTAGAGATTGGATATTCATAAAATTGAACTTCTATAAATTCTTTAAAAACTAACAAGAAAATAGTAGAAAAAGAACATAAATATATAATCTCTAATACAATTGTTTTTATGTGAGTTTTTGTTTCAACTTTTCTAATCACACTCTATGATATATTATAAACAAGAGGAAAAGAACTCCCACAAAATACTTTACACAACCTTCCCAACTTTACTGGATTCATCATTCATTAATATTAGTTGTTTGATTCTCATTAAACTTGAAAGCCAAGTCATTTTTGTCTCTTGTGGCCTTAAAACTAAAGCACTTTCACCTTCCTCACATAGTTGTTGAGGATTGTTTGCATCTACAAATTTAGATATTTTAAACTAATGCATTTTTTGAAAAATAATCACTTAAGAACTTATAGTTTTAGTTAAATATATAAACTAAATCCTAAAATTTTCAACTATGATTTACAATGACTTTTCTATATCCTAATTCATTTTAACAACATGCTTCTTTAAAAATACATGAATATTTTCTAAAGTGACAATCAGATCAAATTCTAATATTAACATGTTATCCTATATTAAATTATCTTATTTGAAATAATTGAGTGGGTTATTAAAATCAAAGAACCATCACTTTTCTATTTTTATTGACATTCATCTTTTCCAATCTAATTTACTCTACCTGTTTGCAATAAAATATATATACTTATATATACATATATATATATATGGTATATACATATACACACACACACACATATATATATATTTGCATAAATATACATACATATACATATGTATATTCACACACACACACACACACACACACACACACACAAACATATATATGTATATGTATGTATGTATGTATGTATGTATGTATGTAGTACCCCTACCATAATCGATTTCTAACCTTGGTTTAATCTTGATCAGTTTATCTTAATATTATGTTATAGTCCGATGTTGAATTAACGCATAGCTATTGATGTGGTTTTCACACTAGTTGTATGCAAGTTGTTAGTGTACCTATTTCGTGGTATTAATATTGAGCTAACGTTTTCATTAAATTTTATATATGCATGCATGTATGACTCTTGGTTGCAGGAAATTTCAGGTACAATGCCACTTGAGTGCGAGGTTCATCTTCACCTGGAATTGCAGGTTTGAGTGTACCTTTTTAATCCTTAGAGTCGGATTAGGTGGTCGTAAGACCCTAGTTGACCTTAGTCGTGCTCTAGTGAGCATTGCCAGTCGTCGTCGGTAATCCCTTTTTTTTTTGGTTTGGGTTTGCGAGTCGTCTATTTGGTTGACCTTCTCGGTTTGCGTACTCGGTGTGCATGGTTAAAATGATTAATTAGTCCTTAGCAATTATCTTGATTAAATATGCGTTTATGCATTAGAGATTTATGGATTAAATTTAATCGAGAATTCGTTATGCGATTTTCGTTGTTAATGAATTGCCTATTTTAAATTGGAAGTAAATTCGATTTAATGACTGATTTTGAATATTAAATGCATTTTATATATGTTGTTGAAAAAGAAAGTCTTGCATTTTATCGCAATAGATTAATTGTATTCTGTTGGATTATTAAATCAGAAAGGTTAAATTGGATTAATGAGAAAATTGATTTTTAATCGAAAAACAAGTTAATTTGTTGTGATAGTTTAAAAAGGAATTGTTTGGAGAATTATTTGTAAATAAAAATTTTTATTCCAAAATTGGATTTTGGTCAACTCTTCCATATAACCCAAAATTTGGGGAAAATTGGAGGAGGGACATTTTTGGAGAGGATTTTGGTTGGAAAGAAATTTTGGAGGTTTTGGGAAGGGATGTTGCTGGATCTGACAGGTGGGCTCTCCCTCAGCTATACCAGGATTGCGAATGAAGGTAGGATTCTGAATTGCTTTTCTGTTGCCAAAAGAATTTGCTGTTTTGGTTGAAAGGAATGAATTTGTTATTAAAAAAAAATTCAATGTGATTGTCCATTTTGAATTGGCTGGAAATTTTGTTTTGAGAATTTGGTTATCCCTCAATGTTTCCTTTTGGGTGGTTTGAATCGCATTGTGTATGGGGGAATGAATACCATCAGAGAATTTAGGGAACCCAGAACGAATTTCATTGAAATCAAAATTTTATTGTAATCTTTGTGGTGGGCGTTTTGTGGTTATTGAAAACCGAACTGTGTTTTTTAAAAATAAAGAAAATTTATATTATTTTCGAACTGTGTTTATATTATTTAGCGCTGTGTTTATCGCGTAAAAACTGAGCTGGGCGTGTGTTTTTCACCGTGGGTTGGGGTTTGGAGGGCGGGGAGCGGAGCTCCACCCACTCCTCCTCCCCTCCCCCGCTCGCCCCTTACCTTTGCTGCAACCCGCAGCGGCTGCGGCTCACGGCGGTGGCCGCAGGGCGCCGCGGCACCTGCGGGCACCACCGTGAGCGCCACCCGCGAGTGGTTTCCCCTGCTAGCGGCTAGGGTTAGGGCACGGCCCGCCCTAGCCCTTGTTAATATATTTTTTTTTAATTAGTTTTTTTTAAGATGTTATTTTTAATGAATTTTTTTTTTGTGTTAAAAAAAAAATGCTTATTATATGTTAAATGTTATTTTTATTGTTAAGTGGAAATTAGTCCTTAATTAGGATTAGGGTGGCAATATCACGTTAAATGTCAGTTGGATATTGATTAATTCTATAATGGAGTTTATAGGTTAATCGTTATTCAACTTCATTTCATGACTTTTGCCCTCTTTCTAATTAAGTTCTACAACTGTAATATTGTAATTTAATATTGTCGATTATTCTCTAATTGATCTTAGCTAATAAATTAATACCTTACCTTCTAACTGATCAGGGAATTTGGCTATTTGAGGTAGTATTGTTTAAAAATAATAGAGAATAAAATGTTATTGGAAAACTGTTGAAATACGATGTAATTACTACTTGATGATGTTAAATTTTATCGTAGAACATATCATTTGAGTAATTGTAAAGTAGTGAAATATTTATCGTTGGGCATTAGAAATTTAACGATATGCCTTGGAAATGATTATCTCCATTTAGATTTTCTTTCTACATTTATATTTCCATGATCCATATGGTACATCTGGGATTGAAAATTATGAATCTGTAGAGATTGATTTTGAACCAGTATGTCTATGATGTTTTGTTGGAGATTAAATATCTTATTTTAGTTGATTAATGGTCGTCTGAATTTTATTAATATGAATTGGTTTAAAAACTCATTATGGCTTAATTTGCCTGTTCGATGCTTTGAACCTTAGGAGTTAGAAAACCAAGAACAATCTATTCCTAGATGAGATAGATAATTGTAAGCTGATTTAGATCTTGTAGAAAACTTGATCGACTTGTAATGAATAAATCAATTTGAGGAAATATTGTCTTTTCTGATTATTGCTTTGCGAGTTTAATTTTTGTATTCACCTTTAATTATGAAATGGCATGTTTTGCTTTGTTTAGTAGGACCCTATCGTATGGATTGACTTGGGGTACCTGTTTCAGT